>NC_088369.1:28935549-29048049 GCF_034508935.2 Berghia stephanieae | reverse complement strand
ATCTCCCATATTCCCATGTTCAATCCCCACTGATATCAACTTCCCATAGTCCCGGCTTCACTCCTCAATTGTGTCCACATCCCATACTCCCGGATTCACTCCCTATTGGTATCCAGCTCCCATAATCCCAGGTATATTCCCCACTGATGTCCACCTTCTATGGACCTAAGTTTACTCCACACTTGTGTCCACCTCCTCTAGTCCCGGGTTCAATCCCTACTGGGGTCCACCTCCCATAGTTCCTGGTTCACTCCCCATTGGTGCCTTTCTCCCATATTGTCTGGTTCACTCTCCACTGGTGCCCACCTCCCGTGGTCTCTGGTTCAATCCCCATTGTTGCCAACCTCCCATAGTCTCTGGTTCACTCCCCACTTGAGTGGATTTCTGTAGATTTCGGTGGAGTTCGGTTGATTTCTGTAGATTTCGGTGGATTTCGGTATTCAGCAGTATCGGTTGCCTCTTTGTTTAGTGGTTTATGTGAAGATTTATTCACTTTCAGATTATCGAGAGTTGTTAATACAAACAAGAAAGCAAAATAACATTTAGTTTCGGTAAATCGTATCTTCCTTCCTCCTCCCACTTTTTTGAGTAATTGTTTTATTGTTCCTGTTTTCCTTCTTTAATTTGGTTTTTTCCCCCATGGGGATTTTTACCAATCAAAACAGGATTTGTAACACACCCTCGTCACTGCTCGAGCAAACATAGCTGATAGTTTTGAAACAATAGAATGATAAATTGACGTCTCTCTGCTCTTTGTTTGAATTATAGTTTTTCAAATTCCTATTGGGTGATTGTTTTCATTAAAATCTCTCAAACATACCATAAGCGTCTAAGTCTAAGATGAAACATAGATTTGTGAGTTGGTGCGATTGATCTAATGATAGAACAAGTGAATATTTTACAATCCATTGAGAGTAATGGTAGCAGCCACTTCCATTGCTTACTAAATAATGACTGTTCGGGCTGTCCGAACCAGGTTAAGGGTCGTGGTAATTTTCCCTCCTACTACAATTTTATTGATTTAAACTTTTAAAAATGTTAACCGTGTCATCAAATATTATCGAATAAAATTAACGTATTTATCTGCAAATAGTCGTGTTTGATAATTTGCAAGGCATAGCAACATGAAGAGGAGGTGATAAATTAACAATATTGCTGATTTCTCGTTTAAGTATACCATATATCATTTTTTTTAAAGTAGGTACATAAATGTTACTGTTGAGACAAATGTAATGGAAATGAGGCCGAATAGATATAGGATGCAGTTGCAGATCAAGATTGTGAGAATTGCACTGAAGTGTTCAACAATTTGGTTTGGAAATTATACACCTTTATCATTAGAATAATATAAAAATAAAGATAAAACGAAGTTTTTCTCATATATGATTGTTTTGTGTTTTTAACTTTTTTAAAGACTTTAGTGAAACTAACCAAGCTAATTGCATATGGAGCCTGATGTATACAAGACCCCCACAGCCATTGAGAATGTTCAAAGGATAGTCACCAAGATTGTCGCTTAATTATATTATTTGCCTTAAAAGGAAAAATTAAAACGCCTTTCACTTCCTTCTTTAAACTACAGATGAGTTACAGGTAATACACAAGATCGACAACTTGGATTCCAGGGAGTTCTTCAAATTTCCGGTTTTTTATGTCAACAAGTGGTGGAGTTTTCAAAATCTTCAAATATCGATGTTCAACCCCAATACGTCCCCATTCTATAATTTTCATAACCGTAGATAGTTGGAACTCTTTCCGTGCCTGTTCACGAACTACTAGGAATGTCAACGTCTTTAAGAACTGTTTTGATAAGGAATTAGATCACCTTAAGTTTCAATTTGATGAGTAATATGATAAGATAAGATAAGATAAGATATACTTTATTGATCCTGAATGAAAATTATCATAATGTTACACATCATGAACTAATTGATGAAAAGACGAAGCTAATTAAAAACAATTTATGCTTATTTTATAATTGATATCCTATACTTTATATAGGCAGGATATCAAATGCCACACTCTTGGCTTAGTTTAGCTCTTAAAAGGTATTGTATTGTATTGTATTGTATTGTATTGCATTGCATGGCATTGTCTTGTATTGTATTGTATTGCATTGCATTGCATTGCGTTGTATTGTATTGTATTGTATTGTATTGTATTGTATTGTATTGTATTGCATTGCATTGTATTGTATTGTATTGTATTGTTTTGCAATGTATTGTGTTGTATTGTGTTGTATTGTATTGCATTGTAATGCATTGCATTGTATTGTATTGTATTGTATTGTATTGTATTGTATTGTATTGTATTGTATTGGATTGCATTGCATTGTATTGTATTGTAATGTATTGTATTGTATTGTATTGTGTTGTATTGTATTGTAATCTGTTGCATTGCATTGCATTGTATTGTATGGTATTGTATTGCATTGAATTGTATTGTATTGTATTGTATTGCATTGTATTGTATTGTATTGTAGCATATTGTATTGTATTGTATTATATTATATTGCATTGCTTTGTATTGTATTGTATAATCTATTGTATTTTATTGTATTGTATTGTATTGTGTTGTGTTGTATTGCATTGCATTGTATTGTATTGTATTGTGCTTTATTGTATTGTATTGTATTGTATTGCATTGTATTGTATTGTACTGCATTGTATTGTAATGTATTGTATTGTATTGTATTATATTATATTGCATTGCTTTGTATTGTATTGTATATTGTATTGTATTTTATTGTATTGTATTGTATTGTGTTGTGTTGTATTGCATTGCATTGTATTGTATTGTATTGTGCTTTATTGTATTGTATTGTATTGTATTGCATTGTATTGCATTGTACTGCATTGTATTGTAATGTATTGTATTGTATTGTATTATATTGTATTGTAATGTATTGTATTGTATTGTGTTGTATTGTATTGTATTGTGTTGTATTATATTGTATTGTATTGTGCTTTATTGTATTGTATTGTATTGCATTGCATTGTATTGTATTGTATTGTAATTTATTGTATTGTAATGTATTATATTGTATTGTATTGTATTGTATTGTATTGTATTGTATTGCACTGGATTGTATTGTATTGCATTGCATTGCATTGTATTGTATTGTATTGTTTTGCATTGTATTGTGTTGTATTGTGTTGTAATGTATTGTATTGTATTGTATTGCATTGCAGTGTATTGTATTGTATTGTATTGTATTGTATTGTATTGTAGGGCATTGTATTATATTGTATTGAATTGCATTGCATTGTATTGTATTGTACTGTATTGTATTGTATTGTGTTGTATTGTATTGTATTGTATTGCATTGCATCGCATTGTACTGTATTGTATTGTGTTGTATTGCATTGTATTGTATTGTAGCGTATTGTATTGCATTGTGTTGTATTGTATTGTATTGTATTGCATTGTATTGTATTGTATTGTATTTATTGTATTGCATTGCATTGTATTGTATTGTATATTGTATTATATTGCATTGTATTGTATTGTATTGTATTGTGTTGTATTGTATTGTATTACATTGCATTGTATTGTATTGTATTGTGCTTTATTTATTGCATTGTATTGCATTGTATTGTAATGTATTGTATTGTATTATATTGTATTGTAATGTATTGTATTGTATTGTATTGTGTTGTATTGTAGTGTATTGTATTGTAATGTATTGTATTGTAATGTGTTGTATTGTATTGTATTGTATTGTATTGTATTGTATTGTATTGTATTGTAATGTATTGTATTGTATTGTATTGTATTGTAATGTATTGTATTGTAGTGTATTGTATTGTAATGTATTGTATTGTATTGTATTGTAATGTGTTGTATTGTATTGTATTGTATTGTATTGTATTGTATTGTAATGTATTGTAATGTATTGTATTGTATTGTATTGTATTGTATTGTAATGTATTGTATTGTATTGTATTGTATTGTAATGTGTTGTATTGTAGTGTATTGTATTGTATTGTATTGTATTGTAATGTATTGTATTGTATTGTATTGTATTGTATTGTATTGTGAGACGAATAGTAGCTCAATCGGGTCGTTGTTGTTGCTGTTCATGTCGTTGTTGTCGCTGTTGCTGTTGACTCCTCTTTCTTCGCAAGACAATATTACTCAATATCAACAATATTCCTGCCAAAAAGGCTAGACTGCTACCGACATAGAAGGCCGAGTCATAACTTCCTGTGACGTCACGAATTAAACCTGGAAATGAAAATTAATGGGAGTAAAACACCATCGAGTGGACACAGTCCATGAAAAGAAAGCTCGCGTCGCTCATAAAATTAATTTCAACAACAATTGAAAAAAATGTAACAATGACTCGTGAACTTACAAATGCCCTTTTGGCTAGATAATTTTTATACTTAAAATATCGATGAAAGATTATCCTAAATTTTAATAACTTTTGCCAGAACAGAGTTTTTAGCACAAATCCCCCTTCAGATAAATAAGTAATAAATAGACAAAACATATCACATGCCTTATTTTTGTGTAAACAGTTTTTATAAAACGTTATTAATTTGGCCCGTCACAAATAGGAAACTTAAAGAAAGAAGAAGAAAAACATAGTAAAATACTCGAATAAAAATAACATTGAATCTTTCTTTTCGTGGTGTTTTGGGGGAGTTTGTTTGTTTTGTTGGTTTTTTTTTTCTTGTTTTGTTTTTTTTCCTTGCTTTGTCTGGCACTGATCAATACACACATTTTTCCAGATCTTTATCAAACATGATTGGTTGTTTTACTTCAAGTAACATAATTACACTGCATTATGAATCAATTCATGTCTCATTAGATAGTTGTCAAACGTATGAAAATGTGCAGTAATCTCATGTCAGTGTTTATAAGCTTCATGGGCGTAGGGGTGTCACATTGGTATGCTGTTTGTCTATTAACCCAAAGGTATCGGCTCGCTTCCCACCTGCCGCAAAAGTGGCTTTAATTAAGCGAGTTGTCTGCCTTTAATCAAAGGTCGCTTATCTCACGGGCACCCAGAATGGTTCTTTCTTACATCTCAAAACAATGTCCCTCACAGGCATAAAAATCTAACCTGATTCATTTTTTTCTCTAATAGTAACACATCTCCTCAAGACGGTATTGTGTCTGGGTTAATAAAAAGATCGAATATGTAAAACTGAAATTTTGCAAGTTAAGAAGCTGAAGTCATCCTTGGCATAAAACAAATAAACTGAATCCAAGTATTATTTTTGTTTATTATAAATTCAATTTTCAGCATGTTATAAACGTAAACCAACCCGAATGAATACCGTGTTGAGGGGGTAGATTACCATTGTTCTGCCAATGTGTTTTATGAATTCTTGAAAGGTACGTATTTTCAGAGCAAGATCATAGAGCTAGAGATTTCATAAAATAGAATGGCCCTTACCAAATATCAAAGGTCCTGTCAACACTCCAATGGCCTGAAATACTTGTGTGAGACCCATGCAGCTCGGCAACAACTCCTTGCCGAGTAAATCCACAAGAACAACAGGACGTTGAGACATATGTGCACCGAGATGCAAGAATATTAAAGAACATATCACTACAAGCGACTCGAAACTTTCTAGAAAAGGAACGCAAAGCCCTGTGAGACCAAGACCAAAGAGAAATCCGATGAAAAATAATGTTCTATAAGGTTTTAGTCTGGGCAAATCGAGAGAATATCCAATTCCTAAACGTGCAAATGTGTCAACAGCTCCACCAATGCTTAACACTAGCGCTGCATCGGCTTTTGTTAAACCCTTGTCTACACATGCAGCCGGGACAAATGTGAACATTGCTTTCAATACCATTGTAAACAGCACAGTACCAAAAAGATACAAGAGGAAGGAGAGATCTTTGAGGAGAGCAAAGTCAAAGATTTTTCTTTTTGTGTTGTTCCCTTTCCGCTCGTGATCAGCTGGAAAGCAAATTTTGAGACACGACTTAAATTCAAGATAGCACGATGTTGGGGTTGCTTGGCGATGAGTCTCCTTCCGTGTCTTGGTTGTAGTCACGGGGTTGATGGTCGTAGAACATTTCGCTGAAGGGGATTCCTGGTAGTTGCAGCAGTTATCAGAGGTCTTGTAGTGTAAATGTTGATGCTGTTCATCGTTGGCCGTGTGTTCAAGTGCATTCACTGTTACAAAGTCATCCGTTTCCATGACCGTAGTTTCTTGTAATGGGATGCCACTGTTATCTCCATCTTCCATTATATATTTATCTGACCAAAGAGTCCGGTCTCTTTTTCTGGTATAAAAAAAAATAGAAAACAATTGACCTCACATTTGATGAAGTTTGCAATAATGACAATGTAGGACAAGTTGTATAAAATATAATCAGTACCAGTACAAGATTTGACATAATGGTATCTACGATGTCCTTTGTTGCACCAAAGTCAAGCAATGTTGAATGTGATCAGTGAACGATGAGAGTCATTGTAGAAAAAAGTGATAATGGCATATTATGTCATTGAGTAAGACAATTCACAAACATTACTTCCTCAACTTAGTAGTACTTGGGTATATATAGGCTTACTTTTTCAGCATCAGTAGGTACTTTTGATGATCTCGTAACGGCCTGAATAACATGGCGACCACATATCCGTTGGCGAGAATGCCCGATAAGATGAGAAAACTTCCCTGAAAAAAAAAATCGACAAGCATTTTATTCCACAATATATACTTGCTGTAAAAACCGTGTGTTCCTTGTGGTCAGGTGATAAGAATTTTGATAAAGGTTTGCTCAAATATTAAAAATACAGAGAAAAGTCTTTGTTCATCAGTTGAGAACGAAAGTTTAAGCCGTTGCTTTGTTGGCTTCAAATGGGTAAAGCTTTTATTTTGAGATAGACAAGATAAGACCCGATTCATTCATTCTCGCTCTCTCTTGACCCTCAAGAATCCACACTCTCAGCACCATCAGTGCTGTTTCATTACTGAAGCCTATTTCAAACTTTAAAAAGTCAACTTGCTGTTATCTACTCTCTTGATGGTGCCTCCCTTTGTTTACTCGAAAATTGGAGATCACCGCAATGAACTTAATTTACGTTTCCATTTATTAATTTAAATACCTTTTCATGTATCGACCTATTTCTTCCGGGCTTATTACCTTGAAACCGTAAACACTGAAAAGGAAATTGACAAGCGCCACCATGAGAAATGTGCCTACGCCCACTCCAGCCGAGGACAAGGAACAAGCAAATCCGCGGCGTTTATCAAAGTACGAAGACAACAGGAATAGACCGGGGGTTATCATAAAGTTAATACCTGCACCTGTGAAGAAAAGAAGAAAAAAATTGGAAAAAAACATTGGATATGGGAATTAAGCGCTCAAACCAATATTATAATAGTTAACAATAAAAGACTTATAATTGAAATAGAAAGGGGAAAATCGAAAAATCTTATATAGAGCAATATTCTTTAGATGTGTTCAAACCGCTTTACAATGGTACCCAAGTCAACAGAAGCACTGAACATAAAAAGACGAGACGTGTTACCTGAAAGACAATATTACAATTTCTCCACAGAGACTATGTTGTTACTAATCAGGTACTCATTTTAATTTGAGTATCGTGAGGGAATGGGGATAAAGAGCCTTTTTCAAGGACTTTACTTTGCGCTGTCACATCGGGATCCAATCAAGGGTCATAGCACAAGATATGCCGAGTTCCATACCACAAGACATGCCGAGTGTCATGCCAAGAGAAATTTCGATACCACAAGACCAGAGAAAGACAAGGTGGTTTAATTAACGAATGGGCAATCAGTAATCAGACATAAGTGCATTATAGATGACCATGGTAATAAGTAGGCATTAATTTGTAAGTTAAAGTTATATAAATGGAATGTGTTCGGAAAGAATGAGGAAAGTATAATGCTCCTCTTACCCTTATACAATACTATAATTATGTAATGTCATTACCTCGCTTTTTCCAATTGCAAAATGTGTCTTAAACATTACCAAGAGAAAAGGGAAAAAATAGGAAAATATGAAAAAAAAAGTTAATGACAATTTAAATTACAATTTCTTAAAAAGTGTTGTGCACGTGTCTAGCTTTTCGTGCTGTTCTAATGTTAAAGTCAAACAATTCATGTTCTAAACTGCACCTTGTATCAGGGAATGGCAAAAGAACAAGAAATAGAAGTTGTCCACAATGGAATTCAATACAAGTCCAACGAAGACCATGGTGGTCCCCATCATCAAAGCGGTACGGACGCTGTACCGATTGCAGACAGCAGATACCAACGGACCTGCAACGAGATGCATTTAACCTGTTAACTGTTAACTACCATACTATGGAGAGACACGTATTTTGAAATTTGGTCAGAAAACTCGTCCTTCAAATATCGATTGATATAAATGGCCCTCATCTTGGCAGAAACTCTCAAACCTGGGACTTCGCGAGTTCAGTTTCTTACTGTCTCCAGAACTTTTTATTGTTTGCTTACAACTTGGAAGTATTTTTCATGATGAAAATTGCTTACTGAATTCTGTTTGGATAATAATGATTCAAAACCGAACCTCAATGACCCTTTCCTTTAGTTTGATCTTTAGTAACAGGCAATGGCTGCCAAGTATAAACCCTCTCCAATTAATCACAGTTTACATTGTTCATTGGAATTAGGTCATAGAATTATTATATCCATTCGTATTTTTTTCAAAGACATTGTTATTGAAGATATAAAATGTTCAGTAGTTATACCCATAAAACAATCATAACAAACGCACCTCTAGAATGAATGAGGATAACGTCACTCGACTCTTTTACAATTATTTTAGACCGCCAGTTGGGTGATTAGTTCTCATTTCAACACTTCTAACAGACTATAAACGTTAAAGACAACGAATAGTTTTGTGCTTTAGTATGATCCATCTGCCGGACATAACATGTGAGTATTATCCAAACGATTATCTTCATTTAGAGAGAATTCAATGAGAACTAATCATCTCTCTAAAACAAATGATATAGAACTCAGTGGCATCAACGTTATTCATTATATTCTATTCAAGTCAACCTGAAAAATATTCTGATGGAAAATTTTATAGGACATACAATCACAGTGGCATAATATAGGTAATTACTTTTCTAACTTGCGTCGTATATTCCATAGCAACATGGGCACACCTCAAAAAGAGATACACTCCAGCACGGTTTCCTCGAACTCCTCCGGACATGCAAAAAGGTTCGGGGAAACCGTAGTTCGAGGAAACCGTGCCTTGTCAAAAACGACTTGATGGAGAGGAAAGGGGGGGGGGGGGGGGGGGGCAGTGTAACTCAGCGGTATGGCTATTGCTTCGTACGCGAAAGAAACCAATTTCGAATATTCACTGCGCTATATGGTCCAAAGCAAGCCATTTCTCCATAGCTCAATTTGCGATGATAAACTGCGGCTGACGCCTGGGTTATTCTACTCTTTCCTTGCCGCTTGCGGATAAATAAAGGGAGCTTTATTATTTATTTACTTTACTGAAATGTTATACACAACATGTTACAAGGGATTGGTATGGGGGGGGGGGGGTATCACTGCTGTATCACAATATTCATTTACAGCCGTAGCAAACCATTAGCAAATCATGGCGCGTGGCATTGAAATGAGTACGAATGGCGAATTGATAAGAATAAGCAGAGAGGTGTCGGTTATGCGAAACAGCGATAGAGTTTGTGTGTGTTTGCGTGTGTATCATTTTGTATACACACAACTGCAGTGTATATAGATACACACATACGTAACTATCAATATCACAGTAAGTCATCAGTGGTCGAAATCACCGGGCGCAATTAAAAAATACCCTTTATTTCATTTATTGTTTTAACGTTGGCTGGGTGAAATTAGTTTGAAGAAACCGTGGTCGAGGTAAACTTAGTTCGAGGAAGGAATGAGATGATAACAAAGAATAATAATGAAAAAAATTCGGAGCATTCAAATATGAGTTCGAGGAAATCGTGTGTTCGAAGAAACCGTGCTGGAGTGTATCTTGAACCCGATCTTGTTTGTTGAAAATTAACTAAGAGATACAAAAAAGCACCTGCCTATACCACAAACGAATTTGGAAATGTTCTTCCGTCAGAAATTGCTTACATGGATAACATCAACTTTGTCAGCCTCATTCAAATTATCATCAACAAAGTAAAACTCACACTTAAAAACCACAAACCCCATGTCAACGTCCAAAAAAACCCAGCAATAACGCTTTTGTCAAAGGAGGAAAAAAGCTGGCAAATGACGACAAAGGTGGGATCACTACTTGGAGAAAAGATGGATATCCAGATAGAGAAAAAACAGCTCTCTGCAATTGCCCCTAAACAGACTGCAACAAATAAAGGTTAAAAAGGACAAAATCAAAATAGCCTTAAAGATCAAGCTCTACAAGTTTCTTGTCGAATCTGCCCTCATTTACAACTACGGAACTTGGTCACTTACACGGAACAAAGAAGAAAAACTTGACAAATTCTTTAGAAAGCGGTTAATAATCATGCTTAAAATCCACTGTCCTACAAAGACTGCAAACAAATCACGTCATAAACGTTGCAGCAAAACACCCCTTTCAACCCATAGATTAGAAACACGATGGAGGCTATTCGGACACATACTAAGAAGAGACAACAATATTCCAGAAAGCAAAAGGCGAAAGCATACTTTACACAATCAGGTCAAGACAAATATCGAGGCAGACCAGCAGCAAACATTCACAATAATAAACAAAGACTTTTTACATATAGATATCTTTTTTTTAATGCTCTTATTTGTCTTATGATCTGCTGTAGCCCAAGAGTTCTCTAGATAATTAAAGAATAATCGGTTTAAATTAGGTTTATCTTCAGACATTAGGACAAGGATGCTTGAATTTACCCCGCGGATGTTTACCTTTTTTTTTTTTTTTTTTTGCTTTTGTCAATTTTTTTTTTCTGTTTGCCTTTTGTTGAGATTTGTGTTGTTGTTGTTGTTGTTGTTGTTGTTGTTGTCATTGTCGTTGTTATTGTTGTGTTTTATTTAGTTTTGGAAGTCTTTTTTGAGTGGTGGGATTGCTTTGTTTTGTCTGGGTTTTTTTGGGTTTTTTTTTTTTTGTCTTGTTTCGAGAGAGCTAAACGGATTGTAACATTATATGTGATAAAATTGAGAGGGAAAAGATCAGACACCAAGCGCAATTTTAAATTCAACTCACCGGTTCCACTTAAGACTAGAGACATGATAGCCCCTGGCCAAGCTGCCTGCATGGCTCCTATGCTATAGTGTCCTTGAAACTGAAGGAAAAATATACCAGCACTTTTCATAAAACCAGCTGGAATGGGAAGGAATGGAGACAATTTTAAAATGGGGGCTGAGACACTTATCTATATATTCATTATTATTATTATTATTATTATTATTATTATTATTATTATTATTATTATTATTATTATTATTATTATTATTATTATTATTATTATTATTATCATTATTATTATTATTATCATTATTATTATTATTATTATTATTATTATCATTATTATTATTATTATTATTATTATTATTATTATTATTATTATTATTATTATTATTATTATGATGATGATAATGATGATGATGATGATGATGATGATGATGACAATGATAGGAATGATTATGGTGGTGGTGGTGGTGATGGTGGTGGTGGTGGTGGTGGTGGTGGTGGTGGTGGTGGTGGTGGTGGTGGTAATGGTGATGGTGGTGTAATGATGATGTTGACTACGACAACACCTATAACTCACCTCCAATGATCATTGCAATGAAATGTCCTATTACAATGACCCAAGCGTATCCGGTGTCTAGACCAACAGTCGATTTGTCTACTCTACGGCATTCTTCTTCCTCTCTATCTTCCAAGTGTTTTGCCTCGTCGTTCTCCTTTCCTTCCACCGTCCGTCCACCAGCATCAGTCTCAGTATTCATTCCGTCGACAAAAGAGACAAGATGTCTCTTGTTATTTATTTGGTGACAGACTGTCACTTGTTTTTATTCCTGTCAAATAAATCAGAATCTCCCTCTTTTTCTTTTTCCATTTTACTATTGCCATAGACTGGGTAATGAGACGACATAGGACCACAACAGAGGGATTCAATGGACACGTTTCTCTTCGCTAGTCGACATAACACGTTTGGCACACATACAAACACACACTCACACACACAGAGAGAGAGAGAGAGAGACACGCACACACAAAAACACACCAACACATGCAAGAGAAGTCATTAAGACTCAACACTTTGGACAGCAACTAGGACTGAACAACAATACTAAAAAGTCAGAATTAATAGCACTAAACATTCAACACCCCATCCCAATTCTAATCAACGCACAAGAATTACAACAACAAAAAACCCAAAAAAACCGAATAATTCATATATTATTTAGGCAGCCTTATTACAAGCACTGGTGTAACAGCGAGACATTCATACGCGTATTAATAAATCAAGGGACGCATTTGAATTACTGAAAAAAATTTCGAGAGCAAAAGGTTACAGTGAGAAAACCGAACTTAAAATTTACCAAATTGTATCATTTCTACACTTCTGTATGGATCTGAATGCTGGATGATGACAGAAAAGTGGTGGAGCAGGCACGACTTGTGTTGATAATAACAAGAAATGAAGTGAGTAGAAAGTTCCAGAGGACAATAGAGAATAAAATTTTCGCGGCGGCGATGGGGGCTCGAAACCGCGACCTTACTGGTACGACAACTCAGCCTAGATAAAATTTCCCACAAGAAATAAAAGGGAGTGTATATATTTCTCGAGTTGATTTTGATTTCACTAAGAAAATAACTCAAACCAAAACGGCTACCACAAAGAAACACATGATCCAATTTATAGTGTATCTTGGGTGTGGTAGCCTATTAAGTGAATGCATTTACTACAAAATTCAGTCCCTCAATAGGATTCAACAGTCGTGACGTCACTGCCCTCGTAATGACACATAGTAACTTAGTAACTGGTTCTAAACTATTGGAACAATGGCGGACGCCCTTATGAAATACTTCTCCGACGAGCATAAAAGTGTATCCAGAGGAGAAAAACATTATAAATCTGATCATGTTTTGACTTTTATACGTTCTGAACACATGACATGTGAGAAAGTTCTAGCCAGAATGAAGAATAAAAAGTACCGATTTTCTTTGTTTAGAACCAAGCTTCTTGTTGCTGGGCGGACATGACATCAGACTATTGAATCCTATTGGTGACCAAATAATAATTACAAAGACACTATCCACACGGTACTGAAAATTGTGGCTTGTTTTTATGAATTGTGTGCTTTTGTGAGTGATATCCACTTGTAGACATCGCCGAGCCCAGACATCAGTGTTTACATGTGTTTTGTCATAATTGTGTTCACTGTGTTGGACACAGATAAGGGACAGAACCTGCGACAAACGCATTCACCTAATAACTAAAACACGGTTGATATTTGATACCACAGTATTGTTTGTCGTCATTTTCAACAAGTCAGAATAATTTGGACCAACTTTGTAATACGGAACAGTGTGATGTCAAAATACAGATTTCAATCTGAAACATAAGTACACATCCAGTTCGAAATATTATTTGTTTTGGTGTGCTGTTTTGGTCCATTTTATCAATTACTCTTATGGTAATTTTGACCCCAAAAGTAATGACATTTAACGTTTGCGTTATCTGTACGCTTTCTGCTGTCTTTCCTTATCAGTGGTTCAGGTTTTTTCCTCCTTTGCAACGGAATGACAATGGCACTGATTTGGGTATTAGATATTTAATCATTTGAAATAGTGATTATATACTCAAAATGGTCAAATTAACGATGAATCTTATTAATAGAACTTTGAAAAAATTGTATCGATGCATGAACGTTCCACAAGGCCTATTACTATTAGCTCTTAAACGATACGATACGAATACTATGGTCTGGAAATAATGGACAATTCGTTCCATACCATGGCATACTTTATAAAGGACATTTTCAAACACAACACTAATATATTACAAAGGTCAACCAAACAAAATCGTGTTCCGCGTCTCAAGTCATTTAAGATAATCGTTTAAACGAATTATGAATTGATCTAATTTTGAATTTGGATGTTTTGCTACGATTGTTCATGTCAGGGTTTTTGTGGCCTTAATTAGTAATTAATTGGTATGAAATTGTAATTTTATCATTATTACCAATATCATTATTGTCACACTTACCATCCTTATCATCATCATGATCATCATCATCACCATCATCATCATCATCATCATCATCTTCATCATCATCATCATCATCATAGTAGCATTATCATTCTTATTATTATCATTACTGTTAGTAGTAGTAGTAGTAGTAGTAGTAGTAGTAGTAGTAGTAGTAGTAGTAGTAGTAGTAGTAGTAGTGGTAGTAGTAGTAGTAGTAGTAGTAGTAGTAGTAGAAGAAGTAGTAGTAGTAGTAGTAGTAGTAGTAGTAGTAGTAGTAGTAGTAGCAGTAGTAGTAGTAATAGTAGTAGTAGTAGTCGTAGTAGTCGTAGTAGTAGTAGTAGTAGTAGTAGCAGTGTTGGTGGTGTTTGTAGTAGTAGTAGTAGTAGTAGTAGTAGTAGTAGTAGTGGTAGTAGTAGTAGTAGTAGTAGTAGTAGTAGTAGTAGTAGTAGTAGTAGTAGTAGTAGTAGTAGTAGTAGTAGTAGTAGTAGTAGTAGTAGTAGTAGTAGTAGTAGTAGTAGTAGAAGTAGAAGTAGAAGTAGCAGTAGTAGCAATAGTAGTTGGTGTTCATATTTAAAAGTTGTAAAAGTAGCTATCAGGCTGACTGATTCGGCTGTTAGGCATTTTCTAAAAATGACTTTGCCCTGGATCATCTCCTCTGCTTTAACTTAAAGCAGTTTCTGTTTTAGTTTCCTAGTACTACATTTTATGAACCTAGCTCACCCTTAACATATTGTGATAAATTAGTTAAATAATAAAACAAGTTGCAGAAATTGTCAGCCTCGGCATTTTAAAAAATAAAGAGTGGCAATTTTGATAAATATTGACACCCCCCCCCCCCCCCCCCCCCACTTTTTTTAAATAGCAGAACGTCCAGGCGGTTTAAATTTGGGGAATTTTCAAGTCAATGGGAGTGGATGCTGTGTAAATATTTCAGATACTCCGGGGGGGGGGGGGGGGAGTACCATAAATAACAATATTATTTTATAGTTGATTTTAATGTAACGATTTCAGAAAGGGGACGTGTATAGGGTTACAATCATCCTCGGTATATGCCTATCAACCATGTTTACCAGCCAAACCAGCAGCCTTCCAGTTTGTGAGCATGTATCACTATGTTTTGACGTAGTGGCTCCCTAGTATGCGGCGATGTGGTCTTGTTGTATGACACTAGCTTTCGGATCAGAAAGTCCTGGGTTCGAGGCATAGTTGAGTCCTTGGAAAAGGCACTTTACTTACATTCTGTCATCGTACTCGGGTGTAAAATGAGTACCCGACCATTAACAGCGCTGTGTCTGTCGGAAAAGAATTGTAATATCTCCTAATAGGCATCGTGTCTCGTTCTAGACGTTACATGTTGCTGTTGGTCAGGGACCCCTTGTAAAGCGCGTTGAGCACGTTTAGTGAATATTGCGCTATATTTTTCAAGTTTTAAGGCATACAATTAGTTACATTATCTGCGTCAAAAAATAGAAAATAATGTTCAGAACAATTTAGGCCTGTCGGCATGTTTTAACGCACTCAATCCTAGAGATTTTTGCTGTTTTTCAAAATTGGAAAAAATGCATTAAAAATGAGTTTGCACATAGATAGTTTTATTCAACTATCATTAACATGCAAAAACTAAAAACATTAGCTTTGATACTACGCCTATAATTTGTCTCAGAATAATGTAATAAATAGGCATGAGGTAAAAGTAACTTAGGTAAACTACGGGTATAGTCGGTGTTAGGGTTGAGTGAGTTAATTAAGATAGCGAGGCGACCAGCCCAATAAGTCGGCTCTGCAAATGCTGAACATCGTTTACTACATATTGACTTTTGAATACAAATAATTAAAGAACACACGTTGAACAATTTTACAAGTGTATTTCATAGGTCACTCACTGTATTTTTTTTTTTTTTAATGTAATGAATAATCACAAAATCTTAGGGCCAACTAGTATGCCTCGTGAACATACATAAAAGAGGCGATGATCCAGAACAAAGTCACTTTCAGTACATGCCTAACAGCCGAATCATTCAGTCCTTTAGCTACTTTTACAACATGTCTGCCAGTATGTAAGCATTATTCATGTTTTCACGAAGAATTCAACTTAACACTGAGCATTTTTTTTTCATCTTCTGCGTCAAAAAAGTGAACAATTTTCAGAATTTGGAGGACCGATTCTTTCGGCTAATCGGCATGAAATTAAGAAAGCTATGGGTTAACCTATGTCTACCCTCGGTGCATGCCTTACAACCTAGGCCTCAGGCCTTCAAGTGAACTATTGATGCAATGCGATTAAGTATCAACACACAAAACTGTGTAAAATCAACGTTTTTATTGATATATTTCAATGACAACCAATCACCCAACTGGCGGTTTAAAAAACAATAACAAAAATAACTGACGTCAACTTCATTCAATCTATGAGTATGAGATTGTTTACAGTTGATACAAAAAACCTACAGTGTATTTTCATATCAAGCAGACAAAGGCGGCCTTGTGAGTCACATTGTATCCTCCACGGTCGCACTGAAATGTATTCCCCATATCTTCCGCGTTGATATTAGGCGCTTTATATTCAGAATTATTTTTTTGGAATCTTTTCAAGGGAACTTTTGAATTTCGCAATCATTTCTGAAAACAGGCAAAATAAACCTAAAGCGATATGTTTGTTTTGTTTTGTTTTGTTTTTGATTGTTTTACGGCGCTTGCAACACATTAAGGTCATATCAGCACCAGTAAAAAGGAAGAAAATGGGATTGTAAAAAGGTCTAGAATTACAATTAAATCACCCAAGAAAAGGTAAGACAAAGGGGAATTTGTTCAAATAGGAAACAGATATAGATTCCAAGACCACACTATCAGAGTACTTTAGCTTGAGATCACCTAATAATCTCATCCAGACACAAGCAAAGGCCCCAACTAAGAGAGATACTCAAATGCTTACAAATCATATATAACATGTAAACAAAACAATACAGTGCATAACAGAGAGATGATTGACAAGGAAAAAAATATCATCTCCCAAAACTCTAACTAAACATTTGACTGTTTCCCTCCCAGCCAGGGTATCCGGCCTGGGCCAGGACAAAACCAAGTTATCTCATTCCAAGACAAAGACAGCATGTTGAAAAACAGATAGAGGGGGATAGAAGACACCGTAAGTGCCTCCCTGCCCACTATGGAAGGCTAAAGCGATATGAAATATTTACATAGCTATATTTTTATTCTATGCTTTGTGACAGAATATCTTAAAAGACAAGTATTATCTTATTATTCTTATTAAAGAAATAGTCCAGTTGTTGAAAACAAATATACATATTGAGACTTGGTACCAGATGAGATGAGTGTATCTTCATGCTTTATTTTTTCCACCTTCAATCGATATGTACAACAGTGTGAACAAAAATTGTTCACTGGCCCCAGGTCAGAGTCACAGTCACAGTAGTCTTATTTGTTTTACTTACCATGCGTCCTAGACGGGGCTTTTTTTCGGAAAGATGTGGCCCCTGCCGAGCGACGCCAGTTTACCGAAGCTTTATAAACTGATGATTCAATTTGCCAAAGAAAAAAAAATGAAAGCCCTAAATTAGATAAAAGCCAATTTCAAAAGGACATTATTATTTTTTTTTTTTTTTTTTTTTTTTACAATATTGCCAAAAAAAAAAAAAGAAAGAACAACGCCAAGACATATTTAGAAATAAACTGTGCTTTAGAATCGTTTTTAAAATTAAGATGCAATTACAGCAATCAATGGGTACAAGTGACCGAGTAAATAAAAAGGAAACAATTTGAACAAATTTCCCGCTGCCCTGATATCATCAGTTGATCAAAGAAATCCCAACCGCTGCGGGACGGATAAGACATTTGTTGTTATGTCAAGATCAGGCCATGCTCACTCAGTTATGGATCCACACCAGCGACATCTATATGAAGTCCTAGATCCACACCCATTAAAAATCATTAAAGGACAAGAGTAGTACCCACTAAATTTGCTCAAAGCAGTTTCCAATGGTTCACAAGCAAAAAAACAACAACATTGAGCTTGTTAGGCATTATTACAATGATGGTAAGGGGCGGTTTGGGTCTTTTCTAAAAAAGTTTAATTACCTATATTGGGCGGTTTTAATCATTCTGTATCGTCAATATAGACGTCAAGGTTAAAAAACATTTATGGTGAAAAATTGTAATTTTAATTGTGTGTTGATACCCATTTTGCGACCTAATTTGGGGGTCTGACATAAAAAAATATAACAATCTTGTGGCAAACGTTCCACAAAAACTAATGAAGGAATGACCTCCATATTCTTCCCTCTTGTCAACATTGTACCATAGTGTGTCACAACAGAGAGATTTTACGGCTTTAGCTAATGGAATTTTTATTAGAACATTACAAAGTTGAGAATCAAAATGTTATGACAAAATTGACCTTAAAAATTCAGAATTAGGATTATAATTCAAAATTCACATGTCTTATCAAAAAAAATCTCTCTGATGTGACATAATACGTTATCTCTGTGATAACTGTGGAAATTTTCAGACAATTTCATTGAATAGATTCTGAGAAACGTTTGACACAGTTTCCCATACCCTTAGATAAATGACATATTGAGAAAATAGCAAAATGGCTTCCCGTTTTTCACACTTTTCTTACTACCTGTACCATGTTCGACTTTGTTTTTCGTGCCTTTATAGTCTACTTTAAGAATTTGGACTTCAATTATATTATTTCTAAGATAATAAAATATCATTTTCCACAAAAATCTCAAAATCAATTTTTCGAAGGATTTTCCTAATAATTAGACCCAAACCGCCCCTTAAAACTGTTACCATTACCAGCCAGGAATTGAGTATGGTGATAGTATGTTAATGAAAAGCCTTTTCTCTATCGACTTGACTTGGCACCCAATCAAAGGGGGATTCGAACCTGGGACCCACACGTTGTCATGGAACAAGACCACAAAGCCGCACAAAATGCTATACTCACCCAGGGCAAATCTTCAAGAGAGAAAAAAAATCGCTCTTTTATGACCACCCTTCAAAAGGTCTTGGAAACACTAAGTAATCTTATTCCAGGACAGGGAGAGACAGCCAAATATAGATAAGGATTGTAGAAATGACAGTACAGGAAAGATTCTCTACCACTACCAGTGGCCACAGCAATCATCTAGGTGCCGTTTAAAGTCATTACTAAATATTATGTTTTCAGACACTTAATTATTCACGCTTGACTCGATGACACAAATTTATCTAAATATGCTATATCATTTGATTTTCTTATGGTAAACGATCTGATGGAGGTGGGTGTCTCAAGTTGTAAATAAAAGGTCAAACTTATCATCTTTTCCAGGGGGGGGGGGGGGGGGGGGGCAAGAGAGATGGACTTACTTGCCTTATGCCTCTTGGCTCCTGGTGGAACATAGGGTCTCAACAGCACTCTTCCATCTTCTTCTGTCCTTGGCACAGACCTTTGCCTCACTCTAGGTAAGATTGGAGATGATCAAATCTTGGTGAAGGCTTCTCCTCCACGTCTGTTTTGAACGACCCCGTTTCCTCTTGCCCTGTGGGTTCCATTCGAGAGCCTGCTTGGTTATATTGCAGGGCTCTCTCCGCAGGGTATGGCCAACCCATCTCCACTTTCTGCGTCTGACCTGGACATCCGTTTGTTCTTGGTTTGTTCTTGTCCAAAGGTCAGCATTTGGCACTTTGTCAAACCATTTATTCAACCTGAGTATTTGTCGAAGACTGCGATTGACAAAAGTTTGTATCTTGGATGATGTGGTCAAGGTTGTTCGCCAAGTCTCTGACCCATAGAGCAGGACTGCTTTAACATTAGTGTTAAATATTTTGAGCTAGGTGTTTGTGGATATGATGGACGCCATATTGGTCTCAATATTGCAAAGGCCTGGCGCGCTTTCTTGATTCTAGCGATGATGTCTTCATCAGTTCCACCCGACTGACTGATTTTGCTGCCAAGGTATGTAAATTCCCTGACATCTTCTATTGCTGTGCCGGAGATGGTGATTTGTGCTTATTGTTTGACCATTAAGCGCAGTATTTTTGTCTTCTCTTCACTAATCTTGAGACCAACTCGTTGAGCTCATTTTTCCAGGGCCGTGACTTTGTTCTGCATGTCTTGTAGGCGGTGTGAGAGGAGGGCTAGGTCATCTGCAAATTCAAGGTCTTCAAGTCTTTTAGAAAATGTCCATTGGATGCCATTGTTGGAATTGCCATATGCTGTCTTTGTCACCCAGTCCAATATCACAAGAACTAGAAGTGGGGACAGCAAACAGCCTTGCCTAACTCCTGATGTAATGTCAAAATCCTCTGAGAGTCGACCATTATGGATGACTTGGCATGAAAACCCATCATAAAGTCGTTTGATGATGTTTATAAATTTTTCTGGCACCCCGTAGTGGAGAAGGATGTTTCAGATGCTTTCCCTGTGTACGCTGTCAAATGCTTTCTCAAAGTCTATAAAGCATACATATAAGGATGATTGCCACTCAATCGACTGCTCAACAATGATTCTTAGAGTTGCAATTTGGTCTGTGCATGACCGTTCTTTTCTGAAGCCTGTCTGCTCATCTCGTAGTGCTTTGTCCAGAGTAACTTTCATCCTGTCAAGCATGATTCTTGTGAGCACTTTGCTTGGTATGGACAACAAGGTGATTCCTCTCCACTTGTCGCACTGGGACAGATCACCATGTTTGGGTAATTTTACTAGCCCTTTTTTCAATCAGATGGTTTCTTCTCATTTGTCCAGATCAAGTTAAACAGGTGGTGGAGTTGATCCACGATTATGTTTCCACCCTCTTTCAAGGCTTCAGCAGGGATGTTATCTGTGCCAGCAGCTTATCCACTTTTCAGACTGCCAAGTGCCCTTCGGATCTCCGCCTTAGTGATTTCACCTGTATTGATATTGAGGGGTTCTCCAGGGTTCAAGTGTGGTCTTAGTACTGGGGGTGGTCTGTTGAGCACTTCACAGAAGTGTTCTTTCTATCGTTTGAGTTGCTCTTCTATTGATGTGATTAGTTTCCCATCTTTGTCTCTGACAGGTCTATTTGGGTTGTTTTTCCGACCGCTCAACAATCTGGTGGTGGCGTAGAGGGTCTTAAGATCTCCTTCCTCTGCGGTATCAGCAATTTCATTTATGTAGGACCGTTTATCTGCCTGCAGCTGTTTCTTCACTTCATTGGCCACTGTGGTGTATCTGGTCGCTGCCATTTGCTTTTGGAATCTAGTTTTTGCATTGTTCGTTGCATGCTTCTCCCTTCTCCTTTCTTCTAATTTCTGCCACGTCTCCTCTCTGATCCATGGTTTATTTTTGGGTTGTGGTCTTCCAAGCACTTCTTCACGTCCCTGTCATCTCTCTCAGAGTTGCCCATGCTGCCTCTGTTTCTTCGGGCTCGTGACTTTGAAGCACTTCAAAGCGGTTTCGGAGTGAAATCTTAAATGTTTCTTTAGTGTCTGGTTGTTTCAGCTTGTTGATATCGTATTTTTCTCAGGGGGTTTGAAATCTTTTTCTTGCTGATAGTCGCATCATGATCTTTGCAACAAAAAGGTGATGATCTGAACCAATGTCTGCGCCTCGTCTAGCTCGTACATCTAGTAATGAGCTTCTGTATCGTTGTCTCACCATGACATGGTCTATTTGGTTTTCTGTCTGATGATCTGGAGACACCCGTGTAGCTTTATGACAGCGCTTGTGTGGGAAAAGTGTGCCGCCAATTACATCCCCCTTGCAGTGGTGAGGGGGCTTGAGGCACACGGGAGGGCAAAGGTGTAAATCCCGGTCGATCGTCACGAGACCATCCCGGGTATCGAGCCAACGAGCCACATGAGCTGCTCGCCCCGGTGTGTGACTAAATTTGATCCAACCCGGTGCCCGAATAGCAGCCCTATCCCAGGCGCCACACTATTACCCTTATGTCGAGTCCCAATCAGTCCCGTCAATGGCAAAGCGGTCTGCTGCCTAGCCAAATAATACCGCGTTCGTGTCGCCAGGGTCGTCGGCACGTCCGAGAAAAAAGCAAACGTCCCATGCATCAATTGATTCGCGGCCTGCCAATCGGAAAATGCGACGGCGGGGATGGCGAACTGACGCAATTGTCCCTGAACGTCGAGAGCCAGAGTATGGCAAAAAATGAGCTTTTATCAAAGCTATTGGCTGCCCACTGCGTAGATATCCTCCTGTTACAGGAGACCCACCTTTATTCAGGCGCGTAATCTTCCCGATTCCAGATCCCAGGCTATACGGTGGTCCAACGCGAGGACACTTCGAGGCTCAAAGGAGGGGTTAGCGTCTACGCTAAAGAGCCATCGAAGGTAAGGGTCATTGAGAGCGTAACGGACAGCAATGGGGTGAACCGAATTTCCGTGGAAGTAGGTGGACTGTGTTTGCATAATATTTACAAACCACCTAGAGCGACTTGGACTACACCGCCGGTACCGGTGGTCAGCCATCCTTCCATCTGTCTGGGAGACTTTAATAGCCACCATCACGAATGGGGCTACCGAGACTGCAACGAGGCAGGAAGACAACTCCGCTTATGGATGGACTGTAATGATCTACACCTAGTGTACGATCCTACAGCCAAGGGTACCTTCCGGGGTACCCGCCATAAGAAGGAGTATACTCCAGACCTCACCCTCGTAACGAAAGGCGCGAACGGTGAACCGCTGCAGGTGAAGCGAACAGTCCTCTGGGACTTTCTGCATAGCCAGCACAGGCCGGTTCTTGTCACAGCTGGGGTGACAATACCGAGGGTGCAGTCTCTCCCACTTTGCAGATGGAATTTCAGGAAGGCTGACTGGGAGGAATTCAGTTCCTATATCGAGCAGGTCTGCCCTGCCATTCCTCCCAAGTCCAAGAATATAACCAGATTCAGTAGGCTACTGGTTAAGAGCGCTCAACGCTCTATTCCACGGGGCTAACGGAAATTCTACACCCCTTGCTGGCCAGCAGAGTCGGAAGAGCTGTACCGAGAGTACCAGCAGACCCAGTCCCAGGACGCAGCCGATAGACTACTTCAGTCTCTGGCAGAGGGAAGGAAGCAACGGTGGCAGGAGACCGTGGAAAGTCTCGACTTTACACACTCCAGCCGCCACGCTTGGCGTTTGATAAAGAAATTGGACCCAGATTGGAATTACGCGAAGGCTGCACCGGAATGCGAGGCAGACACAATTGCCAAGAACATTAAGAACCGTAGTAAGCGGGTCCCTAATCAGGCTTTTGAGCGCGGTGTCCGCAAGGCGTACCGTACGATTTTGGACTCGCTACCTGCGGAGGAGTCGGACTGGACAGCCCCGTTCAGTCCCCGAGAAGTGGGTGCAGCCATTAGCGAAGTGAAGAACGGCAAAGCAGCAGCGGATAGATGGTGTATATCCCAATATGGTGACGCATCTGGGCCCCAGGGCACGGGCCTGGCTAGCAGAGGCAATGTCTGACATCCTTGCAAAAGGAAAGCTTCCACAAGTGTGGAAGCATGCGAAGATAGTTGCCATCCTGAAGCCAGGGAAACCGGCGAAGGAGGCAGACAGTTACAGACAAATATCGCTGCTGAGCTGTCTTTACAAATTGTTGGAGCGTGTTCTATTAAACCGATGGGGGCCGGTCCTAGACGCTGCCCTGCCACCCGAGCAGGCAGGCTTCAGGGAAGGGAGGTGCACCACGGAGCAGGTCATTGCCCTTACAGAGCATATTGAGCACGGGTTTGAGAGAAAACAGCAAACAGTTGCTGTCTTTATAGACCTATCAGCGGCGTACGATACGGTCTTGTTGCGATGGGTTAATGCTCTAACTTGCAAAAATCATAAGGTGCAAAAAGACCTTGAAGTTGTTCTCTTCGATCTTAGGGGAAAGGCAATTCCACGTCGCGCTGGGAGACGTCACGAGCAAAGTAAGGAAATTGAAGAATGGGGTCCCTCAGGGGTCGGTACTTGCGCCAATGTTGTTTAACGTTTACATTAGCGATATGCCGAACACTTCCTCCCTGAGGCTGGGATACGCAGACGACTGGGCACTCGTTACTCAGAGTAAAGTGTGGACCCGTCTCGAGAGCGTACTCAGCGAGGACGTCACCAGACTCAAATCCTACTTTGACAAGTGGTACCTCTGAAGATGAACACTTCAAAAACCGTGGCCACTGCATTTCACTTATGCAGTGGCTGGCACACCCGTAAACTGAATGTCCTAGTCAGGGACCAGCCACTCCCATATGAGCCGCATCCAAAATATTTAGGGGTGACGTTGGATCGCAGCCTTACCTATCGGGTTCATCTCGAAGGGGTTGCCCGGAAGATAGAGAAACGCAACAGTCTTCTGAGGAAGCTGGCGGGATCGACTTGGGGCGCTAGCCAAGCGCTCCTGAGAACGTCCGCCCTGGCACTATGCTAGTCCACCGCGGAGTATTGCGCTCCAGTGTGGGGTAGAAACAGAAACGTTGAGAAGGTGGATGTAAAACTTCGCAAGTCGATGCACATAGTGTCGGGACGCTAGCAACAACCCCTAGAGAATGGGGCCCGATAATGGCAGCGATCCAGCCCCCCGATGTCCGGAGGGAGACCATTACGGGAAACTGGCTGAGTAAGATCAAAGAGAGAGGGAATGGGGATACCCCTCTCATGCGCATAATGGACGAAGCCCCCGTTTCGAGCCAAAATAAGTCCCGGCAACCCTTGTACGCAGAATCCCTTGAGCAAATTTAGTGGATATTAAACACTATATAAAAAAGCTCAAAATCGCAACAGAAAGCACCCGCAGTCCATCAACTATGGATCATCCCTGAAGGCATTATCATAACATCAAATGGGACAATCTTGCCTCTAATTCTCTGGCTCGGGCGCAATTTGAATGTTATTTTTTATCTGGGACAGCCTGTTGTCATTACACATGGGATTATACTGTCATGGCAGTTTTTTGCATCGCAACGCGGCCGCAAAAAATGGCAAAAAATCGCTGATTTGCATTGCGGCCGCAAAATTTGCAATTTTTTGTAAATTTTTGCAACTTTTCGAGATTCCCCCCCCCCCCAAAAAAAAAAAAAAAAACAATATTTTAACAAATTTAGTGGGGACCAGTGATGATAATCTTCCACGGATTTTTTCATAAATATTCCGTTGTTTTTGTCATGTCAAACATTTTCTGCTAAGTGGTAGTTCATGAAAAAAAATATGCCTTCTATCATTTTTTGACACCTCTGCTCAGTTGCATGAATTTTGGTGACACTCCTTTATTTATGACGTTAGTCTAGACACACTGGCGCCAAATGTCAAAAGTAACACAAGACACACGGTGACCATAGATGAGAAGATGATCGAAGGGAAGAGGATGGAGCAAATGGGTGTAAATATTCATGTACCTTTTAGCTGTAGCATGATAGTACCTTTGGCGATTTTATAAGTTTTATAAGCCTGTCTTTTTTTTTCTTCCTTTTTGATTTTTTTGTTTTGTTTTATTTTGATTGTTCTGAAGTTGTTAATAGTATTCAATACAACTTGTGTCTAATCATAAAACAATTTTTATAATAAAATAAATTCATCAATTCTCTCTCTCTCTCTCTCTCTCTCTCTCTCTCTCTCTCTCTCTCTCTCTCTCTCTCTCTCTCTCTCTTACTCTTTCTCTCTCTCTCTCTCTCAGCCACCCTTCTATCTTCATATTATGTTTATAGATATCATTTGGTAATAGTAATAGAGAGGTAATAAGTTAGGCTGATCGATTTAAGAAATGATTGTTAATATTAATAAGCTAATTTAAATTTGATTTGTTGATGGAATATGTTTTGCAATTAATTAAAGATTCTTATTTATAAGCTGCGTCATCACAAGGTTGCAATAATACAGACACTAACCGGGTTTGTTATGTAAAAACAAATACCTCCTGGTCTTTTGGCCATAAGTTTATCATAATCACTTGATAAAGTGGGCGACATTATAGTTATAGGCCTCTAAAATGTTTACTTGGAAATGACAATTCATTAAATTATATTTGCAAAAGGTCAGGATGTGTCTAATGATCAGAAGTGCTTTAGAACTAATACTAATAATATATTAAATAACTATGACTAGCTAAAGCTATGTTATATTTGCATTAGATTTGGGTTTGACTGACGGGCCGGTAGATTTTCTTCCTTTTTGACAAATTTTCATTATCGTCACTGGGGGACCTGAGCAAAATAAGTACACTGATAGCGTGTTCTTCCTTTTTCTTGGGTACTTTAATTGTAATTCTAGAACTTTTTACTAGATCCCATTTACTTCCTTTTTACTGGCGCTGCTATGACCTTACATTTGTTGCAAGCGCCGTGAAACCCTTAAAAACAAACAAATACCTTTTTCTTTCATGAACGAATTATTGGGTTTTTTTTTATTTTTAGGAAAATTAATCGCAACTTTTTGTAAAATGTTTGCAAATTTTTTGCCATTTTTGCTGTTTTTAGCTTGCAAAATTTGGGATTCAAACCGCCATGTCAGATTATTAAAAAATCCATAAGATTTAGCCTTGTGGCAATCATTGTATCCCTCGAAAAAAGATTAGATTTTTCTTTCATAAAGAAATAACTGTCACATAACTCAATACACTCTAATTGATCCAAGTAATCCTTTTAGGCAACGTTTCTCCATTGGACACATTTTTCCCGATTGGACGGTGCAATTCACCTTCACATGGACCATCCCTATTATATCAGCTCTTTTTGTTTTGAAATTGAAAAAAAAACCCACATATTTAAAGATGCAGACTAACTTAAAACATGAGGTTATTCAACAAAACAGTATTTATTTCCATGAAATAGTGCCAAAAACTGTTATTATTATTATTAAGTTTCATTATCACCATTATTACTCAATTATTATATCATTCATATCAACATTTAATTATCAGTCATAAATTGATACATTCACAAAATCTATTAATGTATGTATTAACGACATATCAGCATCATCATAAATGGCAATGTTGCACATGAATGATAAAAATCATGATACATAATTAACTGAACACAGTATAGGCGGCACAAATATACACATGAAACAAAAATTCTATATCATTTACATCAAATTCTTTAACTTAATCATTTTAAAGATTTGGCCCCAGAAAGCCCATAACTATGATTGGATCTCTTCAAAATCTTCATGCAACAGTCAACAAGATAGTATATTTAACACAGAAACACAGAAATAACAGAGTATCACATAAATTCCATAACTACTTAACAACAAGTTTCCCTTATAAACCATAACATATTGAACTGTACATCATCAAGGCAGTAGAAACATATTTTTTTTGCGTGTAATTTTGGGCGATGATCCTGCATTCTCTTTCTTGTTAATTTCATCTTAATTCTTTTCCCTTTTTAAATCATTTTTTCTTTTTTTAATTTAGAAAGAAAAAAAGACCTAAGTTTCACATCTACAATGCATCTACACCAAAATGTTTATTTTTTAAAGGTTTTATGTTGCTTGCAACACTTTAAGGTAATTTCAACATAGTAAAAAAGAAGATGGTGGAACAAAGGATTGAGATATAAAGACAAAGGGGACAAATTCAACAGAAATCAGAAGTAAATCCAAGAGTCTACCTTTGTGTCTAGTCTGAAACTGAAACTACTTAAAATTTAAAAGTCCCTCAATGACACACCAGATCAAGCCAAAAGAGACTCAATGCAACAGTGCAACCTCTCTATAACGATATTGTCAGGACCGGAATAAAATGTCATTATAGAGAGTTGTCGTTAAAAAAAAATTTTTTAAAGAGGGGGGAGGGGGGAGAGAGAGAGGCATAACATTGTCCCTCTGTAGTTTATCCAGGTTATAGACTGGCATGTAAAGCAAATGCATTCACAGCCACATAAAAAATTCTGTTGTTTTTTGTTTTTGTTTCTTTGTTTTGATTTTTTCTTCTTTTTTTTATCCCGGTGACTTTCTTATCCATGTTTTGTGAAGAAGTCATTGATCACCATCTGTCTTTGTCTGGAGGAGATGACCTTACACACCATCATTCATCAGTCCATTGTTAGGCCTATCAAGAGCATTCATTGGTTGGAAAGCAAGCATTCTCGTTGGCTACAAGTCGTGTGAGTATGGGATATCATTGGTCAGAGAGTAAGCGATTTTCATTTGCTTTATGTCGTACAAGTGTGGGATATCATTGGCCAAAAATCAAGCATTTTTCATAGGCTATGAAGACAAATTTCATTGGTAAAACAGCTAGCAATTTCATCAAACCAGGAATTTCAATGTTGCTATTTAGGATTTTTGCTAAAATGTATGTCGCTATAGTGAATTTTTATTACTATTACTAACTATATATCCATTCAAAAAATCGGGAGCTGGCCATGTCACTATTGAGGGAATGCACTAATTCATTTTCATTTGCGCTACATGTCATACAAGTGTGGGACATCATTGGCCAAAAATCACCATGTCATTATTGAGGGAATGTCGCTAAAATGATTATCATAATAGAGACATTACATTGTGCATATACACTCACAAGTTTACAAAATTTTAAATATCTAACAAGAACATAATGCAATGGAGAGATGATTTGCAAGAGAGAAAAATTATCTCTCAGGCAGTGGAATCCGAAAGCATTAAAGTGACAAATCAGGGCAATGTCTGGCATTGTTTCATACATACTTTGTCAGATAATCATGGGAATCTGACAGCCTTCATCTTCTTCATCTCTTGCTATTACTTTGTATCCATTACCAACCCCTTAGCAGTAAGGCTCATTTTCATAAGTTCAACAATTCATCAATTTCTTTTTTGTTGCTAATTTCTTTTGAAAAATATAGTTTGGTCTTCAAACAGAAGGAGGAGGAGGAGGAGGAGGAGGAGGAGGAGGAGGAGGAGGAAGAAGAGAAGAAGAAGAAGAAGAAGAAGAAGAAGAAGAAGAAGAAGAAGAAGAAGAAGAAGAAGAAGAAGAAGAAGAAGAAGAAGAAAAAGAAGCAGAAGAAGAAGAAGAAGAAGAAGAAGAAGAAGAAGAAGAAGAAGAAGAAGAAGAAGAAGAAGAAGAAGAAGAAGAAGAAGAAGAAGAAGAAGAAGAAGAAGAAGAAGAAGAAGAAGAAGAAGAAAAAAAGGGGGAGGAGGAGGAGGAGGAGGAGGAGGAGGAGGAGGAGGAGGTGGTGGCGGTGGTGGTGGTGGTAGTGTAGGTGGTGGTGGACGACGAGGAAGGGGAAGAGGAGAAGGGGAGAGTAATCTGACAGTTTCCCTCTCAGTAAAAGACTCCTGGCAAAATCAAATGGCCCCATTCCAGAACAAGGACACAAAGCCACATGGACTCGACAAATGACTGAAGAAACTAGAAGAGACAGCAAGAGTGTGGACCAATGAAGAATCCATCAGTCTAGGGGAGCCAGCGTTCCTGGGCCAAACCGGGAATTCCACCCACAACAATTTACAGCACAGCAAGACGTATACCTTTTTTGCTTCCATTATGCACATTGGAACATTTCATAAACTTATTATTTTATTATTATAGTCCAATAGGATAAATTATCTATCTCTGTCTAAAGTCAGTCAATTGTGACAACTATTCAACTTTGATTGTCATGGCAGTGGGTTGATGCAGACGTGCCAGTCCAAGGCCACAGAATAGTTTGCCCAAATCAACATTGGAGTAAGCACTGTTGTCCAGCCAGCGTTTAGCAACTTGCTTCAGCTGTCTGTATGTCTCGACAATTTCTGGATGGACTTTGCGGACTTGAGCTGAGAAAGATTTTTAAAGAAAAAACAACAGGGGAGTTGGGGGGGGGGGGGGGAATCAAAATAGTTTTATTTGGTCTGAGTAGTGGTGTGAACGAAAGTGCCATAAACCAAATCAAAGAAATACAGGTTATCTTAGCCCATTCTTTGTCGTTTATCAGATCTCACATCCTTTTTTTAAACACTATCAATATCTCAAGATTCACTAAATATTTTAATTTATATTATATGTCCTCCATTATTCCAAAAGGGTTCCCACTAATCAGCTAAAAACAAATTCCCAAGTTTTTTCAGGGTATTTCAAGATTTTCAAAGGTGTGCACAGATTCAGCTAGATTTTGGAATCGGTGTGCAACTCAGACCCAAAGAAAGCCTTATCTACTCTTTAAACACTGACATTCAACAAGATAACTTGCCCATTTCATGATAGTCTTCCCATTGTTTTAATGTCTACATTACAACAAAGTTTACAATAAGCTTCACTTTTCTAGTTTCCGCAAAATACAGGTCTTTACTTATTTCAAGTTTGTCTAGGTTCATCCTAATAAGAATTGTGGTTAGGACCTCCTGATTCAGTGCTTTGAGCACATTTCAGTGGATGTTGTTTTATACTTGACTTACTGGACTTAGATGCCTTTCGCGTCTCGACCGAAAGATCGGGTCGCCTTGGCTGTTTCCAGTATTTCCTGTGTGAGGTGTCTCCAATATTGCTGGTCCTCTGCTAGGGTTCTCGGATTTTCAAGGTCCCCTGCCGTTATGAGACTAATGCTTTGTCCAAGTGTTGTGAGGTTTTTGTTTAGGATCACAGGGAGTGTTGTGATCGGTCTTCCTCTGAAAAGGTTCCCGTGTTTTTGGAAGTATCCCGACATGGCTTGGTTAGCTGGTATGTTTTTGTCCCTGCGTAGTATGTGACCGAAAAGTTGCCATCGTTGTTGTAAAATGTCAAGGGAGATTGGTCTTTCTTTTGTGATCTTATAGAGTGATTCATTTGAGATCTTTTTTGGGTATTTGATGTCCAGTACCCTTCTTAGCTGTGTGCGATGGAAGGCATCCAGATGTTCTTCTTCGGATTTTGTCAACGCCCAAGTGTCGCAGTTATACAGTAGTACCGGTTTTACAAGAGCACGGTACAGTTTCAGTTTGGTTTTTCTCTTTATTTTGTCACCTCTAATCCATACATTGGTGAGTTTACTGAGTGCGGCGTTTGATAGCTGTTTTCTTCTTTGTACATCCTCGGTGTCTCCAATTAGTGAGCCGACTTTCTTTGTTCTTTTCCATTCCTCTTTGTTCGTCGATATTGTTGTAAATTCGGTTTTATTGGCATTGACTTGGAGGTTATATTTCATGAGGGTATTTTGTATGATGTCTATATTTGCTGGTGTTGATCCAATAAAATCGACATCATCTGCATAGGCGATTTCTCTAGGGATTGCATTCTCAATATGAGTCGTTGGTTTTGGAATGACTTTTCGAACTTCTTTCAGAGCGTGTTCTAAGTATATTGTGAACAGAATCGGGCTCAGACTATCTCCTTGGGGGGTCCCGATGTTACTTTCGATCTGCGTCTGTTTTGTGGCCCCGTATATCCTTGGTTGTATCTTTGTGTTGCTGAGGAGAAATCGGATTATTCGGAGCTCGTCTTCGTCTACTATGTCTGTTAATATCTCCAAAAGTTTTCCTCTGTCGATCGTATCAAAGGCTGCGGACATATCGATTCCGGTTATTGTTATGGATATGTTTTCTTTGAGTGCCTTTGCTGCCAACCATTTATGTGTCCATACAACGTCCAATGTGCTTCGGTCTTGGCGAAACCCGCTTTGGCTATGTGATAGATATTTTTCTATTTTCGGTCTAATTCTGTTGAGGACAATAGTTGACAGTGATTTTCTTATGGTATTCAGTAATGTTATTGGGCACAGGTTGTTTACGGGTCCTTTCGTTTTTCCTGGTTTTTGTATTGTAATTAGGACACCGCTGTTTATGTCCCAGTCTTTGTGTGTTGAGAATGTTTTGTTCATTATGTTTGCAATGCTCAGATCCAGGGAGAGGGTACCGCATTTCAGCAATTCAGCGGGAATTTCATCTTCGCCTGGGGATCTGTTATTGTTTAGGCACTTTATGCTATTTCTAACTTCAGTTGTTGTGATGCGGTTGTTTAGGTCTCTAGGGTTTCCTGAGAAGGGCGATATTTGTGAGACTTGTTTGTGAAATTTCTGCTGGAAGTGGTCAGTTACAATGTCAAGGATATCGTTGGGATTTGTTGTCTGTTTGCCAAATTTATCCTGTAGTTTTGGGTTCTCGAATGGTTTTCGGTTCAGAGATTTCGTCGCTTTGAACATAGACGATGCGTTATTTTTGGACTTTTCTCTGTCTTCCACTTTTTTGTCTAATTCCTCGTTTCTGTGTTTTATTGTAAGTGATCGAATTGAATGCAGTATTTTGTTTCGTTCCGTTTTCAGGTTTATTATTTCTTCCGAGTCTTTCGTGTTTTGTATCCTGATCCTAAGTTCTTTTTGTTGCCGCGATAGATCGTTAATAGCGATGTTAGGCGTTCGATTTGGTTTGTTCTTAGTTGTATTAATAGAGCCTGCACTTTCTTCCCCGCATATTTCATTGCCGCTTGCGTCTCTTTCCATTCATTGTTTGGATTGCTGTTTTGCTTTCTTTTCCATAGACTTGAGTTAAGTTCATATTGGTAATGAATGCGACATTCTCGCTCATTTACTATTTTTGCCGTGTTTATTTTGACTGCCGTTTTACCTTTCTGTCTTCGTTGTCTGTACACATTTATGTTGAAATTCGTTTTTACAAGTTTGTGATCGGATGTTAGCAGTGTACCACCGTATGATCGCGAGTTGGTTGAGTAGTGTTTATGGCAGTGTTTTATACTTTAGCATTCTTATTATTTTTTTTCAATTTAAAAAATTCTATTTTCAGTCTTTCATTTGTCTAAAGGCCTTACAGACTTAAAAATCTACCGCTGCTTCCATTTCCATATAAAAAGAAAATCCATTAAAATAATTCCCCTTCAAGTGTGATCTTTTTTCAAAATGTCTCCTGATGGTAATTTGAATTTTATGCTTGGCTTTGTGACCATCCTGAAATTTGTATGAGTTTAAATAAAACTGACATATTTTACGTTTTTATAAAGAGAAATTAAACATTTCGATTGTACCTTTTTCCACATCATTGAGGTAAGAACAGGCCTTGTTGAAATCAAAGACATATTCAAAGTAACAGATCTGGGTGTAGAGGGCAGAGTCTGTGTACTGGAAATGGGAAAAGAATATATCATTTATAAACACCTTATTTTTCTTCTGACTTTCACAAATCACTAGATTGAAAAAAAAATAATTCTTAAATGTTAAAAATTAACTCTGCACTGTATTATAAGTAAAATATACATATTGATCTAAACTATAAGAATTTATTAATATCACTCCTTCATACATACAATGATAAAACATTATATGACCGAAATTAGGTGACAAGAATATATTTTCATTTCATTTGGCATTGGAATGATTCTCTGAAGTTATAGAAAAAGGTGTTAAAGGTTACTGAATATATATAAAAATTTAGAAGTCTCAGAAACACAACATTAGTCTAATTAAAGTTGAGTAATGATGAATAGTTTTGTGCCTCTTTTGTATTTTATCGGAGTCTATTTTCTCTATCATACAGAATGTTGCTGTTGCATGGCTGCATTGTTAGCACTAACAATAAGATTCATTTAGCTACCTCTGGTCTGAGTACACCTCTGTTACAGGTCGGGCACACTGGATGACCTCTCTGAACTACCAATGGAACTCTGTCAATCCTAGCACTGCATTCCATGTCCTCACACTTCAACCAGCCCTGCAATAATTGATGATGACGTATTTCATAATACAAATAGTTGAGGATCATTTTAAAAACAAAAAAGATAATAACAATCAAATGTATTTTAATTTCATTAACACTTTAATGTTTGCATGAACGATAGTTTTTTTTTTCTTCATTTCTACCCATTTACCTTGAAAAAGCTAGACAAGGAACCTAGGTAACATCCAATATATTTGTAATTTATCTATCTAAGACAGGTGGTAAGAAATGTTCACCTAACATTCTTATTTTCGTTCTATTCCCATAACAAACTATCACTGGTACAAATCAAAGAGAAAAATGTGTCCTCCAAGCCCAATCCCAACAAACAAACAAAACATGAAAATGCAACGCAGGTTTATCCGATGTCTTGCTCCAATCTGCAGCCACTCTTTATGGCTATAAAGCATACTGAGAAAGCTCAGGGCAAAGGATGCAGAAAATCTCACAAACATATGCTTGAAAAAAAAACCCAATTATTTATATGTTTTAATATATTCTCACTGTGGCATTAGAAATAGTGTCATAAAAATCTATTACCTTTAATTAACATGTGACGACAGGTATTCAAAAGTAAAGCAATATATCTACATTCAGAGATTATAATCAAACACACAAAAAGGCATGGCAACTGAAACAAACAAAACAAAAACTAGCTTACTTGATAATATTTGTTGACAAATTTGTGAATCTTTAGTTGTACAAGATTCTTGAGTTTGTTCTTCATGGTCCACAATGGTTCCTGACAGTCTGGGTTAGGGCATGCTTGTAATGCAGGGGTCAGGTTAGAGTCCTGGTGAAATATTAATGTATAAATAAAATGTGTACATTGGGAATGTGGGGGGGAGGGGGGGGGGGGGGAAGGCTAATAGGAGTATTTTGGAAGAGAATTTCTTACCCTGCCGTTTGGATGAAGTGATATTCTCTCTGGAGCATGAACTGATTCATTAATTTACCTGAAGCTGTTTTTTTAAATACCTAATGAGGACACTCGATGACATGAAACGCATTTTGTCATCTTTTTTAAAACGTCAGAGTGATATATCCTGCAGATGATTAGACTTAATTAGCAGAATTAATAGTCTGATTCTGTAATTAATATTTTAAGAAATGTATTATCTTAGAACCCTTGTTGTTAAGGCCTTTATTTTAATTCTTTGAGTTAAATAATACATGACCAAAATGTTGAATTGTTTGTAATATACTCTGGTGATTGATACGAAATAATAATCTCTATAACAGATCAAGAAAGTATATTCAATCCCATCCTTATTTTGGTGAGTGTTTTTTATTCAGTGATGATAATAGCAATTTGTCTAAAAGGAGGAAAATGTCTCGGTCTATCGATCGATCGAACACAAGCAAAGTGTAAAAATAACAAGGAACATAGTTTTGTATTAGTATTATGTAATATATTGCTATTACTAGTATAAATCCATTCTTATCATTAGACATACATTTACTTTTTGTAAACATTTAATGAATTGTCCTTTCCACATCTTAAAGGCCTACATACAATGTTATTCAAATAAAAGGCCAGAAAGTGTTGTTTTGTTTTGATTTTTACTTTAGAAATCAGGCTACAATATCTTTTTTACCAAAACCTAGTGGTTATTCAGCTTATAAATACAACCCAAAAATATCTCAAATTTAAAGCCATAGTCCATAACGAAGTGAAAGTAACCCCTAGTTTTATATTTGTGGTTAGAAATTCAATATCCAGCACTTTGTTCACCCCAAGATAACACTGTTCTGAGACAGTGGGTGACATATGAAATAATAATCTCCATAAAAGACTAATAAATCCTATCTCATCTTTTATTTTATTTTATTTTATCATTATTAAGGAAGCAGATAGATGATCAAATTAGAAAAGATCAATAATTTTACTGTGTTTAGAAACACTTCACCCATCAAAGTCCAGAGTCCCAATTGATGAAAACAGGTGTCTAGAGAACCAGATAAATATTTGGAAAAATTATGATTTAAAAAGAAATCCACTGTTGCCATTAAAATGGTGGGGTCCCAATAGCTCAGTTGATATTCTCAATTCTGACGGACCTTATATATCACATATTTATTTTATAAATGTAGTCAAGTTCACTCTTGAGTGCTCATCAGACCATGACACATGTTTAGCATTGCTGTTGGCTAAGTACCATTGTAAAGTGCTTTGAGCATGTTTGGTGGATATTGCACTATATAAATGCTCTAGTTATTATTATTACTATTTTAATTATTTATACATAGCACACCTTTCCAATAAAGCCAGAATCCAGCACAATCTGCCTTCCACACTTTGGTGTGGAGACAGTTAAAGGTGATGCAATCAGTCTTGAAAATTTGCAGCTCTAAGAGACTGCAAAAGGTGAAAATGCTCTTTTCTCACATTCTCTCACTGCAATCGGGTGTAAAATGAGTATTTGGCCGTTAACAATGTTGTCCTGATGGAAAAACAATCGCCTAACAGGTGTCATGTCTCATCCTGCATGTTTAGTGTTGCTGTTGGCTAGGGACCCTTTTAAAGCGCTTTGAGCACGTTTAGTGGGTATTATGCCTTATAAATGCTCTAGTTATCATCATCATTTATAAATCACACACCTTTCCAATAAAAGCAGAATCCAGCACAATCTGCCTTCCACACTTTGGCGAGGGACAGTTGAAGGTGATGCGATCGCAATCCTGAAATCGTTCTTCCATTGTCAGCTGTAAGGTTACCAAATCTTCCTCTTCATTCTCTTCTTGACGAGCAGCTTGCCGGTAACCAGATGGATCCAAACCTGAGGGAAAATGGATAAGAGTTGTAAAAAAATTGACATAATGGGCAACCATGGCAACCATGACCAATATAACTTCCCTGGATAAGGCACCTTTTCAAACAATATTTCACTTGTTTTTTTGGGTTTGTTTTTTTTAATCTGTTGTTGTTGTTTATAATGTGTTAACAAGCACTTGTGACACATTTAGGTCAGTAAAATGAAGGAAATGGGATAATAAAAAAAAGATAGATTTACAATTGAAAGCACACGAGAAAAAGTAAGGTAAAGGGGAATTGGTTCAAATAGGGAACAGATGTAGATTCTGAGAGCACAATAACAGTGTACTTCGTTTGAGATCACCCAGACACCAGCACAGGTCCCAACGAAGATAAAAACACATGTTTAAAAACCAATATATATTTTACACAAAAAATGTAAAGGTAAATAACAGAGATGATTTGCAAGGAAAAAAATATCATCTCCCAAAACTAATACAATACATTTGACTGTTTCCCTCTCAGTCTCAGTCAAGGACTCCGGGTAAGGGCCAGGACAAAACCAAACAATCCCATGCCAAGACAAAAACAAAAAGCAACTCAGTAAACAGAAAAAAGGAAATAGAAGACACAGCAAGTGGGTAAAAAAAAATAACTTCCGATCCACCATGGGAGGTCAAAAGACCCCATCCAGATATTTCACAGGTGTAAATGATGGACTGTTCAAAGTAGAAGAAGTGTATAAGTGTGCATAAATGAGGTTGAAGGTCAATTTGTAAATTTATGTGACAAGATAATATGGACTGTAACACTTTGGAAAATGCAATTTTGAGATATGTGTATGAACCATCTATCTACTTTACTGCTTCTAAAAAATTGAATCTCAAACAAAAATTCAATTGTTTTTATTTAAAAACAAATTCTTTTTTTTTTTTTTTTTTTGTAGAACACCCTCTCTTTTATATAGAAACATTAATTATAGGCTTTTTTTTTTTTTTTTTTTTTGTAATATGTGAAATTTCAATCAGATCAATAGAGCAAAAGGTTTCAAATTAAAACCTATATCTTCCTCAGCAATCATCAAATATATTCATGAGAATTGCTTCACTTCCACATGACTCATCGGTTTATGTTAATGTGATTGCTTAAATCTTTTTTTTATTTTTAAATACATCCTGAAAACACTATCAATACCTTTGACCTTCCAAAACAAAGGTAAAAAGCGGCTTACGGTGTATTATTATTATTATTATTATTATTATTATTATTATTATTATTAGTATTATAACTTCTTCTTCTTTCAGCTTATCCCGCATTTTGCAGGGTTGCTATAATGAATGCCACATCTCCATGTATCTCAATTCATTGCATCATCTTCCTCCAGGCCCAGTTCTTTCATATAGTTCTTTACCCTATCCATCGATCTAGTCTACGAGTGTCCTTTTTTTCTTTTTCCCGCTAATTATGTATCTAATACTTTCTTTCCCCGTGTATTCCCTCTCTCGTCTCTTTACGTGTCCAAAACCATTTCAATCCATCTTCTCTCATCTTTATCGATACATTCTTCACTTCAATCAACTTATGAATCCGTTCATTTCATCTTTTCATGTCCAGTCAAGTGGCCATCTCAACATCTTCATTTTTGCTACCTCAACTTCTTTATCTTGTTCCATACAACATTGCTGGTCTTACAACAAATGTATAAACTTTTCCCCTCAATTATTATCGTTATTATTATTATTATTGTTATTATTATTATTATTATTATTATTATTATTATTATTATCGTCATCATCATCATCATCATCATCATCATCATCATTATCATCATCATCGTCATCATCTATTGATATTATTATAATACAAGTATTATTATCATTGTTAAGAAATGAAAGGACACTAATTAACTTCCAAACCTAGACATTCAGCAATCCTTGCACTGTCCGTGCCCTCAATAGGATCACACAATCTGGCAACCACAGGATGAATCTGGTGTGCCAAGTAGTATTTGCAATCTGCCAAAATAAACATCAATGCAAAAAGTAGTAGTAGTAGTAGTAGTAGTAGTAGTAGTAGTAGTAGTAGTAGTAGTAGTAGTAGTAGTAGTAGTAGTAGTAGTAGTAGAAGTAGTAGTAGTAGTAGTAGTAGTAGTAGTAGTAGTAGTAGTAGTAGTAGTAGTAGTAGTAGTAGTAGTAGTAGTAGTAGTAGTAGTAGTAGTAGTAGTAGTAGTAGTAGTAGTAGTAGTAGAAGTAGTAGTAGTAGTAGTAGTAGTAGTAGTAGTAGTAGTAGTAATAGTAGTAGTAGTAGTAGTAGTAGTAACACTGACAGTAAAGAACAACATTTTCATTTCATGCTGTACAAGTCACCAAGAAAGCATAATTATTTGCTCTTATACTTTTACAGTATCCATCAATGTCCATCGCCAAGTATTTATTCACACTGACGATGGTTGGGGTTAATTTATTCAAATGCATTATAAAAAGACACTATCTTTGTGATTTCCCAATCTTGTCACTCACTCTATCGTTGGCCTCACTTAAAACTGCTTGAGAGAGAGAGAGAGAGAGAGAGAGAGAGAGAGAGAGAGAGAGAGAGAGAGAGAGAGAGAGAGAGAGAGAGAGAGAGAGACTGTGCTACTCAATGTACATAATATTTGAATAATGACCAAACTTCGTGTTCCTATGGTACTGTCATGTTAGAAATCAACAGGTCCGAAAAGTTGAAAGGAATTCCCACATTCTCCTCACTTTTAAGCCATTCCTACTAATAACAACATTGTGTCATAAAACAGGTATGTGTCAAATGAACAAGCAAATCCAAACAGCAGGTTCAAAGAAGCGAGTCCATTCATTAATATGCGTACAGTCGATTAATGGTGGTATAAATAAAATCAAAGAATTGTGTGAACCACTGTCGTTCCAGGGATGGTAAACTTATTTGGACACATGTCATCAAGAATCAGCTTGGGAGGGCTTAGATAGACAGATAGATAGATAGATAGATAGATAGATAGATAGATAGATAGATAGATAGATAGATAGATAGATAGATAGATAGATAGATAGATAGATAGATAGATAGATTGATAGATAGATAGATTGATAGATAGATAGATAGATAGATAGATAGATAGATAGATAGATAGATAGATAGATCCTTTCTTTAAAAAATATAGCCTTGTGGAGAACATTGTGCTTATTTGAGTCAATAAAAAAATTGATACGGCGCACAACTCTACTGAAAGATTTGAAAAATAGAAATGTATTTTTTACAGATAGATAAACAGATAACTTGATTTCCTTTTATAATTTAAAGTCAGTTTGAAAGTTCGTTAAGTCAAACAGATATCATAAAAAATTTACCGAAGACACTAACACCTTATGACCACACCCTCAACTCTATCTGTCCAGTAGAGTCCTTACTTCCTTTGTGTTGATTTAGCGGTGATCAGTGTTATGTAGTAGTGTGTTCTCATTGCGTGTATGTTTATGTGTGTGTGTGTGTGTGTGTGTGTGTGTGTGTGTGTGTGTGTGTGTGGTGTATACATATGTGTGTGTGTGTGTTTTGGAATGTGGTTGCCTGGAAGAAAAAAAAAAAGGGGGGGGGGGGTGTCCATCAAGTAGAGAAATTCCTGAGCAAAAGGGGGGGAGAGCGGGGTGTGTGTTTGCTAGTAACTGTCAGATTGGCATTTTTCAGCAAATCGTGGCATTCATAGTGATATAATTCACTTGATCACATGACGGTATTCGGATTTACAGAAATTTTAAACAAGTTTCACAGATTAACAACATCAACGAATATTACTGCTGATATTACTGTCGTTTTTATGCCATCGATGTGATAATTATTGCCCTGGGAAATATTTAGTTAAACGTTGTCGGCAAACTGTCAATTGGATCTGTCTAGCTTCTGGCCCGAACAAACCAAAAGTAGACAGATTCGGGGACATGATATTTTTCGTGTCCGTTTCAGATTTTCATTTGACCTCACATAAGTTATGTAAAGGGGAGACATTCCGAAAGCTTCTACATCCCCAGTATTCATTCAATTTGTATTTTCACCGTTGATCTTTTGTCAGGCGTTTATTTATTCAATTTGTCATCATATAAAAGAGTTTTAAAAACTCTAGAACAAACCTTGATAGATTTGTGAAAGTTTAAAATGTCCTAATTTGACCATTGTTTTGATTCTCGGCCGCCATTTTAATTTGTGAAGTATTGAAGGTGGTGCAAAGCACTCCCAAGTAAAGCGTGGTAAAGACTGGCGACTTATTGATATTGATATCTACTGACTGATAAACTAAAATCATGCCGAATAAAGCATGGCACTGACGACAAGCACATCGATTAAAATGTGCATCTAATCGTAATCAAGCTAATCAAGAAAATGATTCTGGCAATATCGAATGAAAATAGTTCTTTCCCCACGAAATTGCGGGCTTTTTACTAGTAAATAGATATGTGTGTAGATAGATGGATGGATGGATGGATGGTTGGATGGATGGATGGATAAATAGATAGATAGATAGATAGATAGATAGATAGATAGATAGATAGATAGATAGATAGATAGATAGATAGATAGATAGATAGATCAAAGTAAACAAGTCCCCATCTCTTTTGTCTATTTGTCGATATGTTTAATTTCTATTCTATCATTGTTATTAAAATAAACCTGATCAATGGAACAGAGCCTAAAATGTACATGTAAAAACGAAGTTTAATATTTCTAATTCTAATTTAGTTTATCATCATAAACCTGACCTTTTTTTCTATTTTCCGTCAACAAATCAAGGTTAATCGAGTTCAATCAAAGTAATTAAAATAGAGACTAAATCACACAGCGCCCCTAGTTGCATAAAAATGGAAAATGGCGGCACTTGACCTCTCACTGGCCAGTTTTGATGGCCCTGTTGTCATATCTGCCCCTCTCATTAATCCGTGGAACATAGGGCTCCACGAGCACCTGCCATCTGTTTCAGTCCATGGCTTTCTAACCAAACTTACAACAACAAAAAAACAATACTTTTCTTTTAAAAGCTCAAGAAAACCTCTTAAACTTTGATCTTAAAATAAATCAATAATGAAAACAAATAAGAGAGAGAAATACCAATTTTGAGGTTGTCTTGTTTATTCAGCTCTTCAGGATGATAAGCACGCTGAGTTGCAGACAAGGTTGATCCATCCTGTAAAGGAAATGAGGGTCATTGCAGTCAATGTTTTCTCTAAATCGTCATTTACAACTTAGCATTTGTTCTCAGACTGTAACATATCTGATCAAAAGTTTTGTTTGTTTTTTTTTTATTAAAAGAAAAAAAATCATTTATCATTTATCTAATTCATATTAAATCAATAAAACAAAGTACTAGTTTACCATTTTTTGCTTAAAATGAAATAGCTTATCTTTAAATTTACTGTATAAACTCGATTTAAAAAAACTAACATTTTCTTATTCTCCATTTTAAGAGGAAATCACCAGTTCTTTTTTAAATCAAAAAGAAGAGAGGGGAGAAAAAAAATAGTAGGGATGGCTGATACATTTTTCAATGATTTATGAAATCTTATATTTTACCATTTATCTTGTTTTTAGGAGTGATAAGAAATAAAGGGAATTTTTAAAATGCAGGATGTAAAAAAAATTTAAAATATCACAGTGTCAGGGAGACAAGTGGCTTAGTACTTGTGCACTCACTAGCTAACCTCACTAAACTCTCTCAGTGGTGGGTGCAGCACCAATTGGGTCTTGACATCGTGATATTTTTATTCTATTTTCTCATCTTGCACTTCTTTATGCCCTTTATTTCTCATTATTATTGATACGAGAGTTATGCCTTTTATTTCTCATTATTATTGATACGGAGTTTGCTCCACAATTTCTTCTGACTTTTGAATAGGTGTGTATCTGGCACCCCTTTTCAAATACTTAAATGACAGAAATGATAATGAATTGACAATATAAAGAAAGAAAAATTACTAATTACCTCACAAATGATGTATGGAACCGTATCCCCCGCACGCATCTTGCGACCACCCTTGGAATTAAATCGCAGCGCCACCTGGACATGAGCCAGGCTCTTTTTGTCTGGGTAGTCTTCCGGATTTTTTGTCAAGTTCTGTAATGTAAATTTAAAATATTATTAGAAACTACCTGCTCTTGTGTTTTAACATGGTTATAAAATGGCAAATCTAAGTCTATTTTTTTTTTCTCACCAAAAAAGATAAATAGAGAGAAAAATAAATATTTTATTTATTCATTAAGTTAAAGCAATGCAGTTCATGATAGGAAATATACAAATCAAGTAAAAAATATTGCAAAACCATAGATAAGCAGTATATAAGCATGATAATTATTTTGATGAGCATTTGTCCTGAGATTATATATAGGCGAGCCATATAAGGTGGACATGTATGAGGGGAGAGGAAAGGAAGGGGTACAGTATAGGGAAAGCTACAAAAAAAAAATTTCTCCAGGGTGCAGTCCTTTAATATAAACAAATATCAAAACAGTGGTTTGACAAGTTGGTTGTAAATTTTCAAATACTATTTAATAAAATTTTATGGGAAAAGATCTTTCACCTTGGTAATGTAAAACAGCTCCACAGGAATTTCTCCATTATTGACCTCTTCCGCCACTGTCTGTAGACGATTATGGATGTTATCCACAATTGTCTCCCTTAGGTCACCCGACAGAATCTGCCTCAAAACAAATCTGTAACATAAAGACATAAAGATAAGGTTAGAATATTTATTTCAAGATAATAAGCTGAAGTAATTTTCTATCCTTAGAAGTTAAACAGCACTTGGATAATTTTAATTTCGTGTTACTCCAAGCATGGGTGAAAGAAGGTCAGGCCAAAAATGCCTGAAATCCAACTCTAACAAATTCAAAAAAGCCTGAAACTTATTTTGAAATGTGACCCATTGCCTCAAAATGTTATGTTGGGATGATCTAGATGCCGGAAATAAATTAAAATCAATTTCAAAAAGTCTGAAATTTTGCACCCATGTCCAACTAACACGAAGATAATGAAATTAACAACAACAGCAGCAGCAGCAAGCGCCAGAATATGCAGAGATAGACAATCATGCCTTCCAATTCTCTATACAACAACGATAACAACAAAAACAACACAAATAAACCCACCACCATCATTACTTACTTCCCAGCTTCTTTGGCCAAATCACACCAATCACGTCTGACAATATCAAGACCTTTCATTTCCTCTGTAGTAATTGTCTTGCCATCAGGGCCTTTACTGATGCTTAAGGCTGCATATTTCTTCTTCTTGAGAAGCAACATGGATTTGAACACTCCATCTATGTCAATCTCTAACAGACGGTACAGCTTGTTGACCTCACTTTTGACCTTCAGAATGTCACAAATGACACATCAGTATACATCAAAATAAAAATAAAAATTTGAAGATCGATTTAATTCATTAAAAAAAATTAGTTTCATAAAGGAAATATTAATTGTATTATACAGGTAAATGGGAAGGGAGGGGGAAAGAAATTTATTCCAATTCTAAAAAGTAAACTGGAAATTATGACACTGGTCACTTTTAAACGAAATAAGAAAATCTTTATTAAACATTCCCATGGATCCATGCTTAATGCCCTTCTCAATACTTCACTAATCCCCCTAAAAAGCTATGAGAATATAAATGTTTGTCATTTTATAAATCAAAGTTGCCTGTTCATTTTCTTTTGTAACCTAGCACTAACAAGAACTGTTTGACAAGTAATGCAATGAAAAGTGTTTTGATTTTTGTTTTTTTGTTGTTTTTGTTTTTTTTTTGTTTGTTTTATGCCACAGCTGTTCAGCAAAGCTGCCTTTTCTTTATGAAATATCCATATTTTAAAGGGCGAGGGGAAATTAATATCAACCAAAGATGCAATATTTCTAGCCATTTTAATATTTTCAGATAGATAAAATGTAGGTCAATATAAAAAAGGATTTACTGAAAAAATAGAAGCTAACGTCACCAATTTTCCTCCAAAATTTAGGTTAATTTAGCAAGTCTAATTCTGGAAGGATATAATACAAACTCAAACTTTTTTTTTTTTTAAAAGCAACAATTTGTATTTCAAAATGTATCTGTATAAATATCTGGCAGTATTAAATTGTACATAGCATTAAATTTACCCGGTTTCCCATTTTGTAGACAGTGTCCAGATCTACGCTATTGGAGTTGATCATGATGGAGTCAGTGTCGCCATATATCACATCAAGACCCATCTGAAATCAAGCAACATAAAATTCAATAAGAGATAAAAACAAATGTCTTAATGTCATAAAATTGAATCTCTATTGAATCATAATTTCTCTCAATGATTGACAATATTTAGTTGAGTATTATAAAGAAGAGATAATAGGAAGAGAGTGGAAGACACAGAGGGAGAATGAGTGGGATAGAGATACAGGGAGAGAGAAAACAGAGGACACACACACACGCAGAGAGAGAGAGAGAGAGAGAGAGAGAGAGAGAGAGAGAGAGAGAGAGAGAGAGAGAGAGAGAGAGAGAGACCAGTAAAAGCTATGAGCCAAGAGCTTTGTTTAGATAAAACAGTAACTTATCTACAAAAATGTGAGAATTCAACTAGCTTGTGATAAGTTTTGGAAATAAAAAGATTTCATTTTGTAAGGCAATTTCCTTAATTTGTCTTTTTAAAATGATTTTTCATGTTCTATGCTCAAGCTTGTTTATGATGTCACTTTCTTTTTCAAAAGCGCTGATCCATAGCAGGATTTTGTAATGGAGAAGTACTGTCATGTATTGTGCATGTTGCACCTCTCCCTCTATGTTTTCTATTACAGCAATAGCAAATATTGTGATTATTGTAAGGATGAATGTTTATTTGAGCAATAATCCTTATTCAAGGCCGAGTCATTCAAACAAGTGTATCTTCCTTTTGACTAATATTATGTGTTAAAATACAAAAGGTTATTTCGCAACAAAATACCAACTACGAGTACAATTGTCTTTGAAGACTAGAGGCAATGCAATCAAGTCATAAATAAAAACTACAGATTTGCCGATCAACAATCTCTGTAAAACAGGATAATTATAAGACATTAAAGCATCTGAATTCTAATTTTTAAGAATCCAGTTTTATCTCCAGATAATAAAAGCACAAAAACCAATTAGTCTACTCTGATTCATTCAAAAAGGACATTCAGGAATCCGAGTCTTTACATTGAATCACCATGTCCACATTCTGAATTTACCAATTACTATGGTAGAGTTTTTAAACAAAAATACACAGATAAAACAACCTGACACTTTCGCAAAATAAAGCAACTGGCATGGTCTGTAAACATTTTACATAATAGAAATCAACACAAGCTTTATAAAAAATTACTTACGTTTTGAACCAAGTCCTTAGTTTTTAGCAAGATCTGAGAAAGAAAAAAATAATTTTATGTTCACAAAAGCAATTTATTTTTATGTCAATTCTGAAGCTTCCATTGCTGCAACATTAAGGGTATAACTTTATCATGACCGAAAAACGCTTATGCCAACAATCTCTAGTTGTTTAGTGAAATAGCTTGTTTTTTTGTTTTTTTAATTTCAGAAATAGAACAGATTTATTCTAAATGTTTTCTGCACATGATTAGAATATTAAAGGAAAGAGAGGATTTTTTCCCCCTCCCGACTCCCCACCAAGAAAAAAAGGAGAACTAAATCAAGCAAAATGAAGACATAGGAAGGACAAATCAGCATCAATTTGAACGTAAAGTCTGGCAAAAAATACACCAATATCATGTTATTTTAAAAAAATTATATAAATGATCTGACTGTCATTCTCTGTGTTAAAAATTGACCCCCAAAAAATTAATTAATTTTTTTTTTTAATTAAAACCTGAGCTATCAAAACTGACAGAACAGAAATAAATTCCTTAAAGTGTATCAAAAAATTGTAAAGAAGTATCACCTTTGTTTGCACCCAGAGAACTGAAGAAACAATAGTTTTTCAATATAAGCCAATATTCAAGTCCTTTTTTGTCAAAAATCGATTTTTCCTGTCTCACACCTGCTCAATTTATCAAACAATCAAAATATTTTCAGCTCTTACCTCTCTTCCTTTTCCTGTGACTAGAGCTGCCAAGGGCCTGGCATAGAATCTAGAAAAAGAAAAACCCAGGCACCCATACATTGAGTTGGCTGTCAGTTTCAAGGCTTTCTGTCGGATGTCGTACTGCATCATCTGATCATGACTGACATCACTTCCTTTCATTAATGTCTTTACCTGAGGAAATACGAACAAGACATATCATCATTGCAATCCACAGTAACCAATCAGCAATGCCAGTAAAACAGGTTAACAATCAGAATTTTTTTCCCTAAGCCAAAATCACAAAAACTTATAGTCCTAAAATCATAAGACATTAGGAACTACAAGTCATTATACTTACTTACTTACTTAATCCTCCTTAGGCCTTGAGGCACATAGGGCATCCACCAGACATCTCCTTTTTTGTTGGTCGGCTGCTTTTGTAGTGGCTGTATTCCAGGACAGACCTGCTTCCTCTATTTCTTTTTCCCAGTTGGGTCTCCCCCGCTCTCTCTTCCCATCTGCTGTCCAGTACAGGGCTGTATTGGGAAGTGACCCTTTTTCCATTCTGGCCACATGACCCAGTCAATGCCATCATCTTTTTATTTGGCTTTCAATGTTGCTATTCAAAAAAATCATAATCCTAGGACATGCAAAGGTCATATACAGACAATTTTTTTTTTTTTTCAGATTGTCAAATCAGAACAGTCCCGATTTTATCGAGATATTTGGCCGCTATGCCATCGTTTAATGTGTGTGTGTGGTGGGGGGGGGGGGGGGGGTGCAGTATCACTATTGGTCTATTGGTTGGCTGGTTGGTTTGCTCTCTGTTTTATTTTTAATTCTCTTTTATCCCTTTCTTTTTTTTTTTTTTTAAATGGTTTATTTTATCAATACCTATTGAGGGAAATTATTTTTCACAGATGAACACAACTCAGGATTGCTGTGAAAACATCGTCCCGAGAAGTAAGGCCACACGGTCACTTGGAAATTTCCATAACATCTAATTCTAATGCCCTCACCAGTGGGGAGGGAATAAGAGAAAAAAAAGACGGAGAAATCTTATCTTTTTAAAGAACAGAAACTTGAAAACTTGATACAACAACACAATCTGTGTAGCTCTCACCTGCTTTCTACTTTCTACAAGTTTACGAATCTCAGTGGGCAAAATACCAGGTTCAAGTCCAGGGTCAGGAAGAATAAGATCAGCATCTTCGCCCTCACCTTCATTCTGAATAAAGAAAAAAGACAAAAAAAAGAATAAATTAGATGTTTGCAATCACCAGAATACATCTAACATCAGATACCAAAGAAAATTTAATCCAAGTGATAATAATATTGCGAAAGTCTCTGAATACAATAAGTATGATAATGATAGTTCATTGATAAATATAATTGGCATTTAAAAAATCATCACCAATTTTCATTACCTAAAACTCAAAATCTGGGGGGTTTTTTATTTTAAATATTCGGTGGTTTGTTTGTTTTGCTTTGGTTTTTTTGTCTTTTTTGTTTTGATGTTAGTTTGTTTTTTTGTTTGTTTGTTTGTTTTTTGTTTAGTGTTTTAAAACAATTTTTAAAAATTGATTTCCGACTTTTAAAACACCAAAATCACGATTTTTAAGGTTTCGATTTTAATACTTTGTGAGTAGCAGATCTGCCTGCATTTCATCTGTCTTAATTCAAGTTGTTGTTTCTGGTGTAATACATTTCCTTTTCCTTCTCATTAGTTCAATATTCTCAGAACTTTCACCAAAGAATGTAACCAAAACCAATCATACCAAAAATCAAATCATGAAAATGCAAGACATGACACAAAACTATAAAAATTGTCACATTTTCATACTCAATCAAATTTACGTGAATAAGAAATTATAAAAATTTTGACCACAGACTTTTATAAATAAATAATAATAAATAAGCACCATATTTGATTCTTATATATTCAAATGATGTGTTTTTTTGGGGGTTTTTTTCTTTTTGTAAATGATAGATTCCATCCAATTTGCATTTGAATGTAGCTCAAATAAAACATGAAAAATACAGTCAAGACAAGATACCAAGGCCTTTCAATATTCAGTTCAACAACGACATTCCACAAACTGAACTAGGTCAGTTAGTCAAGAACCTGTAAAGAATAATACAGCATTTTTAAAAACACACACAAACACACTCACAGAGGATGAAGAAGATCGTGAGATGGTTGTGAAACAAATGTTGTACTCTTGGATGATCGATGGATACAGGGAGTTGAAGTCCAGCAACAAGATGTAGGTATCATAAAATCCTGATAGGGGAAGAGAGGGGAAATATTCAAATTTCAGTTGTTACTCTGCATTCAATGATCACATAACAACTATTCTGTACAGTATCAAGACTTTCAGAAAAGCTCAAAGAGAACATGTCATTTATTTCTTTTTCTTTTCTGTCATTTATTTCTCTCCATCCAGTGGAAATTGATTGTTTAAGGCAACATTTATGGTCAAATTAATTTTTTTTTAATTATTTGCGATTCTTTTCTACTGAATATTTTAAAGAGGCCCTGTCCTATGTTGTCCTAAAAAAGATTGAGATGTCACCATTTAAATGAAAGAGAATGAAACTATAACTTTAAACAAAATGCAATCTGATTCAATTTCAAACCAAAGTCAATTTATAAGACATATTTGTATAGTTATGAATCTTTCATCACAGAGGCAAAGTCTAATGAGATAATGATAACACAATAATGTAATTGCTTCCTACCTTTCTTGGGTTCCAACACAAGACCTCCAGTGTAAGCTGGTTTCCTCTTGCCCTGGGTGGCAGCCTTAGCAGTAACAGCCTCATTGTCATCGTCATCTTCTACCACAGTCTAAAAAAAAAAGGCAGTTATTTTGTTTTGTTCCTTTTTCAATATTGAAGAAATATAAAATGGAATGGCTTTGAATGAAATAGAGAAAAGAAAAGCTTTGACCTTTCAACAGCAAAAATTTGACAACAGGAATAATATGACTCTTCAATGACCATTATAATATATTGTACCAACTATGCCATTTTTTTTTTTAGATCATGAAACCATGAGACAAAAATAGGATGTAATTATTTTTAATTCATTTAAAAAAAGAATATCATTTCAAGCTTTCAAGTAGTTTGATCTTAGTTCTTCTTCTATTCAATGTCATTAGAGTGTAACGCAAACGTATCTCCTTTCCTTGTAGATACTTGCACCATTCAGACTGACATGTTTTGTTATTGGTGAGGAATGAGGAGTTCATGTTTTGAAGTAAACTCTGAGTAAGTAAAAAACAGGATCTGCATTATTATTTACTGATTGCGAATTGCCATTGTCATTGTATGTTATGAACCATTGTTCTTTGTTTGTTTTTAAGGGTTTTACGCGCTAGCAACACATTTAGGTCATATCAGCACCAGTAAAAAGGAAGAAAATGGAACAGTCAAAAGTTCTAGAATTACAATTAAAGCAGCTTTACAAAAGCTTTGAGTTGTTTTTAGCAATTTTATGGTATTAGCAAATCTTTAAGTCAGTTCCAGTATAGTTAAAAGAAGGTGGTTCACAAAAGTATGTCGAATAAATCATGAATTCACATTAAAACTCAGCATCAATTGAATATAAACAAACTACAATGAAACTTGTATTGATTAATCAATCAATCAGTCATTATGTCGGTCAATTCACATGAGAAGAGTGAATCACTGGGTGAATGATTGGATGGACAGATGAATATATGGATGATTTCAGTCCCAGATTTCTTATGTTTTCTTGAGCAGATGAATAGATTTGGACAAATGGGTGGATGGATAGATGTGTTGGGGTAGATGGACTGATGTATGGACGGATTGATGAATTGATAAATCACTGAATAGATGAAAGGTCGATAGGCAAATAAAACAAACAGAATTGGAAACAATCTACCATACCTGTTTCTTCTTGAAATCCTTATCAGGGCAGATATACTGTTTTTCTTGGAATGCGTGAAGTAACAACCATTCATTTCTTTCAGAACGACCTCCCATCAAAGTACGAGACTGGAATAGACAGATAGGCAATACTGAGTGATGTAAAAAGGGTTTTCACATCAGGTGAGGCTTTGATTGCATTTTAATTCATGAGCCTACTACATGCATCAATGCCAGATAAAAGGAAGATGATTGGATACGGATAAAAAAGAGGTCCCCTCCAGTCAACAATGATAAATTTTTATACATCCAAATAGAAGAATTCTTAATTTTAGTCGATAATGGAAATACATATCATATATGGAAACTGAAAACCATGGGTCTCAGAGGTAATAAAAAGATTCACTTGACCAAGGGTATGAAGTGCCCAAGCTTTATATGTTAAGAATGAGAAGGATCAGAGGCAAGCTCCTATAGAAAAATGTTGACAATAATAAGTAAATTATGGCATTCTAGATATACTTTGTGTTCATTATATGGACATTTATCATACAACACTATTCCTCTTTATCAACTGAGACACTTATGATCCAACCAAAGAAAAAAAATATATATACTGTGATCATTATGATAATACACAGTACGATGCCAAAAAAAAGACGTCACTTATTGTTGTTTTGCTTGTGAACATAACTGATAATAATTGTGTTGGTGTTAACAAAATCCGACCTTCTCAAACCTCCAATCAAAATTGGCCCAAAATCTAACTTTCCGATATCCCTGCACAAGGCAGACATGTGTTTTAGATACTACAGTGTGGCCAATTTAAATACCACATTTCACTGAATTCTAGTATAGATTCAAGGCCCACATTTATTTTCTTTTTTTTTTTACATTTGAGCATGAATATTAATCAAAATTTTGCTCACTTGGTAATCATGACTAAATCTTTTTGACGTTTGATGAATTCTCTATATTCTTTCCAGAAATAGACAATTGAATTCCAATTATCATCTTTTTATGTAAAAAGGCCTACCATGACGTTGCCACAAATGTTTGTGATCTGAAGTGCCAGAGGAATGACATTGAGTTCATACATGATGCGGAGAGTGAAATTGGAATCCATCAGAGTCAGTTCTATGATCTTGAGAAGATCTTTGGTTTTCCTGGGATAAAAAGAAATGTCAATATCAATCAATAAACAAGAAATAAGTAAACAATTACAAAAATAAACAAAATAAACAATGTAAAATAAAATCAAATAAATTGACAAAGAATCTTTATTATTAGAAATTTAAAATAAAAATATTTCCAATTAATAGATAGATCGTACTTGACATCACTCAGCTCTTTGTTGTTTTTTTAATGATTAGTTCTCACTAAATCCTATCAAATAGACAATAAACGGTTAAGATTACACAAAATTTGTGTTGGTACGTTATATACACATAGCATCAATAACAGTAACAATACAATTGGGTCATTAGAATAAAATAGTATCATCAATTTATTTTTAAAAAAGACTATTTTGCAAAACACAGTGAATAGACTGGCATGGTTATAACAGCTACCATTTGGACTAAAAAACAAAGTGACTTGAATCTGGGTTTATTTCGCCTTTGAATTGATTCCTTACCACTAGGAGGCATTTGAATTAATAGACCCTACTTGAATAAATTGAATCAAAAGGTACGATAAATGGCTTAGCTCATTAACCAGGATACTCACAAAAACATGTCTCGCACTTGGTCATAATCAAGCTCTGATCTTTTCCCCTTTAAAATTTGACTGGTCAATTCTGTAAGATCATAACTGCGGCAACGAATCAGCTCTCGTGCGGACACCTGCACATCACATAGAATTCTACCACAAATGGCTGACTGTTCTGCATAGGTTGCCCTACCATGATTATGCTGCAAATGAGTTTTAAATTGGATATTGTACGAGACACAGGGGGGGGGGGGGGGGAAGGAATCTTTTGAGAGAGCAGTGGTATAAGATAATAAGTGTTTATGAAACAGTACAATGCCAGAAAAGAAATTACAAAAATACAAAGAGATAGAATTTTTAAAAATTCATCCATAACTAGTCCACTTGCAGATGGAGTAATCTAATAATTGAGGTATTAAAACATCCTTACACCACCTCCCCCCTCTTTTTAGATGGCCAGTTTGGACTTTTGAAATTAATAAACATATAAAAATATTTTCCATAAACCTACACATATAGATATAATAAGAGGACAGCACCACCACTACCAACATCGAAGCAATGAAAATCTGGTCATATATTTAAAAAAGAAATGGTAAATTGGCTAGCGTGACTTGAAGCCTACCTTAATTCTTGGCATTTCAGTCCGTTTCAGTCTACTCATCTTTGACCAGTGTGGAATTTTGTTGGCACTAATTCGATGCAGAAGGAGATCCAAATCAAACCCATAAATGTCATGCCCCTAAAAAATACAATGAACAGTAACACATTGCACTATGACCTGAGTCAATTGAGTGTCTGGATGATATACATTCAATAAAAAAATAAATATATAAAACATTTATAACGCAGGTTTTCACCAATTCACCATGCTCAATGCTTTTCAAAATGATTCATTCATCCCCAAGCAGGCCATAAGGGAACAAATTTCCATTTCACGCACTACAAGTCACCTATCAGGCACCATTGTACTACACTAATACAATATCCATTACTGCCTACAGCCAAGTACCCATTCACACAAGTGCAACATGTGTAAAGTGCCTTGCCCAAGGACAAAACACTGGGGCCAGAGTTTTGGAACCCAACATTCGCTTGCATTTGTCATGAGAAGTGGCATTGTACCATTGAGCCGTTTGACGTTTGATGTAAAAAGATCAATAGTAGGTTGGGAATACAAAAGAAGATCCATAACAAAGTGGTTGTTTTGTGAAAAGAAAGGAATTGGCTGAATCAGCAAATTGCTATCATGATATAGTTGTTCACTGTAAGAAGTCTTTGACTAAAAAGTACTGCCTCATCATTCAATCAGTGTCAAAGAATGTCATTTTAAAATTTCCAGTCTAACAGTAAACAGTTGATAAACCTCACAGAATTTGAAATGAAAAGGTCTTTCAGTATAATTAAAGTACTTATTGGCAATTGTTCTTAAAAGTTGTAAACTGCTTACCACAAGCAAATCGGGATCAATCCTGTGAATTCTTGCCAGTAGGAATCCAATCAGCCCTCTCTCTGTTGGCATCACATCAACCTTCATGCGGCTTGACTGAAAATCAAAATGCAGTAAAACATTTCAAAATTATCTTTCAATATAATACATCAATGAACACTGTCACAATTTACCATTCTTCAACACATCTAAATGAGGATTTGACTCAAATGTATTTCAGAAGACCTTGTTTGTTTTTGTTTTGTTTTTTGTTTTTTTAGGGTTTTATGGCGCTTGCGAAAAAATAAAGGTCATTTCAGTGCCAGTAAAAAGGAAGAAAAAAGGATAGTCAAAAAATTCCATATTTACAAGTAAATGTGAAAAAGTAAATCAGAGAGGACTAGATCAAGTAAAGAGGGAACAAATGTAGATTTGAAGAGCACATTATCAGCGTTTTTCGTTTGACATCACATAAAGTCCCATCCAGACTCTAGCAAAGGATCCCAATAAGAGGAATACACTAAAACGTTTAAAAGATGTGTTTAAAACAAAACAAAATTACTATTAGTACATAGCAGAGATGATTTACAAGGAAAAAAAATATCACCTCCAAAAATTAACAATATATTTGACCGTTTCCACCTCAGCCAAGAACTCCGGAAAGGGCCAGGACAAAACCAAGAACTCCAATTCCAAGACAAGGACAGAACAACAGATAAAATAGATATAGGGGGATAGAAGAGACAGCAAGTGACCTCCTGCCAGTGCTGATGGTGCCAAAAACTGAAAAGGGAGAAAAATTTTGATTGATTGCCTTTAAGCTCCATTAAATTTACAGCATTCACCCCCCCCCCCCCCCCCACACACACACACACACACACACGCACATTTTTAGATCAATTGAGATGATAAACTATCATTGATACTCTAGCTAACTTCTAGTGAGTGGGAAACTGCACCTATTTGTTCCACCACACATCAAATCTCTCACTGCCATTACATTTGATTGAGAGAAATTTAACTTTTTAAAAAAGAGGAAACTCCTCCTCTGACTCAAAAGTCGCGGATTCGAGGAAAACCATCAGCATTGCCTCCTGCCCACCATAGTGGGAGGGCCAAACACCCCACATGAATTTTGGAGCAATAATGCCCATAGATCCAGATTTATTCTGGTTTCTGTGACATTACACAAACATTTGCAATTACTTTTAACCCTTTGGATCTGTCACTAAGTACTTTCTGCCAGTTGAGGGGTCAGAAGAAAAAAAAAGAAATGTCATCAAAACCAGTCGCTTTGCTTGTAAAGCAAATGCTTCATCAATAGACACTGAGATAACCAGACCTTTCAGACAATTGTCATACTGTAAACAATGGTCGTGATTGGTTGACATAGCAAACTACACAGGTTTTACTATCGATGGTATGTGTCTTAGTAAATACCCATTATTCTATCGCTTAATCAATAAAACCAACACAGGAAAAGATGTGTAAACTTATACGTTTAAAACATGATCGAGAAAATCGTATGATAACTATCCACCCATTTGGCGGTAAAAAACAAGAACAATGATCAGAGAGAGGTCGATTTCATTCACGTAATTGTTTATAAACAAATAATTATGTTTGTCCAAGCACATGTGAAGGCGTATCACAAATTCCATATTTTGATTGGTCAAAAATCTACTGGTTAATTCAACTATTGGAGACACTTGTTTTATAAGCAAGGTTCCAACCTAATCCATATACCTCTAAAAATCAATCTCCAAAGAATTTAGCTCTTCATCATTTTTTTAAAAAAAGAGATTCATTTTTTCCAATATGTGAATGATTAAATACTTCTTATCAAAACGTTACTGATTCAAAACTAAGTAATATTATCTTTCAACTTCTTTTTTACATCCATTTGCTTTGTACTACATGATGTGCATGGGAATCTTGCCTAACAAAGCACTAACCTGTTTCTTGACTTGGTCCCTAAAGTCATATGGAAAGATACAGTCTTTTGGAGTGGTGATCACTGGTAAAGAAAGAAATGAAATAATTAATTAACTTTATGTACTTCCTGCTGAAAAAGCTCAAGGAACTTAAATATAAATAAATACGCTATTGCTTATCAGTAACCGTAATATCAACCAAAAAAGAACAAAACACGATTAGGCATGATTGAAAAAACTTGGATGAAATCATAATGGGGCAACAACAACAAAATACAGTGGAATCCTGATAAAGATTGGTTGGCTTTAGACAAGGTTGACTTTATTCAATATCAACATTAGACATATAGATAAAGAAGAGAAAATTTGGAACCAATAAGAGCTGATTTAAAGCAGAAGTTGACTTTGAGAGTCTTGACTTTATGGATTACACTGTAGAGAATTTCAAGTCTGAACAAGCTATAAGAGTCCTTTAGCTGGATGACCTTTTTTAAAGATTGGGTCTACAAAATCATTTCATAACAATGAAATTGAAATGTACTTTTGTTTGTTTGTTTTTTGTTGGTTGGTTGGTTTGTTTGTTTGGGGGGGGGGGAGAGAGAGGGGGTCTTGTTCTGGTTTTCTCCTTCAAAAGTTATAGAATTAATGTACACTTTCTTACCACAAAAGTGCTGCTCAAATAATTGTTTTTTTGGTGCCGGTTTGTCCATGTGGAATTTTGTATGGACAAGACATGAACAGGCCACAATCTGTGGAGAAAAATGCATTAAAACAAAAGTTTTAATTTACAAAAAGATTAATTTGTTTTTCATTTCGAACATAACTTTAAAAAATTATTTTTTAAAATAAAAAATAAAAATTCTTTAACATTATTTTTTACTATTTATTCCTACTGATTAAACTGAAACATTATATTTTTCTTGACTTTATATTTTTCAATATATATCATCTGCATATTAATCTCAATTAAAGCTACTAATTTCAAAAAGCCTACTTGTATTCATAGCGGCCAACTTTTCAAAGAACTAAAACGGGTCACCATAATACACAATACAGTCATGACCCAAAACAGTAGTATGTTTGGACTATTATATAATATAATCTAGATTTAGAGCTTTTTCTCTTCCTTGTTTTAATGCCAAGAAGGCATAATCCCACAGCATTCAATGGTCATTTCTATACAGTGTGCACTGCGTGGAATCAGCGCTATTTCAGTTGGAACTCCCAAGGGACCAATAACCCTCCCTGCTCGCTACCTGCATGAGGTCATTGGAGTTCAACTGGTATCAGGCAGTGCCGTGTCCAATGGGGGCAATTATGGATATTTATGGTCTTATAATATGTCTGTATAGCGGGAAAACAATAACAGACTTTTCACTTTATTATTTTGATTTGAAAAATCAGTTGTCTTTCTAAACATCAGTGAAAATTTGACATTTTAGTGGTTAATAGTTTTCTTTGAATATCACAAATTGTTGATCTAATTTTAAGCGCTTGTAAATTATGGTGCACTTAAATAAAAAATTTGTTATTCAAAACTCAGCGGCAATATCTCAAGAATTTTAATAAATATCAAAAGTACATATATGCATCTATGTTCCTGTGCAATATTATCATATTAGCAGTTGATTTTCTTGATTTATTCATGGTTTTGTAAGTTCTGTATATTGTTTTTACCAATTCCGTTCCTCTCAAACAGTTGTGTTGATCATAACAGTAAACTGATATGATTTATGTCTTTATGTGGTAAAATAACTCATAAAGATAATATTTTATTGACCAGTAAAGACTAAAAACCAATATTGTGTATGATTTCAAAATCTCAATTTACTATCAATCTGCCTATAAAGTATGACTTCTTTACAAGAAAAAAATCAATCACCCAACAAGGTTACTGGACATGCTATAAATATTGCAGTATCAATCATCAATTACAACTAACACTAAGCACTGGTACTGTTAAATTAAATGATTTGCTCAAACAGACGGACATGGTATGTGGACAAAAGAGGATTCAAAATTATGAGGGCATATAGTTTATTCCAAGTAGTAACCTTTATCTCTTTATTGACCAACTATATTCAAAACGAACACACTGTCCACATAGGTTATATAGAATCATCTCCTTTCTTCCAAGAATACACATTTAGTCATTGCCTTATAAAGTCATCTGATATACCATTGAACTCCAGTCAGTCAAATTTAGAGATAAAACAATTGAATAACAACCAGAGTCAAATCAGTACAACACCACAGGCATACCACAGCAAGATCATTTAATTTTTGGGAAATCACTGCCATATATATCTGGACGCTTCAGTCTATAAAAAGTTAACACATTCACTTGTGTACAAAAGGAGAACTTGAGCTTACATTATATTACTTATTCAACATGCAAGAATACCCTAAACATTGACACCTATATGACACTATAAAGTTGCGGGTGGTTGGATGGGAGCATCACCCTTGAATCATATACCTATGATGTTCGCATGGGTGTACGATCCGATAGTGATGTCGTTTCTTCTTCTCTTTACTAGCCTATCCTGCTTCTTTGGTTTGTGATTGTATTTTTGACAGGGGATATTTTTTTTTCTGTAAATCTTCTGCCTGTTTGTTCTTGGTTATTTATAATTTAGCTTATGATATCTTTAGGTTATGATTTTGATTTACATTTGTACTATTTTTGTTAGATTGCTTGTTTTTTTTGTTTCAGCGGTCTCTCATATAACCTCAATTGTGTTGGAAGAGACCTAAAGCAACAAACAACAACAACAACAACACTATAAAGTCGGCATTTCCTGAGACAACCACACAAAAGCAGTACCGTATACATCTTCAAACTATAATGCTATAAAAAAATATAATTTTGACTTGAATCGTAAGGGATTTAAGTATAGAAAAAAGTTATCAAGCCATTAAAAAGTTGGCATTCAAATGTGCCCAAAACTCATAATATTTAAATCAGTTAAAAAATCATATTAGTATTATTTTCGTCTAATGGTTTATATTTTATTCCTAAACTGATATTTGGACATAATTCATGGCATGGAATACTATGAGAGAGAAAATGAGGATCTCACCAAGTCATGCCAAATAAGAAATTTACAATAAAAAATTCATATCTTTTAAGGTTTTACTGCCCAGACGACAAAACTTGGCATGTGTCAAGATCATCATTTTTACTTTACAATGATGCTTGTTTCAATCATTTTCTGACGCTGGGAATTAAATTATTAATATGCAAATTACAACAAATTAATTTCATTGATAGCTCAAAAACCACTAAATTGACACCTCTCTTATGAGCAGCCTTAAGAGGATACATTATTATCAATCATGGCATATGATGAAAGAAACCTTTGCTTTGCTTGTGGTGAGGGAACAATTTTCATATTTGTGTTAGCAACTGAGCAATACCATGAAATATTGCAACAATTAATTACCATCAGTGGCATCACAGATTTCCCCTGACCGCTACCTGTTCCACCCATGGGCTGACCCCACTAATGGGGTCAGGTTGACCTAGCACTGAAATACCGCTCAGAGGGGAAAATGCCACGCAGTGCGTGATATATATAAACAGTCCAATTTTTAAAAATTAAAGTTTTACCAGATTGCCAAATTGGGAGTCCCAATTTAATCAGAACAGTTGACCACTATGTGTATTATATACCTCGTTTTGTCTTGTCTTAGGGTTGGGCAGTGTCCGGAAGTTAAGGGTCATCAACACAAGAGGTGGAGGGTCCATTGTAGTCTCACTGATACTAATATGTTGTGGCTTAGATATCAAAGCCTGGGAATCAAATAAGATTAAAATGCAATATAATTATGAAATTTATTTACAATGTTGCTTTGTTTGTAATTTGCATTTTGGGCTCTTAATGCCTGTTTTACTTTATTGCATTAAGCTTGGATTATTATTATTATTTATTTTTATCATTTATCATCATCATCATCATCATCGTCGTCATCGCGTCATCATCAACATCATTATTATTATTATTATTAATTTTATCATTATTATTATTATAATTATCATCATTATCAAAAGTATTATTATTATCGTTAATATTTCCAATACTTTTATTGTTGAAATTAAGTGTGTGGCAAAGGTATATTACTAACAGAAAATAAGAATAAGAAGTATATAAATGCAGTTTAAGATTCATTTAAGATTAAATATTACCTCAAGTTTACACCAACTGACAGCTGGGTTTGGAATCTCTGAAAGAGAAAAGATAAAATATGATAGAAGTAAAGTGAACATAGAAAGCTCTAAGAATAATAGTTTTGTTTTGCTATGGGGCTTTTTACTTTTGTGATAGAAATTATTTCCATGTGTTAAAATATATATATATATAACTCCCCCCCCCCCTTCTTTTTTTTTTGTTTTGTTTTGGTTTTTTGTCTTTTTTTGTTAAGTAAATATGTCTGGAGAGGGATGAGACCTTTAGTAAATAAATGAAATGAATAAGGTTAAATATATTACTGACTTTTATACTGTATGTTGGATTGCCTGGGGTTACTTTACTATTAAGCGGTTTGAGCTTGTTAAGATACAGGGGAGATGCTATATAAAAAAACATTTATTATTATCATGATTATGTTTTATATGAAGAGCACAGGGGAATAAACGGCAGAGCCACATTTTTACTTTTTGAAAAACTTATTTTTATAAATTTTAATACATAATGTTTCACAACAGAGATAATTTCTATCATATAAAAATACTAACCAACATAACATTCTCTAAAAGATAACTTAAATCTACATACACATATTCTTCCACCTCATCCAAAATCGGAAAGTGGTTCTGCCTCTTTACTTCCCCCTGTGCCTTTCATATAGTTCCCATGTTCAATGTGCTAATTTAGCTAGAATAATCAAGCTGTGTTAAGAGCATCAATATTCTTACAAATAATTATTTATCAAAATTTCTCCATATGACAAATATTCATAAAGATTTGAAAAAGTCGAGGAAGATTTTTAGGGATGTTTTCTTTTCTTGTATTTTTCTTTCTTGCTTTGTCTATCACTGTTTTATGCACACTTTTTCAGATCTTTATCTTACACTGGTGCCTGTTCCCTAGTTTGCCACTTTGATATTTTCAACAAATATTCAACTTACGTGGGCATTTCAAATCTAACCAAGCTGGTCCTTTCATCTTCTGGCCAACTAACAACATTTCTAAACTGTCAAAAATAATAAAATGTGAGAGAAATATTTAGTTATAAATCCTACAAGCATCATGTATGAAAAGAAGAATCAAAGTAATATTGAATAAGAGATGAAACACAAAGGCTAAAAATTGAGAAATTACAACTAAATGGCAGAGATATCATTAATCTTATTTATGCCATCCCACTATTGTCATTTTCTTTCCTCTAAATCTGAAGAGCTCCTCACCCCCCCCCCCCTCCCTCCCTCCCACAACCGCACCCCTCATCAATGCACTGAAAATCCTTTACGTAGCACAATACATTCGCCCTGGGTGAAAAAAATTATACTTGGTACAAATAGTCCTTTTTATTTCAAATTGATAGCCATTTTCAATTCTGAAGATAAAGGAAATAAAATTAAACGTTGTATATTGGAACCATAAACTTTGTGCCCTAAAATCTGATACCAAATTTACAAATTTCTAACCACTTGTTGCAGAGGTATGAATGTGAAAACAAAGTTTATAGAAAATCAACTTTAAAATTGAGGCACTTATTTTATGCATAGTCGAATCAGTGGGCAAAGGTAACTCTTTGGATACAGGCGTTTAAAAGTTGAAAAGAGAGATAAAATTTGGCAATTTCAATATAATGAGAAAACTGTTGCTCGAAATAAAATAATCGAAAGAACTTAAAAGACTAAGAGCAATAATTTTATTTATAAAGAAAGATAGTCACAATGTAACCTCACCTCCTTCTTTGACAGACAAAGCTATTTATTTAACCAAAGAAAGTAAAGATCATATAGTGTGTATCAAAATGCATGAAAACGAGCATGTGCACACACACACACACACTCACTCACTGATGTGCATGTGCACCGAGGGGCAAACTGCACAACCACATTGCACACAAAGCCCATAAACAAGGGCATTTAAGTGGTCAACAGTTGCATTTATATATCAGGCTTGACCAATCAGGGACTTGCATTTGTATTGTTGTTCGGGAAAATTTTCATGTTATTTACAGCTTTTAACATTCATTATTGGTAACTATGAAACCCTGGAATCTGTCATGCTTTCTCTGAGCCGGATGTCTAATGTTGTTCTTGAAAGAAGCAACTCAGTATTATTAAATTAAGCCCTGGAAAGGGTAGTTATATGAAGGTAAATAATTCTTTTTGAAAGTGAACATTTCCAATTTGAAACATTTTCTCTGTTTCCCAAATCAAACTTTAATACCACTCCAAGTCAGCAGGTCACAATCAACTGTTAAGAGAGTTCGTTGGATGTTTTATAACAGTATCAATATTTACCTCGATGTGTTAGTACCAAATACATGACTGAAAGTTTCTCCCTTGAGGTCTGCAGGCAATGTAGGCATGTCGGCCTGTTAAAGGAAAAACATGCTGTGAAGATCTCATCTATTTTCTACTGCGTAAAATGAATCTCAGCTACTCAACACGGGTCAAAGTTAGAAAAAGTTAAAAGCCAGCCAGGCCTGAGTCAGCAAAATAAAAAAGGCTGCAAGACAACCAGTCCATCTGTCAAACTCAAACCAAATGCAAAAATAACATATAATGCCATAGTTATGTAATGTTATTATGTAATTTATAACTACTAGGGCGGTACCTATATCCATTCTTATCATTAGACATAACTTTACTTTTTATATATATCTAATGAATTCTCCTTTCCAATCTTAATTGTGCCAGTACATCAGAGACGCCAACTTCAAATTTGGCTCACTGGAATTTCAGACACCGCTATGAGGAATTTCAATGCTGAAACAGGAATTTCCACATACAAAATCCTATCTATTTAAGATGATAATTTGTAAGCACAATGTCAAATTTCACCCCAAATCCCCATTATTTTCAAATCAAGTTAAGATCCAAAACCGGGTATATAAAATGTAAAAATGAACAATAGTAGTAATAATAATAATAATAATAATAACAATGTAAATCATTTATACTGCACCTATTCCATATTCAAACAGCTCTAGACCCCTAACGTGTGTCTTCAATAAATCAATTGCAGCCAAGAGTAGAAGTTGTAGCATTGGTGGTAATGATGAGAATATGGTGATGATGGTTATAATAGTGATGTTAATGATGATGATATGGTGGTGATGGCTCTAATAGTTGTGGTAGTGATGGTGATGATGTTGTGGTTTTAATAGTGGTGATAGTGATGATATGGTGGTGGTAGTTGTAGGAGTGATGATGCGTTGGTGGTGGTGGTGGTTTAGTAGTGGTGTTGTGAAGATAATCATGACCATCATCACTACCACTTCACTCCTACCTATACTCAACCTTCTCCACCATGTCATCCTCAATACCACTGCCACTCAAGCCACCACCACAATATCGTTCAAAATTCAATGTTATAACATCCTGCAAACAGGTCATGTGAGTTCACGTCATTAATCCTGACTTAGCACAATCTATCCAATGCAACAGAAAATGATCTCCATCAGAATATCTAATTGGATTTGCTTTCAATTTCGGTTAACAATTAATGCCACAGATGAAGCAATTTCAATTATAAAGATAACTCACAAACATAATAAAAAAGACCTAAGCTACTTTTAAACCACAAATCAAGTCTACTTACAAACGCATTTTCATTTACATCTCCTTTTAAAAAATTAAATACCTGATGAACTACAAAAAAAGTGTACAATCACATGGAAAAATTTTTAAGCATTTAACAGGTCTAAAAAAAAAGTGTACAAATACACTGTTTTGGTGCAAGGTTGGCAGCTATTACTACCCTACTCAAATTTTACAATCTTGCATCAACTTGACCCCTAGATGTGACATGTCAGCTCAACAATTGGTTGAAATCGACAAGGATATGAAAGTCAAAATTGAAATGACCAAAGAAGAAATCATCAAGTGTTGGGTCAACATTACAACGGAATGAGGGCCTTGGAGATGACAGCAAAACAAATAACTGCTTATTATCATCAAAAAAGAGGGTTGTGACCGGGTGAAAGAGTGCATTCTGCCACATCCCTCTGAATTCTCAATTAAAGAAATTGACCCAGTAATTAATTAAGCTCTGTGAGAAACTGTTTCATGTATGGAAAAATTAGCAATTCAAGGTGTACATCACCCATTTTTTTTCAAAACAACCGTAAACACATATAAAAATCTAAAAAAATAAAACTAAACAAAAAATAATAAATCCTAATAAACCACACATTGCCAAATGATAAGAGCGGCTTATACTTAAAGATGTTTGCTGCAGTGATAAGCTTAGATTACCATGGTCTGGAGTCAAAACTACATGGATGCTACTTGAGGTACTGATTCCATTATCTGGATGTCTTTGTAATCTGGACAAATACTGATTATGAAGACATGACTGTATAATGTTTTTAAAACAATGAAAATAAATTTCCTCACCCCATATCGTACTTCCAGGTAGTCTGCCTCAATTGGAACTTCCTGCTTCTCAAAAGCATAACTTTTCTTCACTTTCTGTGATAAAAAAATTACATATCAAGTCATGAAAATCAGCAATCTCTTAAAAATTCTGCTATTGTATCTCAAGGCATCTCATAAGCTTTACCATTGTATATTGACTGAAAAATCCTTAACATTAGTAGTTAGTAGTAGTAGTAGTAGTAGTAGGTGATGATGATGATGATGATGATGTGTACTAGTGGTGTTAGTGATCATTTTGACATGCTGGTGGTGGTTATTGTAAGGAAGGTAATGATGATGCGATTATGGCTGTAGTAGTGATAGTGGTAGCGATGATGTGGCACTGGTGGTGGTGCTGATGATGATTATGTGGTTGTAGTTGTGGTGGTAGTGACGATGATGTGATGGTAGGGATGATGATGATGATTTGATAGTGGTTGTAGTGATGATGTTGTGGTGGTGGTTGTGGTGATGTTGTGCTTGCAGTAATGGTGGTATTGATTATGATGATGTCAATCTCATGGTCACTTTGATTATTTGATTTCTTGTGTACTGAAATAACACGAGTGCCCCGCCTCTTTATCCTCAAATTAGAGGAGGTGCAATCCATTGCAGTACAAGCAGTTGAGAATTATGGAGCTCTTTTTGATAAAAAGCTTTCTGTGGAAAATTTGTCTTCCGTTGGACGTTCACCCCAGACCTTTTTATGAGGAGGTGGGACACTACCCGGAAAATGTAGTACCGGAAAAACTGTACCCCAGTAAAGTGGCACCCAAGGATATAATAATGATAAATCCAATCCTTAAGGAGATTCATTACTATGCAAAAATAAATGGATTCACCAGTTTCAACAGGGATATAAAGTGGAATCTGAAGATAAAATTTCAAAATTCTTTAGATCCACAGATTTAATTGCAGGGTGCTGATAGCTCATTCTGCTCCTAAAGTAAAGACTCAGTCTGTATACAATGTACTCTAAAAGAGAAAGAAGAAACAGTACAATTGATTTTTATCATAATTACCATAGACTTGAACTTGAGTATCCTGTGCTTCTCAGCTATTCTATCAAACTCTTCATATACATCTGGCATGGTCACTTCATGGTCACTTTCATTGCCTGTCTTCAAGTTAACCCGCTGGAAAGAAAGAGAGAAAAATAATAAAGAGATGATGTTGATACAATTTCGTTACTTTATCCTACAATTTGAACTCATTATCTCTAAAGAATAAAGTGAAATAATTCCTACTAGGACATCCACTCAGCAATGATATTAAAAATGAGTATATCACAATTGATCGTTTCCCTTACGTATCTACAATACTAGGATTTCATAAATCCATTGTTTTGATCTATTTTAGTGAAATGAAACAATGGAAGCTTCCACAGACACTTGCAGTGTTTATAGTTAAGTTAACTTATTGAAAATGATAAATTCCAGACATTTGAGATCACTGTTAAGTGTGTTAAGCAAATGTAATCATTAACCTTGACTCTTGGCAAGATGAAAATCCTTCGATCAATGTTCTTGACAGTCACACAGCAACTGACATACGTCTTGGCATCTTCCACATATACTTTACCAAACAAGTAAACTGTACCTATGTAACAAGCAGTAAGTAACAAACATATAGAAATAGTCTCCAGCATACACACACAAAAATAAATAAATAAATTTTTAAAACCTTAAGCTTTTACATAGCGCAATATCCACTTAACCTGCTCAAAGCGCTTTACAAAGGGTCCCTGACCAACAGCAACATGTAACACATAGAACGAGACATGACGCCGGTTAGGCAATTTTACAAATTTTTCAACAGAGACAATGCTGTTAATGACCAGGTACTCATTTTACACCTGAGTGTGGTGAGAGAATGTGAGTAAAGAGCTTTTTTCAAGGACTCAACTATGCGCAGAGAATGGCTTAAACCCTGGACCTTCCGATCCCAAAGCGAGTATCATACAAGACACATAGCCACACATACACCACCTCTGCTATCATCATCACAACTGCCACCACCACCATCACCTCAATCATCATCATCACCACCAACACTAACAATATCAATATCATCACCTCCACCACCGCAACCACCACCAGAACCACCAATTATCATCATTATATCGTCCATGGCAGAAGTGTCCTCATTATAACAAACAACAATCAATAACTATGCTAATACATCATGAATACCACTATTGAAATATCATCATCATCATCATTATCATCATCGTCGTGGTCGTCATCATAAAGTTAATCACTGTATCTAGCAAAACCTCAATCATACCTGGTTGATGATAAGGATCTTCAAAAGCATCTAACCAATAGAATCGTAGGACCTGTTCCCCTGCAGAATTGTTGATCAATGGTAATTTAGAGGAGTCAAGTTGAACATCAGCGCCCTCTGTAGAATCTTCCATTGTGTCCTTTCCAACATTCTCCCAACCAAGTGTCAGCAGTTCATCACTGAAAACGACGTTTTAAACTTAACTATACTCTAGTAATAAATAGGGCACCTGTAATAAGACATTTGGAATTTAGTTGACAGATAATGTAATCTACTATTTTATTATAAAAATTGTACGATTGCCATCTTTGTCTTTGTAGGGATCTATAATGCGAAGTCCTCTTCTGTTGAATGCAGCATTCATTATAAAATATTTGTTTTTGTCACAAAAATCCTTGAGACATTCTGGGTATCCTTTAGAGTTGCTACCAATGATATTTTCATGTTCTCTGTTCTTTCGTAATTTCGAGTTAAAGTTAATATTACCAAAGCTTTATTTGTGAATAACTTCAAAGTAAACTGATACCAAAGAGTAAAAATCTGGACAGAACTACATTACATAAACATGCGATTAAACATTGTGTAGAACCTTATCATGTGAAGGGGTTTAATGGCACTTGCAACAATTTTAAGTCATTTAAGTCAGTAAAAGGGAAATGATATGCAAAAATTTGTAGCACCAAATAAAAAGTAAAACTAATTCAACAAAGGGAACAGAAGATTCCATCCATAACACAAGTCAGATCCACACAAACTCAAGCATATTTAGCTGAAGGGCCCCCTGTAACAAATGCTATAGCTATAACCAGAGATGCCAACTTAAAATTTGGCTCACATGAATTTCAGACACCACTCCGAGAAATTTCAATGTGGAAAGAGGAATTTCCGCATACAAGAAAATGGAATTGGGATGGTTTTTGGCATTGAGTTTACAAATCGTATACTTCCAAATTGATGCTGTGCACAGTTTTCTCTTTAGATCTATAAGATAGATAAACACAATGTCCAATACCACCCCAAATCTCCTAAACCTCTAATGGCTGTGGTTGTAGTTGTGTTGATGATGATGTGATGGTTTTTGTTGTAGTAGTGGTGTTGGTAGGGATGGTGATGTGGTGGTTGTTGTAGTAGTGGTGGTAGGAATGGTGATGTAATGTTGTATTGGTGGTAGGGATGGTGATGTTGTAGTAGTGATGGTGATGTGAAGGTGGTTGCTGTAGTAGTGGTAGGAATGGTGATGTGGTGACATAGTACTAGTGGTGGTAGGCATGGTGATGTGGCGGTGGTTGTTTCAGTTGTGGTGGTAGGGAAGGTGATGTAGAAGTTGTGTAGTATTGTTGGTAGGGATGGTGATGTGGTGGTGGTTGTAGTAATGGTGTTATGGATGGTGATACGGTGGTTGTAGGGATGGCGATGTGGTAGTTGTTGTAGTAGTGGTGGCGGTGGTGGTAGGGATGGTAATGTGGTGGTGTAGTAGTGGTTGTGGGGATGGTGATGTGGTGATGGTTGTAGTAATGGTGCTGTGGTGGTTGTAGTAGTGATGGTAAGGATAGTAATGTGGTGGTTGTTGTAGTAGTGGTGGTAGGAATGGTGATGTGGTGCTGGTTGTAGTAACAGTGGTGTATGGATTGTGATGTGGAGGATGTAGTAATAGTAGTGATAGTGATGATAATGTGGTGGTGGAGGTTGTGGCTGCAGAGGTAGTGATGATATGGTGGTGGTGATGATTTCTGATTGTAGTAGTAGTAGTAGTAATAGTAATAGTAGTTGTTGTAGTAGTAGTAGTAGTAGTAGTAGTAGTAGTAGTAGTAGTAGTAGTAGTAGTAGTAGTAGTAGTAGTAGTAGTAGTAGTAGTAGTAGTAGTAGTTGTGGTTGTGGTGTTATTTTTGTTGTGTGAAGTAAATGAACGGAAGGAAGTCGGTGTGACACGAAAGACGAACGGAAGCAGTGGAGGGATTTGTGTTGTCAAGGAGAGGAGACCGGAGAGACGTTTTCGTATGCACTTTGTTTTTCCGTTGTCTTGTGGCCTCATGTGATATTGGACCAGTCAGAGGAAGCAAGTGAGGTTGATACGCCAGGTCAGTCCATTCATTATTAACAACAAGCTATTTCGGCCTGTATCTAGAATTTACCAAAAATGGCTGGGTTAGAAAAAGTTATAAAGCCATTTACAGGGGATGGAGATGTGATGTTTTGGATCTCAAAAGTAGCATTGATAGCATCGCTCTCAGATATACAGGGGTGAGAATGACTGGTCACAAAAAAGGAGGAAATTTTTCATAGTGAAGATCATGACACACCCATAACTTATAAATTTGAATTTCACTAGAATTTACTGAGATGCGATCCAAAATTTGTCTTGCAGCATTTTCTGACACGACTCGGTGGAATTTCAAAAGTTGAAAGTGTAATTATAGGTGATTGTAGTAGGGATGATGATGTGGTGGTGGTTGTAGTAGTAGTGGTGGTGGTAGGGATGATGTGGTAGTCATTGTAGTAGTAGTAGTCCTTTGAATGATTATGTAGTGGTGGTTGTAGTAGCTGTGGTGGTAGTTGTAGTAGTAGTAGTGGTGGTAAGGATGATGTAGTGAATGTAGTGTTATTTGTAGGAGTAGTGGTGCTAGGGATGACGGTGTGGTGGTGGTTGTAGTAGTAGTGGTGGTAGAGATGATGATGTGGTGGTGGTTGTAGTAGTAGTGGTCTTAGAAATGATTGTGTGGTGGTGGTTGTAGTAGTTGTGGTAGGAATGATGATGTGGTGGTAGTTGAAGTAGTTGTGGTGGTAGAGATGATGATGTGGTGGTGTTTGTAATAGTAGTAGTGGTAGAAATGTTGATGTAGTGGTTTTGGTGTTTTTTATTCAGTGATGATAACAGTAACAGTAAATTTGTCAAAAAGGAGGACAATTTCTTGGTCTATCGATCAAACAGAAGCAAAGTGTAAAAATAACAGGAACATAGTTTTGTATTAGTATTATGTAATATATTACTATTTCTAGTTTAAATCCATTCTTATCAATAGACATCAATTTACTTTTTGTAAACATTAAATGAATTGTCCTTTCCACATGTTAAAGGCCTACAGTGTTATTCAAATACAAGGCCAGAAAGTGTTGTTTTGTTTTGATTTTTACTTTATAAAACAGGCTACAATATATTTGCCACTGAAACCTAGTGGTTACTCAGCTTATAAATACAACCCAAGAATCTCTCAAATTTAAAGCCATGGTCCAAAGGTAACCAGAAAGAAGAGTAAACTAAGCCAATCACAATTGCTTTATTCTAATACATTATCTCTGTATAACCAGATGATTTAATGGATGGTTGCGAAAAAGAGAGAGAGAGACAGACAGACAGACAGAGGGGTGGGAGAAAGACCTCTACTAGAATAATTTATGTATTGATCTCATGAATTCTATATCAAAAAAAAAAAAGAAGAAAGGCAAAGGGAAAGAGGGAAAAAAAACCCAAAAAATAGAGAGAGAGAGAGAGAGAGAGAGAGAGAGAGAGAGAGAGAGAGAGAGAGAGAGAGAGAGAGAGAGAGAGAGAGAGAGAGAGAGAGAGAGAGAGAGAGAGAGAGAGAGAGAGATTAAAAAGGCAATAGTTACCTACGACAGATAAAAAAAAAATCCAGACCCATTTGTCCCTCCCCTTCCCCTTCAACAATCAACTAATTAATCAAAGAACACCACTGGTCTTCTGTGTCAATTGTGACATCTGGTGCCATTCTGTCTGGCCCGACTTCATAAAAAACCGGACCGTCACAAAATTTCACAAGACTGAGCAAAGGTGTCAAAATATGACATGAGCAAAGGTGTCAAAATATGACATAAGACATAATGGTGATTTTGTGGTTTTGAGGAAAATGTTTGACAAGGCAAATTCAGCGGCAAATTTCTGAGAAACTCTCAAAACTCCGAATAATCACTGTACTGTTTATTTATCCAAAAAAATTAGAAAAAGGAGGAATTGTGATGGGGATGAGCAGAGATAAACTACCATTTAGGCGGAAGATTCTCAGCCCTGGATATAAAAGAGGCGGATCTGGTGAAGCTGATACCAATGTATCTTGAAGGGGGAGCGTTTGCAGTCTTGAGATGCCAGAAGATGTCAGGAGGAATGTCGGAAAACTGAAAAAAAAAGGACTACTGAAAGCTTTTTCAGACAGCCCATTTGTAGCATTCGAGAAGTTGAAATCACTATGATGGAGTGGAGGGTCAATCAATATACAATCAATATCTATGCTACAGAACTGAGGAAACTGGCAAGGGAAAGCGGGTTTGTGGGGGCAGCAATGGAGCGTGTAGTGCGACTGGCTCTTGTCACTGGAGTTCCCGAAAGAGTGTCGATGGAGCTACAACAGGTCGAGAGCAGATAGTGTGCCAGTAGCAGATCTGTTGGATAGGGTGAGGATTTACTCTAAAGAGGTCTGAGCGGGAGTGACTGCTGGGGTGGTGAGTGCAGGAGCAGGCATTGGCAGCAAGAACAGAAAACGATCTGGACAGATGAAGTGCTGGGAGTGGGGAGGGCCACACCCTATAAAGTATTGTAAGCAGAGATAAAGGATTAAGTGCTATAGATGCGGAGGTCCGCACATGATAAAGTTTTGCAAAGAGAAAGATACAAATCCTGCTAGTTGCCAGCTGGAGATGGTACAGAGTGTGCTCAACAGAGTGCCGGTCATTGAGTTGTGCAGTCATTAGTTGGAGGTGTGGATTTCATCGTAGGATGGATATTATTGACAGGTTGGGAGGCGTAACAGTGGTGGGACGAGAAGTGAAGCTTGGCAAGACTGGTGCGTGTGCCATGACGGTCTGTAAGGAGAGGAGTCCTGATATAAAAGAGAAGGATTTTGATGTATGGTTTGATGGAGAAAAGTGGACAGTGAGATATAAGTGAATTGAGAAGGGAGCACCGGAGTTGAAAAACAGAGTCGGTGAATACAAAATGTGCCTAGATGATAAAAAGAAGGTCAATTACGACGCAGAAGTCGAGAGATGGATTGAAGAGGGAGTGCTTGTACCCTAGAAAGGAGAGGAAGGAGGGCTGCTAGCACTGATGGCCGTGGAGCAATCCACCAAGGGGAAAGTTCGACCTGTACTTGACTTCAGAGAGCTTAATGCTCACGTAAGGAGCCACACCACGACAGCTGATATCTGTGGAGAAAATCTAAGAGAATGGCGTCAGGTAGACGGGGAGGCAGAGATAGTTGACTTAAAGGCTGCATATCTACAGGTACATGTGACAGAGAACCTGTGGAAGCACCATTTGGTAAAGTACAACGACAAGGTGTACTACTGTCTTACAAGGCTGGACTTTGGACTGAGCTCGGCACCCATCATTATGTCGAAGATTCGAAGAAATTTCTGCACAAGGATGAGCAGGTGGGTGCTGGGACCAGTTCATACATAGATGATATATATGTCGACCTGCGTAAGGTGACGTCCAAGGCCGTTGTGGACCACTTAAAAAGAAATGGACTAAAATCCAAGGAACCTGAGGCGCTACAGGGCGGTGCTGTACTGGGGCTCAAGCTGCATTGAGGCGAGGATGGTATGCTGCAGTACAGAAGGGCCAATCAGGTGCCAGAGGTGCAAGATGAGATGATGAAGAAGGAGCTGTTCTCAGCATGCGGCAAGCTGGTGAGGCATTATCCAGTCGCTGGATGGTTGCGAACAGCATGTAGCTACATAAAGCGGCACTAGGGTGGAAGCAGCTGGAGTGGTTATGTGGGAGATGCAACCAGAGACAGGATGAGGGAGGACGTGAGAGAGGTAAAGCAAAATGACCATGTGAGAGGTAGATGGCAAGTTCCAAAGTCAGAGGAAGGGACAGTGTGGACAGATGCCAGTGATATGGCGTTAAGAGTAGTGTTGGATATTGCTGATGTTGTGGCAGAAGACGGCACATGGATGAGAAAGAAAGATGACTACAGTCACATAAACATAGCGGAGCTTAAACCAGTATTAAAAGGGATGAACCTATGCGTGAATTGGGGCATCAAGAACATCATCAAGACCACGGACTCTGCTACAGTGGAGGGGTGGCTGAAAACAACTATGACTATGAGCAGAGAGAGGAGGGCAAAAATGAAAGACGCAGCAGAAATCTTGATCAAGCGAAGATTAGGGACTTTCAAAAGCCTCGTTGAAGAGCTGCAGTTGAATGTTTCAGTTCGTCTGGTGAAATCGGCAGGCAATAAAGCAGACGTGCTCACCAGAGTGTGGAAAAAGTTGTTGGTGAATGAGGCAGAGGCTGCCAGTGTGAGTGTGGAAGAAGTGGGTGAGATGCAAAGGCAACATCATATGGGGGTAGAGAGACCGTGGTTCTTCGCGAAGAGACTGAACGGAGACGTGCAGAAGGAAACAGACAAAGAGGTTGTCAGGTTGTATTCACCCTGCACCTCAACGACATGAAGCGGGGGTACTAAGTGTGGACAGAGATTGGACGAGACTGGCTACAGATGTGGTATGCCATATTTGTCAATGGTAGACAAATGGTGGAGCAAGTGTTTTTAGAAAGGGGGCCGGTGGTGGAGGCGTTATTGGACAATTCTCCAGCGTTCAAGTCTGTGGAAATCAAAGAACTGCATCAAGAGTGGGGAGTGAAGAGAATTTTCAGAGCAATCTACAGACCGGCACCACCGGACAATCAAGGCCATGGTGGAAAGAATGAGAAAGAGTCCAGTAGAGGCTGTGTATTGGTATAACATAGCACCAAAAGATGGACAAAAGGAGAGTTCCTTACCCCACAGTGCAGTGCACACATATGATTGGAGAATGAAGGTAGATGCTAGAAGAGAATGAGAAGAGAAGCCAGAATGTGTTGTGAAGGCTGGTGAAGCCTAGTGACGGTTGATGTACGAGATGGAAGCATGGAACGGTAACGAGGGTGAATTGGTAACGAGGGTGAATTCAGCAAACAATGTTGACGTAGACGGGATGGCGAGACATATACTGGACTGTAGTGACTGAAGAAGAGGATGGAGAAGAGGAAGAAGAGATTGACGCTGTGCATGAGGATGAAGAGCATAGATACCCCTCACGGTGGTGGTGGTGGGTGTAGTACTTGTGATGATGGTGTTTGTATTTATAATGGTAGTGATGATGATGAAGTGATATTAATTGTAGTAGTGGTAGTGATTAAGATTTGGTGTCGGTTGTGGTAGTGATGATGATGTGTGGGTTGTGGTAGTGATGTGGGTGGTGGTGATGGTTGTAGTTAAGGTGTGAGTGCAGATGATGTCATGGTGGTAGTTGTAATAGTATTGGTTGTGATGATGATGATGGGGTGGTGGTGGTGGTTGTAGTAGTGGTGTGAGTGAAGAAAATGATATAGTGGTGGTTGCAGCTGTTGTAGTTAGTGGTGGTATTGATGGTGATGGTTGTAATAGACGTATGAATGCTAGTGATGATGCTGTGGTGGTGGTGCTAGTGATGATGTGGTAGTTTAGTAGTAATGATGTGTCGTAGTGATGGTGATGTGGAGGTGGTGAATAAAAGTGGTGGGAGTGATGATGCAATTGGAGAGAGAGAGAGAGAGAGAGAGAGAGAGAGAGAGAGAGAGAGAGAGAGAGAGAGAGAGAGAGAGAGAGAGACTACTCTGTCAGTATACACCGCTCAGAGGAATTTAAATTTCGTGTAGAAGTCGAGAGATGGATTGAAGAGGGAGTGCTTGTACCCTAGAAAGGAGAGGAAGGAGGGCTGCTAGCACTGATGGCCGTGGAGCAATCCACCAATTTCTGCATACAAGAAAAGGGAATTGGGAATGGTATTTGGCATTGTATGGTGTTTGACACAGCAAAATCAGCGGAAAAATTTCTGAGAAAATCCCAAAATCCCGGAATTCTGCGGAAGATTATCATCACTGATATTTTCAACATGTGCAACCATCCAAAATTTCAAATATAACATTTGCAGAATTTATGGAGACTTGTCAAATTAGTAGAGGGAAGGAGAAACCTGCAATTCCTATGACAATCTTCTGTCTGGCTATTCAGATTCTCATCTAGAAATTCGATATTTAATGACATTCAACCATTCCACTTTATCATTATCTCCCCTTTTTGTTGACTTTTTTGCATTTAGCATATTTTAGTCAACATCCCCATAATTGGACCCTCAAGCGTATCAAAATATGAGAATTCATACTGGTTGGCAAGCCTGTACCATGGGTCAAAGTTGGCAAGTCACTTCGTCTGAAAGTGTTGAATGCCATAGACACAGACCTGCCAACCTTCCCCGGATGAAAGTGTATTCCATGACCCTAAAAAGTGTATTTTTTAGCAAAAAAGTGTATTTTGTTCACACGTGGAAAAAAAGTGCGCACTATACAAAAATTTATATAAAAGCTAACATCAATCCCAAATCAAAATAAACTCTGATCTTCATCATTCAAGTAATCTCTTCTAGTGATTACAAAATTATCGATTTATCGAGAAACTAAAACTTAATGATGGCCATTTAAAATTAGCATAAGGCTCAGAAATTGTAATATCAAAGGAAATTGCTTTCGAAACACTCAAAGAAATGACCAAAAGACCCTTAACATGTTGGTAGAATTGATGATAGTGTCAGTGGAAGAAGTGTTGGTTGTTGTTAGCGATGGTGCTCTAGTGGTCGTGGTGGTGATGAAGCTGTGGTGGCGGTGGTGGTAGAAGTGATGTGGTGGTGGTTGTGGCAGTGACAATGCTGTGATGGCAGTTGTAGAAGTAATGCTGTCATGATGTTGATGGTAAGAGATGTTGATGAAGTTGTGATGGTGATATCTGCTAGCCCAGTACATCAGTTATGAGAAAGTTTTGAGATAAAATATCTGGGAGAGTGGTCTTCAATTCAATAGAGGACAATTTGCAACAGTAGCAAGATATTTTCCATATATGTTATCTAATGATCCATATCTCTCTCTCTCTCTCTCTCTCTCTCTCTGTTTTTTTTTTTTTTTTGAGCATTCACTACTACTCCTCCTCCTACTACTACTACTTCTATATACTACTAATACTATTACTTTGGTCAAATGATGGGAAATTAGCAAAGTATGTAGTATCAGAGCTGCCAACCCCATCTGATGAGAATGTGTACAATGGGACCTCAAAATGGGGGAGATTTCATAAAAATGAGTACAATCCTGAAATCGATGGAAACTAACCATTGTGAAATTAACTAAGCCTAAAAGTAAAAGCTTGAAACAGACTTCCGGGCTTACGATGAATATTCGATTTCATGATATCGGACTAAAACAATAGGAGTGGGTTCACTTTAGAATAATAGAGCAATGAATTGGTATAGACTACAAATTTGAACAATCCAGAAAACTTAAGATAACAGCAATACGAGCATCCGGGCTATTAAACTGAAGAAAACTGAAGTGACTCCGAACACTAAAAAATGGGTACAATCTTGGGGGAAATGCGTACAAGCGTACAATCGCTGAAAATGCATACAATTCCGCATTTTTTGCGGTAGGTTGGCAGCTCTGTAGTATGCAGATACAAGTTAAATACTTCTAAAATGGTTCTAAAAAATTCAACTTTGTAATTCAAGACTCGTACAAAATAATAATAATAAAGAAAAAAAAAGATCATTATAAATTTTATAAATCAAAATAGAGTAATTTAAATTATTATAAAGGGAAATAACCCATTTATGTTTAAGTTAATTAGCAATACCGTTTTTAATTGAAGGCTTCATAGTCAAAGATGATGGTTCAATTAAATTTTCACTTAGAATTTTCTATTTAATAAGTGGCAAAAGTTTGTTTTTGTTTTGTTGTTTTTAAGGGTTTTACGGCGCTTGCAACACATTTAGGTTATATCAGCGCCAGTAAAAAGGAAGAAAATGGGATAGTAAAAAGTTCTAGAATTACAATTAAAGCACCCAAGAAAAAGTAAGACAAAGGGGAATTGAGAACAAATAGGGATCAGATGTAGATTCCAAGAGCATACCACCAATGTACTTAGTTTGAAATCACCTACAAGTCTCATCCAGATACAAGCACAAAATCCAACAAAGAGGAACACACTCAAATGCTTACATTATACATTCAAAATAAAAATAATAATACATAACAGAGAGATGATTTACAAGGAAAAAAATATCATCTCCCAAAACAATAACTATGCATTTGACTGTTTCCCTCCCAGCTAGGATTCCGGCCAGTGCCAGGACAAAACCAAGCAATCTCATTCCTAGACAAAGATAGAAAGCATGTTGGATAACAGATATAAGGGGATAGAAGACACAGTATGTACCTCCCTGCCCGCAATGGGAGGTCAGGATCCCCACCCAGTGGCAAAAGTTTAAATGTGGTCTGAGACTATTTAAAGTATAAAACAAGCTTATATGCATAATTCTATGCAAATCCTCAAAACTGTATGAGAAAAATATTGGTGAAAACCGGCATCATATAAGCAACTGAAATGATAACTATAGTAGTAAATGTGATGCATCATTCATTCAGAAACACGGTCAACAGTTGGTGTACGACATGTGTGTATCAATGCTCACATCTTTTAAAAAATCGTATTAAATCCACTAAAATCGTATCCGCGTATTCGGGGTTAAAAAATCGTACTAAAATACGATCAAGCATACTGGTTGGCATGTCTGTAGACAGCAGCCAAGTCATACATGTACCAACTGTCGAACCCACAGTGATCGTGGCTGAGTATGAAACAGATGTAGATTCCAAGAGCACACTATCAGTGTTTGAGATCACCTTAAAATCTCACCCAGGCAACAGCACAAGATCCCACTAAGAGGAATACACTCAAATGTCTACAAATCATATGTTAAAAATACAAAATAACTGGATAACAGAGAGATGATTTACAAAAAAAAAATATATATATATATATCATCTCCCAAAAGTAACTAAACATTTGACTTGTTTCCCTCTCAGCCAGGGCCTGGACAAAACCAAGAAATCTCATTCCAAGACAAAGGCAGAAAGCATGTTGAAAAACAGAATTAGAGGGATAGAAGACACAATAAGTACCTCCTTGCCCACTATGGGAGGTCAGGAACCCCACCCAGGACACAAGACATGATGGTGGTCTGCGGAAGATTATCATTAATATAGTGGGACATGACTTCATTTCAAAGGGAAACCACTAAGTTGTGGGGAAATTCCCACCTATGATTATGATATTACAAGTTACTAACCTGACAAGTGGTTTGGCTTGCTCATTTTTAACTTCGCCTTCACTTGTCATGGCATCATCAATCCCATCAAAATCAAGACCAGATAGACTGTCAGCATCATCATACTCTGGAAACAGAAATAGAAACCTCCAGTGTGGGACCCCGCCATAAGAAACGTTATCAAAGCCACAAATGAAAAACAAGGCAGAAAATGAAAAGCATTTATAAACAAAATTGGGACACATGAACAAGAACAGAATATCAGATGTAAGCAAAGAAAGGAAGAATAGAAAACATTGAAAGCATAAGAATTAACATGGAGCTGTAGTCTAACAATTATAGAATTCTATAAACCTATACTAATACTATCGAAAAGCAAATGATAAATGTAGATGTGAATGAAAGTGATGAATGAGCGGTCGTCAAGCCCACCAAATGAATGTGATATGGGTGAGAGAAAAAATAACACATCACCATCACCTGGCAACTTCAGCAACTCACTCCCCTCTGTCGAAAAGTCAATCCACATCCTATGTTCAAGAGGTAAAACTTTCAAAAACTCTCATAAGAGGGGGAAAAAATATCCTACCCAACTTGAAGACATGAAAATATTCAAATCTAATTTTTTCTATAGATGTGAAAATATAAAAAGTAAAATGAAAGAAAGTTAAATAAGTAAAAGGGACTTGACAATTGACAACCTTAAACCGAGAATGAGATCGAACAAGGTAGCTGATAACTCCAAAGCAGGTTCAGGGTTGTAAACGTGTCAGACAATGTGCCCATCAAACTGGCTGTGAGGAATTAATGACACCACAACAGACAGTCGGAAAAGGCAAATTGAATGCACTGTCAAACTCCTCTAAATCCGGCTCAATCTGCAAACCTGAAAATTGGAAACACGTGGACGTTATGTAGTTGAACTATCGCCCATCTCAAGACTGTGATATGATTGACAACACATCACAAGCTTTGAGCAGGGAGATGAGAACACCATGGAAAGGAAAGAGAAAAAAAAATCATATATGAATAAAATAACCTAAAATACGGTATACAGTAATTAAGTAATATGTCCCAAGGGAAAATAAATACAGGATAAAATACAAATCATAAATCATAAACGTATTAATCCTTTGAACAAAATCTCATGGAAGGTGATTACAGAATCTCAGACACCCCATTCTAAAACTGTGATGCGATTACCAGAAAACGAATCACTAGTCATAAAACAGGATGACTGGAAAAAATATTTCCAAAAAGCTGCAAGAATATTATAATTAAGTTATCAGTTTATACAGTCACTGCAAAAACAATACTGTGCCCAAATGTCCCAGATGCCTTCTTTCTCCAGGTTCGTCAGTGGTCCACATGTCAACTCTTAACCATATTCTTCCCTTCACAAAGAATGCAACTTTCACGTGTTGAAATAAAACTACACTCAGCCCAACAACTGACTGTGATAAGAAATCTGAAGTTAACATATCACAATCCATTATTGAGAAGAGTGAAGAGGAATGAAGTGAATCACCTTATAACTATTTCATGCATCAACAAGACTTCAATAGTATTACATAAATCTAATCTTCAATTCAAATAGATAAAAATTCTGGACTAAGATGATGGGCATCAGCTCTAAAATGTTTCCTTTCAAAATGTAAAGAGAGCAAAAATTCTAAAATATGATGAATTTCCAGCAAGCAAACCCATCCCAAAGTCTGTGATACGAATCTTGTAAGAAATGTTTCACAATCATTGGAATAGAACAGACTGCCAGGTATTCAAATGTAACGATTTAGTATTAAAAAATATTACAACCATAAATGAAAACATCTAAAACTAAAAAAGGTTTTAAAAAATGATATCTTTTTATCTAAAATCTAAGAGAAACAAATTTTGTACATGACTGATGACATGTCACTGTAAAATGAGTGATGATCAGAACATAACTGAGAAGATAAATCTTGTTAAGTTGTTTAAATTCAACTAATCTAATACTTTCGACCAATCGCATTGCTAATAAAAAAAAACTGGACCAGATCTAGAAAAAATGAATTTAGAGCAAATTTCTTAGTCAAAATAGCAACCTACAATTTGTTCACCTCTCCATTTTCAAATAAAACCAGTCATCACATTGTAACACGAATCAACCAGACATGGTGAGCTTGAATGTAGTTCCAGTTTAGCAAAGATTACTTCCAAATTGTTCGCAATGAAAACCAACAGATGAAGCAACAACCCGACAAGCCCACTCAACTACTGTGATATGAGAATCATAAGACATATCAAAATAGACAAATGGGAACATCAGATCAGTTTAATAAAATTAGTCACGAAGAACAGGAGACTGATGAAAAAAAAAAGAGTAACATCAAAACATATTTATCAAACTTGCCCATACAGCAGATGCTAATAAAAACATTTAAGGCAAACCAAGGTTTATTCCTTGACTGCAATGAGCACTGACTTCAAAATCACCATTGTTCAATCCATAACTATTCAGTAGGCCGGCCATAATTGACAAAAACCACCATCACTCCCATTCATCGACTGTGATTTGAATTCAAAATAACAGATCACAAAAGATTAACAGGAATTACAGCAGCTAGGCATTATAATATAGATATGTATATACATTGAAGAGAAATACATGTGTCTTAGCATAAACAAGGCGATAGTATAAAACAGAGGACCCCATTCACAGGCTGTGATATGAGAAATCAACAAATCACAAGTCAATGAACAGGGACATCCATTTCCAGTAGAAACCAACGATGAATAAATTGCAAAATCGTGTAATCATGAATGTTCACCAATATAGTAATAACAAAAAGTCAGTTACTTCTTTCCACAATCCATTTTGAAATGGCACTGGGCATTATTGAATTTTTTAACTCTGAAAAATTCTCATCCTTAACACTTTTTTAAAAAATGTTATTGAAGTCATAAAACTAGGTTATATACATTGCCCTCAGTCACAACAATACTATACCAAGAGTTATAAGGCATTATAAGGCATGACAAAAATGAGTAAACACTTGTCAGAACAAAGAAAAAGCAGAATGTCAATACCATTCAAACTAATTAAATTAAGTATGAAACATCAATGTGGCAGTTTGACAAAAACCCAAATGTGAATGATACCGTGACAGAATCAATGAAGTGTGATGTCAGATGAAGCGTTGAAAAGAAAACAGGGAGATAGGATTGGGGGAAGCAGAGAGAGAGAGAGAGAGAGAGAGAGAGAGAGAGAGAGAGAGAGAGAGAGAGAGAGAGAGATATATATATAGAGAGAGAGAGAGAGAGAGAGAGAGAGAGAGAGAGAGAGAGAGAGAGAGAGAGAGAGAGAGAGAGAAAGAGAGAGAGAGAGAGAGAGAGAAAGACAGACAGAGACAGAGAGAGAGAGAGAGAGAGAGAGAGAGAGAGAGAGAGAGAGAGAGAGAGAGAGAGAGAGAGAGAGAGAGAGAGAGATACAATGCAAGAAAAAAAAAAGACATAACATCACAGATAATTGATGCATCCATAAAAACAGCCTGACATACCAGCCTTAGTATCTACTGTTTCAGTATCCATATCCACTGCAGGAAGGTCATCATCTTCAATTTCCACCTTAACATCCACATCAATCTCAACTCTTTTCTCAGGAGATGCTGGCTCAACAGATTTAATGACACGATGAACGGTCTTGTCAGCATAGGACAGTTCTCTTTTAGCAGGTTTGGATGCTGGACTTTTCCTGACAGGGAGAGGAGAGGGTTTTGAAAATGCAGGCGGCTTCTTGACTTCTGCGTTGAATGGATTGTAGGGTCTAGATGAAGAAGAAAAATTATTTGAAACATGAAAATAATGAAATTTTTAGGACGAAAATATTAGAAATAAATTTAGAATCCCATAATTCACAAAGGAATTTAAATTTGATTTGAAAAATAAAAAAAAATTTTTTTTTAATTACTAGTGCTTTTGCAATATCCTTTACAATGTGTTGGGAAAAAAAAAGGATGAAATAATTATCTTGTTTCAAGATGGTTCACTTAAGTGGAAAACTTATTCCTTACTTTTTTGCCTTTTGCCCAGAACTTGAGCCTTGAGTTTTATTTCCAGAGGAAGAAGAGTCTGATATCTTTCCCATCAAGCCCTCCAAAATGTCATCATTGGTCAAGGTGGCTTCTCTCTAGAGAAATACAGTTTGAAAGAATATGTCAATGATTGGCACCATCTGAAACTCGGACGGAAAAATATCCACAATTAAATTAATACAGTAAATTGAAATCCGAGATATTGTTAAAACACATCAGTCTGTTAAAGAACAATATTTTGCTATAAATCAGTCACAGCTGCCATTGTTAAGTTGATTTAGGCTGATTCTCCTATTTTTCCCATAAAAAAAAAACATTTTCATCATGTGAAACTATCAAAAACTATAAACAGTAACATTTGTTGAATTTATGGAGATTTATCAAGCTAGGACGGGGCTCCCAATAGCATCACATGCAAAGGAATTTGGATATATCAAGTTTTTTCTGACCCCCTTAGCCATCCAACAGTGATTGGGCAGCTAGGTGTTAGATCTGATGGAAAGTAATTTGCGATAACATCCTGTTCGAAGGGTTGCAAGCAACTGCCATTGTCTATTTCATGCAATAGAAACGATGATAAACTCCACCGTCATGGGTATAATGGCTCCTATCAATGTAGTAGAGAGTTTGAAGACCCTGTAAATCCTAAAACTACTATCTGTCTGGCTTCAACGCTTCCACCTTTTGTTCTACAAACTTCTTGTAACATTTAAGCATATTTGGCCAATTATCATGACTATATGACATGACCATCAACGAACAAAACTTCATGAGATTTGAAAAAAAAGGTGAAGAAATTGCAATGGGAGTTTTAGCAAATACCATTGGTAGATTTCCAAACAAAAGTCCCCATTCTAAAACTGTGATATGATCATGGCAACAAACACATCACAATTCCAGAAAAGGAACTTTCATCTGCAGTTCCATGTCGGCTGCATAAGTTGCATATGTCTTGTAGATAGACCCATAAAAAGCAAAAGTGTGGTGTGTAAGTTGCTTGAAGTTTGAAAGATTTTTTTTTTTTAACGAGGGGAGGTCACAATGACTGTGATATGACAACACAATACACATCATCGCCAATGCAACACAACCTCATTTCTTCTAAAAGCTATCTTGGCACATCATAATCAATGCAAAAACTCATTTCTTCAGAAATCTAACTGACACATCGCCAATGCAATACAACCTCATTTCTTCTATATAACCTCTTGGATCATAAAGGTAAAAAAAAAAGTTGAAATAGACATCTAGAAACAATTTAAAAATAAAAATAAGAAGGCAGAGAGGAGAAGCGTAGAAATCCTAAATAAAACATTCATCATAAACTTCTTCAAAGAAATTCTACATAAATAAAATCCAACATTAAACTCTACAACAGACCTTACATTACTTAGATATACACAATAAAACACCATAAACTCTCTCCTATATGGGTCCTAACCAACAAAAATTTAACTTTTTCAGACTACCTGCTACAAAATCACAACAGATAATCTGAATGGAAATACAATGCAAGCATGGCAATAAGCTGTGCAAAGCAAAATAGATATGGATAACAAAAACAAAGGGTAAGTCACAATGACTGTGATATGAATGAATTTTACAATTCACAACCATTCTAACCCAACCTCCACTTGTTCTTTTGCACAATTTGTCACGTGATCACTTAGCATGCCACTCACTCCAAGCAGAAAAATTCAATTTTACCAGTTGTCACATAGTCATACAAAACAAAGTTTTCACAGCACTTTTATTCTTACAAACAACAGCGGCAACGTTTGAAAGGAGACATGAGTGTACCAAGTACCAAAATAGAAAAGCGTAAAAGCAGATAAAATGGAGGCCAACAAAAAACAATAGAAATCAAGCAGTATTTAGGATTTATAAGACAATGAGGCAAGCACGGCCAACAAAAGCAAGGGGCAATAAAACTGCGCAGGGATAGATTCAAAAATTAATTTAAAAGACAGAACAGACATGAAATACAGATCTCCACAACAGAAAGCATGTTTAGAAGAATTTTTAAAAAGAGAGAGTCACAGTGACTGTGATATGGACCGTTACATTTCACAACCACTTTAACCTAATCTCCTTTTTTGTCTCTGTATCCTTATATAGAATGATAAATAATCTTTTTCATCCATGTTATAAAAAGATGAACACTGATAAAAAAGAGGGATAGTCACAATGACTGTGATACGATCACATCAGTAACACATCACAATCATTCTAACCTTACCTCCATCCAAGTGTACACATCACATTCAATGTTGTACAAGCTCAATTTTCAAAGGAAATATACCAACCAAACATAACAGTACTTATGTTTTTAAGCAAGAAAACGTGTTAAAATATAAAATCAAAGGAACTACACAAGTTGAACAAACAATGACAAATTAGTAATTAGTACGACCATGAATACCTCTTGTCAAAGTTAACAGTACAACAGAAACCAGCCACTTAAGCTGATCAGGAAACAGCGGCCAAATGGCCACTACAATGCACAATACCGTCACAACCCAAAACAGCAGTTTTAATTTGCAAGTCCAAAAAAAAAAAAAAATAACAAAAAGCATAATCCTGAGACATGCAATGTCATATCGACAGATATAAACAACCCCAACTTTTCTTTTTTTTCTTCCAGATTGCCAAATAAGGGCAGTTGGCAACTATGCAAAAAATGTTCCGAACCAGATCCAAATGGGAATGATATAAAAGTAGAGGTAAAGTCACAATGACTGTGATACGATCAACAGTAAACGCATCACAACCATTCTAACCCAGCCCACACTTTGTTACACATGTAATGCTTTACAAGTTCCGAATTTAATTATAACAAATACAGTGGCCAAATGTGTAAATCGCAGATAGCATAGATGAGAGTGACCGGGGTGTCAAGCAAAGCCAATCCTCCAGCCTACAGGACATGAATATTTTTTTTAAAAACAGAGGTAAGGTCACAATGACTGTGATACGACCAACAATAAACGCATCACAACCATTCTAACCCAGCCTACATTTTGTTCCAATATGTAATGCTTAAAGACTTCCAAATGTAAATAAAATAAACACAGTGGCCAAACATGTAAATTGCTGACTGAGCATAAAGGAGGAGGGGGGGGGGGGGGGGGGGGAGAGTCAAGCAAAGCCAATCCAGCCTACAGGACATGAATACTTTTTTAAAAACAGAGATAAAGTCACAATGACTGTGATACGTTCAACAATAACGCACCACAACCATTCTAACCCAACCTCCACTTTGATAACCATCCCATCCCATCCAATGCTAAACAACCTCCAATATTTGTGACAATACTTAAACAATACAAAACAAGACACCTTGTTTGTTTTTTGGGGAGTTATGTTGCTTACAACACTCCGAGGACATTTTCCTTCCCGTTAAAATGAATATGGGAAAGTCAAATAAGAAATGGGAAGAGGAGGAGTTATGTTACAAGTGCAAAGTAAACTAATCAACCTAAAGTAAAGACAGGACATGAATATTTTTTTTAAAAACAGAGGTAAGGTCACAATGACTGTGATACGACCAACAATAAACGCATCACAACCATTCTAACCCAGCCTACATTTTGTTCCAATATGTAATGCTTAAAGACTTCCAAATGTAAATAAAATAAACACAGTGGCCAAACATGTAAATTGCTGACTGAGCATAAAGGAGGAGGGGGGGGGGGGAGAGTCAAGCAAAGCCAATCCAGCCTACAGGACATGAATAATTTTTTAAAAACAGAGATAAAGTCACAATGACTGTGATACGTTCAACAATAACGCACCACAACCATTCTAACCCAACCTCCACTTTGATAACCATCCCATCCCATCCAATGCTAAACAACCTCCAATATTTGTGACAATACTTAAACAATACAAAACAAGACACCTTGTTTGTTTTTTGGGGAGTTATGTTGCTTACAACACTCCGAGGACATTTTCCTTCCCGTTAAAATGAATATGGGAAAGTCAAATAAGAAATGGGAAGAGGAGGAGTTATGTTACAAGTGCAAAGTAAACTAATCAACCTAAAATAAAGACAGGAATACAAAAGCAGAAGCAAGGTCACCGACTATGATACAACCCCCCGTAACGCACCAAAAATTCTAATCAAACTATTTTTATACACATTTAACACTCCACAATCCCAACAATTGTTATGCACAAACCACAACAAACCTTAAACAGAAAATATTTTGTAAAATAAGCATAGTTAACAGGAAAGGGGAACATAAGGTTTCAAAGCAAAGCTTTAAAAAGATATGGAACAGTGCACATGGTGACAAAAAGCGAAAGAAGGAAAATTCTGAAGATTACCCTGTAAGTCCCATTTTTAATAAACTAGAGGAATTGAGATAAATTGACACTCTAGCCAATTTATGGAGATGGGAAACTGCACCTGTTTGTTCCACCACACATCAAGTTAAAAACACATCACTTGTGAGTGTACTTTTATTTTTTTAATGCAACAATAAACTCCAAAAAATCAAACCTTGAACACTAAAAACAGAGAGAAAGTCACAGTGACTGTGATATGATGTCTCAACATATCACAACCACTGAGACCGACACTCCATTTATCATTGTAGGCAATTATCACAAGATAACAATTTTTTTTAAAAACCTGACTACATCCACAAAGAAAATGGCAGCCATCCCTGAAAGTAAATAAATCGGCAGGCATAGGAAACAAATGACAATTCACACCGTCACTTTCATAGACCCATTTTTTAAAACTAAGATAATTCATAAATGACATCCAAAAGGCAAGTGCAAAAAATTGGATAAAAGAAAAGGTATGGCCAATAAATGTAAAATTTGGAAGTGAGTAGTCAGAAATTCTATCTGGATTGAATGCAAAAGTCTTGATCAGCCTTGATGCTCTTTGCGCTGTGCTTGAAGTCATGCTTCACAAGATATTGTCTGTACATATTTACAACTAAATAAATACCTCAGATTTTCTCTTGGTTGAAGTTGATGCAGCTGCAGCAAACATGGTCTTGATATCCTGCTTGGGCTTCGCCCCAGGTCGTACAATGTTCTTGTTCTTTTTCTTTTCATCCCTTTTCTTTCCTGGGATGTAAAAAATAAAGATATTAAATGTAGAAAAAAAAATTAATATAAGGATAAGAAAGAAAAAAAACTAACATGCCAGATCAAACTTAGTTTCTGTCATGGAGTCCGCAACATTCACCACAAAGGAGCAAAAAACTCAAAAAACCTGCAGACTGAGCGGTTCAAGACATTTTATGAAAAGGCCTGCAGCCAGTAGATTTTTTTGTTTTGTTTTTTAAGTAAAGGCAATATAACCCCCATATAGGTACAATGAATTAACTGACTTTATCCGTGGCTACACCACAGACCTATTTTGGCTACACCAATAAAACTAAAGTCAACAAGGGAAAAGGGCTAAAGTTGACTCTTATCAAAATATATTTGGCAGATTTAAAGAGTCTGAAAGTAGACAGATACCTGCTAGGAACCACATTTGAATTCAATATAATCAACAGTAACATTCATTATCATTATTTATAAATATAACTGATAATTATTTTGATGATTATGGAAGACATTATTTTCGCAAGAAAGGACAATTCAGTGGTGATAATGACAATTTGTCAAAAAGGGAGCGAGTAAAATGTATCGATCCATCAGTCAAACTCAAAACAAAATGCAAAAACAATGTATAGTATCATCGTTAAGTTACATAACACTTTAACTATTATTAGTATTGTACATTCACTCTTCGCATTAGACAAATTTAATTTTAGAAAATATATGATTTGTCCTTTCCACAAAACAATTTTAAAGGCCTACAATATTACTAATAAAGTTTGCAACATCAAGAAATGATGAAAAACTTTGGCCGGAGAGTATCTGTTTTTACTTTACAAAGCAGGCTACAATCTCTAGTGGTTATGATTTATAATAATTTGTAAAATATATCTAACAAAGTCTGAATAGTTTATGAATTGATCATTTTTCTGTTGTGATGAATTCTACTGAGAGAAGGGTTGCCATCTCAAGAGACAAAAATTGACTGAACTTTTATGCAAACACATGGGCCAACCCATTTCTAAGTGCTGAACTCCAGTAAAAAGAAATTATGTACTTACTTTTTCCCACTCAGCAGGTGATTGGAAAATATACTGAGGGTTTATAACATACTGAATTCTGTAAATATTAATATACGGAAAATTGATACCCTGGGGGGAGGGAGGAGGGAAGCCGATAAGCGCCCATACTATCTATTACAGAGAAAAAGCCACATGTGTACATCCATCAACCCCCATCGGACATTAACTAACCAGACCACCACTAGTTTTGTGTTAATTTTGACATTTGGTATCAGTCTCGTCTAGTCTGACATCACAAAAACAGGAGTGTCACCAAAATTTCCACAAGTGTCAAAATATGATTTAAGAAATGAGAGTAATTTTTTCTCCCTGGCCACCATGCTTTCTCCTACAATCTTTATAGGCTGGCATCTGGCCACAGACAGCAATCTACCATGCATGCATTCACCGACTTTAACAGCATCCTTTAATTTTAAGTACAGCTGAAACTCACTTGCATCAACAGAAGAAGGAGCATCAATATCCATCTCGTCATCAAAAATTTCTCTGCCATCTTCGACGTATCCTGCACCATCTAGATCGTAGAAACAGAACCAATATTGTTAATTCAAAAAACGTTCTGCACATTAAATCATTTAATAATTGAAAATCATAATTCAAAAGTAATCTAATCAATCTTGGAACTTATTCAAAGCTCCTGATGAACAGATCTACCAATGTTCCCAACCAAAAACAACATGAAATATAAATACAAAATCATTCTGTAACTCAATAAGGCGTAGAGAGATAGGTTTGTCTAGTTTGTTTTTTATCTATCCTCATACTCATACTTCCAATTACTCATAAAATTCAGAAATTCTTGATTTCAGATCAAAAAACCTAAATAGAAGCAAGTGTATGCTTCCATAACAATAACCCATTAGCATACAGACCAACAAGTCTCACAACAACAGGTTGAAGTTCCTATACATCACTGCCCAGTGGTTGCCAGAAAGTTATAGTGTCTATCTTTTTACCACTCCCATACTTATCATGAGCTAGTTTATAAGACAAGTAGATAATATAACTGAACATTATCAAAAACCAATAGAAATCAAGATAAAATTAACTCAAATATTAAGCCTAAATCAGTACAATGTCTGCTGCCATTTATGAATTAATAATGCTTAATTTCTAATCAGTCTTTCAAAAATTTTAATGAAAAGATACCTCAAAGTTATCTGCCGTCACAAGACACAAATGGGCAGATGAGATTAAATAAAATCAATGAATAAAAATAGTAAATAGGATTTATACTGGTGATCAGTTGTGGTGGAGGAAAAAACAAGTAAATTCTACTTCTAGAAGAAGAAGAAGAAGAAGAAGAAGAAGAAGAAGAAGAAGAAGAAGAAGAAGAAGAAGAAGAAGAAGAAGAAGAAGAAGAAGAAGAAGAAAAAGAAGAAGAAGAAGAAGAAGAAGAAGAAGAAGAAGAAGAAGAAGAAGAAGAAGAAGAAGAAGAAGAAGAAGAAGAAGAAGAAGAAGAAGAAGAAGAAAAAGAAGAAAGGCGAAAGACAGAAGGAAGAAGAAAAAAAGAAAGAAAGAAGGAAGAAGAAGAAAAAAAAAAGAAGGAAGAAGAAAAAAGAACTACTTTTCCTCCCCATTGCTTAAATTGATTTTTGCAACTGCAAAAATGATAACATTTCACCGATAGCATCACCATGATTGGTGATACTATCAGACTATCAAGTCAAGGGTCACGATCGAAATGAAACAATGAAACTGAAGCTTGGTTTGGCACAACAGTTAACAGTCGACACAGCAGATGCAACCAGGGCAGAACAGGTTACAATGGCCTAGGCTAAGTACAGCTAGACTCCTGTGTCCGTCTTACTTAAGGATGGCTAACCCCTTTGTTTCAAAAAACTTATCCCTCCAGTTCATATGAGTGGAAAACAAACAAATTTGTTTTATTTTCAATCATGGTGAACTCCATACTGATCTTTCAGTGATAAGAATAGAATCTTACCATCATCAACAATCCAATCATCATCCTGCCTCTGTCGCACCAATTCAGAATACTCTCCTTCATCAACTATGTCATAGATATTTTTCTCCTCCTCAATCTGAAAAAGCAAAAGGCACTGATCAAAATCTTGCTCTTAAACTTAAATAATTACTATCATATACTATCTGTCACAGTAAAGGTTGTTCACAATTATCTTATTAAATTATATTTTATTAAGAACTGAATTCATCTCACTCCAGTTATATTTCAGTAGGCTTAGATAAACTTTACCTTCTAATATTAGATCGTCTTTCCTTTTATAGCCTTCCCTCGAATTAATTTGTAATTAGTGAATACTTTTCGTTCTACATTCTGTCACGTAGCCACTTATTATAAAAGCTGATAGGTCTAACATTCTACACTCACTTCTCTCTACAATCTATGCCGGACGGCCAGTCGCTCCATTCCTCATATATATTTGAAGATTTTTATCTTTTGGTACTTTGTGGATATTTTATCTCCACCATCAAGACGCCGGAGCTTTTACCTTTGACGGTGTAATACTCAACATTTTAAGGATCAAACCTGAGCCCTCTGCCGAAGAAATACCTGAATAACCCCTTCCCAACTACCTGGAAGTGGAACTTTACGAGCCTGAGCCCGTTATCAGAGGAATATAGAACCCACGCCTGTCAACTGCCTGGAAACGTAACATTACGAACCAGACATATCATCATAAGTTACGTAATATATTCACATTTCTATTTGTAACTACCACAATCACTATTTATCTCTTTTAATTAAATTTCATCTTTCTTTCTATTTCATCTTAAACAAATCGTTAATTGTTTTTCATTTATAGTAACTAGTAAATTCTGGGGCCTCATTCTACATATCTTTATGCATAGTCGAGTAGCTCTTTACTCACTTGAGACCATGACACTATCCACCTAGAATTGTAGTTAAAATAGGTAGTCTGATTCCAGACAGGTGCCGATTAGCCATTGGAAAATTGAAGCGCTAGTTTGGGTTAAAATTTAAATAACAAAATTTCACATATTTTTCAACGTATCTGAACGGTTCTGATATCAATTTAAAGAGCAGAGATCAAGCTTTATTTTAACGTGATAGAAATCAATTATGGTACATTATGTCAAAAATTATAATTTGATAAAAATTACGTCATTTTAAAACATTTGCATTTTTCTTCAAAATTGAGATAGCAAAAAGAGAAAAGAAAATGCATCTAGATAATCAAATTATCTATATGTCTATGTCAAATTTCATCAAGATTGAAGGCCACAAATGACCAACCCTCTTTTCTCTATGCTAAAGTCCCATTTCAATCAGTAGTCACCTTGTCCAGTGGGGGAATTTTCAGTCACAGATTTTGAGCTTTTTGCAATAGTAAATTTTGAGCAATAAAATCATAATTTTGGAACAGTTTATCCTAGATCAAAAGGTAAGGTATCATAGGGCCTATCTGTATATGTAAAAATTAATTATAAATTTTTACTTTTGAAAAAATATCAAACTACCTAGTTAAAATCATCCAACATAATGAAACATATATAAACTCTTTGTAGCGGAAAAAGCCAAAGAATCTAAATGAATAGTAAACAGCAAGCTCATGTGAGCAAAACAATGGCAGAAAACTAATTTGCGCGGGAATTAATCGGCTACTTACCAATGTTCCTTATAATTAGGTACTAGACCTGTAAATGAGCTCTATAAAAATTGACTGAAACTCTTCGACAAACTGAAGATTCAATTATTTTTTTAAAAATAAGGGCATCATTGGAGAGGAGAGTGATAAATACAATATATTAAAATAGTGGGTGTTATTTCTTACTGGAAGTATGATTGCCACAATTTGATGTAGAAGGAATGCTAAATAAGCATGTCATTCATATAGGTAAAGATGACTTCATCAAAGTCATATTCCTGCCTCTGGAATTTTTTTGACATAGTCAGAAAAATAATCACCATTATCATCTTTAACTTCAAGCCATGACCAATTGAATTTATTCCTCACATCTTTATCGATAATCGACAAGTCTGAATTGCGATCCACGAACAGCTTAGGCATTGTGAGAACATTAAAATAATGTAGCAATGAGCAAACTTGATTTTCAATCAGTAAATGACAGAAAAAATAACTTAAATAAATATGACTTCTGGTCAATACACTGAATTATTAAGTAGAATTATCAAGAAGAAACTTCAGCAGGCGTAGCGGAAAAATTCAAAGAATCGAAATGAAGGCAAATCGCCACAAAACAGCAAGCTCGCTTGGGCTTGAGCAAAACAATGGCAGAAAACGTCCTGATTTGCACGGGAATTAATTAGGCTACTTACCATTGTTCCTTATAATCAGGTACTCAATCAGTGAAGAAACGGTCAACCAGTTTGTTTACAACGTGAGGCAATCGAGATGCGTTTGTAGCAATCATATAACTTTCGATTTGAAAGTGTCTACAATTAGTTTCCGACGATCGCATTTCACTTTTTCATTATTTTACTTTCTACCAGGTCAATGTGGTCAATTTTGGCTTAGACTAAACAGCAGCTCAGTTAAAATTGGCTAGCATTGGGATCACAACAGGTTTGGAAAGTGAAAAAATAAGTTCATGAAGGATGTGTGAAAATACACTGGGATGTGTTCAGACAATTATAAAAAGCATCACTTAGCCTTGGCAATATATCCATTGTTAATATAAACGGCCGGCCCCATGAGCTGTGCATATCCCTGTGGAACATTCCTAATTACTTTACGGTTATTCAACTATGAATCATGAATTCTTTCTTTCTTCAGTTCCTTCTGTACAATATTTGAATTCGACAAATTGACTGAGAATTTACAGGTCTATATAAAGCTTAATAAAGTATGCATGACAGAAAATCATTCATTTGATTTATTAAAATAAGGATAGATATAATCCAGATTTCAAAACCTGGATGCCAGAAAGTATTTTCATACTGATATACAACATTAATAAGATTGTCAAATTCTGCCTTTTTGAACACAAATAAATAGCATTACTACGACAATTTAAAACAATCTGTGAAAAGATATACCTCATATTTATTCTTAACTCCTTCTTCCTTTGCTTTTTTCAATTTTTCAAATGCAGAAAGACGGCCTTTTTTATCAATCTTCTGTCTCCGTGAACGACTTTGAGCAAGAGAGAAGTTCCCAGCATCTGAAAGGAAGAAGCTTAAGATATTTCAAACCTGTAAATGCTGAAAATAGAATAGTCTGCAACATTTTTCAAACTCAAGTTTGTATTTTACACCACAAAGCGATCAAAATCTTCTAGCTTTTTTAATTTCAAATGCAAATGTAAAAAGTAAAAGGAAGGACTGCAAACCTTAATACAAGTACAAGAAAAGTGTATATGCTTGCCAATAGAGTGAGATTTCGAGATTTAGAACAAAAGTACAATTTGTGATCCAACTCGCCCATTAGAAAGTTGTGACTGGAAACAGTTGTTCGTGTTTAGGGGAAGGGGGGGGGTTCAGTTAAAGATGCATAACTTTGTTATGAAGAGGAATATCGCAGACATTTTGGTATCATTTTTTTTTTATATTAAGTTAAGATGTGGCAATTTTCAATTGCGTATATTTTTTTATTATTTACAGAGTGTTTCTAAAATAAAAACATATGCCTTTAGAATAACATCTAAACTTTATTCATGACAAATTTCAGGGCTCTATATCTATGAGCAGACACTTTTTAACTCTGTGCCAAAATGCCAGGTCTTCATTATCTTCTCATAATGGCTGCCCAATCATATTACCCAAAATTTTGTCCATAATAGCTTCATTACTATCATTTACTATGTTTATATTTGTAATACATACTTTCCAATTTATTTTTATTTTTCATTTTTTTAAATTTGTTTTCTTTGTAAAGTCCGATATTAGTAAAATCGATATTTAAAAAATACCAATTGATTTTTGCCATCAAGTCATCAAGTTTCTGTCCCATATATTTGTTTCCAGTTGTATACACATTCTAAAGGTCTTAATAATTACGGTAAGAAGTTCTTTCGGTTATAAATCTTGACAACCCACACCACAGAGGAGGGGGGGGAATTATATTGTCAATTCAAGGGATATAGTAAAGTAATAGCAATGATAAACCCAAGCTTGTGCTAGTGAGAAGGGTAAAGAAGACCAAAATAAAATGAACGATGCAATTTTTTTTTTAATGATCAATATAAATTCAATAACAATAATAGCAAACAACCTGAAATATATTTTGCAGGAAGCATAGAGAATGCCAAACAAACCTTACGACTACGAGAGACGAGATAAAAAAAAAAAACTTTTTTAAATTAAACATTTAGATCCCCATGAAAATAAACGGTGGTGGGTACTTACAATTACAATACAAGCAGGAAAAAAAGCATAAAAGTTTGGATATTACTCTACACAATGCTACTAACACAAAGCTAAAAAAAAAAAAGACCAAAATCACGAAGCCTGCACTGGTAGTGATCGTGATAGCCGAGAGAAGTTGTTGTTGTTATTGTTATAGTCAAGTTATAGCGGTTTTTAGTTTCCCGTGCCGTATCTAGAAAATATTGGACCATTGATGAAATGCCGTGAAAAAATTTTCAAAACTCGATTTACTACACGCACATAGTAATTGACACAGCAATAAATGTTCAATACTTTTCTTATCACGCTCAAACAAAGGCGGTTCCGTCCGAACAAAGAATGCTAGAGAAATCGATACTCAGTAAAAACAAACAAAAAGTTCTTAACAAAGATGACAACACATGCACAATAAATAAACAACTTCCATTCGATCCAGAAAATGTATCAATTGTTTGCACCATTATATCTAAAATATTCAGCCAACAATTCAATTTTTTAAAATCAAAAAATAAATTCAAGGAGATTCCGTCATCTTCTCATCCTTTCTTACCCTGCGCAAAAAGCTGACAAAGCTCTGAAGTTGAGTCATCAAGATTATCAAGGTCTAGGACCATCGCGCATGGCCATGGTGATTTTAGTAATTTTAACTTAAACAGTCATAAAAACGACAGAAATCTTAAATTATAGCACACAAGAAAAACCACCATAAAATATGATAATTGCTACATAAATTGCAGTATATTACAGATAAATAAGCACAACGTACCGTTATTTTCTGGAGCAGTGTCAGTTTCCTTTGTGGGCGCCATTTTCCCGCAGTTTTTCTTTGTGTTTCGCGCGAGCGAGAAGGGCTGACAACTCTTTCCACTAGGCTTAAGGGGAGGGGAAGAATGGGAGAGTTAGGTACCCTCGGAGATGAGTCTTTGTTGTGATCAGAGATTCTGATACTAAAAATAGATTGAACCGCGTGATGACACATTTTACAGTAGAAGCAAGCGGTATCAACACATTAAGTCTTACTAATAATAACGGCAGTTGTTTGAGCCAATGAATTGCAGTCATCAGAATTCTTCGACCGATATCAATATCCAGTAAATGATACTAATAATTCTCAACAGTTGTTTTATATGCCAATCAGTAATCTTAACATTTAGAATTCACACAAGTAAAAAACGTAGTAAGCAACTTACCTTCCTCAAAAAACTAACTTCATGATCAATCTCAGCGAGGTTTTCGAGAAAACCAAGCAAGGAAAATTCACTTTGCTGTTCTTGAACTGATTAGTGATTAACATTTATTTTCAATTCCGAATGATGAGTATAGTATAACTAACTTGGTCAGCAGGAAATATTTCCCGCCAAAAATCAATCATGCGGAAAGTAGGCACGCTTCCAATCGCCCTTCTGTTTTTGCACACTGCCACAACAAAACCTGTCTGTGATGAGTGGGGCTAAATCAAGCGAGACGTCCTAGTGGGAGGGGCTAGATTTATGACGAGGCTCGAAGGAGAAAGAGAAAGAATCAGGGAGCCTTGTGGTAAAAATAGGTATGAGATCACCTTAGTTGTGGGGGGAGGGGGTGCCGAAGGAAGCAACTAAAAAAAAAAAGCATATTATGGGGATAACGTTCCGTTATACGCTAAACTGTCGTAGATGGATGCTGTGGGTGTTTTTGGGGGGGGTTTTCAGAACCACGGTGAATTAGATAAATGTTTAAGAGTTCAGTACCTAAATGAGCTGCATGCCACATATTGTTTTTTTTTAAATTATTTATACGGTATAATGAAGATTTTATTTGATCACGAAGTTTGTTTTGTTTTGTTTTTTATGTTTTACCAAAGACTTTATTCATAATCCCGTAGATAGAATAGTTTTGCATTGTGTACGTACCACTTAACAACACACAGATTGCTGAGGCAGTGGTAGACGCTGTTATTGGGGGGGAGGGGGGGGGAGGGGAGAGAGAGAGAGAGTTTAGATTGGCGTTTGTCCTCAGTCGAAAGGCAGACAGACGTTCAACGAAAGGTAGTTATCGATGGCGTGTTAGTGCTGTTTGCAACGTTCACTGAGAAATCACTTCGCTGGTGGGGAAACGACAGTTGTTAAACAAAGAGCGAACATGGATCCATTGAGAACAATGAAGATTTATTTTTAAATTTTCGATGTCTACGTGACCTTGGCAATCTGGAATAAAACATCAAACACTTTTACAAAGAAACTTGACTGAGTTATGATTCAGAAATGAAGAAAGAGCATGTCACCAGAATGTCATTAAAAAAAAAGAACAGTTTTGTTTTTAATTATTTAAACTGAACTGTACAAAGACACGAGTTCAAAAGAAAGCAGGGATTTATATAGTATAGAGACGAGACAAATATTATTAATACTGTTAATTATTAATGCTTTTCTTTACTGCTTTTGATTTAACATCATCATCATCATTATTATTATTATTATTATTATTATTATTATTATTATTATTATTATTATTTTGAAAGTATTAATAATAAACAATTATTATTATTATTATTATTATTATTATTATTATTATTATTATTATTATTATTATTATATTATTATTATAATTATTATGAAAGTATTAATAATAAACAATAATAATAATAATAATAACCGGTTGTTATTGAAGCAGGTTGAATAATGGTTGTGGTGATAATAATAATGGTGGTAATCGGGTGATGGTAGTTGTGACGATGAATATATGATAGTGTTAGCGATAATGAAGAGGAGGAGGAGAAGAAGATCAGGACTGAGAATCTTCCGCCTTAAGACAGATTTCGCCCAAATGGTTCACAGCATCCCATCACCATCACAATTCCGCCTTTTTCAATTTTTTTCTATGAATTAAAAAGACTCACCACAAGTACTTCATCAACATCCCTGCCTCTACTTCAACAACCACCCCATCATCATAATCATCCTGCCACTACTACTTCAGCAACCACATCAACATCCCTACCACTACCATTGCAACAACAATCACTTTATCAGCCCTACCATTACATCCACAACTATCACATCATCATCCATACCACCACTACTACTACAACTACCACCACTACCATTATCATTTTTCCTACCACCACCACTACTATTACAACCGGTACATCATTCTCATTATCATCATCATCATCACCATCTTCATCATTCCTACCACCAATACTACAAAAACCACTACCACCACCACATCATCATAATCATCATTATCATCATCAATTCTACCAGCACTACTACAACAACCGCTACCACCACATCATCGTCATCCCTACCAACACCGCTACAACCACCACACTATCATTCCTACTACCACTACAACAACCATCACATCATCATCCGTACCAATATTTCTGCAAACGCATCAGCTCACCATCTCTACCACACTACACCATAATGATATTACCATTATCCCTACCACCACTACTTCAATCATCAACCACTACCACCACTATTACCACAACCGCCACAATATTATCATCATTATCCCTAACACCATTTCTACAACTACCACCTCATCCTTCTATTGCAAAGACCACCACCAGATCACCATTGTCCTTACCACCACAACTACTAAAACCATCACATCATCACCCCGATCACCATCACTGCTACAACCACCACTAGATCATCATCACCACCACTACAACCATACAACATCATCACCCATACCAACACCTCCACCACTACAACCACCATCACAGCATCATACATATCACGAGTAATACTACCACCACACATTCACTATACCACTATAACCACAACCACATCATACATGCCAACAAATTTAAATCATAAGGAAGTTTGTTTTTTTTTATGTGAAAAAAAGGTTGGGGTAGGGGGGTGTGCGCCTGTTGTCATGGTATGATCACATGGCACCACCCTACGTCCGTAAGATTGAATTATTTTAAAAATCCTTCGAGTGGTGTCAGAAATTCCTACGTGACACATCTTGGATTGCATTTCAGTAAATTCTTAATGAAATTCATATTTATTGTTATAGTTTATGTGTTTTAGTCGCATGCATGGACCATGGTATTCCCGCTGAAATTGGTATGAACTTCTTATCAACTGGGTTAGAAAAAGATATTTCCTCTTTTTGTTTTTTGTTTTTTGTTTTGTTTTGTTTTTGTTTTGTTTGTTTTTTTGTTTTGTTTGTTGTTTTTTTTTGTTGTTTTTTTTTGTTTTTTTTTTTTTTTTTTTTTGGGGGGGGGGGGTTTGGTGACCACTCATTCTCACCCCCAAGTGTGAAGGAGATGGTAGGAATAGTGGTAGTGATGATGAAAGTGATGAAAATGATGATGATGTGATGATCCAACCTGTAATATTCAAAAACGCTGCATTAATTAAAGACAAGCCAAGACACGAAAAATTAGTCTGATGCCTTCGAATTTATTGCCCCGCTATCGGCGTTACCTATCTTTATTCTTCTTCTTTCACGTCATGATGTCTTTATGGCTGAAGGTCAACAAGATGCGAACGCTGTGGTCTTCCCAAGCTCTTAGTGAGATCCTCTCGGGCCAAACAGTCGCACTTTGCTCATTGTACGTTGTACAGTTCTGCAAAACAATTGTGACATCCTGCTTCCCCTCTCCACATTCACAAATAGCTGTTTCTCCAATCTTAAATGCTTTGAACATGTGGTGTCTATAGGTCAGTTGCACAAGCTCAATCTCTGTATGCTTCAACTCTGTGTTATTTGGATTCTCCAATGTTTCTAGGTCTTGCCTTGCATCAGCCATGAAGACCATCTTGGCATTGATTGCACTGCTTGAATTCTTCAAAAGGTTTGCACCTTCGCTGATTGCAATTGCTTCTGCTTTATTGCTTGTGCTACTTGTGCCAAATGCTTTGGAAAGTTCTTGTGTTTTACCATCTGGCCATTCAATGAATACTCCAGCGCCACTTTGTTTTTATATCTGCTGTTGCTGATCCGTCCATGTATATTCTAATCCAGTCTTCTTTTTGGGTAATTGTCCTCAATATGTCGTATTACAGTTTTGAAGTATGGTTTATGGTTTGGTTCCTTGCTTTTCAAACCTTGTATATTAGTGATGATATCTGGCATTTTATGTCTGTCCCAGGATGGGCAAAATGATGGCTCAATTTCTTCAATTTGTATGTCATTCATGTCGTTTTCCTTTTCAAGTTTCCTTGCTATTTCTATGACGCTCATTATTTTTCAGTCTTTTTTTTAGTTTTTGATTTGGTGTGTTTGTGGAGTGATTGATTAGGGTAGGCTTTCATCTTACTAAATTGTTTAAGTATCTTGTGATTCTTTCTTTCCATAAGAGACTCTAGGCCGCACGTGGTTTTCATTTGTACAATAGGTGTGGATTTTATTCCACCTGTGATTCTTCGAAGATTTTGATTTTGAAGTTTATTGAGCTTTTCCAATCTTGCATAATATTTGAGCATGTTCCCCATGCTGCCACACTATATTCTAGGCTTGGTCGGGCATATCTTCGGTATGTTTGTAGCTGTATGTACATGTTTGCTCCCCCATGGTGCCATATAGTTTGTTCATGACTTTGGAAGGTTTCGAGCCTTTTTTTTCTGGCATTCATTAATCTGGTTTCTCCATATGAGTCTGGTATCAAAATGCATATTTTTGTGATTGGTTATTTGTGAGAATATGATCTCCAATATTTAATTTCATTGTTTGTGTTTTGGGAGATGGTATATGTTGTTTTTTGAGCATTGATATTTATGTGCCACATTTTTTTCCATTGCTCTAGATGTTCTGACGTAATTTGTAGTCTTTCTCTTGCCACTCCAATTTTTTTCAGAGCTCACTAGTGCCAGGTCATCTGCGTACATTGAAGTGTTTACTTATTTGCATACGATTTCTTTGATGTCATTCATAAATAAATGAAAGAGAATTGGCGGTAGCACACCACATTGTGTCACGGCGTGTCTGATGGAGCTTGTCTACTTTTTGTTACTTGTACTTCAACTCTAGCAGTTAGGTCACTAAGGTAATTTTCGATCCACTGGAACATTTTCTTTTTAATATTACGGGCTTCCAATTTTAGAAACGGTCCATTTGTTCAAACTTTGTCAAAGGCTTTGGGTTTGTCAACCCAGATGGCAACAGTTTTCTTTTCCTCTTGGAATGAGTCTTCGATTTATTTTAACAATATAATATGTTATTTAGTCTTCTGTGTTTCTTGCCTTGCTAAATCCTGCCTGTTCATCTATGAGTAGATCGTTATGTTCCAGGTACCAGATTAGTTGTTAATTGATTATTCTTTCCTGTAATTTACACGAACAACTGGTGAGGTTGATTGGTCTGTAATGTTCTGGTTTATCTTTAGCCCTTCTTTCTTTCTTGACTGGGATAAGTATTGCTTCTTTCCATTTCTTTGGGATTCTTCCTATTTTCCATGTTGTGTTTAAGAGTTGTTGGAGTTTTCTTTTGGCGCCTTCCGCTAGATTCATAAGCATTTTATTTGTTAGACCATTCGGTCCAGGAGTATTTTTGTTTGACAACACTTTTAAAGAATCATTTAATTCTTCCTTCATGATTTTCTTTTCCTTTATTTCTTCAGCTTCGTCATTTTCTTTTTTTCCATTCATTTATTTCTTTTCTAATTACCTTTATTTTGCATTTTTCTTCTACGATGTCTCCCACATGTTGGAAATGTTTTATAAAAATCTTTGCTGTTTGCTTTGGGGGGAGAGAGTTTCCTTGCTCTGATTTTAGTACAGGTGGTGAATAGCTGTTTGGTTATTTGTTTACAGTTTTGATTAGGATTCAAAACTTGCTGCCATTTTTTAAATCCATATCTAGACTTTCTGCAAACGTGATTAAATTTAATCATGACATTTTGTTTGATTGATTTGTTGAATTTACCATTTTTCGAAGTCGAACATTTGTTGCGATTAACCGACGTATGTTGCAATTAACCAGTGACTTTTATATAGAATCATTTTCGTTTCTTGGGAAATGTTGTGATTAAACGAAAGTTGCGACTAACCGAGTTGCGATTATCCGGAGTGGACTGCATTATTATTATTATTATTATTATTATTATTATTATTATTATTATTATTATTATTATTATTATTATTATTATTATTATTATTATTATTATTATTACTTCAGGTGGGATGTCATCAGGTCCAGATTGTTTTCCATCATTGAGAGACTTTTTGGCCTTCTTTATCTCACCACTGTAAAGTCACTCTCGTCTATACAGATATCTTGAAGAATTGGGTCTAGGTCTACGTCATCTTCTGTTGCTCTGACTGGATCTTCTCCCAGAAGGGTTTGGAAGTGTGAGAACCATTTCTGTCTTCTTTCTTCACTTTCTTCTTTTGTTTTACCCTTAAGGATCCCTTGTCGACTTGCTTTCCTAACAGTTATTCTACTTATCAGTTTCCAGCTTTCACCGTGTTTGCTTCTCTCGTCGGCTTTCTCCACTTCCTGGATGAGACTATATTATAGCTCTCGCTCTTCTATATCCCTATAGACAGTTTATATTTTCTGTTTTGATACCCTCCACCTTTCTTCGTTTACTGAGTTTGGTGTTTGTTTGTGTTGGTTGAAGGCATCTTGAGCTTATTTTCTAGCTTCAACAATCAGTGGGTGATTAGAGGTGGATCTTTTCGTGACTTTTGTTCTCCTCAGTACTAGCTTCTCTGCGTGTCCCGGTTTGCTTTTATGAGTCTCTCATATCGTTCCGTTGGATCTTCTTCTCCCGTACATCTCCTGTGAATCTATTCCTCTCCTCTATAGTAGACTGGTTCTGTATAGTTGAGTCTTTTAGAGAGGACCAGTCATAAATCACTTTTGATGGTGTTGATTTGCTTTTTCGAAGACTCAAGTGAATTGTGGTAGATACGAGACGGTGATCTCCTCCTAGGCTACTGAAGCTACTGAATGCTTCGACATTGTAAACTGAGTTCTTCTGCTTTCTGTTCACTAGGATGTAGTCAATCTGTGTTTTTCTGCCATTCATGTCTGACATGTATGTCCATAGCTTGCCTTTCTTCTTTCTCCTGAGCGTGTTTGTGATAACCAGGTTACTTTTGTTGGCATGTTCTAGGAGAAAAGAGCCGTTGCTATTTGTGCTTTCATGGTACGTGAATGGTGCATCCTTTTCACCAATATGAGCATTGAAATCACCACACTCAATTAGGAAATTGTGCTTGGAAATCTTATTGCAGATTTCTGAAAGTTTGTTATAATGGGTCTCGCAGTCTACACTTCCCTCAACTGGCGAGTAGTTTGATATCACTGTTGTGTTAGGATTTCCATTAAAGGCCAAAAAGTCTCTCAGTGATGGAAAACAATCCGGACCTGATGACATCCCACCCGAAGTATGGAAGTACTGTGACTTAGATGATATCCTGTGGGAGTTTACAAATGGATTACTAAACAGGAATGAAAAACCAAATCAGTGGTCGGAAATGTATCTGATTCCAGTCCCAAAGGGAGGATACCTAAGTGATACTTCCAACTACAGGGGAATCAGTCTTGCTGCTATAGCTGCCAAACTCGCCAATAAGATGATCCTCAACAGAGTCCAGCCAGAAATTGACCCTCATCTACGTTCTTGTCAAAACGGCTTCAGACCAGGAAGATACACGACTGCTCACCTCCTGGCATTGAGAAGGCTAATAGAAGGAGTAAAAAGTCACAACAAGAAGGCACTCATTCTATATGTAGACTTTAAGAAGGCCTTTGACTCGATACATCGCCCTACCATGATGAAAATCTTAAAAGCATTTGGTATACTTCCTAAACTTCTTTCTGCTATTAAAAGAATGTATGAGAACACACGGGCAAAGGTTATCTCTCCAGATGGTGAAACTGAGCTGTTTGAGATCAAAGCATGTGTGTTTCAATGTGATACATTAGCCCCCTATCTCTTTGCTATTGTCCTGGACTATGTGATGAGAAAGACCTACGCTGGCATGGAGAACGAGCTGGGCTTCACGCTACATAGACAAAGAAGTAGGCGCAGTCCAGCTATGATTGTCACGGATCTAGATTTCGCAGTTGATCTGGCTCTACTGAACGAGGAGATGGAGCAGACACAAGAAGTCCTCAATAGACTTGAAATTGAGGCTGAACGAGTAGGTCTGTGCTGTAATGCTAAGAAGACAGTTTCCCAAACCTACAACCAAGAAAGGCCAATTAGCATACAGGCAAATAATGGAGAACGGCTGAAGGAAGTTGACAACTTCAAGCAACTAGATAGGAAGTTGGACCCAAAACAGTTCCTCTGATATCTCTGTCAGGAAAGCATTGGCTTGGAGTGCCTGTCACAAAGTCGGGAAAATCTGGAGTTCAATCCTACAGAGGTAAATAAAGCAACGGTAGAGTCAGTGCTTCTATATGGAGCAGCGACATGGACTCTAACAAAAGCCCTTGAGAAGCAACTGGACGGCTGCTGCACCTGTATGCTGCGGATGGCCTTCAATGTAAGCTGGGAAGAGCACATATCAAATGAAAAACTCTATAGTGACCTCCCCCCAGTGACCTCAAAGATACAAAAGAGATGACTAAGACTTGCGGGGCACTGCTGGAGACACAAGGAGGAGATTGCAAACAGTATAGTAATATGGGAACCACATGAGAGAACCAAACGAAGAGGCAGGCAGAATAAAACATACATTGACTGTCTGGTAGATGACACAGGAATGGACAACACCCGGGAGCTGCGTACGCTTATGGAGGACAGGACAGAATGGCGAAGACTTGTCTAAGTAAGTAAGTAAGTATTATTATTATCATTATTATTAATTATTATTATTATTATTATTATTATTATTATTATTATTATTATTATTATTATTATTATTATTATTATTATTATTATTATTATTATTATTATTATTATTACTAGGGGGGGTCTATTATTGTTGTTATTGTTATTATTATTGTTATTATTATTATTATTATTATTATTATTATTATTACTATTATTGTTGTTATTGTTATTATTATTGTTGTTGTTGTTGTTATTATTATTATTTATTATCATTATTATTATTAATATTATTATTATTATTATTATTATTATTATTATTATTATTATTATTATTATTATTATTATTATTATTATTATTATTATTATTATTACTATTATTGTTGTTATTGTTATTATTATTGTTATTATTATTATTATTATTATTATTATTATTATTATTATTATTATTATTATTATTATTATTATTATTATTATTATTATTATTACTATTATTGTTGTTATTGTTATTATTATTGTTGTTGTTGTTGTTATTATTATTATTATTATTATTATTATTATTATTATTATTATTATTATTATTGTTATGCACCAAAGGCAATGCATACATTGACTGACAGGGAAGGCACTCATTGGTGGCCAATCAACAAGTTCGTCCTTCGTCTGGAGGCAGGCCAGGGCTCGTCCTTCTTCGTCCGGAGGCAGAAAAGGGCTCGTCATTCTGCGTCCGGAGGCAGACCAGGGCAGGGCTCGTCCTTCGTCTGGAGGCAGACCAGGGCAAGGCTCGTCCTTCTTCGTCCGGAGGTAGGGCAGGGCTCGTCCTTTTTCGTCCGGAGGTAGGGCAGGGCTCGTCCTTCTTCGTCCGGAGGCAGGGCAGGCAGTCCCCTTCATGGGTTGGCAGTCCTTAAAAGGACCAGTGGGTGCGAAGTAAAGCTTAGCGAGACAGTGATTTCATGTGCAGTCCTTAAAGGGACTAGTGGGTGCTAAGTAACGCTTAGCGAGACAGTGATTTCATGGGACCTACAGCTGGAATCCTCGTCGCCACTGTTATGCACCAAAGGCAATGCATGCATAGACTGACAGGGAAGACACTCATTGGTGGCCAATCAACAAGTTCATCCGTCATCCGGAGGTAGGCCAGGACTCGTCCTTCTTCAGTCGGCATGCAAACAGCTTTGCTCTGAGTTTCCAGACCTTTTCAAACAAGAGTTGAGAACGTTTAAAGACTTCAAACTGGGGGTCAAATTAAAACCAGACGCTACTCCAGGAAGCCAGGAGAGACTGTCCACGAGTTAGCTGTCAGAATTTGACAAGAGACAGCTACGTGTGATTTTGCCTCGATCAAGGACCCGTTGGACGAGGCAATGAGGACTCGATTCGTTTGCTCGATCAACAGCGAGGCTACCATCAAAGCCTTGTTCAAAGTAAAGTACGACGAGCTGACGTTCAATCGAGCAATTCAGATCGCCGCGGAAATGGAGGAGGCTGGAAAAGTTGCCATAGAGACGGTCAGCACATCAAATGCCGATGTGTTTAAGTTCCAGCCCAATCGTAATCCGGCTCGTAAAATGCCCACGGCGAAGAATAAACCGTCTCCAAAGATCAACGGCCAATCAAAATCAACGGAAAACACGAACCAGAAAACCTGATGCTACCGGTGCCTCGGGAACCCCTCAAGTGATGCCTGTCAATTCAAGGAAGCCCTTTGCCACCACTGCGGCATTAAGGGCCACATAAAGTCTGTCTGTCGGAAGAGAAGTCAACATCAACGAGTAAAGACGGTGACAAAGGTCAAATGGAATGACCATTGTGGAAGACCTGCTACTCGAACGATGTGTCAGTCGTTTTCGAGGTGGACACTGGTTCCAGGGACATCATTTCGGAAAAGACTTGGTAGAAGTTGCGACGGCCTGCACTGTCACCACCTACGCGCAAGTACCGTTGTGCTTCCAACGCAGACCTCTTAGTGATTGGTGTTACCAGCCAGCGGACCTCAACAATTATCATTATTATTATTATTATTATTATTATTATTATTATTATTATTATTATTATTATTATTATTATTATTATTATTATTATTATTATTAGTATTATTATTGTTATCATTATTATTATTATTATTATTATTATTATTATTATTATTATTATTATTATTATTTTTATTATTATTATTATTATTCCAACCACCACTACATCATCGTCATTACCATGATCACCATCACTACTACAACCAACACCACCACACCGTCGTCATTACCACGTCATCATCATCATCATCATCATCATCATCATCATCATCATCATCGCCTTCACTGTTGCAACCACCACGACAACCAACACATCATTATCATAAGTTCCATCACTGCTACATCCTTTACTACCACCACATCATCATTTGTGGTGACCACCACAAATATTGCAACTTCTCCATGTCCATCCACCACATCATTATCGCACTGACCACTACTGAAAACACCATACTACTACAACATCTTTTTCACCACATCATCATCATCATCACTATCCCCAATACTACAGCTTATCCTCCACATCAGCACCACTATCACCACTACAACAACCATCATATCGTCGTCATCATCATCACTATCCCAACTACTACAACCACTACCAGATCATCATCATCACGAACAACACGATTGCAATCACCACCACATCATCGTCATCATCATCATCATCATCATCGTCATCATCATCATCATCATCATCATCATCATCATCATCATCGTCATCACCATCACTACTACAACTACCACCATCACCACATCATCATCATCATCATCATTATCATCATCATCATCATCATCACCACCACCAATACTACACCAACACCACCACACCATCATCATCGTCATCATCATTACCATCCACACCATCATCAACATCACTACCACCACTACTACAACTTCACCACATCGTCACCACTTCCACCACTACTGCAACCACCATATTGTCATAATCATCACTACTACAACCACCACCAGATCATCATCATCATCACTACTAGTGCGATTGCAACCACCACCACATCATCGTCATCATTATCGCGAAACTTCCACCGCCACATCATCATCATAACCATCACTACTACAACTACATCATCATCATCATGATCACTATCACTACTAAAATCACCACAACCACAGCATCATCATTATCATCACCATCACTACTACGATCATGACCACCACATCATCTTCATCACAACCACTACAATCGCCACCACCATCAACATATCATCATCATCATCACTATCACCACTACTGCAACCACAACCGCATCATCATTATCACCATCCTCGTCATCATCATCATCATCATCATCATCATCATCATCATTAGCAGCACCTCTTGCGCATTACTTTTTTTCAGCTGAAATCGTGGGATTGCTGGATAGAGTCCATTGCATCGAGTCATAACTCATTGGAGACAATTCATCTTTAGAAATAAACCGAATGTGATTTCTGCTTCGTATTGAAAATCGTGTAACATAAATAGAAGCAAAAACTTATTTCACACTTTATTCCAAATTATATGGTTTTTCAATAAGCCAAGGCAACTTCCCACACTATTAATACTGCAGTGCTTAAAGCAATTCGCAAGTTTGGAAACTTTTGATATCCTGATGTTTGAACGACTTTGGTATAATCGACACAGTGTCTTTACCAAGAAAGGACTTTTAATTAAACTTGCGAGTTAATTAGTAAATTCGTACATTATTATCAGATAGCCAGGAGTCGTTGCGGTCATCTCGCGCTGACGTAATCACGCACCTGAGTAAATAACAGGTTGGTCGACCATCCGACTATATAGGGCAATAAAAACTCGCGCATGCGCGCATTCGGAAGTATTGGAGTTCACGCGGATCGATAACAAATCACAAACACTAGTGAGGCTTGGAAACAAAGAATTAAATGACGTCCAGGCATTCACTTATTTGAGGAACAAGATTACTAGAAATGGAAATTCTGAGGCTGAAATTTTTGAGAGGCTCTCTAAAGTGGTTTTGGGGCTCTTGAAAATATTTGAAAGTCAAAGGGGATACAGACCAAAACAAAGATCTGATTTCTCAAATCCAACATTCTCTCTATGTTACTATATGATGCTGAAACATGGATGGTGACAAAGAGCATCTGTAAAAAGCTTAACACATTCCAAAACAATCATCTCAATAGAGACTTGATGAATAGAACAGGACTAGAGCCTGTTTCCTTTCTTGTAAGAGAGAAGAAGATGGGGGTGAACTTGCCATGTCCTCCGGGTGAACCAGATTAGTCCTCATATGGACCCCACAGGGAACAAGGAGGAGAGGAAGACCATTGGAAGCTTGGAGAAAGACCCTGGAGCGTGACATGAAGACCCAGAAGTGAACGTTGGGAGAGATGTCAAAGATGGCAGAAAACCGTAATGGTTGGAGAGCTACTGTATCGGCATGTGTGAGACTGAAGCACCAAGAGGTTAAGTAAAGTGAGTAATATCTACTAAACGTGCTCTAAGCGCTTGACAGGGGGCAATAGCCAACAGCAACACTGAATATGCACGACGAGACATAGTGCGTGTTAGGCGATATTACATTTTTTCCCCTACAGAGACAATGGTGTGAACGGCCACCTACCCATTTATACTTTCCTACGATGAGTAAAAAGCCTTTTTCAATTACAACTACGCGCCGCTCAGAGCTGGACTCGAACCTTGAACTTTCCGATCTTCATGATACTGTTACTGTCTACCACAAGACCGAACAACAATATGTGATAAATTTAGAACAACAATGGCCCAAGGAAAATCATGTTCCATCAATCTCATGGGCATAGATAGTGACTACGTAGTCTATCATAACTGGATGAAACCATGGCCCGTTTTCATGACCGAGGACTAAATATAGTTATTTACTAGTGTAATAAATGACTAGCTAGTCTTAAGCCCAAGCGAAGCAAGTGACTAAAAAATCGGATTTCTATTCTCGGACTTGCTAGTCTCTTGCCTAGAAGTGGGCGTTGTAAGGATGGTGACTAGTTCGGCTATTTTGTGCGGGTAACATCACGCTCTCTAGAACTCGACGACAGGTAAGATATCTACCTTTATAGAGCAGTAAAATTAGGTGCCCCAAACGTAAACAATAACAAGTTGCTAGTGATTTACGTTAGGGACCGGAATAATTTACGCACAATATAGGTCTCACAATTTTGTAGTTTGAGTTGTAGGCAATACACTTTCAGTATTGAAAATATGTTTACATAAAATTTAACAGTTTCAGAAATAATAATATAAGGCTAAATTATTCTGAAAACCAGGCTCCGAATAATTCTCGTCTTGTTCACACCAGCGCAATAATTTGCTCTGGTCTAAAAATAGATAGACTGTAACTTTTGATAAATTTTACCTTTTGTTCCATAAAATATCCATATCTAGACATTATTTGATGCATGATCGAGTATTTATGAATATGTGTTTCTTTTGCCACCTAACAGCCAAATTTTAAAGGTTATTTTTTCTATAATTTACATTGGAACGTGAGCTGTCAAGACAGGAACATGTGGTTTGCCATGTGCTTCTAGACCTTTGTTTACGTTTGGGGCACCTAATTTTACTGCTCTATACTTTCAACGCAAAAGATTTCCAAAGAGGGATTAGCAACACATGCAGTATCGATAATATATCGTTCTTTTCATATTTTAACTTACTTTTGTTAGGATGAATCAAATCACTTGATATTGACTGTCGACTGTTTTAGACTGCAATGTTGTCCATCGTCGACTGTTAATTCTATATAGGCCAATGGAAGTTTCATTGAGACCGACGTACACGGGGATTGAAACTCAAAGAAATTGAACACCCCCCCCCCCCCCCCCCCCCAAAAAAAAAAAAAAACAAATAAACAACAATAACAAATAGACAAACAAAAGAAAAAGTTGTTCTGATTAATTTCAGTCAGTTACAATGGCAACAGGTTAACTTTTATCTCCACTATACTTTCTAATCATATATTTTTGGTTGTTCTTTGACGCAAACCCTTCGATTTCGAGGTCTCGTTCACTCTCAGCGCGAGCTGGTAGATTCCTTTTTTTTTTTTTCAATTTTTACTCATAAAAATGTGTACTTTCGACGGTCTGCACTTATCTTTTTCTTTTTTTTTTTTAACCCATTGTCAATGACAACAGGACACTTTTTGCCTCTATCATCTTTTTTTTTCTGAATCGAAGTGCACTCAAACAAAAAATAGCTGCTATCTTGTTGACGCTATGACGTCTCCTAGTAACAGTAACTAGTCTCAGACTAAAGAATGAAGTCTTGCCTCAGCAAATCTGACATGGCGGGGGGTTGTTTTTGGAAAAAAAAAAAGAAAAAGCAAAATCCAAAATTATGCATGCTAAACAACAGCAAAATGTGCAAAAAATTTGCGATTAATTTCCTAAAATCCCATAGACTAATAATAAGTTCATGAAAGAGAAAGGTATTTGTTTGTTTTTAGGGATTTCGCGGCGCTTGTAACAAATGTAAGTTTATACCCGCGCCAGTAAATAGGAAGAAAATCAGATAGTAAAAAATAAACTACTCTTAATTATCTTTCACGTTCTACGCGAGCTATCAAATGAAATGGAAAAAAAAAATCGTCTTTTCTTTTTAATTATAGTTTTTTTTTCCTTATATTATTGGGGGTTTTTTCTTTGCATAACTTCGAAAATTGCAAAAATTTGAAAAAAAAATTGGTAGATTTTGTGGCCGCAAAACAGATCAGTATTATTTTGTGATTGTTAAGCGATGGAAAAAAAACCTGCAATGCCAGGCAAACGACTGAAACTTGGCCAAACTTAGTCCGAAAATGCTGTGATTTTAGTCTCTGACTTGCTTAGTCAGCTCACATAAAATCCGATTATATTTTTTAAAGTCATTGTCTAAAATCAGAGATAGTTAGAGACTAAGCGCTAGTCCGATACATGAAAACGGCTCCATAAGTGACTTCGCTCTGTAACCTTTTGCCTATACCTCGTTTCACATAATCTTCTGTCCAGCTCTTTTATTCTTTAACTTTGATTGTGAGTTACATTCCAGTGGCCTTCATCTGGCATCTTTGCCCGGGAACTATCAGTAGGACTCTATTATTATGATGGAAATGTCGAAATAAAGAGATCATATGATGAGTCATCACTTCATGGCGTATCGTAAGTTTCCCGAGAAGCAGAGTACACACTAAATTTGTAAATTAGTAAATTAGAGCGTCTACAAGGTCCAAGCACGCCTATATTTGCGTCTCAACCGGTCTGGACTAGACTGAACTGGACTGGAAAGCGTCATGCTGTGTTTGAAGGCCAGAGATTAAACAGATAATTGACCGTGGTAAGAATGTGTAACTGTTGTTATAGCAACACACAAGGGGGCATTTTAGCTCAGCAGTGTAAGAAATGTGTAAGAAGCCCCAAGGCACAATTTGAATTTTCAATCTCATCCTATTTTTGCGGGCTTCCAACTTTATCCCTTCAACTCGAGTTGAGGCAGTAGAGGGTAGAAGGTAACTGCTCCAAATTTTATACATTTGCCCGTTATTTTATAGATTTATTCGAAATTATAATATAAGCTACAGATATTAAATTGTTCTAAACATTCTCCTTCTGGTCCAGATTTACTAAACTAAGACTAAGAAAAAAAGAAGATGAATATCAATGTAATTTTACTTAGTAAAATGATACCAAAGCAAAATACAACACATGTTAATCCATTTATAAGCAGCTTAAATTGACAAGTGCGAATGTATAATGTTAGGTTGATACCATAGAAGTAAATTCCTTGGTTGATACAGATTTTGAAATTGAAATTCGGAATTTTGGGACCAAAAAAAAAAAAGCTTGTTTTGTTAATTTGTTTTGTTAGTTTGCTTTATTATTTTTTTTAATTCATTATTTTTTGTAGTTTTTTTTTAAAGTTTTGTTTTGTTTTTATTTCTGTTGGTCTTCAAGATTTTGTATTGTTTTGTTTGTTTTTGGGTTTATTTGTTTTTTGTTTTTGTTTTTTATGAGAAGTGCATACACATTAGCAGGTCTCATAACCGAACGCTATTATGGGCTTGATTAAACATTAATGTAATAGGCCATGTTTTGCCTTTGTTTGAGATCTTTTCCACTACAACAAGGAACTCATAACAAATTCGTTTATCAGACCTGAAAATTTGCACACGTCGAGCCTTTAACTATAGATATGTCTGTTGCATAAATAAATACATAAATGGATAAAAAGTATATCATGTTATGTCATAATGATTTCATAATGTTCGTTGACACATTTATTAATCGGCCGCTCTTTCAATGAAATCACCTTATCAAAAAGAATTTAGTGCTCATTAAAAAAATATATACCTTGCCACCCCCCCCCCCCCACCGTCTTTCTCTCTCTCTCTCTCTCTCTCTCTCTCTCTCTCTCTCTCTCTCTCTCTCTCTCTCTCTCTCTCTCTCTCTCTCTCTCCGACGTGCACTTGTTTCCAGGTCCCATCACCCAGTTCTTTGTGGGCTCATTGTTTTAATGGAATCTCCAAAAATGACGCAAAATATTATTCAACACTGCTAGACTAGGCCCATAAGTGGGTTCGGATGTCAGACCTGCATGTATGCATACTTCGCACCCCCCCCCCTCTTCCCCATTGTCCTTTAAATACGCGAACTTAACAAAACATAAACTAGAAATGATGATGATAATAA
>NC_088369.1:28880549-28930549 GCF_034508935.2 Berghia stephanieae | reverse complement strand
GATTATCCATCATTCAAAGCTAGCGACGTGCACTTATTTGCAGGTCTGATAACCCAATTCCTTATGGGCTCATTGTTGTAATGGAAATCTCAAAATTTGACGCAAAATATTATCCATACAATGTTAAACTAGGCCCATAAGTGGGTTCGGTTGCCACAATATGTTTGTAAGTGAAAGATGGGTGTTCATACCTATTTATTATAAGACACCTCGAATATCTTGACCTATCTGAGTATCCACCGATGTCGTTTTGGTGTTGTTTATTTTTTGTTTGCTTTTTGTTTTGTTTTTTTCTCTAATGAAAATGTATTATCTAGCTGGTAAAAGGATGCGTGTATCGTTTTTATAAAAGATTTAAACGTTGTATCACGCATTAAGTTTGTTTTTGCTTTATCTATTTATTTTATGAAGTTAACAAGAGCTATTCAACTGCATATTTTCTCTTTCATTTCTTTTGTTTATGTCATTTTCAGCCATGCGGTTCACAGTGACATTGACCACAGATAATGTCGGCATAGTGGCGTTAGAGTAGTTAGCGCACTCGCCTTCTAACCAGAGGGACTGAAGTGAGTACCAAGTTCCAACGTTCCGTTTAATCAGCAAATGGGTAAACGGGTCTCTTTTGGATATGGCGAAAGTAAAGGCAACTTCGATAAGAATTGATAAACCTACACATTTGCATCTTGCATCATTGACAACCCAAACGTCTCTTCAAACGTCAGACTTACTTTACTTATTCCCCGTTCTTTGTGATTGATTTATGAATTTTTGGCAATTGAGTGGTTCCAAGGGCATTCTTCTAGTCAACTCCGCACTTGAGAAAACGCATCTTTATAAAAAATGATTGAAACGAGAAACATTAAAGTAATAGATTGTGAGAAAAAAATAATGTAATAAATAAAATTAAAATTCCTTTTATTCATCCCATATGGGAAATTTGTCTATAAGGCCGCAGTGCAGCGCCGCAAATTGAGCTAGGGCGAGGTTACTTGCTTAAGGCCACGTAGAGCAGCGGCGGATAATCGAACTCGGTACCTTTTGGGTACGAAGCAAAGACCGTACCGCTGAGCCACACTGCCATCCAACTTATGACGACTTCAAAGGTAAATAGCCTTAAGAAAAATTTTAAACAATTTAAAAAAGAAAAAGAAAACGTCTCAGACTACAGTTCTATCCTTAACTCTTGAAAACCATGCTCCGACTGTAAAGAGATTTTGACGGAAGGACAAGAAGCTGGTTTGTTCAACTCCGACTTCAAAAAAGGTCAAACAAGACCGGAGACGCGCAAAACGGCGATGGAAATAAATTTTTAAAAAGGTTCACTGTATATCGTAGCACGTACTGCGCCAGCATAAAAGAAAACTGAATAATTTTATAAAGAAAGCTAAAAAAGGATTATGACAATACAAAATTGGGGAACATCAAATCGTGTAAAGAGCTGCGTCAAATGACAAACACTTTGTTTTGGGAAACAGGGTAATGTAAATGTTGCAGCTCGATTCCCGAAGAAATAACAATCTGAAATTGAATGTAAGTTTCGAATGAGATAATGTTGTAGTGGTGTTGTTGAGATGAATAAAACATTCATCTTAGCAACGGCACTACTACATTATTTCATTCGTCTGTAGCGTTTCATTCATCCTGTTTTGTTGATAAAGGGGAAACCCGAAACGTCCATTGTTTTCTGTTTTCGTATATTAATTTGAAGTTTACATTCAATTTCAAATTTATGCAGATGAAACCCACGTGTATAAATTCGACACACCAAACAATATAATCCATTTTTTAATTACATGTATGAGGGACTGTATCAGAGATGGAATCAAACTAACGATTGGTCTGAATATTAATGGGATGTCCGACACAGTCCTCTGTGTGTGTTTAAAATCTAGTTGTCTTTTTTGACAGTAGTGTATCAATGCAGACTCAAATCAATATTGTTTGTAAAGTCTTAAAAATTCCTTTTTTCTCACGAGACCCCGCATATGTGGAATTCCATCCCCATAACTATCAGGGAACAACCATTTGTTAATTCTTATAAATATACACTAAAACACTATTTCCACATCTGCCTTTTTAAAATTTTAGACATATTATATTTTTATATCTATGATGATCATGATTTGTGTATGTGTGTGTGGTGTGTGTGTGTGTGTGTGTGTGTGTGTGTGTGTGTTTGTTTGTTTGTGATGTGGGACTCTGTGTTACAAGAAATGCATTTTTCATTAAGTGATAACAATGTAAAGCTTATTGAGCAATATATAATTTTACAAGTGTCATTTATTATTATAGTCATTATTATTATCATTTATTAATATTTATGTTTCCTGAAATATGGCTTGCTGGTGTTATCTATGCTGTTCACCAAGCCGACAAGGTAAAAGAGGCATTGTTTTGTATTTTATTATGTACGTAAAGTGTGAGTAATTTGGATTGTTTTCATTATTTATAATTTTTATCCACTTCCTGCATTGTGATTAAATATATTTGTATATTTGATGATTATCTATGATGTCTTTGATTTTACGTTTAGTTAATTTGTTAACTGGAAAATTTGATTAAATTTATGATTTCAGTTGACAAATTGCGCACAAGAAAACTTTGAATCTCACGTATGTAACGTAAGTTGTTAACCACCCTTTGGACAGGACTAGAATGGTGTCTATCGCTGAAATTCCGCAGCATTTGTAAATGACACAGTTTGGACATAGAGGGAAGGAGGGAGGGAGCATGCGCAAGGGAGAAGGCAGCTTTCTTCAAAATTTTATATGTCGTAGCAGATTCAACCTGGGTCGTTTGGGTGTGAGTTAGAAGCTCTGACAGTTGCATTAACTCAACCACCCTTCCACATACACCTAGCATGCTGTATTGAGCACATAATTAAGCAATTGCTAATTTCTAGTTTCACTTTATCGGTGTGCTTTACATAGCTACGCATACCCCCACCCCCCCCCCCTACTGTCTATAGCAGATATTACTCTTTCACACTTTAGTTAAGTTGTTATTGTGTCTGGCATGCTTTGGGGCCAGAGTTTTGTGATTGTTGTCACCCATCCAAACCCTGACATCGCTCAATATCGCTTGACTTTGTTGCAAGATTAGGTGTCTTACCGCCCGGAAACTATTACTATCGACTATAATCTTTTAGATGCAGGATACAATTTACTGTTCTGTATCAGCTGATGTTACAGTTTTTGTCAAGAGAACATTAAAACCAATGCTTCACGGCTCCCTGTGTTAGAATATTCTAGGTTGTTATAGCCTGATAAATGATGAAATAAATACACCTTTTTTAAGGAGATGGAGTCACGCATTTGATGAATTGGGTTGAGAAAAGCCGATGTCCTGAGCGGGCAGGAGAGAGAAAAAAAAAAACAACAAAAAGCACACAAAAAAAAACAACAAAAAAACCAAAACAAAACAAAACAACAACAGACGAGAGAGTGTTTTTGTGGTCGAGAAAGTTGAGTTGGTTAACAACTTACGTTACATACGTGAGATTCAAAGGTTTTATTTACTTTTCTTTAGCAAAACGCTTAGCTCTTATTGCTTACTTTGCTCTGCTGCACTGCGGCTAGCGCTGAGGTATCCCACTCTTTTTTAAAGATAGATCCGAAAGTTTAAAAAGTTCTCTGGGGATGAATAAAGGGGACTTATTTATTCTTTTAAACAGAGTTCGAATCCATGACGCTACAAGCAGCCAGAACTCACAGGCCTCGTAAATAAATATAAAGAATAGTTGCTGAGCAAATCAATCTTGAACCTTGTTAAGTATTCTTATACTTATAACTCTTAGCCATCTGTGATTCAGCCATTGTATGCTCTTACACCATTCATTACCTACTACATTGTAATAAGTTTCTGATAACATTGATGGTCACCTGAATAATCCCGCCTTTTCATTGGCAAATTCAAAATTTCGACGATGCTTGGCTATCTCGAATGGCTTTCAAGAATGTTTCAGATTATTCAGCAGGAAGTAACAGTTAGCAGCACAGCCCCAAACAAAGGGATGATGATTCATTACTATTGCGTGGTATTACATGCTCCAATGTTGCCTCAGGTGATCGTTGGGTAACTAAATAATTAGCCCGGCTGCTGCTGGCTAGCTGGCTGCCTAGAATAGAAGTCATTGTGCTCAACAGGCTTGGATTGGACTGGACAGGATGGCGTCATTTGAGATTGATTTGGTCGTAACGGTTGTGATGGCAACGTACGTGTGCATAAAGTTGGGAACAAAGAGGGGTCTTTAGCCAGCTTATCAAGTCAAGCAAAATAGCCTGAAGGCAAGATTTGAAAATTTGAAATAGCGTCTCTTTACTTTAACCATTAGCGGGCTTTTGGGCGGCTCTGTGGTCTCTAGTGGCATGACTCTCGCCTTCGGATTGGAAAGTCCAGGGTTCGTGACCCGATCTGAGAGGCGCATAGTTGAGTCCTTGGAAAAGGTTCTTTACTCACATTCTCTTACCTTACTCGGGTGTAAAATGAGTACCTGGCAATTAACAGCGTTGCCTCTGTTCGCGAAAAAATTAATATCGCCTAACATACTAACAGTCTTATCCTAAAAAACCCCAAAAAACTTGAGCTATATAGAACAAAATCCATTTAAACGTGCTCAAAGCGCTTTACAAGGGGACCTGGTCAATAGCAACCATGTTGGACGTGACATTCATTACGCCTCTTAGGCTATATTACAATTTTTTTTTCGGACAGAGACAACGTTGTCAATGACCAGGTACTCATTTACACCTGAGTACGGTGAGAGAAACTGAGTAAAGAGCCTTTCCCAAGGATTCGACTCTGCGCCGAGACTATATACGTTTAAGGTTATACGTTGTTTTGTATGTTGGTTATTATATCCGGGGCGGATGTTATGATTTTTTTTCGATAAACGCAATGCATCAATAAACTAAATAATGCATTTCATATCATTGATGCTGTGCTGTATATAGAAAAAAACTCAGATATTAAGCCGTCCGGAAATAAAGTTACAAACACACACATCTGTGTGTAACCATGAACGTTTATAGTCTGGTTGCTAGAATTTAGTGAGAACTAATCATAAAATTGGCCGACTAAAAACAATAACAAAGTACTGAGTGACGTCAGTTTCGTTTTATCTATAAGGAAATAATGTTGGAACTTAAATAGTGTCCAGAATAACTAATTTGCATCGTATTCAATTTTTTAAATGATTTTATTTGGGGGGGGGGGGGGGGGGGGGGGGGGGGGAGGGCTTGCCCTCAGACATCTCTTGAAAACTCAATCAAGTGGATCCACTATTCCCTCTGGAAACCATCAATGATATCATGTAAAAGTAAAATACACGCTCAAAACTGTGTGAAGTCTTTGCCACAGACATGGAGAGTTCAGAATTTTCTTCCCTGAATAATTTCTGAATGAATGCCATGTATGATTACAATTTCACTATCTTGTCGGTATTCCTGCAATATTTTATCTTCACAACAATTGAAAAAAATACAGTGCGTAATGCTAAAGTTAAAGGAGAAGAGGTGTAGATAGAGGCATAATACATTAAAGCGACACAATTTTAAAATGATTTTAAAAGTATACTACTACTACTACTACTACTACTACTACTACTACTACTACTACTACTACTACTACTACTACTACTACTACTACTACTACTACTACTACTACTACTACTACTACTGCCACTACTACTACTACTACTACTACTACTACTACTACTACTACTACTACTACTACTACTACATACTGCTACTACTACTACTACTACTACTACTACTACTACTACTACTACTACTATTACTACTACTCCTCCTACTACTACTGGTAGTAGAAGTAGTAGTACTACTCTCTCTCTCTCTCTCTCTCTCTCTCTCTCTCTCTCTCTCTCTCTCTCTCTCTCTCTCTCTCAGGGGTGAGAATGACTGGTCACAAAAAAGGATGAATTTTTTTCAGATCTAGATCAAGAGCCATCCATGCTAAAATGACCTATAAATTTGAATTTCATTGTAATTTACTGAGATGCAATCCAAAATGTATCTCGAACCAATTTCTGACACCACTAGGCCGAATTTCAAAAGTTGAAAGAGTAATTACAACATATGGTGGTTGTAGTAATTGTGGTGGTATGGATGATGATGTGATGGTAGTTGTAGAAGTAGTGGTGGTAGGGATGATGCTGTGGTTGTGGTTGTAGTTGTAGCTGTAGTAGGGATGAAGATGGGGTGGTAGTTGTAGTACTAGTGGTGGTAGTTTTAGTAATAGTGGTGGTAGGGATGATGATGTGGTGGTGGTCATAGTAGTAGTGGTCTTAGGGATGATGCTGTGGTGGTGGTTATCGTTGTTGTGGCAGGGGTGATGATGTGATGATGGTTGTAGTAGTTGTGGTTAGGGATGAGAGGTGGTGGTTATAGTAGTTGTGGTGGGGATGATAATGTTGTGGTGGTTGTAGTAGTTGTGGTGGGGATGATAATGTTGTGGTGGTTGTAGTAGTGGTGGTAAGGATGATGGTGTGATGATAGTTGTTGCAGTGGTGGTGGTAAGGATGATGATGTGGTGGTGGTTGTTATATAAGTGGTGGTAGGGATGTTGATGTAGGGGTTGTGGTGAGTCATTTTTTATTCATATTTTTTGTTGTTGAAAAAGGCGGAATTGTGATGGTGATGGGCGGAGATAACCCACCTTTTAGGCTGAAATCCGCCTTTATGCGGAAGATTCTCAGTCCACACACAAAAAAAACCCACTCAATTTTGGGTGCTTAGTATGCAACATTGAGTATTTTTTGTGTGTGTGGAAAAGGCTATTTTTTCACATTCTTCCACCCTACTCAGGTGCGGAATAAGTACTTGGCCTTTAACAATATTGTCTCTGTAGAAAAAAAAATGTAATAGCGCCTTACACAGGCACCATGTCTTGTCCTGTGAAAAGTTAATTCTATGATGTGGTGGGCTAGTGAAATGATTAAATTAGAAAGGCACTACCTATACCGTATTGGACAAACAATAATAATAATATGTCTGTTCTAATGTTGTTGTCAATGATGTTATTGTTTATTGGTGTTCTTGTCGTAGTCGTCGTCGTTTTTGCTGCTTCCACCGCTGCTAGCAATGACAATACATTTACTTTTATTCGGGTTCCATTTATCATTTTTACCTAGACATTCTTATTCTCTATAAACTTACAATGGTTATTTTTTGGGGGACTGATTTCGTATCAGGTTCTTTGATTTTGAGTGAGGCGTGTGTCCGTGTGTCCAACTTTCGGGACATGGGACTTAAGATTTATATGGAACCACTACCTTTTCGTGGAAAAAAGGAACTGTTACCGACTTCCGTTTTCGAATTCGACATTAACAAAATAAACAATAAGCTGTGGTAACATCATATATAAAATGACAAAGGCAGAGGAAGATGTAACTGCCAATGTTCAACAAAAAAGTTCTACCCCCGAAGTTGAGAAGAAGAAAGATAAAGATCGACCACCTTCGAAAGTATTACTCTTGATTATATGAGAAAAAGAAATCTAGATATCAGTATTATTATTAGCAAACCGAAACCATTTTCTCATGTCTCATGGCTGCGGCTATTCGGACCCGAGTCTGAATAGTCTCCCATGACTATTCGGACTCAAATCCAATGCGCATTGATGTACCATCAACATATTATTCGGACTCAGTCTGAATGGATTCCCGTTTTTGTTTTGTTTTGTTTTTTAATTTTAATTATTGGTAATTAATGCAAGTTAAACTTACGATTGTAGTAACTATCAACAGGTAGTCTAAACCTGCTTTATTTGACGAGAAAGACAAAATCATGGATCAATTGGAAGTCCAGATAGAAATTAACTAGAAATAAGTTAAAACTCTTCAAAAGTAACAAAAGTCAGTCAAAGTAACTGTGATATAAAATATAAATGTAAAAGCTTTTCTACACGATGTCCAAATAAAATCAGGACAAAAATAAATAATTTGAAAAATTACATATTCTGATAGTAGGAGTAGGAGTATGAACTGAGTCAGTGTGATATGGGCAAAACAGAATTTCTGCTAAACTCTTTTTCTTCAGCTCCACCCTCTGCCTACTGCCCACATTGTGTGGTCCTTCCCTTTGTCTATGCGCACGCACATTGGAGTGTGAGTCCGAATAGTCACGGGAGACTATTCAGACTCGAGTCCGAATTGCCACTTCGTTTTCTCATTCACGATTCATTTTCTCTTGATTTTCCTTTCTGAGTCTGCTGCCGATTGCCACCGATTATGGCCTCTTACTTTTACTACTCACACTCACAGCAGCGAGGACCCTGCCACTATCTTGCCTTGTTTACTGATTATTGGAGACTGGGTTGCCATCTTTCTGTTCTGTTTTACCAAATAGTAAAACAAAGGAAGGAGGAGGAGAGAGTAGAGAGGGAGAGAGTTCCTCTATGAATAAATGCCTACTTATGGGCAAGTGTCAGATTACTTGTTTCCTAGCTGGATCTTCTTTACTTTGCGAATCACAGTTATGTACAGTGATGATGCCATGAATGCCTGCTCTTTCAATAATGCTCAATATGATATGCCCATTTAGCTTAAATGCCAGCTTATTTTGTTAAACATAACAGTTTATTAAGTTTATCCTTTTAAAATATAACTCTCAATGCCCGCTTTTCTCAAAGTGAATTTTGGTTTTGCCTATTTTGGAGGCACGTTTGGCAATCAAAGACAGATTCCCCCCCCCCCCCCCCTCCCCAAAGGGAAGGAAAAGCTAAAAAATTACAGAACAAATAGGACCCATAGAAATTATTCCGCAAAAAATAACAAAAGAGTCAGGATAATTAAAGAGTTTCACACAAAATCTGTTAATTTGTTACAGATTTCTTGGTCATATTCATGTTTAGCACACCAAATAATATAAGTAGGTATCCCAAACTACTGCTGTTCAGTAGGTGAATGTTTCTTTGTGCGGCTATGTGGTCTTTTGGTATGACACTCGCTTTCGGATCAGAAAGTCTTGGGTTCGAGCCTCGCTTGGCGCATAGTTGTGTCCTTGGAAAAGGGTTCTTTACTCACAATCTCTCACCATACTCAGATGTAAAATGAATACCTGGCCGTTAACAGCGTTGTCAGAAAAAATTGTTATGTCGCCTTACAAGGCGTCTTGTCTCGTTCTACATGTTACGTGTTGCTGTTGATCAGCGACCCCTTGTACTCAAGCACTTTGAGCACATTTAGTGGATATTGCTCTATATAAAAGCTCAAATTTGAAAACTCAAGTTCTGCACAAATCATCAAAAATGAGGTCTCTCTTTCTGACTTTCTCTTGAATTTAAACTATTGGTGAAAAACTTATTCCATTAAAATCAGCAGCCTTTGAAGATTATAATATCCCAAATTGGGCTACTACCTTGTTTCAACGCAAAGTGCCATCTATGTTAACAAAGCTTACTTTTTTTCTTCCCCTATACAAGGTTTATGTTTTTTCACAAATCTTTAAAAGAATAAGGCCTATTTGAACAGTCTTTCTCTGTATTGAATTTAAGTTATGAGTGAGAAACTTAAACCATTAAAATCAGCTGCCTTTGAAGATGACAATATCCAAAATTGGGCCTGCAAGGTTGTTTCAGAGCAAAGCGCCTTCTATGTAACCAAAAAACCTATTTTTTTTTCCTTAAACAAGATTTATTTTTCTTCACAAATTATCAAAATGGAACTTTAAAAACTCTTAAATTTATTTCCGATTTGATAAAGAAAGTGTTATTTTCCATGGTTTGGGAAGTCACATGTGGCTTTGTAATTTAATTTTTGATTTTTATATAACAGAAGAATAGATTATATAATAGAAGAAACAAATTCTTTTGTAAAATGAGTCGTTTTATGTTTTACAGCATCCACTAAATGTGTTCCAAGTCAAAACATTTTGCAAGGGGTTCAACATCAAAAGCAACACTTTACAAGTGTTGTTGTAGATTTGATTGAAATATTTTGAGCCTTATAAAGTTTATATAATTGTTTTGATATAAAAAACCCCATACCAATTCAATCAAATGAATGAGGCAAGTGGTGAATGAATTGGTCCAGCAGTGACAGACAGTGTATGCACAGAACTCATAAAAGTGTCAACTGCCCAAGAATGCTTGCGTATCAGAGCTTAAGTTGTAGCGTGTGAATTTTCTTTTAAAATGATATGTAACACTTAGGGATTTCCCTTTAAGTTTTTGTAAAAAATCTTTTAAATGTTCTTGTTAAAGTACACATGATCGTGTATTTTTGTCATTTCAACATTTTAAGTGCCTTAAAAAAAAAATAACATTTTAAATAATTAAAGTGCAAATTAAACTTTTAAATTTTGTAAAGGTATACTGAAATGAATGAACTGGAAGTCCCTAAACGCCTTTTATTAGCCATATTTCAAAAGTATTTCCAGCTAAATGTGGATCATTTTCCCAAAGTCCTCACATTTCGTGAAGAAATATAAATCAAAACACTTAGATGATGTGGTAGAATACCTATAATCAATGAAATGGTATTTAGCAGGAAATTTGTTTATAACTCTTCCTTTATTTATCCTTTCAGATTGTAATTCGACGTCTGCCTCCATCTCTTACTCCTGAGAATTTTCTTGATCAAGTGTCACCACTTCCAGACCATGACTTTTTCTATTTTGTCAGAGCTGACTTGAGGTTTGTATCTATGATATTTCAAAGGTGGAAATTTCCAGCTATTTAACATTTTCCCACCGAAATGAAATGAAACCTGCTAATTTCCAATTTTGAATTACAAAAATCTTATGCAAAATTGATTACCTTCTCTAACATTGTCACTTCCACAACCTCCATATCATCAGCATCTGGTAAAGATGACTGTCATTTGTCCACATAATGTATGTTTAATTAAAGATAGAGAGACAAGGAGGAGGAAAGAAAAATAATGCAGAAACTAATACTAATATATCAACATCATCACACATCATCGTCAGCACCACCACAACCATCACCTACCACCACCACAACCATCACCTACCACCACCACTACCATGATGATGATGATGACAATGATAGTGATGATCATCATCAACAGTCCTCTAATCCTCCTGAGTCTTGAGAGTAAACTGGTTCTCAATAACATTTCAGTGTCAAGATTCTGAGTTTAGACTAATTATTATTTCTGTTGTCCTTGTTGGATTAAGCTGATTGTATTTGTATTGAATGCTAGACCCACTTTATTAATTAAGCCAAAGATATATGACTTTTTATTTTATATTCAGTTTCACAAAAGATTTTGAATAGCATCAAAAAGAGATCACCTGAACTTATCAGTATAATTTTGATTATTTTTCACCATTTTCATCACATTTAATTCAATAGAGCCGTTTGTAAATTTTAAGATAAAGAATGAGATGAGTATTAATACAAATTATCACTTAGTAAAGAAGAAAAAAAAATACACACCAATGTGTGATTTGAGTATATTTATATAATTTGATATTCATTTATTTTCTTTTATAGCTTGGGTCAAAATGCTTTTTGTCGAGCTTATGTCAATTTTCTGAATGCAGAGGACATTTTCATTTTCCGTGACAAATTTGATGGCTATGTCTTCCTGGATGAAAAAGGTTTGTTGACATCTTGTCTCTGTGATGCAACATTTTTATCATTCTGTAAATGTTACTAATTGCCTCAAAACGGTATTATGTCATGGTTGACCGGATGCCAATAATTGATTTTAGAGTCAAAATGACCAGAAATGGGAAATTCTATTTTTTGATAATTATAGAAATTAAATTCATTCTCAACTTAACATTAAAACCTAACCCATGAGTGGTACGTTTAAATAGGAATTCAATTTTAGCATCTAAACCACCCCGACATAATACTGTTTTGAGGCAATGGGTCACGTTTGATCCCAGTTAAATTTTTTTCTTTCATTACATTATTCCTGCTTTTCCTGTATGACTATGTGGTCTATTGGTATGGTACTCAACTTCGGATCGGAAGGTCCTGGGTTTGAGTCTTAATTCAGAAAAGTGAGTGGAGCAGGTACAACAAGATATGAAGTGATCACAAAAGTGCCAGAAGACAACAGATAATAAAAACTTCATGGCGAAGGAGGCTCGAACCATGACCCTACAGTTGTGATAACTGTGAGAGGGTAGCTCTACAGTCGACGCCATCCAGTACTCAAAAAAAAAAGTGGTATCAAGCGTATTATCTGTCTTGAACCGCTCTCCTGACTTCTTGAGGTCATGGGATCAACACACAAACACCGCGAAGTTTGTTAGTTGGCCAGCAGTTAAGCTTAATAGCCATATTCTTAATACAAACATATAACATAGAGACGATTGAGACAATGAGTAAGCTCCGATATTGGGGGTGAATATTAATTCAGAAAACTGAGTGGAGCAGGCACTTATGTTGATAACAACAAGAAATGAAGTAAGTAGAAAAGTCAGGGCTGACAATCTTCCGCCTAAATGGTAGTTTGCCTCCGCCCATCCCCATCACATTTCCTCCTTTTTCAAATTTGTTTTGGATAAATAAACAGTGATTTTGAGAATTTCTCAGAAATATGCCGTGTCAAACATTTTCCTCAAACCCACAAAATCACCATTATGTCTTATGTCCTATTTTGACACCTGTGTTCAGTCTCGTGAAATTTGGTGACGGTCCCGTTTTTATGACGTCGGGCCAGACAGAATGGCACCATATGTCACAGTTGACACAGACGACCAGTGGTGTTCTTTTATTAGTTAGTTGAGGGTTGAAGGAGAAGGGGAGAGACAAATGGGTCTGGATTTTTTTTCTCTGTTGTCGGTATCTGTTGCCTTTTTAATCTCTCTCTCTCTCTCTCTCTCTCTCTCTCTCTCTCTCTCTCTCTCTCTCTCTCTCTCTCTCTCTCTCTCTCTCTCTCTCTCTCTCTCTCTCTCTCTCTCTCTCTCTCTCTCTCTCTCTCTCTCTCTCTCTCTCTCTCTTTCTTTCTCTCTCTTCTCTCTTTTTTTTCCTCTTTCCCTTTGCCTTTTTTTTTATTTCTCTTTTCTTCTATTTTAAAATATAGAATTCATAAGGTCAATGCATAAATTATTCTGGTAGAGAAGTCTCTCCCCCCCCCCCCACCACCACCACCACCACACCTTCATCCCACTACTACTACAAATAACACCACATCATCCCTACCACCACTACTACTACAACTACAACCACCACCACATCATCATCCCTACCACCACTACTAATACAACTACAACCACCACCACATCATCATCCCTAGCACCACTACCACTACAACCAGCACAACATCATCCCTACCACCACTACAACTACCACCACATCATCATTCCTACCACAGCTACTACAACCACCACCACACAATCATCCATACGACCACTACTACTACTACAACCACCACTACATCATCATCCTTACTACAACCACCAAATGTAATTACACTTTTCAACTTTTGGAATTCCACCGAGTCTTGTTAGAAATTGCTGCGAGACAAATTTTGGATCGCGTTCAGTGAATTTTAGTGAAATTCAAATTTATAGGTTATGGTCGCATGGATGGGTCATTTTCTTCATGATGAAAAATTTCCTCCTTTTTTGTGACCAGTCATTCTCACCCCTGAAAAGTGCCAGAAAACAACAGAGAATAAAAACTTTGCAGCGATGGGGATTCAAACCCACGACCTTTCCCTTCTTCTCCACACATTTCTACTTCATGCTACAAAAATCAATGTAAACATTCGTACTATGGCAAAGCACTTTTTATTTTTTAGCAAGGCCTGCATGTAACTTACAATGTTGTATAATATGAACATGATTTTGGAATATATTTTAAAATCTTAAAAATTGAGTGTTCTTTTAAGCAGAAACCCTTTCAATGAGTGTACTTATAATGGGGTAGTTTTATATAGTAATAAATTATTACTTTAAAATCTTACTCCTTTATAAGCACACTCATTAATTATTCTTTTTCACACCCCAATCGTTGCTTCTATTTGGATCGTACTTGGAAGGTGTGTAGTGGTGGGACAGAGAGGACTTGTTTTGGTCGCTTTGTTTGTTTCTATTTTTTGTGATATTTTCCAAGGATGTGATTTTATATAAATAACATAGTTTTATTCACCGTGACATTTTAGCTGAGAAATGTTTTTAATTTGGATTCATTGGATTTTTAAATTTTAAATTGATATCTATAAATTATTTTACAATTATTATTTAAATTGACACATTGTGAACACAAAGTTAGACCGAGGTGACACCCCCAAAAATAGATGACAATGAAATACTCATGCTTTGACTTGCACTGTCTCAGACAGATTGACAACAACTCATTGTCAAGAGCTATTATGCAACGACTAGAAGTTTTGGACTGAATTCAAGTCTCCAGACATAAGAGCATAGACACATCCATTTGTTCTAACCATACTCACAGTCATGATTATCTTCGATGCTTGGAGCTGCGACTTAATGACAAGACAAAAAGAAGTACTTGTAGCCAGAATACTTTTAAATGGAGACCACTGTAAGATCATTTCTGCATATTGAGGACAAAGACTGTGTATTTTAAAAAATTACAAACTACATGGTCTTTATCCTGAAGACGACAGTATTACAATTTATATTTATTGTGACTTTCATACCATAAAAGTGTCTAATTTGAATCTGATCATTTATAGGTGGTGAATATCCAGCGGTGGTGGAGTTTGCTCCCTTTCACAAAGTCACCAAGAAGAGACAGAGGAAGGTAGACTCCAAATGTGGAACGCTAGAACAAGGTAATATCAGACATTCATTTCATTGATGGGAATTCCTGTACCTCTGAGAGGCTTACCTCAACAATAAGGGTCTGAAACAGTTGTTGTTCTATTTTTTGATGAACTGTTTTCACAATTCACAGACCCTACATGTCTGTGTAAAGGAGATAGAAGCATATATGTATAAAATGCAACCTCCTCTCCTCCCACCCCCTCATTTTGAAATGAGAACACTCGCCTCATTTTTAGCCAAATATGTGTGCATGTCATATAACAAATAATAACATACCATTTTATACTAGATCATTCACAGTTAGTTAAAAGAATGCTCAGAATCCATACATAACATTTAAAACAAATTTCTAGTGGCGCATGTCCCATGTTCTCCCTGAGTTACTCCCAGTTTTATTTTCTTTTGATTTATAAAATTCAGTTCCCACCTATATAAAACTTTTCTCTGAATTGTTTTTTGTTTGTCATTAAATATGTAAGTCAGCTTATAGGGGACGTCAGGAAATGGGTGGAGAGAAGGGGCTGGAGCTAGAGCAGAGATTTACTCATTAATCTGAATTTGATTCCTTGGCTCATTGTTTAACAATGTAAGGATCAGTATTTTTACTTTTCATCGTTTTGTTTTTCGTACTTTAAAACATTTCAGTGGGTGGAAATACCTCTCCCCCACCAAAAAGACCCTCTCTTACCTTTTGATATTTTATCATTTATTATTCTATGATTATGAAATGCCTTTCTTTACTTCATCAGAAATTTTTAATTCAGAAAAAGGGAGTGGAGCAGGCACTTATGTTGATAACAACAAGAGATGAAGTGAGTAGGAAAGTGCCAGAAGACAATAGAGAATAAAAATTTTGCGGCGGTGATGGGGGTTTGAACCCGCGAACCCGCGACCTTACTGGTACGACATCTCTGCCTGGCTGGGAAGAGCGTGACTACCATATGAGCTATTATGGGATCGTGGATAGCTCAAACGGTAGAGTCCGGCCAGGCGGAGTTGTCTTACCAGTTAGGTCGCGGGTTCAGACCCCCATCACCGCCGCGAAATTTTAATTCTCTATTGTCTTCTGGCACTTTCCTACTCACTTCGCTTCATCAGAAGTGCAATGTAAACATGACTTGAGTAGCTCAATCACAGACTAAAGGTGTGAAAGGATCTGTGATAAAATAATCTGTCATTTTATTGTAAACCTTGAGATACGTTCTAAGAATCAAATTGTGAATCTGATGGCCTTTATTCTCTATTGCACAACAAAGCTCCATTTTGTGCTATTTGGAACATTTTGAAAATGAAGAAGCAAGAAGAAGAGGGATATTTTCAATTCTAACACATTCTGTTATACATGTTAAAGGCAATAGTCTAAGAGCCATTAGGACCACGGAGCTGGGATTTATCCCAGTATGTGCAGCGTTTAATATATAGCAATTGCTTGCTTTACACCAGATCTAACAGACCCAGCTACCTAATTATTGCTGGATGGACAAAGGATCAATGGCAGGCTGATTTTTGGGATGATTATTTTTCTTGTAATTTTCTTTCTTACATTGTTTGACACTGTTTTTACAGACTTTTTCAATCATTAACTTACACCAGTGCCTGCTCCCTATTTGCTAATTTGATATTTTCAAAAATACACCCGATGTGCCCTATGATCTCAAGAATAGGATTTTAGATCAAATGTTTTAGTGTGATTAAGCTGATTTTTAATCCTGGGATTCTCACCCTTGTCAATAAAACTAAGTAATGTTCTATGTTCACAAAAAATCTCGTTCTTTTTCCAGCTTTATTTCTTGGGATTTCTTTTGCCTGTTTTATTTTTAAAAATTTAATTATTATAATTTTTTTTTGTCTTGCTAATTATTTTTTTTTTTCGTCAATGAAGTTACAAAGAAGAAGAAAAAACAAAATCTGCATCTCCCTCCCCTGCACCCACACTCACCTTTTTCTGTATTGGTTAAGTGACATTAATTACCTTTTGAACTTTTAATTCTATTGTCCTGTAGATTCAGATTACAAAAGGTTTTTAGAAATGCTGGAAAATCCACCAGAGGCTCCATCTGTTTCCCTCGATGCCATTGTAGAGGAAGTGGAGGCAAAAGAATTACGGCTAGGTTAGTGGAAAACATTTTTTTTCATCCTCATTCTCATCCCTTTTCTTTCTCCTCTATCTCCTCTTCCTAATTTTTCTTCCACTCCTCCTTCTCCTCCTATTCTTCCTCTTCTTCTTCTTAAAAATGAAAATCACCTTTTGTCTCAGCCTCTTCGCAAAACTGAAATCTTATTGAAATATAAGAGGAAATGTATGTTGGAGACAGAAAATCTTCTTTTGTGGAAAAGCACTGGGCTCATCATCTGCTTGATTTGTAACTGTTATATTAGAAGATGTTGGAGAAGAAATTCTTTTTTCCTATAACTTCTGAGCAGTCCCTTTTTAAAAATAGTTTCATATCACATGGTTTGGTCTAAATGTTAAATGATTCTTTACCTGCCTTGCATCTTTGATCTGCAGCCAAGATGGGCACAACTAAAACCAACACCCCATTGCTGGAATATTTGAAGAGGAGGAAAGAGGAGAAAAGAATGAACATGGTGGTAAGCCTTAAATCGTCTCTTTAAGATATATAAACCTTATTTTGTAACATTTAAAAAAATTTTCAAATAGTCAAATTGTCTGACCACTTGGGCAGCAAAATGCGTTTGAAAGCTTCATTGCAACAAGAGGGTGATATTGATATTTCTTGGAAAGGACAAATGTGCTGGTTGTATAGTAATGAAAGATTTTAGTTTATTTAAAATTGAAATAGGTTAAATTGTGCTAAAAACTGTTTATATTTGATTGTATCATGAAGCCATTTGACCAGTGAAAATATTTGTTTGTGTATATATTTTATATTATTGCAGTTTGTTTTATATATTATTATTTTTAATCGTGAATTTATTTAGCACAATATCCAGGACTACCCTCGGATGTTGACTTCAAACAAGAGCTCATCTCAGGCAATTTTACTTCTTGTGGATTGCAATGTACATGTTTTACAGATTGAATTTTGTTACAAACACTTCAACACAATGACATTTTATAATTGATTGTTGAAGATCTTTTTATCAACATTATTTTGCTTTTAATTTATCTGTTTCAGAAACTAAGAGATGAGAGACGAAGAGGAGGAAGGGACAGGGATTACGACAGAAGGCGATCTGCTAAAGAAGATGGAAGCAGCAGGAAGGATAGGGACAGGGATAGACAGTTGGATAGGGACAGGAGAAAGGAGAGAGCAAGAGAGATGGCAAGGGAGAAAGAGAGGGAGAGAAGAAGGGATAGAGACAGGGGTGGAGGAGGAGGGAAGCAAAGAGAAAGAAGGAATGAGGGTGGAAGTGGAAGATACCGTGAAGCAGATGAGAAACCTAAACCAATCATGGTGAGTTATAAAGATGGTAAGGTTATGTTATGAAAACACATGTTGCTTGAACATGAATAGCCATATCTATAAAGAGCTATAAACATCACATTTACACATCTGAAGTCTATGTTTTTCATTAAATTTTTAAAATAAGAATAATATCCAATCCATATTTCCATTAAGTCTTAGATGAGTCAATAAAGACAACATTATAGGCTGGTGGAGGAGATTGACATTGAAGGGATTTTGTTTGAAACACTTTTTATTTGTGCAACATCTCTCTTCCTTGCTTATTTTTTAAATTACAAACTACTTAAAGGTCCACATAAATTTCAATATTATTTCGGAAAGATAAAGTAAGAAATGAATATGGATTCTCTCAGACCGGCACAAACCAACTATTAGCAAGCATAAGAATAATTTCTTAGTCACAGATACAAAAAAAATGATATAAATAGAAAAAAAGTCCTAACAGGAAAAATAAAAAATGAAGAAAGGAAGACAAAGAATAACGTAGAAATCTCAATATGTGAGTGTTATGTGGGCGAATGAGAGATGTGGATTTCCTGAAGAGGGCTGGTGACATAGAGGATAGAGAGACATGATGGCAGATGTCTGCAACAGAAGTGCCTCCTGATTGATTTATTGTTTGATTGATTGGTTTATTATTATTATTATTATTATTATTATTATTATTATTATTATTATTATTATTATTATTATTATTATTATTATTATTAATATTATTATTATTATTATTATTATTATTATTATTATTATTATTATTATTATTATTATTATTATTAATATTATTATTATTATTACAGTGGGGCCTCTACATAGGGAAACTTGGCAAATCAGGAAGAAATACAAAGGAACTTAATTTTTTTCGATATAATTTACTCCTCTAATTGGGACAAGGTCCCCAGCTAATCAGGATAAGTTCGTCTGAGCCTAACATTTACTTTGACAATTTTATTGCGACTTTTTCAAATTCTTCACCTGGAAAAATATTATGAACAATGCAAGTGGAGCAGGAGCACTCAATTGAAAGTTGTCACAACACAGACAGCCACAGACAGTGTACTAAGGGTGAATTATTTTGCGGTCTCTGACGCTGCTGTTTCATTTCCTGAGGTGTAAATGAGTCTCATAAATTTACAGTCAAATTCAAAAGAAGTGGGACAATGCTTTGACTGAGCTCTCATCACCTTCTTTTGTTGTGACACTGACCTCTCAAGGAAAGGGGGAGGGGTGGAGTGTGTGAACAATCAATGGTTTATTGTTCTGTTAAATGTGTTGACAGCTATGTATTTCATTGTTGACATTGCTTTGGATGTCTCTAATCAAGTGTCTACAAATTTCATTGTGGTTTTCATTGGCCAATTGACTTGATCAGATGAACAATGTGCAAACTTCATTTGCTTGTGTCATATAACAAAACTATAAATTCAATTAATAGCCGCCTATTGAATGTGATGCACGTTGTTGAGGATTTTTTAAATACGGATGGTATGCAAATAAAAAAACAAAAACAAAAAGAGGCGACCAGTTTTTGCTCTAAAAAAAGATATTTAAAAATTACCCTAAACACATAAGCACACCCTGCCCCCCCACCCCCAAAGAAAAGAAAATTAATATTGTTGTAAGACTAGCTCTTTTGATTTATGCACTTCTAAACTAACTGTTTCATGGCCACACATCTAGAGAAATTGCCTTCACGTGATAGCAGATCTTTAGTACTTCCCTCACCTTCCTGGCAAATCAGTAAAGCCTGCTAATTTAGACGGATTCAGACATTTCCTGATTAGAAAGGCCCGACTGTATTATTATTATTATTATTGTTGTTACTATTATTATTATTATTATTATTATTATTATTATTATTATTATTATTATTATTATTATTATTATTATTATTATTATTATTGTTATTTTTTAAAATAGTATTATTAATTTATTTATTTATCTGTTTTGTTAAATCTATTTCACTATGCATTTTGATATGTTTTGGTGTTAGTCACTTATCTTTCACAACCATAATTATATATTTTTCAGCTCCTAAAAAACACAGAGCGGGAAAGTCAAGCCGTGGATGAACCATCACAGGATAGAATGAAGGGAGACAGGGAAGACGGAAGATATGGAAAGGAAGAAAGAGGAGGAGGTGGAGGTGATAAATGGAAGAAAGGTGACAGAGAAAGGGATAGGAGAAGGGATTGGGATGAAAGACCACCGAAATCAGGAAGAGATAGGGGAGGAGGTGGAGGAGATGGGAGGAGAAGGAATGAAGAATTTAGGGACAAAGGAGGAAAGTGGAAAGAGGACGGAAGAAGTAGAGGAGGAATGGGAGCGAAAGGAGGCGGGGGAATATACAGAGATGAGGATGATCATAGACCACCAAGGAGAGGGGATAAAAAATGGGACGAGAAAGGAGGAGGAGATAGATCAGAAAATAGGAAGGAGAATGATAGAGAAAGAGGTGGTGGTGGAGGAGGAGGAGGAAGGGACAGAATGAGAGAAGACAATAAAAGAGGAGGTGGTGGAAGAAATAGAGATGAATGGAGGGAGAATAGAGATAGAGACAGAGAGGGAGGGAGTAAACATGCTGATGGTGTAAGCAGTGGCGGTAAAAGTGGTGGTGGTACTGGTAGAGATAGAGAAGGAGACACCGATAGGAAAAGATCTGAGAGAGAAATGGATAGAAAATCTACAATGGATAGTGGAGGAGGAGGAGGAGGTGGGAAAAATAGCAACAACAGCAACAGCAATGTACGAAAGGCAGCGAGAGATTCGACATCAAGTGTTAGCAAGGACAGCAGAGAAGACATGGAGAAGGACAAGAGAAAGGTAGGAGACAAAAATGGTTTTTATTTAGTAGAGCCCATTTATTTTTTTACATCAGTGTTGATTGTTGTAATCACTTTATCTTGTGTTTATCTCATTATCCCTGTTAAGATTGTCTTTGTACCTTATGATATAGTGCTTTACTCTTTGCTTATTATAAAACTCAATTTGAAGCTTTCAATTGTAATAGAAGAAGCAAAATAAATGAATAAAACCAATTTTTAAAACCCCCGACAAACAGTTCTTATTTGGGCATATGGGCAAAGGAAATAAAGATAGTACGATGGGGGTTGTTGTGATGTGCATGCTGATGAGAATTTCCCTCTGTATATGGGTGAGCTGATGGCACAGTGGTATAACAATTGCTTTTGGATTGAAAGTTATATGCAATCCCCAATGATTATATTTTTTCTAGACTGAAATTCAAAGGCTCTAAGTTATACTGTTCCATTGATAACAAACTTTAAAGAGGATATACCACTTTTAGATAACGTATTTGAGATAATATATATTTGTTGAAAAGGTGTGAAACAAAAACTTTGAAACTTTACTGAAATGTAAGGCTGAAATAGAATTTAAATATTTTTTAATGAATTGTATAGATCAGAAATACGAAGTTATAAAGAGGAATCAAGGAAACCATCGCACAATTATTTTGTTTTCATCATTTCTTTTCTGACAAAATGCAGGATTAGCTTCTAAAAAGAGAAATATCTAAAACTTGAAACATAAACATTCTGAAATCATTCTATGTATCATTCTATAAATAAAAATTAAAAATTTAACATTTCACTTGCGATACATTGTCCTGATGATTTATCCAAAACCATTGAAGTGTAATGACATATGGCATATCCGATCTCTTTGTCACCACTTTTAGCACATTTGCTGTTCAGTACATAAATGTTTTGTGACTTAGCTTAGTACAGATTGAGTAGTCAAAGTGGAATGGAGATATTTATGATACATATCCTTTTCATGAGAGATAACTCAACTGTCCTCTTATTTGTTCCTCAATTTGTCAGAATATTTCACACTCTTTGTTGTATATGAATGTAGTCAATAATCAATAATTCATCGTTTACTTTTTCTTATTTATATTTCTGGTGTAAATTGTCTCATAATCAAGTCCAGATTAACAGTATTTCCTCTTCCTTTGTTTCCTTTCCTTTATTTATGAAAGTTAACTTTTTAAACTAGAGTATTTTAAGATTAAAATGACGTCAGTGTAGCAAAATTGTTAGAAATACTACTATTATTATTTTTTTAAAAATTACTATTATTTTTATTGCTATTGTTACTGTGTATTATTATTAGTATTATTATCAATGTAATCTGGAATTTTATCTTCATGATTTATTAGAGAGACTCAGATTTACATGAATTTGAAAAATAAAATTCTTGATTGATATTCTGACTTTTATTTTTGTAATGAAATGGAATTATAAAGCTGTAGCAATTAAAGAGATTATTAGAGCCAAAATTCTTCTCTTCTCAGAATTTATAACTGGAAATATTCAGAAAATATATAGCAGACTGGTTCGATATTGTCCACACCTTTTTTTTTTTTTAAAGCAATATAAATATCTTTAGCTTTGGTTTACTTTTGGTTTCTTTTCCTTGTTTGAAAACTTGAGATATACTCTTTATTAAGATTATGATGTATTTTGATAATTTTCCCTTCTTGAAAATTTATTTAAATTTGGGTATTGTTTTGGTTTATTTTTGGAATGCAATATGTGTATATTCTTATTTCCTACAAATATCTTGGATGTTCCCCTGTTCTATATTTCTTTTAAAATTGATGTACATCACCGTTTTATGTTTTTCGTTGTATATTGATGTTTATTTTTGATGTTTTATGCATCCTCTTCATGACAAATCCAGGAAGAAGGAAATGAAGTTTCATCTCCTGGTGCTACTCGTGTGAAGGGTCAGAATTCCACTCCAGATAGTACATCATCATCGTCATCATCAGTCCGCCCTAATAACAAAACTGATGAAGGTGGTGGGGAGGAGAAGGGGGGTAATTTGTCTGAGACAGGAAGTGATGTTCGCAGAAAAAGAAAGGTAATAATGTTATACTTATTGGATTGGTTGGGGGAATTCCTTAGATGAAAGTTGTGGAGATGTTTTTCAATCTGTCCAAGCAGTGGAATTCCCCTCAGATTGAGGGAGCTTTGGCTTCATGTGTTGGTGGTCATTATTTTGGTCCTTTTTTGTGTCTGCTTGATCCTATACTATTTATCCTTTTTCATGTGATTTTGTGCATTTGTCCTTGAACTAGACCCTTTGTGACCCATGGATTCAATCTGGTATCGTGAAAATGGTCAGGAAGATGACATTTTAAATTTCAATCAATCTAAGAAACTATTCTCATCGTATAAATTTGACCCAAGTTTGATATTTTTTTACTGTAAGATTCAATTTCTGTGTCTAGTCCACTTTGGCCTAATACCAGTTTGAGGTCACATTTTGTTTAAACCCGGGCCCTGCCTGATGTCTTTTGTTGAGAGGAGACAGGTAGACCAGACCAATAGCATCTTTTCGTAAGAGGTGGTATCCTTTTAAAAAAAAATTCTAAAAATACTGCATGATCCCTCGTAAATGTTTGATGTATGTCGTCTTCCAGAAGAAATAGATGATGTAACAGGCTCAGAGCATGGTAATATGTTCAGAAAAGATTTATGTACATAATATATTTATTTTATATTTTCTTTTTAATGGAGCTGTAAATTTGTACTTCTCCCTCTCTCTCTCTCTCTCTCTTTTTTTTTGGTGATAGAGGTCACTCACGATAGATAAATAATTCTCAAAGACCATATGGACATATTGATGGAAAATTGTAACAGATATTGTCACTTCAGTTTTAAGTTGTTAAAAACTATACAACCTCGACTAATAATAAAGTTGGGGATGAAATTGATATTAATAAAGATATTAACAATGATAATATTAATAATAATTTAAAAAATAAAAATAATGATAATGTAATGCTAAAGATAATAAGATAATAGTAAGAAACTAAACTGTTAGCATTCTTTTATTTTTTGTCTAATATTTTAGTTTGAGTTAATGTTTTTTTTTAATTTGTGAAAAAAATGCTTAGCTATATTTGTTCACTTTTTTTTCCTTTTAGGAGCGACCTGAGAGACAAATTTATATCCCAAGGAGGGCCCTAGAGAAGCAAAGACAAAATTCCCCTCAGTCAGGAGAGGGGGATGGCGCTAAGGGTGGGAAAACAGGATGATGATTACTGAACGTGTCCTGAAAAAAATGATTTACTTTGTAAGTACCAATTTCAATCCAACATCTTTTGATATGTACATTTTGTAATCGGTTTAAAGATTATTTGTTGCTCTTAGTAGTTCTTAGTAGATCTGACCCAAGAGTGAAAACCTGAATCAATTTCCTAGATCAAAAAAATCTTATAAATGAGCACTTTCCAAAACGCACTTATATACAATAACAATGCCTTCTTTATTCCCCAAGCAAGTCATATGGAACAAATGTCCATTTCATACAGTACAACCCATCTGTCAGACACCCTTTGAATTCTAACAATTTCAGAATATCTGTCATTGTCCATAGTCACTTCAACCATAGATGAAGACTGTAAAGTGCCCTAAACAAGGACAGTAATCTAGTCATAGTTTTGCAATCATTGTCATTTTTCCTGTCACTGTCCACACTCAACATTGTCTTCCTTGGTACAAGTTGATGGTTTGCTGATCCACATGGTTGGAAACCTCTCTATGAGTCAAAGAATTTAGCACATGTTTAATCCATAGGACAAAAGACAATTATGAACAATATATGAAAGAGTATTACTTATTACTAGGACACATTTTTCTTTTAATACACCAGCAGGTGAAAATAAAACGAACAAACCAAAAAAAAAAAAATGATGGTGAAGATCCTGGTTTGAGTTATAATGATGGTTCATTTTTGTTACCACTACCAGCGGGTGGTTGGATGGGAGCATCACCCTTGAATCATATACCTATGATGTTCGCATGGGTGTATGATACGATAGTGATGTCGTTTCTTCTTCTCTTTACTAGCCTATCCTGCTTCTTTGGTTTGTGATTGTATTTTTGACAGGGGATATTTTTTTTTCTGTAAATCTTCTGCCTGTTTGTTCTTGGTTATTTATAATTTAGCTTATGATATCTTTAGGTTATGATTTTGATTTACATTTGTACTATTTTTGTTAGATTGCTTGTTTTTTTGTTTCAGCAGTCTCTCATATAACCTCAATTGTGTTGGAAGAGACCTAAAGCAACAAACAAACAAACAAAAATTACCACTACCACCAATCTTTTCAGTGTTATATCATTATATCAGATTCTTTCTTATTTATTTTTGACATACTTTTTACATCGCAAGAGTTTTGCAAATATTGATTGTTTATCTCTCAAAATGATATTTTAAAAAACCATTTCTATGCATTTCTCTATTTTCTGGGGGCCCAATAGCTCAGTTGGTCGAGCACTCACTTCACACGCAAAGGGACTGAGATAGATCCCGGTGCAGTTGATATTATTTTCTTATCCCCCTGTCCACCCAGCACTGATTGGGTAGCTGCCTCTGTTAGATCTGGTGGAAAGGACTTTGCGATAAACTATTGTCCTATCCAAAGGGTAGCAAGCAATTGCTATTGTCCGTTTCATGCTATAGGAACGGAATAAACTCCCGAGTGGCTCTGAAGTAGTGCCGCGCTGAGGACCGGTCCCAAGAACCGGTCCCACGGTTCCTTAGCTGGGACCGGAGGAAGGTGAAGAACCGTTGGCAGTCCCCACGTTGGCGGTCCTCACGTTGGCAGTCCTCACTTTTTATCTTTCTATTTGAACAGTCCCAGCGATTCTAGTTTCTTTACTGCCTTTTCTCGGTCCTTTTCGCCTAGGTCGTTCGCCTAACCACCCATCCCACTTAATTAATCGCACCAACCCCCTCTTGCACATACGCCCTCTTGTGTGTGTGGTGGGGTAAGAGGGGCCGCGAGATGCCTTGGACGATTCCATTACTCGGGGTAAATTTCCTAATTTACTACACACTAATGATCGCAATGACAATGATCTATTTTGACGACATCACCCCTCTTCTCTAATGGCTTATTCTTTGAAATGAATGTGACTACTATAAGATGTGTGGTTGTGTGTATGTGTGTGTTCGTGTGTGTGTTTCGAACCGAGCTGGTCCGATTTTTTTCTTTTGGCTATCTGTTGTCACCACTGCTTTCTATTGCATTGTTGTCATTTGATGATACAATAATATTTTTATTATTTTGGTGTTTTAACTAATCAAATGATACAAGTTTCACATACTATAGCTTTCTTCAAAAATAACAATTATAACGTCTCTATTTTTAAAAATCACCATTAGATTATTTGGGGGGGGGGGGGGGGGGGGGCGATAGCTCAGTTGATAGAGCACTCTCTTTACACGCAAGGGGCCAGAGATTGATCCCGGGTGCAGTCGAGCTTTTTTTTCCTTCTGATCTCTGTCTATTCAGCAGTGAATGGGTAGCTGGGTTTGTTAGATCTGGCGAAAAGTACTTTAGGATAGACAGCGTCCTATCCAAAGATAGAATTTTTTTTTAAAATTAAAAAAGAAACAAAAAACGTGAGCTTTTATATAGCGCAATATCCACTAAATGCGCTCAAAGCGCTTTACAACGGGTCCCTGACTAATAGCAACATGTAACATGTAGAACGAGACATGACGCCTGTTAGGCGATGTTACAATTTTTTCCGACAGAGACAACAATGTTGACGACCAGGTTCTCATTTTACACCTGAGTACGGTGATAGGATGTGAGTAAAGAGTCTTTCAAGGACTAAACTAGGTGCCGAGCGAGGCTCGAACCCAGGACCTTCTGATCCGAAAGCGAGTGTCATACCACAAGACCACGTAGCCGCACGAAAAGAGAAAAAAGGAATGGAGACAATAACAACCCCCCCCAAAAAAAAAAAAAAATTTAAAAAATCAAAACAAACTCTTCCCACTTCCCATACTTTTGGTCCATCATGTCACAGACACAAAATATTAACAATCCCTTTTCCTTTCACTCCCTAACATTGACCCGACCCGCTCCATCAATCTTCGCAGACACACACACACACACACACACACACACACACACACACACACACACACGCACACACAAACACATGCTTAATGGATAGTGTCATAGCACTATTTTCATGTTTTGAGGCAACACGCCTTATCCGCTCTCACTTACACTTAGCGGTTCTACAGCCATCTACTGCAGGACCGGTTCCTATCGTTTGATGGTCCCAAGGACGCCTTGTGATTGGCCAATGTCGAAAAAGAACCGGTTCGAACCGGTCCTTGCGGTTCTCATTTCCCAGGGACTGTAGAACCGGTGGTCTTAAAGATGCTTGGGACCGCTCCGCACTACTCTGAAGGACTACTTTTTTTCTTTTCTTATTTTATACCTTTTGTTAAAATACAATATCTAAGGGATGATGTATTTTAATCAAACCTTTACTAATGTTGTATCACCAACCATTTCAAAGCACAAATTGGACTTGGAATGTTGCAAAGTGTTTGTAATAGAATTATCACAAGAAGACAATTTTGTTCTTTATGTTGATAAGTAATTATCTTCTGGTTTCAGGTGAAGTTTGCCATAATGCATTTGGATATGGGTAATTCGCACCAAATGGCAATGAAATCCTTCAGGTTATGGATGTGCAAGTGTTGTTGGAACAAGACAACACTCACAAGTGGTTATGTTACTAATTGGATTTTGCAATATGATTTTGGCAATTACAACAATTGTTATCTGGTCCCAATGTTCAAATTTTAAAGAGAGTTTTTTAAATATTTGTTTATTTGTTTTGTTTTTAAATTTTCAGTTGTCTTGTAAATGTTAAGCAAATATAACAATAACAACGATGTATTGATGCCATGTCAGGTTGTCATATGATTCAGGTTTCAAGGCATACAGATTTGAGTCTTAGAGGCTCAGTTCAATTTCTAAAATATAACTTACCAAAGAATGTGGCTTATTTGGTTCTTATTTTTCCTAAACACTGCTCAGTTTAAGGATGCTGCTTTAAATGTGGTATGAGTATCTTATTAACTTAACTTACTAAAGAAAAAATCTACCTTCAACTGGAAATTATACAAATTTTAAAAATGAGTAGATAAGGGTAAACACAAAGGAGTCGGGAAGGGAACTTCTTCAATTCTTCAACCAAAGCAGTTTAGCAAATGGATCGTAATTGTTGTAGTGCAGGAGGGATGTTGACAGATTGGGTGTTGTGCAATGGTGTGAATTGGAAATTATTATTATAAATAAACAATCCACATGGCGTTAGTTGACTTTTGACATTTGTTAATAATGATGGTTTAATTTTTATATGTAGGTAAACAAGATTTAAAAAAAAACCAATTCAAGTATAATTTACAATTTTAAGTAGAAATAAAGTGATTTGTTAAGTTGAGCTACTGATATTTGTTCACAATTAATGATTGTCGATAATAATGTTTTTGAAATAAACCTTATTCAGCATTTCATCCAAAAATAAATGAATTGATTTAAAAAATTCACAAATCATCACAAACAAAAATAATGAGTTCATCATACGACCCAGACAAATATTTTTTCTTCATTAACCGAGCTTTACCGTCAGAGAAAATTAGATAAGTAAACAACAAAAACATAACAAAATTAATTTCATTAGGAAGAAAAAAATTTCAATATATTGATCTAATTGGAAAACAACAAATTAAAATGACTTTAAGCATTACATTGGAGAAAATGAAAACCTTTTTGATATGCTGACTGCCTGGTTGTATTTTATTTCACTTCAGTACATATTAACAGGTCTGATAACCAAATGCAATCACGGGCTTGATTTAACGTTGTTGTAATGGACAATATTTTGTGTCAGTTTGAGAGCATTTCCATAACAACCATGAACCCATAACAATCTGCAAAGGCGTCGATCTCATGATATCACAATGAGGCAGTCAGATCTTTTGTACAAGATTGTTATTTTAGTCTCACACATAACTTATGATGTAACAATCCTGACTTTTTTTTATGTGTAAGCATTTAACTCTAGAATATCTTATCATGTTCATAGGCATTGGGATTCAAAAGTAAGGAAATCTTGTTATTTCAAAGACTCTTTAAAATTTGTGATAAAAGGGTGGACATAGTTACAACTGATTTTTTCTTTTCTTTATATTATTACTTTTTTTTTCAACAAAACACCTTATATTCTTATGTTTTAAAAAGGGACAGGATTGTTTTTCCTCGATTATGTTTGAATTTGCCAAACAAACCATATTTCTGCCGTATCATATGTTCTCTTTTGTTAATGATGTGATAATTACTTGTTTTGAAAATTTGATAGAATAAAAGTGCTTGAATGAATGATACATGATGTGTTAATAGATTTGAAATAATGAAAAATGTGGTGAAGCTTCTGTAAGATTAATTACAGTACAGCTAACTTTGGATATTGGGTCTAATTAGATTCTTTTGTTGTGTTTTTTTTTCTCCTTGGGTGTTTATGGCATTTACACCAAGATACATGACAAATCAGACAAGAGTTCCAAAGAATGGTAAATGGAAATGGAGATCCCCAGAGGATGGTATAACAGGGCTGTATGTCTTTGCTGTCTCTTTTCCCCTTTGTCATGGATTGTCCTATTCATGTGGTCTTGTTTTTTATGCTTTGTAATTTGACTTTTTAGTTTCACATAAACCGTCATTGGAGTCTTTCTCTGAAAGGAAGAGTTAGATGCATGTATCTTTTAGTGAAAGATTATACTTTTCCCTTTTAAGTCATCTTTGTAAAGTACAGTGCAGAGCAGACATATCGACAACAGTTATATCGACATCACACTTATATCGACGTGACATCAATGTCCCGTTTTTTTCGCTATAGAACAGTAAATATTTATTGCCTATATCGACAACAATTTTCCCACAAAACGTATGTATTAACATACAAACCATTGATACCTGCAATAATTTATCTAAAAAAAAACAATTTGAAAAGGTCAAGACATCCTGCAGTGAAGTAAAACACAGCAGTCAATTAAAAAATGCAGAGAGATACCGCTGTGATGTAAAATAACAGTCAAAGCAAAACGAAGATTATTGTCCAACAACACCCTGTGAATCGTCATTAATCAGAATTGTGATGTCAACCATCAAGCCTAGTCCCGGGTTGAATCATCATATCTCGGTACTGATACCAGTAATGGGAATTCCCGATATCAATATTCTTGGCTTTCTGGATGGGGTTGCTGACCTCCCATAGTGGGCAAGGAGGTACTTACTGTGTCTTCTATCCCCCTATATCTGTTTTCCAACATGCTTTCTGTCTTTGTCTTGGAATGAGATTACTTGGTTTTGTCCTGGCCCTACCCGGGTACCCTGGCTGGAGGAAAACAGTCAAATGTATAGTTTTGGGAGATGATATTTTTTTCCTTGTAAATCATCTCTCTTTTATTCACTGTATTATGTTTTGTTTACATATTATTATATTTCTAAACATTTGAGTGTATTCCTCTTATGGGGGGCCTGTGCTTGCGTCTGAATGAGACTTCTAGGTGATCTCAAACTAAGTACTTTGATAGTGTGCTCTTGGAATCTACATCTGTTTCCTATTTGAACCAATTCCCCTTTGTTTTACCTTTTCCTGGGTGCTTTAATTGTAATTCTAGAACTTTTTACTATCCCATTTTCTTCCTTTTTACTGGCGCTGATATGACTTTTATGTGTTGCAAGCGCCATAAAACCTTAAAAACATAAAAACAAACATATTCTTGGCTTTCAACAAATAGACTAATGAGAAACACCCCTGCATCACCCACTGTTTATCTGTCTCTTAAGCTGCCCGGCCAATCCCGAGACTGAGTGTCAGTAAATAAGACATCCCTCTCACTCTCCACCCCCCCCCCCAAAAAAATAATTTTTTTTTAAAAGGAAACCACAACTATTTATTTCTCAATTTCTCTATAATGCAGTGCCGATGCTCAGCTTATCGGTCTCGATATTATGGGCATGGTCAATGGCCACTATTACTGGTACTCAGTCTCAATATCACTCAACAATAGTTAATTTTTAGATGACTCCATTGCCGATGTGGTGTCAGATGAGGATAAGGTACCATTGGGACCAGTTTCCAGTCATGCCACTATAGTAGTAGTAGCTATCAAGACCTTCCACTGTTTTTCACAGCAACTTCATGAGGGCACTTCCTTATTTGAGGTCCTTGCCAGTGCTGAGGAAAGGGTCCATAAAATTATTCTTGGCCTTCAGAGATGGACCAAAATATTAGACTATTAAAGTCATATGAAGTGAACTGTCATAAATTTCAAAGGCCACCAAACCATCAATATTGACTTCCCTTGTTATTTTCTGACATTTTCGCATTTGTTTCCTTATAATTTTGAATGACTGATATCGACATTTTACTGTGGTCCCGACGATGTCGATATATATTTGTTCTGGACTGTATATTTTTATTTAGCTATTGTTGTTTTTGGTGTAGGTTGTGTTATGGGTTAGTGCATTCTCTTCTCAATATGATGTTGACCATTATCCATGGTTTAGTTTTTTATTCTCACCGCTGATTTGTCCACCAGCAGTAAATGGGTAGATGGGTCTCTTTTGATTGGGCAAAAGTAAAGATGGATGGCGTGGAAAAGAACTCGGCACCCTACAACATTATGCCATTGACTCAAGAATTTGTCCAGTAGCATTGTAAAGCCAGGACTCCTCTTTATTCTATTTATATATCGTGTTTTTATGCACCTCCATTGACGGTGTATCTTAACGTTTCGTTTTTATACACCTCCGTCACGCATGCGCATTCCACCCAATTTCATTAGCGATATTGTGTTTCTGTATTTGGACATGGCGAAAGTTATATTGTGACATCTGTAGGATGTTTTTGTTAATAAATTTATATAAAAATAATAATAATTTAAAAAATCAAAATATAAAACCAGAAAATAGAAGTTGCATTGAAGGTAAGATAATGTTTGAGAAAGACCTTATTAAATGTAATGAACAGTCAGGTGGCTCCGTAGCGCAGTGGACAATTATTTACTTTGTTTTTGTTTGCTTTTTTTCTTGCTTTTTTTTTTTTTTCAAAAACTTTTTATCATGTTTTTAAAAAACTTCGATTTTAATTTTCTAAAATTATTTATTTATTTGAGATCAGTATTTGTGTGCCATGTTTCCTTTTACTTTTGATTTTTAAAATTCTTGTTGTTATTCTTTAATTTATTATCATTGTAGCTACATCGGTAATCACTAAGCAGCGTGCTAAACTACAATCTAAAACTATTTCAACCTCATGGACGTATGCAGCAACATTTTCATTAATTTACCATCACCACCAACGGAGGTGCATAAAAACGGTGCGTTTTTGTATACCTCCAATGGAGGTGTATAAAAACGCCACCTTTATATATTTTCCCATTTCAGCTTATCAATGTTAATGAAGATCTTGTGAATATCGGAATGGGATTTTAAATGGTTTCAAATTAAGGAACACATCGTTGCTCTTGGAATCTTCTTCTGTTCCTTGTCTGATATAATCCTTTTTGTTTTATTTTTTATTGGATGCCTGTAAGTGCAAATCTATAATCTGGTTTGAAGCTATAATTTATAATTATGTGATTGGTTTCTTTTCTGTTGAATTGGAATTTTTTTCTCATGGAATTTACGTTTTGTTTAGGCAAAATTGCCTGAAATAAACTTTTAATTGAACCAAATCATAATCTTTTGACTAACCTCTTATCTTTTATTTTACTTGGTTTGAAATGGCATGAAAGTATTACAAACATTGGAAGATTCCTAAAAACAAACACAAAGGTGGATTTTTCAGAAGACAAGTTACGATTGATAGCATACATAATTCAGCATAGCATAAATACTTGCTTATAGCTGTATTATGGGGGGAAAAAAAATGCCACATCAGCTCATTGACATTACCTAAGTCAACAGATTTTGTAGCTTCTGTTGTCTTTCTAATTCTTGGAATATAGTAAATAAGTGTAACTATTATATTAGTGTGCAGGTGCACTATTCCATTCCTCCTTAATGTCAGCTCATAAATAATATTAATAATATAATTCCACTTTCCCATTTCCCTTTTACTCTGAAAACAAATATACTCATGATCGCTTATTGATCACAATTTTTTCACAAACGTCAAATATCCACGGTGGCATGCTCTAAGTGTGACTGGAACTTTTACCCAAATTTATTTTTACTAATTAAAGATAAATCTCATTCATGTGCAAAGTCATACATTTTAATAGAATAATATTTTGAATACACAAATAAAAAAACAAATTCTGACAGTCACAGCTTTGAAAATATATTGGGGTCTTTTTTGGTCTCTCCCGAGAAAAAGTTATGAACAACAGTTACAGGGTTGTAGTCCAACACTATTTATTTACCAAATATTGTTTTTGTCTTTTGTTATTTTGATACATTTTCAGCTTTCAGTTACTTTCAAACCAACAGGCACTAAGAAATTGTCTGGATGGAAAGAAGACTGGACAACTTTCCAGTTTGCTATGTAATGTGTCATAGACAGCCAGAATTAGAAATTGTAACAAGCAACACTCCTGGGTCACTGGTGCCACAGTGAGACAAAGGGGAATGTTTTTGTTTGTTTTTAAGGGTTTTACGGCGCTTGCAACACATTTAGGTCATATCAGCGCCAGTAAAAAGGAAGAAAATTGGATAGTAAAAACATTCTAGATGTACAATTAAAGGGATTTGAGGAAAGAGTAAGAAAAGGAGAAAATGTTCAAATAGGAAACAGATTTAGATTCTAAGAGCACACTATCGGTGTACTTAGTTTGAGATCACCTTAAGGTCTCACCCAGACACAAGCACATGTCCCCACTAAGTGGAATACACTCAAATGTTTACAAACAATATGTTAAGAATAAAACAAAATAACAGTACATAACAGCGATATGATTTACAATGAAAAAATATCATCTCCCAAATCTAACAATACCTTTGACTGTTTCCCTCTCAGTCAGGGTATCCGGCCAGGACCAGGACAAAACCAAGTAATCTCATTCCAAAACAAAGACAGAAAGCAAGTTGGAAAACATATATAGGGGGATAAAAGACACAGTAAGTACCTCCCTGCCCACTATGGGAGGTCAGGAACCCCACCCAGACAAATGGGAATGCTTATGACTGCTCAATATGTCAAAATCATTACCAAAACGGAGACGTTCAGATGGTTTCTAATTCAATATACACTCAGAGATGTGATTAACAAGAGAAAGAAATAATGTGTCTTCTCGAAAAAGTCACACGCTCATATCCCACTCCCTCCAACACAGAAAATGGATTCGAACCAGGATCTAGGAAAAACCAAAATCTTTATCCCTGAGCCAGAACAGAATGTCATAGAGACAGGGGTAAACATATATGAGGGAGGGAAGACCTATTTCATATTACACCTGAGTACGGTGAGAGAATGTGAGCTCAAAGCAGGACTCATCCTGGACCTTCCAATCCAAAGGCAAGTGTCATACCACAAGACCGCATAGTCGCATATTTTATCTGTTGAGGCTCATTTGCTGGTATTTATGGATAATGACACCTAACATACACACATATACACACACACACACATATATATACCCAAACACATAAACAAATGCAAAGCTTGGTTTATTTCATCCATTTTATTTCAGTAGATTTCAATTCTACAATAAATACATAACGCCAATTTATGATTAGGTAATGAATGTAAATGTAAAACAATAAAACTGATTTATTACAGTATCGTAATTGAATTAAACAACCTAAAAATATTTCATGTATAAATTTAGAAAATCCATAAAATAAAAATCACTAGACGTTTGACAAGGAAATAAATTATTTTTAAGGAATGAAGTATGAAGATGGCTCAACAAAATATGCATTATTTCAACATGATTTGTGTGTGTGTGTGGGGGGGGGGGGGGGGGGGGGGGGGGGGGGGGGGGAAGAAGATGATGACGATGATAATTATGATTATGATGGTAATATCTATGTCGATGACAGTAATGATACGGCAAGACAAAACTTATAATATTAACAATTTCTATTTAAAAGTCTTATCCGTAACGCTACCCATATATTAATAAAGTTGCAGACAGGATAAATAAATCAAATTGATTGCTGAGAAAGAAAAAAAAGAAATCTAAAAATGCACCTGTAAAACATGTCAATCAGTTTTTTTTTTCTTTTCCACCTCTGAAATGTTATTGATGGAATGACATCAGTTTTGATGCTAAAATCTTCTGACACTACTACAATCGTGAGTGCTTGTGGCTTTAGTTTGGCTGTATCGCACTATGGAGAATGTTTTCAAATATACCTTTAAACGATTTATACATTGTACGTATTTTTGTCATGATGAGAAATACTACTACTATTCATATATTTATCATCATAGTGAAATATCACCTGCATTGTCTTTCAATGTAGAAAAATGACACTTTTTCATGGCCATCAATAACAATAACAGTAAATCAAACTCATGAATTAAGCAAAACAAAAAGATAAGCTCTCTTTCTCACACAATCTCTGCCCCCCCCCCCCCTCTCTCTCTCTCACCCACGCACACATTCACACACATACACACACACACACAAAGACATACAAACAACTGCCCACACATCCACACCCACTACACAAATTCAGACAATTCTTTGGTTCAAGGTCAAAACCCCATACAGTCCTTCTATCCAACTACCAATCTTTTCAGGAAATCCATTCCAAAGATTTGGAATTAAGGGCTTTAATTTACTGAAATCAAATGTAATCAGTGTTTGAATAACATCCAACACTAGATAAAGAAGCAATGGTCAAGTGGATAAAGCATTGTGCTGTAACCTGGGAGTACCAAGTTCAAACCCTGTTTCTGCATTTTCTTTTTCTTTTTCGTGAAGAAGAATGTTAACCCAGATTTATTCACTTGAAATATAGTGTTTTTATCAACATTGTGTAACATATGTTGGATGGATCACCTATATTTCTTAAGTTATGCCATAGCAAGCAACAACTGATTTAATTGTAAATGACATTACAACAAAGTCCGGGCAAGGTCATAGAACGAAATGGAGAGGACAAATGATATATGGGGATAGAAAAGAGCTTGTGGACCTGCGAAGGATCGAATGGTCTAGGGCCAGCACGCATCAACAAGAACAAGACAATGATCAGCTTATCATACAAAAATCATAAATATTCTCTCATTCTCTCCAAGTGAAAACAAAAATAAATTAACAAGAATGGAATGTCTAAGAATTGGAAAGATAACATCAATGGTCAGTAGAAATATTCTATGTACAAGCAAATAACAGTTTGAAATAAATAAATAAATAAATAATAAAAAAAAAAAGATAATAAAATAAAATAATAATAATGATAATAATAATGGTTTACAAGAAGAAGAACATAAAGTAACAATGTCTTATCCCTCTTAAACTGATAACAAATACAAGAATAGAATCAAACTACACCATGCCAGGTTTATATTTATCTATTCAACACTCTCAACACATTATTTCCTCTGTTTAAAAAAATATTATATTTGATAAATGCGAGTGCTATTAATATAATTTGACATTAAAAAAAATAATTTTTTTCCCTTTTTTTCCTATCATTAATGATAAAAAAAAGGAAATAAAGCACTAGGACTTTTATGAAAGTTAAACAATTAAATATTTCAAATAACAATAACTAAAATATACATCTGTTCCAATAAAACAAAAAGAACAAACAACCCTACAAATCTATAAAAAGTCTTGCCAGACCCAAATTTGTTTTTGTTTGTTTTTAAGGGTTTTACAGCGCTTGCATCACATCTAGGTCATATCAGCGCCAGTAAAAAGGAAGAAAATGGGTAGTAATAAATTATGGAATTACAATTAGAGTACCCAAGAAAAAGGAAGACAAAGGGGAATTCGTTTAAATATGGAACAGATGTAGATTTCAAGAGCATATTATCAATGTACTTAGTTTAAGATCACCTAAATGTCTCATCCTGACACAAGCACAGGTCCCCACTAAGAGGAATACACTCAAATGTTTACAAACCATCGTATATGTTAAAAAAAAATTCAATGCATAACAACAGAGAGAGATGATTTACAAGAAAAAAATATCATCTCCCTAAACTCTAACTATACATTTGACTGTTTCCCTCCCAGCCAGGGCCAGAACAAAACCAAGTAATCCCATTCCAAGACAAAGACAGCATACTGGAAAACAGATATAGGAGATAGAAGACGCAGTAAGTGCCTCCCTGTCCACTATGGGAGGTCAGGAACCCCACCCAGAAATCCAAATTTCCTCCAGTCTCGAGTATCAAAGAGCGGCATAAATGACAGCATTAACTACAAAACCAAATTACACTATGTATCACATGTATCATTATATTATTATCATTTTATATTATCAAGTTAAATTTATTTTCTTTGTACAATTTGTGAAATGATAACAATAATCAAGCGACCCCATACATACCCAGATGCACACACAATGCAAAAATAATGCCATGCCAAAAATGAATAATAATTTTAAAAATCTGAAATCGATCTCTACATTCAGAACAGGATGAACCCTAAATATTTTTGTGTGTGTATTTTTAGGCTAATGTCGTTAGAAATATGAGTTGTTTTGGATTTATAAGTCTTTATTTTCTATCTTCATTTTTCTTTGATAATATCAATATCAATTAAATTAAATTATACTGACTACAGTTATAAATGTAATGCTTAAACCCCTGGCTGATTCATTATCTGGTATAAAACTTGATATGATTTTAATGTCCTTTGAACTTCAAACAAACAAAACAAAATCATAAAAAGTAATTTGAAACAGCGATATGTACTGCACTGAAAATGGTCAAATTAACAATGAATACTGTATATATTACTTTGAAATATGTTATCTATATGAAAGTTACACAGAGCACTTTCAAGTTTTTAAGCCTATTCGCTCTTAAAAGATACAATCCGATATGAATATCAAAACGATTTTCTTTTGACATATGACCCGTGTGGATAATAAATTGCACACTTTTAGCATTTCTTACACATGAAAAGTGATTAATGATTGCGAGTTAAGAATGACGTAGCATGAATAATATATTTATGACATTAAAAAGTGATATGAAAATGCCATTTGCTGTCAGTCTTCAGTAAGACTTCACCACAACCTTTCTGACTCGTGCGTTATCAGGTCTGTAACAACACACACAATAAAACTCAGATCACTATTCATATAACAACAATCAATACATTTTGTCTTGCTTATTCAGGATTTCTACTCGTCACGTTTTGATAAGATTTGATATTATATATTATTTTAAAATTCCCTATTAACAAAAGTGAGCTTAAAAAAATGAATAACATAAAACTATTGCCCCCCCCCCCCCCCCCCCCCACAAAAAAAAACAAAAAAAACAAAACAAATCAAAACAAAACAAAACAAACAAAAAAAACCCCAGAAAAACAACCAAAATAAACACAAAATAATAAATAAAAGAACAATCGAAAAGAGGAAAAAATTTAATAATGTAACAGTTTTTCTCTAATTCCTCAAGTTTCTGTATGTTAAGCTCACATTTTATAATCAATCAGATTAACAAACGGAACAATTTACTTTAAATGATAAGATAATGTTTGATTGTTGATATAATAATGTATTTTCCCAGCAGTTATTTTTATCAAATACTTTGATAGTTTTAAGATGAAAATGACTGAAATTAAAATTTCCCAGTATATACTGCTTGATACGTTTAATGTGACTTTTTGTTAATACTTGAAATTGTTCAAATTAAGAAACATCTATTCTATATTGGATACACACTCGCTAAGAAATTTGGGGGGAAAATGCAAAATATGCACAACAAACTTTAACAAATTTTCTCCTTAAGTCCCCAACATGAATGCATCAATATTCCTAGAATCTGCGATAACTTCGTTTTGTATCATCATTTCCTCTATTGTTGCTTATGAAAGGGTTGTATCAAAACTTTCATTGTCTATTGCTCAGTGTTTAATTTTGCATGTTTTAAATTTTACCTTCGCGAATCTATAGCTTAACCAGCTCCTTTTTATTCTATAGTAAAAATTAAATTAAATTATCAATTCTCATCACACTATATAATATAACACTATAATATAATAATACTCATAAAGTAACCCCATTATATGACAGTAAATATTACTCAATTCAAGGTACCATTCATTAAATTCATGCTGAATTTCTTCAGTAGCTTTTCTACTCTATAATCCTTGTTAACAAATTAAAGAAAGTTTATGTAACATTGTTATTCACATTTTATGGCAAATGGGATTTGATATGTTATGATTTTGTGTAACTCGATTTTTTTTTTAATGCTCTGTCTTAAAGCTTTTATTAAATGAATCCTTTATTAAAAACATAGTTTTAACCAACAAAAAATAAATAAATAAAAAAAGAGAAAAGGAATTACGATATGTTCACATGGTACCACCATTTATAAACTCAAACTATTTACAACAAGTAGCTCTTCTTCATACTGGTCTACTTAGCTGTTTGGAATGGACAGTTTTTATACAAGTGATAACCGTTTCTAAATTTTGTGTGATATTTGTGTTGATATGTGTTCAAATTTAAAATCGCTTCCTCGAGTCATTACTGCTGATATGTCTTTTTGTTTGTAGTAACTTGGATCTTATGTATTTAATCACAATCAAAATTTCGCTTCATACGATTGAAACATGTTTTTTTTCTAACATTTTATTCTGTTTTTTCTTCTCATATTTAACAACACTGTAGAAATGTCAAAATGATCTGCTATTAAATTTTTGAAAAATTCAATTTTTCCTTTTATTTCAAATCAATTCATATCTACTGTTCTAAAAAAAGAACAAGGTCCATCTATGCAGTAGATATAGATAATGCATTTTGTCAATGTACAACCATTTTACAATACCGACAGTCTTCATCTTTAGGATCACAGTCACACAGCATCACAGATAAGTTGCAAGTTAATAATTTAGAATAAGTATTGTAATAATTTGCTGTACATGAGACAATTTAAGGGAACTTTATGGTAAGTACACAACTCGGTACTGGAATTGCAGTCATTTATGACCAAGGACAAATTCATGTGTCATAATTGTCAATCCAATCATGATAAACCTTTTTAACAAATTAAAAAAAAAAGAAAAGAAAGAAACGTCTTTAAGTAAAGGAAGTAGGGTGTGACAGAATTTTCTTGGCTGTTAGCATAATTTAAAATTGCATCAAATATAGTATTTCGCTTTCGACTTTTTTTTTTTCAAATCTAAAAATAATCCTAAAATGTTGGACATATCATTTAAAGGCAAGGCGAGCTAAAAAGGCAACTGAGAAGAAGTATATTGGTTAAACAAAAAGGTATAACAAGGCTCTACTTTTCTGGAAGAGAAAAAAAAGGGAAAAGAATTTACCACTAGAAGGAAAAAAAGAAAAAGAAAAGAGAGAAAGAGAGAAAGAGAGAGAGAGAGAGAGAGAGAGAGAGAGAGAGAGAGAGAGAGAGAGAGAGAGAGAGAGAGAGAGAGAGAGAGAGAGAGAGTAAAAGATATTAGGCCATGGTTCAGGAAAAGTTAGAAGTCCACACCTGATGGTAGGAGCAGAACATTAGAACATCAGAAGTGAGATGTCATAAATAAAGATGACAGTCGAATATAAAACACATGGAAGTCGTGTTTATATTGCAAGCCACACTGGTTTCCCGTTCAGCTATCAAGGATGATAACAAGCCTTTCACGACAAGAAAACTTGTATAAATCAATTTTTCTTTTACATTCAGATCTTCAATAAAGACGAAAATGAAGATCTATGTGAGAGTTGGAAGAAAATTCATTGCTCATATCGTGCATCAATTATATACAGCCGAACTCAAACACTTAAAAAACATATCGCCTGAAAACTTTTTCATTCATCTGTATTTTATGAAAAATCTCTATGGCAGAATGAAAAAAAAAGTTTGTCTGAATACAGCAATATAGAAATTGCAAACATAAAAACTTCCAACACACCTCGTACCTAAAGATGGCATTCATCATATAGCCAGTTTGACTTCATTGTAAAAACGGCTCAAAATAATATTAAGAGAGAATGGAAATAGCATATAGTTGCTCTAGGATTTAAAAAAGATATACAGATGATAAGCTCCACTTAAACTAGAAGGTAACGAATGCCTTACAGTACAGGAACACGTGAGTGGCATATTCCTAAAACTTGAACAAAATGTTTAAAGAGCAAACTCATCATTGTAATTGAATGTTAAATTAACTGCATCATGAAGGCTTTTTCTCTTCCTCAATATTGGTGGCAAAAAAGCATCTTCTTCTATGCATGTCGTCCATCATGAGCAGATCTGCAGATTCCTTTATCTGTTTTATTTAATGCTTCACAAAGCTTATCCTGGACAGTCTATTTATGGGCGTGTGAATAGATTTGTATGAATACTCATCTAATATGACTGATTTGTCTGTTCTGTAACTTGAGATTACACCATTTTCTACACTTCTCTTAGACAGACCAGTCTATCACATCATTTATTTATATAAATATTTCATTCTGGCACATACCTGTTTTGCCTGGCTATTTAATTAAACATTGCTCCTGCACTGTTTATCATAGAGCCACAAACATAATGAAACTGACTACTTTGTTGTAAGATTCATGTCTCTGCTTGTTCATAATACTCAGTTAAGTCAAATAATGACTAGTAATGAACTCTTTATGGGATTCAGAAGAAAGCAACGTTTCACAATGACATCACTAAGAATCTTCAGTGGGTCCATCAAGTATAAGGAAAATGTTACAGTAGAAAAACATATTCCTTGATGAGTCTTTGTGATAATAGTCCAAGTTCTCCATTCATTTACTTTTGTTTGTAGTCAATTCCAGAAACGTTTCCATTTGTGCAGTTCTCCAATGGAAAACTTCTATTTCTCTCTTAAACTGTTGTTTCTGGTACAGGACTGGGACCCCTGGTGTACAGCATTCCAGCAGACGGACTACGAGACATGTCGCTTCTCGCCCCCACTGCCATCAAGGAATCTGAAAATTGAAAGAAATTGGAAAAAATACTGAAGGTTGGTGGACTAAAAAAAATTAATTTGAAAAAATAGAAAAGTATCAAAACAGATAAGAAAATGTTGATAAAAATCAAGTAAAGCCTGAAACCAATAAACAGAATTGCATAAACGAAAACAACATGCGAGAAAACCAACAGAAAACATAAAAAGGTAGAAATTGAATATTTATCTAAACTTCCATTTATATTTCTGAAATACGCTTAATATTGATTTTTTAAATAATAAAGGCATTTATAATCTATCTTTTATGCAGTGGTATAAAACAAAGTGAGTTACATCACAGATATTAAATAATTTTAATGTATAAAATAATGACAAACAATAATGTCACTGAGTATTTTGTAATAATATACCATCCCAAAACTCTTTACAAATAAATATACAATCAAGCCCCACATCTATTTCATAATCTATCATTGGTATTAGTATTTTATCAAACAGTTTAAGATGTTATTTTTATGTCTTGGAAAGACACCGTTCTATAAAATATATAAAAATACTCTTGTAAGTCCATGTTATAAAACTAAGACTGTTATAAGATAATTTACAGAAAATAGTATTTATATATTATGTATATGGCACATGTAGGTTTGCACCAAAGGCCAATATAGCATGATTACCCTGAGATAGACAGAACATTTTACACTCTTTAAAAATAGAATTAAATAAATAAATAAATAGATAACTATTAAATACTCGTAATTAAATAGATAAATAAATAAATATAATCCATAAAACAAAAGAGAGTCATGTAGAATTCTATATAACTAACATAGTAACTATGAGGTCAATATAAGCAGGGCTGAGGCACTTGGCAATGCCGTGGGAAACTCATCACAAATATCAACAACAAGGCAAAGGGGAAATAATGACGTGCATATTATGTTAATTCATGCAAGTGAAATCACGCAAGCAATTGAAGTGAAAATGTTCGAGGAAAGAAGTTGGTTTGAGATGAGGAAATTTTTCTCTTGCATTGTAGCTTGTTTTCAATATATATAATATTTGAGATGTTTTTGTTTCAATATTCAGGATGTTTTGAATAAAATTTGTATGTTCGTATCAAGTTTGAGCTAGCTGATTTTAAATCAATAAAATGTTAACCCCCCCCCCCCCCCCCCCCCCCCAAAAAAAAAAACACCAAAAAAAAAAAAAAAAAAGCAAAGAAAAAAAACCCAAACAAAAATAACAAACACACAAATAAACAAACAAAACAAATTCAAAGCAAAGCGTTACAATATACCCGCTAAAATTATTATTTAATTTCCCTGCCTTTTTTTCCTGAAAAAAAGACTGTTATTAAATGTTTTCATAATAAAAGAGCTATAAATGATTACAAAACATTTTCTCTTTCAAACACTTTGAAATTATAATAATTTTTGTTTTTTGATATGAAGTTAAAATCTTTTTATAATATAAATATGTAATCCATTTTAAAACGCCTATTAAGAGTTTTTCAACGGCTTTACCCCTCTGAAAAAGAGCCGAGGGCCAATTTTCTCAGGTCTAGGTCAGATTATTCTCAATGTGATATTTTACCGAAGGAAAGTCTTGTGATTTTTATTTAATTGACATTTTAACCAAACCTGATTGAGGAGATAAGTTGATCGTGTGAAAAACCTCTCTAATAAAAATCCTATACTATTTGTTAATAGCAAATGTCTACATCAATAATTCGTCGATAAAATAATGAAGGAAAATATTCAGAAAATAGGATGAATCAATTTTTTCCAGAAACAAATGTTTTTATTTCTATGTTAGATATTTAAAAATTATAGTTAAATCATAATAAAAAGACAGAGAATCTGGCGATTCATCAATTAGAAAAGGGAGATTAAATTTATTATGTAAGTTGTGAGTTCATCTCTCATCACCAGCTCAGTGAAATATCTGTTACATAAAATGATCACAGTCTGTGTGGGGCAGTTCTAGAATAAGAAAACAAGGTTGGTCAAAGCCACACATGTCGGAACCTACTGCAAGAGCAGTATCAAAAATGAATTTATCAACTTCATAAATGACAAAGATACATAACAAAGTGTGTTTCAGACCAAAATCCTTCTACAGCTGAAAAAAATGTTATAAAATCAAAATAAAGTCTCGTCTTGATACATGTTCCATATGGTGGAACCTAAAACTCATCTTGTTATCTTTTTTGGTTTGTTTAAATATTCACTTTTTCTCAATATTTTTAAGATCTACAGCTTGAGGCAGATGGTAATTCCTTCAAACATCTAAGCTCAAGCCTACTAATTCAATTCCTGTGAGAATCAACTTTTACAAGGTTTATTTCCCATACAACCCAGTCTGTGTTATTAAGCATGTCGATATCAGTGATTTTGATGAGATTACAAAGTTGTGCAAGTCCATCAACTATCATTAGAAAAATATTAGCCGCATTCAGAATCTTTCTCATGAAGACACAGCTAAATTGCTATCAATTCATTTGTGACAAACCGTCTTGACTATTGTATCTCTCCTCCCTATGACATACCTAATTTTTTCCATTCACGATTGTTCTATTGGTTATTATACGTTTATATTTGTTCTTGTTTGTGGTTGAACATCTTTATGTAATTGAAGTATGCAAATTGTACAAAATTATGACATAATGCATGTTTTTTATCCATTGAGATTTCATGATTACACATTTGAATATCTAAAACATACAGTTGAATCAAGCAAGTCAAATATTTACGATTCATTTGAACTTTGTGTCAGTTATTCCACCACATGATTATGAATGTCATTGACTACAGAGAAAATGGTTCAATTGATTAAAGGTAAGAAAATGACCGAGAATCAATGTTAATATTGTAAATAATAGAAAATATTTTATCACTCTTATTGTATGTATGATACTGGTCCTATTTGTTTTAAAATTAGCGAATGGATTTTTTTTTACATTCTTGCTTAGTCAAATTATCAAGTATCTAATTAATTCATGTTCAGGAAATGATACGAATAATTCAATTGAATCAAGTAAAAAGCAGACAATGAATAAAATATATATACATAACTTCATATAACAAAATATAGAAAAACATTTCACTTTCTGATTTTATCTGCTTTAAAAAAGTTAGCTTATAGAAATTTAATGAAGAAGAAATTCAAGGAGAACATCAGCGAAAGTCATTGTAAAAGTGTAATTGTGTCACAATGACTTAAAAACTGTTTTGTGTGACAAGATAATTGATCAAATCATAAAAATCGAAGATATCGCGTTTTAAATCATCCCAAATGTCATCCACACACAAATTTCCAATTTGAAATATTCAAGATTCGGATAAAATAAAAGTTTTGTAGTAATGAAGTGCTAGGCCATTCCCTCCATTATCAAATTTTTACCAATAAATGACAATATTGACATTTATATCATTAAAAAACAAAAACAAAACAAAATCAACAGGGCCCTCCTCATTAACAAAAAAACGAAACCAAAAAAACAACAAAATGCATCTGTTAAAGTTGCCAATAAGCAATTGCTTATGCTCAACTGAAGCTTTATACATTCTACTTATTTACATTTGTTCATTTCATTGCCTTCTCGAAAAATAAAATAGTTTCCTTACTATAGGCCTACTAAGTAATATATCTACTTATTTACATTTGTTCATTTCATTGCCTTCTCGAAAAATAAAATAGTTTCCTTACTATAGGCCTACTAAGTAATATATCTACTTATTTACATTTGTTCATTTCATTGCCTTCTCGAAAAATAAAATAGTTTCCTTACTATAGGCCTACTAAGTAATATATCTACTTATTTACATTTGTTCATTTCATTGCCTTCTCGAAAAATAAAATAGTTTCCTTACTATAGGCCTACTAAGTAATATATCTACTTATTTACATTTGTTCATTTCATTGCCTTCTCGAAAAATAAAATAGTTTCCTTACTATAGGCCTACTAAGTAATATATCTACTTATTTACATTTGTTCATTTCATTGCCTTCTCGAAAAATAAAATAGTTTCCTTACTATAGGCCTACTAAGTAATATATCTACTTATTTACATTTGTTCATTTCATTGCCTTCTCGAAAAATAAAATAGTTTCCTTACTATAGGCCTACTAAGTAATATATCTACTTATTTACATTTGTTCATTTCATTGCCTTCTCGAAAAATAAAATAGTTTCCTTACTATAGGCCTACTAAGTAATATATCTACTTATTTACATTTGTTCATTTCATTGCCTTCTCGAAAAATAAAATAGTTTCCTTACTATAGGCCTACTAAGTAATATATCTACTTATTTACATTTGTTCATTTCATTGCCTTCTCGAAAAATAAAATAGTTTCCTTACTATAGGCCTACTAAGTAATATATCTACTTATTTACATTTGTTCATTTCATTGCCTTCTCGAAAAATAAAATAGTTTCCTTACTATAGGCCTACTAAGTAATATATCTACTTATTTACATTTGTTCATTTCATTGCCTTCTCGAAAAATAAAATAGTTTCCTTACTATAGGCCTACTAAGTAATATATCTACTTATTTACATTTGTTCATTTCATTGCCTTCTCGAAAAATAAAATAGTTTCCTTACTATAGGCCTACTAAGTAATATATCTACTTATTTACATTTGTTCATTTCATTGCCTTCTCGAAAAATAAAATAGTTTCCTTACTATAGGCCTACTAAGTAATATATCTACTTATTTACATTTGTTCATTTCATTGCCTTCTCGAAAAATAAAATAGTTTCCTTACTATAGGCCTACTAAGTAATATATCTACTTATTTACATTTGTTCATTTCATTGCCTTCTCGAAAAATAAAATAGTTTCCTTACTATACTAAGTAATATATCTACTTATTTACATTTGTTCATTTCATTGCCTTCTCGAAAAATAAAATAGTTTCCTTACTATACTAAGTAATATACCTACTTATTTACATTTTTTCATTTCATTGCCTTCTCGAAAAATAAAATAGTTTCCTTACTATACAAAGTAATACAACAAAATGAAAGCAAAACATTGTCAGATAAATTCATTTCAAACAGCTTCTGATTTTATTACTTTTTTGGAGTGTGTGCGTGTAGGTGCATTTCCATTCGTCTTTGTATTAAACATACAAGCCTGTGGTTACGTCTATCATCATCTGGCTTGGGTTTTTATTGTGACTGCATTTTGGTTAATGATAAAGCTAGTAAATAAATGGTTAGTGATCTTGAATCATTCATAGTATTAATCTAATACATGAGTGCAGCAAGATTTTGTTACAACGACAGCAAGAATATCTATAACTACACATGTGCTTACAACCAACATAAGCAATTAGAATATTTCTATACTTACACATGTAAACAACATGAAGCTTTGTTTATCTAACCTACACGTGTAAACCTGTTGGAAGTAACAACACATCAAACACATTATACATAATTAAAGGGTCTTGTGTGGTGGTGCTCATGTTAGGGTGGGTGTGAGAAACAAAAATAAAAAAGCAATTATTTGTGAAAAAACACACACTCGGCTGTAAACTAACCAAAACAACTTTTCTTGTAAAAAAAAAAAAAGAATGATCAAATGGTTCTCTCTTTTTTTGTGTCATCACAAATAAGTGACATTACGAATAAATGAATCTGAAATGTTCCTTTCCTCAACAACATCAAAAATAAGATGTAATCTGTTGGCATAAATGCAAAATTATAACTCTCTCCTGCCTTTATTTGTGAGAAGATGATAAAAAACTGGGAAGAAATGTCATGATATTAAGGGACACTTCTTTAAAGGGGATGGATATCCAAACGACACGTAACAACCATTGTAAAGAAAAAGACTGGGTAAAAGTGATAACGAAGGAAAATCACTCTCAAGCCCAAACAATATACACACCAAATTTGATTACACTGCAAAATCAATAAAAAAAAAAGTTTGTGAATTATGATTGTGAATATAAAAGATAAAATTGAATCGCCATTTCCCTTTTCAGTAATATAAATAATCAAGAACACAATGCTGGTAAATATTTGCTATCGGAAATTATCTTCGCAGATTATGTTGATTAATAATAAAATAAATTACAAAACTTTGGCACTCTACTCAAATTCTAAAATTCTGGTATTTTTTTATATGAGAGTGATTTTATCTGGTTAAGGGTGGCTTGCAGCACATAAATCGCATATTTTTCGTTTGAAAATTATTACAATGCATAAGTAAAAAAAAAAAAATTGAATCAAAACGGTGCAAAGCCTTTTGTATGGAAAAGAGTGACACCAACACCAGTGCAAAAAAAAAAAAAAACATCAACCAGCCACACCACATATTTTTAAAATATGTATTGATATGTAGTGAGATCATAGAAAACTGTCTGTAACAGGAGCCATGGTGAAATATAACGGAGAAGACTGCAAACCAGAGACTGACTAAGAGTAAGCTTTATGGAAAAAACATGTATAGAAACGTGAGGGTCAATCAGTCAAAGGCCGCTAGTTGACCTGACTACTTATCCCTTCTTCTTAACCAGGCAATGATTACTGGTGCTTTTACAACAGGAATAAGCTTATACATCTTCTGAAGCAACACCGTTTGTTATTTTTAAATATTTTTCCATTCAATTTAATGCTTCATAAAATCTAATGTTGATCATAACCATAATAAGGGCAACGAATTGGAGGGATGGATTTCATAGAGACCACAAGGTGAAGGAGGGGGGGGGGGGGGGCTGACAACACTATGAATTGACTGTGACTTCTAGCAAGCCTCTGAGAAGAAGAGTAGGTACAATCGCAATTATGCATTTCATACCTTATTATCTGTTTCTAGTTGATAATCAGTGTTCTTAAGAGATCTTGAACTGCCCCCCAAAAATTGACTTGATGTGGGTAAAAATTGTGGCAATGGTTTGGTTTCGTTCTTTTTAAAACTTTATTTCTTGTTCCCCCCCGTGCCTTAACGAGCAAAAATCCTTTTTTATAACTTCCACTCTTTCAAATTTTTATCCTTCACAGACTGCTGTGTCAAATTCAAACTCATCTACTCAATGACTTGCTGGTCACCAGTGATCAGTCATTGTCCCAACAATTTATTACCAAAACAATGCCTTGTTTATTTTTGTTTTGTTTTTAAGAGTTTTACAGCGCCATGATAAGACAAATTGCATTGTAACCAATCTCGAGATAATAACAGTAAAATACAAAACAAAAAACAAAAATTTCACGGAGGAAACCATTTTTAATTTGAGAGGTCAATTCTTACTTCGTATGTTTACTATATATGTATAGTCAGTGATGCTCTCATTTATGAGATTAACATGTAAATATATTCTATTTCACGTACTGCTAATGTTACAACAACTCACCTGAACTTGAATACAAGGTGGCTACTCTAGACAAAGGTTCCAAATAGGTGGATGGCACCCATCCCTCTTGATCAGTACGTAAATGGTGTGCGTACCACCATCCATTCTTGCCCACCCTCATCACTTCCACTGTGTCTCCCTCCTTTAAGGCTAGCTCTGTAGGGTCGACCACAAAGTAATCTCCCAGGGCTATGAAATGCTCTTTAAATGAAGGCTGAGGAAAGAAAATAAAATTGTTGTTAGTAAAAGTTATTACAACTTTGTAATATAAAATATTTTAACAACTACTTGTTGATTAGGCTTACTTAATTAGTTGCTTACATAAGAATTTTTTTAAAGTCTGAAAAACAAGCTCTCAACAGCTCCTACAGATTCTGCCTGCGTCATCATCTGCAGCTCCTCAGAAATTGCCCATCTGTCTGGTGTCTATGTCAGCCTCACTTCTTCTCCTTTGAAGATCACAGGTCAGGGTCTGACACTAATATTCGATGAATGGCTTGTATGTATTATGGTGTGTTCAATCCATCTTAA
>NC_088369.1:28870549-28878049 GCF_034508935.2 Berghia stephanieae | reverse complement strand
CCTTTGAGTTGATCAAATTGACTGAGTAGCACCCGCTTGATCTCCACCAACCACGCTGCTTTGGTGTCCATGTCTGGTGCTTGAATGATGTAGACTTCCTCTCTGCCCCGCAGCCACAGCTCAAACTTACGCTTGTCTCCTTTGATCTTTTCTGTCAATCCAACTTGAGACAGCTGAAAGAGATAAGATGTAAAACATGTTTTTTTAAAAATTGCTTGTTTTTAAGTGTTTTATGCCACACACAACTCATTTACGTCATATCAGCGTCAGTAACATGGAAGAAAGGGGGCAGCGTGGCTCAGTGGTATGGTCTTTGCTTCATACCTGATAGGTACCAAGTTCGAATACCCGCTGCGTTGTGTGGCCTTGAGCAAGTCACAAGGGAATTTTGAAAATGGGATAGTCCAAAAATTTTAGATTTACAATTGCACATGAGAAAATGTAAGACAAAGGTGAGTGGTTCTAAAAGGGAACAGATGTAGATTCCAAGCGTAAACTATGGTGTACTTAGTTTAAGATCACCTAAAAGTCTGCTCCACACACAAGCACAGCATCCCACTTAGAGAAACCCAATTAAATGTTACCAAATTCTGATATTCAAAACAAATTTTTAAAATAACAGTTCATTACAGAGAAAAATATATATAATCTCCCAAAAAAAAACAAAAAACAACATTTGTCTGTTTCCCTCTCAGTCAAGGACTCCGACCAGGGCCTGGACAAAATCAAAGTAAACTCATTCCAAGACAAAGACGGAAAGCAACATGGAAAAGGAAATATAAGGGAATAGAAGACACAACAACAGTGACCTCCTTGCTCATGATGGGAGGTCAAAAGACCCCACCCAGAATGTTGTTTTTATTAAATGATAAAATAATTTGCAAAGTGCGGCTATGTGGTCTAGTGGTATGACACTCACTTTTTCGGATTGGAAGGTCCTGGGTTCGAGCCTCGCGCTCGGCACATAGTTGTCCTTGGAAAAGGCTCTTTACTCACATTCTCTCACCGTACTCAGGTGTAAAATGAGTTCCTGGTCATTAATGGCGTTGTCTTTGTCAGAAAAATTGTAATATCGGCGTCATGTCCCGTCCTACTTGTTAAATGTTGCTATTGACCAGGGACCCCTTGTAAAGCACTTTGAGCACATTAAGTGAATATTGCGCTATATAAAGCTCAATTTAATAAAAACAAATTTTTAAAAGAAAGAAAATATAGACTAGAAATTTATAAAAGAAAATGAATTGAGATGTACTTTTAAAGTTTGAGTTTTCAGTCCCAGATGTCAGAATCTTGGAATGCAGGACAAGGTAAGTCGTTTGAATTCACACAGAGTACCTAATCAGGTTAGGACAAATGAGCTTCAAACTCTGACTATGTCGTCTGACTGTATTATTCCTTGTTAGGGGCATGGAAAGGGGTAGCTGGGAAATGATTCCCACAGCTGATTCTCAATGACTGAGGCTGGGCATATTGCCTTGGACATCAAATACAGAAACATACACACATATCAGATATATTTTCAATACAAGCAATAAAATTAAAGAATGGAGACAAAAAACAAAATGGTATATGAATGAATGAATCCAAATATGCATACATTGCCTCTTACCTTGAGCTTATTTTTAAAAGTGTAAGATGGGTTGTCATTGTTGTGTTCATCTTTTTTCTTACAAAGTAACACAGCTTTCTGGTACAAAAATACATGTCGTTGCATGGAGCGGAGTCTCAGATCTCGAATGCGTTCATGTTTGTGTTCTGTCCATACCCGGAATGAACCATGCATCAAAAGTTTTCCTTGATCAGCCAAGTTTTCCTGCAAAATTTAAGAGAAAGTAAATAAACAAGAAAAGAAAGAGGAAAATAAAAAAAATTAAAAAAACAAAAAAACAAACACCAGCACACCCCCCCCCCCCCCCCCCCCAAAAAAAAGAACAAGAAAACTTAAAGACATAGGAAGTATACAATCATATATCTTTATTAAATGTTTTAGATAATCCATCAATTATCTTTGTTTCCAATTTTACCATGGTATTGCCGTTTTAACTACTATTCATATCTAAAGAAATTTCTCCTATTATGTACATTTGTGTCAGCAATGAATTCACATAAGCCGTGATTTAATTTTAAAATGGATAAGAAACAAAGAGATATGACTCCAGCTATTGTTCTCAATCACAATTTTTTTTAAATGATTGAAATCATATGAATGATTTCAGATCAGATCTGAATGATCTCAGAGTCAATTTAAGATCAATCAAAGATTTACATAATTGGTTACTAAGTCATAAACGGGTGATTAAAATCAGTATTAAATCGGTATCTGAAAAATATAGTATAGATACAAATATATAGACTTTATAGAAAATACAACAATTGGTGCTACCATTACAAATCAAATCCCTAACCATCCATCACTTTCAACTTACAGTGAATCCTTGAATGTTGACCTGATGCATACTGTCATTGAGATAAGCCAACACAGACAGCATAGTGTCCAGAGCTTCTTTGACAGCATGACTCATTTCTGTGTTGTTGCCAGCAAATCGAAGCATCTCCTTTGGGTAGACAATATATAAGTAAAACAATTAACACATAAATAAATAAATGAAAGATCATATGACACATTGTGATTAGTCATGATTCTACTATTAAATGTCCTATTAAAAGTCAGCATGACTTCTGTATTCACAGTACAAGACAAACTATTTTATTTATCATAACTTCATGCAACTTTCCCTTTTTGAAATCCAAATTAAACAATTTGTGAGCATATTACTTGAAATCAAAACAGATTACAGAGGTTTCAAGACTCTCCTGAATTATAGAGAAATGTCATTACTTTTCTTTCAATTTCTTTGTTTACTATTCGTAGTGCTGAAAAGGAATTTTGTGTCAGAAATATTCTTTGAATTTTTAATGCTACATTTCACCAAACTTTCCATTTTCACCTTTTTGCCAGCGTTTTCAAAATCCCAAATCCAAACAGCTTCTTACTTCTCTCTACTAGATACTGAGTTAACCTTGTTTCATGCCACTAACCTTAAGCAACAATTGGTATTTGGTGATTCTCTGGATAGGCTTCAAGAGATAGGCACCGAGCGGTAGACGGTGACCTAGTTTCTGCTGGCAATCCTGGGAATAATGAAAAACAAAATAATTACATGAATGTTATACTTATGAGAGCTTACCTACAGTTTTTATTACTCTATTCTGTGCATTTTACAATGTTTATCACTATTGGGTAGACTACCCCCATTTAATGAAGAATGTTGCTTGCAACATTTTTACCCACTTGTACCATCATTTCCATTTTGGACAAAGATGTCAATGTTGTTAACCGAAAGGACTTTTAAATTTTAACATTGTGCAAGTTTAATTTAATTTCACGAGATGCAAAAGGTGTTAAATGCCCACAACTTAAAATCTTGCAACAGATCAATAACTATAACAAATACTTAACAAATAGGCCATTAGTTTGTCCAGGTTTTTATCTATGTGTGAAAAACGCATTTGTCTGGAAAGTTCTAAACACTCACTTATTTCTCCGACCCATAATTCAATTTCCTAAAAATCATTTGGTGACCGAGAATTACATTTACTAGCATACAGAGAGAGAGAGAGAGAGAGAGAGAGAGAGAGAGAGAGAGAGAGAGAGAGAGAGAGAGAGAGAGAGAGAGAGAGAGAGAGAGAGAGAGAGAGACAGACAGAGAGAGAGAGAGGAGAGAGAGAGGAGAGAGAGAGAGGAGAGAGAGAGAGAGAGAGAGAGAGAGAGAGAGAGAGAGAGAGGGAGAGAGAGAGAGAGAGAGAGAGAGAGAGATTCCTTCTTACCTTAAAAAAAGCATTATCGTCTCCAACCAATGTTCTCAATTCTTCTGATTTTGGTTTGTTTTGGCAGTAAATACTGTACATTTGAAACTCTCCTTTCTGTGGATAAACAAATTTGAATAACTTTCAGTTTTGCATTTTAAAAAATAAATCAGATTTCTATGAAAAACTGATTAAATAACTCAGAATACACAAGGAGAAGTTGGATCATTTCTTTAGCTATCAAGCTTTAATATATAAGTGATCTAACAGTGAACTTTATTTGGTGATGGTGATGATGGTAGTCGCATGTCATGTTTTGTTCATGATGGTGAAAATAGAAAATAATCATTTACTTATTAATGAAAGATAAATCATTTTGAAAAATCATTACTTCTAGAGGCTAGTTAATATGTGATATTGAAACAAAACATCTCTCATTGATCTCAAAATACAAATATATCTTACCCTGTTGACAAAACATTTTCCAACCTTGCAAGGATCATCACGGCAATTTCTCAATTCTTGTAAGAAGAAGCTGAAATTTATTTAAAGGGATAAATTACATCCATGCACTAGATGCATTTCTAAAAACTAATAGAATAAAAAATGCTAGTTGTCACAAATGGGACCATATTGACCTTATTTGTAGTATGGGATCTGATAAGCACTATTCACTTATTTAGATATCAAACGATCATAAAAATTTGAACTCTCTGCTATAAAAACGAACATACTCTAATTGTGATGTTGACGATACTTACTCTTTGTGAAATCGGTATATTTCTGGAAGGTTACCGAATAGGATGTGCTTCTGTCCCAGGAGGGGAGGAGGGATCATCATTAGTAGGGATTTGTGGTCCATCTCGTTGTAATAACCCTGAGGGAAATAATGGAGATTGTGGTGATGATAAGAATAAAGATTATAATGCGCGTGGTGATGGGGTTGAATGGGGTTTTCATGATGGTCTGCGGCTATGTGGTCTTGTGTTATCACACTCACTTTCGGATCAGAAGGTCCTGGGTTTGAGCCTCTCTCTGTGCATAGTTGAGTCCTTGGAAAAGGCTCTTTACTAACATTCTCTCACTGGCTGTGGACAGTGTTGTCTCAGTCAGAAATTTTTATTTAATAACGCCAAACAGACATCATGTCTCGTTCTAAATGTTATGTGTTGCTGTTGGTCAGGGACCCTTTGTTAAGCATTTTGAGCACGTTTAGTGGATATTACCCTCTATAAAAGCTCAAGTTGTTTTTGTTTTTTTGTTTTTGTTTTGGGTGGTGCCATTGATACTACAGTTTACAGGGCTCAAATGATTCCTTTGAATAAACAAAACTCACAAATCTTACTTCAATAAGCCATGCATAGCACTAAGAAATGTTTCTCAAATATGTATCATTGTATTCACAATTGACTCAGAGATCACGGGGTTGAAACAAGAGTCGGATGCTTTCCCTCAACAGATATCGAATGCATTCATTTCAAGTTTCTTTTTTCAAATAATACAAGAGGTCCCAAAGAAAAATCTATACTAACCTGTAGAATTTGATGCATTTCATTGACATAGGTCACCTCAGTGTCAATAAGTTCTGTCATCACTCTCCTGGAATAAAAATAGAAAAAGATGAACAAGGTAGTGGAAAATTGGTTGAAAAAGTCTTCATCAAAATCAATTTTCCTTAGAAAACTTGTACATATCTTATTCCAATGCCTTCTCTATTAAAAAAAAAATACGAATTATTTCAGCATGAAATTCTCAGTTGGTGTAGATAGTAAATAATGCATTTGCCTAGAGAACAGTTTTGAGGTTGGGGAGGTTTGGTGACCAGACAAGGTTGGTAACTGCTTTGTGATTTTCATTTCTTGTATTTTCTTCTGTGCATTATCTATCTAGCATGGGGGGTTCAGTGGCAGAGCACCCGCTTTACACGCAAAGGGATGGAGATTGATTATCTAGCACTATGATACTTGAATGTGTCTGTCTCTAAAAAGTCCATGCCACCCACAGTGTTTGACTCTTTGCAAATATTTTACTACTCTCAGTTTAAAATAACATTAGATGTCTAGTATTAAGTAGCATAAAGCAATGTGGACTTGTGGTGAGATAGTCTTCTCAATGAGCTGTGGATTCATTATAAAGCCGAGAGATGTGTGATAATTTCTAGCATTGTACAGATTCCCTGAGACTTTATATGAAATTGACATGGAGAGTATGACTAAAATTAAAATGACTTAGCATGGACAAAAGAAAATAAAAATAAAGTAGCAGGTGAAACGTTAAAAACTTAAATGGAGTATGCCTAAAGGGACTCTTTTACCCAATTATCATAAATGTGTTCAAAACACATCAACTCTTTGGAGGGTTTAAACTCTTATCCCAATTTAAGAAGTTATTATTTTTTTCATTACTGTCGTTTGGCATTGAGACTGTCCGAGTCGGGGAATGAGTGCATGGAGGCAGATGTATCACATGACGAATTATGGGCATCGCTACTGCTGTGGTTGCTATGGTTACTGTGGTGGGTGTGGTCACTCATAGTGGAAGAGGAAGAGATGTCTGAGGCGGACCGACTAGTCATCATTTGTTGGCTGTAGTGGCACAGGGATGGTGGTGGTGGTGGTGGTGGTAGGCGGGGAGGGGGGGGGGGGGGGCAGGAGTAGATAAATAGAAGAGAATGAAAATTGTTTGATTAATACAAATCCAACTATCAACAAACGGTGGTAGACATGAATATAGATGGCAACGTCATTTTTAGGCCACCCCCCTTTCCAATAAACAAATAAACAAAACTAAAGAAAACTCAGAGATTTGAAAGAAATAAGAAGATAAGAAAGATTATTTTTAATAACCAAGATACAAAATTTGAATAAATACCTTAGAGGTGAGGGAAGATCACTGGGAGATTTATCGTGGTTACTGGAAGAAGCTTGGCTGGAGTTGTCTGGACTGATGAGAGCTGGGTTGTTAGTAGGGGTGTTGGATTGGACATCTGGCCGATACTGATGGTATTTTTTTTAAAAAGGAGGGAAAAGATTTCTATTAATAGATAATACTTAAAAGCAAATATGAACGCTTTTGTAAAGCAATCCAGCTTGCTAACCACATTGCTTTACAAAGCTCCAGTCACTTACCCAAAAGGTCGAATGTCCACTAAAACATTCGTTTATTTTTGTTGTGTGGTATTGTCTTTGTTATCTTTCCTTCTTATTCTACTACTACTACTACTACTACTACTACTACTACTACTACTACTACTACTACTACTACTACTACTACTACTACTACTACTACTACTACTACTACTACTACTACTACTACTTCCACTACTACTACTACTACTTCCACTACTACTACTACTACTACTACTACTACTACTACTACTACTACTATACTACTACTACTACTACTACTACTACTACTACTACTACTACTACTACTACTACAACTACTACTACTACTACTACTACTACTACTACAACTACTACTACTACTACTACAACTACTACAACTACTACTACTACTACTACAACTACTACTACTACTACTACTACTACTACTACTACTACTACGACGACGACGACGACGACGAAGACGAAGACGATGACAACGATGACTACTATATTTCCCTGAATCTTATATACTAGAGATCTAATTCCCATTGTCAATCTTCCCCCCACACACAACCCCCCGCCCCTT
>NC_088369.1:28835549-28860549 GCF_034508935.2 Berghia stephanieae | reverse complement strand
AACCCAAAACGAACAAACAAATGAGAAATAAAAAAAAAGAAATACAAAACAAAACACGAGGTTTTTTAACAGAATTTTAGACAGGATTTTGTCATCTTAATCCATTCATATTCGAAGTTTAACAATAAGGACAGCAAAAGTTTACATATACTTCGGGACCCTTGACATACAAACGTTTGGGATCATCTAAATCTATCGGCATATGAAGCAAAATATTTTTAAAAGGTGCAGTTTATGGCGATAGAACCCCCCCCCCCCCCCCCCCCCCCCCCCCCGCCCCTCCCCAATTTTATCAATGTCACACGTCATCATACTACAATAACAACCGGTAAACTAGTAAGAATCAAATGGGGCGGAGTAACCAAAACAAACAAAACAAAATGCATAATCAAATCGATTCTACCCCCCCCCCCCCTTACCCCAACACACACACACACACAAACACACACAACACATTCACACATATAGGACACATCATTATATTACGTAGAGCATAATTTAAAAGGAGAGAAAAAAAAAAGAAGAATATTAATATAACTATAAAAACGCAAAAACAAACTTACTACGGCTGGGATGATCCAAGGCCATACGTAATCCGCACGAATGATTTCATTGTTTCCTGTGCACTCAATAGATATATCATTATCTATTTAATGTATAAATATCCTTTGACGTGAAGCAATCTGCATGGAACCATTACACCGTGCAGACGAAGAGTCCTGGGAAACACAGAACGTAATGATATGTTCCAAACCAAGACTCCCCCCCTCCCTCCCCCAAAGAAAAAAAAAATAGAAGGGTAGTTTACAATAAGAAGGAATCGGGTTGTAATTGATGACGATACTTGCTGGCGTAAAATTATAAAGAGAAAAGTTGGGATTGGGGGTTGACACTAGCGTAAAGTAATGCATAATAATGCAGTGCCAGGCAAAGAAGATGAGAAAAATACAATAAACTTTTTTTTTTCTTTCTTTTTTTTTTTTGGGGGGGGGGGGGGGGGGCAACAAAATACAAGCAGCCTTCCATAGTAATATAGCGGATAGAACATCACGTATTAAAAAAAAACACATATAAGATATAACAACGGAGGACAAATATTTTAATCTCGCACAGATAACCACTGTCATCATTATTTTGAATTAGTCCTTGAAGTCTTGTGTCTGTCGCCTGCAAATTTTAGTATTAGTTTAGTATTAGTGCCCTCATTTACAGACATTGGTGTAGATGGCAGAGTAATGGGAAGAATACACAGCTCTATGGCGTTCCAGTATTTGTTAATACAAATGGTGATTCTTCCAAACCACCACGTGATTTATAATATTAGGTTTGTTTAATTTTTCTATCGGTTGATTAGGCTGTATCGTATCAAAGGCAAACAAACGAAAATTATAAATGTTATTCAGCAATATGGTTTAGGATTATCTAAATATATTAGTACAACATTCGTTAGGCGTCCCTTTTGAACAAAATCCATCACACCCTAAAGCCAGATAGTCTTTCTCATTTGAATCAAGTTAGGTAATTTGTGCCATGCCAAATACTAGCTCAAACTGCATTTAGAGAACAACACAACGTTTGGAACAGGACATCATTAATGAAAATAAAAGAATATGCCTTTACGAAGCGCTAGTGTTGCCAATCCTTATGTACAACTGTGGTACGTGGGGTCTTACAAAAAAGAATTTGGACACCCTGGGCTCCCTTCATCGCAAACAATTGAGACGAGTTATTGGGGTGCATTGGCCATACAAAATCAGTAAATAGGATGTATATAACAGATGCAGAGTACAATCAGTCGGTACGCGTATAAAGAAACAAAGATGGAACTGTTCGGACACGAGATGAAAATATTCCAGCACTCAATGGAGCCAAATACAGAGGGCGTACACCAACTTCCAACATTGAATATCAAGATTACAATTAGAAACAACAACCAAAGAACTGATTTCAACAACAAGAAAATATTCACCTGCCTCAGCACCTTAACACACATGATGACATTCTTAAGCTAAGAACACTTGCACTAGACAGAGATTTATGGAGGCAAATTACTAACTGGATAATAGAAACAGACTGACAAACTCGAATTGACGCACACATTCACGGCAAGCGTCCATAGAGACTGCGCAGCCATATTCCTTCATTCAAATGCTTTACCAAAACAAAGGAGCCAGAAATGTGCGATCATTGTCAACCAACCCGTCATTGATAATTCTCAACATTGCACGAGTTTTTATACAATATGAGACACTTTAGGATGCCACTTTGATGATGATATCAACCATTTCCATACAGTAGGCCAATAGAGGAAATTGACGCTTTAGTCACACATGATATACAAACTACATTGTAACAATCCGAACAGATTTGTGGGCGATTCTCATTCACCATGATTGCATTCTACAGGAAAGTGGCGGAAATCCCTTCAAACGTGTTAGCAAGGGTAAACCATAAAGTAGGTCTCTGAATGAATGAAAGAATGAACGAATACGTGAACAAATGCATAGGCGAAGGAAGATTGCGAGCTACACCGGATACATTTACGATAAGGGGAAACTTGTTTGATTTGTAAATTTACCCGAGTAAGCCTCCACATAATTCAACATTTCCCGACTGCTGCTATTGCTATTACGTGTCCTTGTTTTAGCTAACATTTGAACAATGGCAGCTACGAAAAACCTCTCGTGTCCTATGTTACTGTTTTCTCTTCCATAAACGGCAATCCTTACAACTCGCTTGACTTTCTAATATTTGCTTTTCACGCATCAAAACCTATATAATGAGTGGTTGTGTGTGTGTGTGTGTGTGTGTGTGTGTGTGTGTGTGTTGTGTTTGTGTGTGTATGTATATAATAATAATATTAATAATAATAATAATAATAATAATAATAGAATAACAACAATAATAATATAATAATAACAATAATAATAATGATAATATAATAATAATAATAATAATAATAATAATAATAATAATAATAATAATAATAATAATAATAATAATAATAATAATAATAACAATAATAATAATAACAATAATAATAATAATAATAATAATAATAATAATAATAATAATAATAATAATAATAATAATAATAATGTAATTCATTTATGTAGCGCATATCCCATACAATATAGCTCTAGGCACACACACACACACACACACACACACAATATATATATATATATATATATATATATATATATATATATATATATATATATATATATATATATATATATATATGGCATGCAATATATATCATAAATTAAAAAATACTCTAACATATTATCAACAACATTTATAAGATGAGAATATGGAATTATTTTAAAAAATGTAAATTAGGTAAATATGTTCTTTGAGGTGACACTACAAAATTAAGGTAATTAAACCTGTGGTATATGATGACGATTTCTTATCCATTCTTTTTAAACTTGAATTTATTTTTAAATAAATATATAAATAAATGCTCAATTGGCTGTTAGTAGGTACCATCTGAATATAACAGAAAGCGATTACTTTAATATTTTTAAAAACTGCTTCAGAATCAGTAAAGTACAGCACAGATTAAATGTGCAGAGAATTCCACACGGTTGGAGCTGCGCAATATAAAGTTCTGTCTTTTAATTTTGTGTTCCCCCTTTTTGTGGTGCGCAAAAGATGTTGATCACACGATCTTAAATTACGAGATATGATATCATCATTAATAAAATCCTTCAGGTAAAAATGTGAGCAATCATTTTTAGAGTTAAAACATAGCATTGCAATTTTATAATCAATATTCTAGCTTTAACAGCCAACCAGTGGTGTTCATAAAATATTGTGGCTATGTGCTCTCTTTTTTCTTCTTTAAAACAATTCATGAGGCTTGGTTTTGTAAAAGTTGTAGTTTCTTTAAAATATTATGTCACAGAGGCTATGGTATATGAATCGGAAGGCCGTTAGTTCGCATCATATGATCTATGTGGAAGTAAAAGGGAAGTTTTATATAGTTTCTTTTCCCTGTTGACACCCACTGAGTAGGCGCCGAGACACTTTTGGGGTCATCTCAGAAATTAGCTTTAGTTTATGGAAGGCCGCTTAATATGAAAAGAAAATGTTATGGCTTAGAAGTGTTAGCATTGCACTCTTGCGACGCTGTAAGTTCACATCATTGAAGACAACAATTATTGATAGATTATACTAATATGTACCCGTTCACATAGCAGTTATTTCTATTATTATGTATTATTTTGAGATAAACATTTCTCCAGCTCTTAATTTCTCGTCTGTTTTGAACAATGAATATGCTTTGATCGTAATGTCAAGATAATCTTTAAGGAAATTGACATAACTGTTAACATTGATTAAATATTAAATGCTGATTGGTAACAGCTGAAGTGTACAGACCCAATACTCCCTTTTTTTTCATGCTCCATATATATATATAATAGTAGAATTGTCGCGATGTAAATGAATGTTCATATTTTTCCATCACTAATCGGTCTGTCACAATATTATGCTTTGTACATGACACAACATTTCACACAACTATTCTATGTATGTAAATCTATGTATGTTTCGATATATTATGTGAGTCACATTTAGGCTCTATAATATTTTAAAAAACATTTGGATTGGCAAACTTATACTATGTACTTTTACCATTGGCCACATCGACCATGGAAATCAATGTTTATTGAAATTTCCTCCCTTTAAATCAAACTCTTTACAAATTAGAAATTAACACAGATTAATATATCTATACCCACACACACATACACACACAAACACAAACACGCACACACATACACACAAACACACATACACGCACACACATACACACACATACACGCACACACATACACACACACAAACACGCACACACATACACACATACACACACATACACACAAACATATACACACGCCCAAACACAAACACTAAATATATATAACACAATTTCTGAAAACACGAACCTATTGAAAATTATTCCTGCTTTATTTGAACAATTTGATAAATTAACACAACTATCCAGGAAGGAAACAAAATCATTCACCAGGAAGGAAACAAAATCATGCAACAATCTCTTTTCTACGGGTCTAACGTTTGTAACACCTCGCACGTCTACTCTCCCTCCCACCTTATACGCACCACACCGTACAGTCAGTCAACTTAAGCTTTGCGTACTTAGATTACGTCCGTAGTAAATCAACGCGCGGTAGCAGCTAGTTAGTATTTAGATAGCTTTATTTACCGTACGTACATTGATAAAACAATTTTTTTTATTGTGGACATTTGACTTTTACTTCAAATATGGATCATTGAAAAAACCCATCAACTTGCTCTTCTTTAAAAAAGAGTCCGATTTGAGTGTTTTGAAAAAGTGCGTTTGAAATCGCTCCTGACAAAGTAGAGAGTAAATACAAGTTAAACAAACAAACAAACCAACAACAAAAATCCCTAAAATAAAAATCAGCTTGTCTCGACTGGCGATCGAACCTAAGACCTCTTGATTACCTGCCAGACTGATTTTTTAGGATATTTTATTCTTTTCTTGTATTTTTCTCTCTGCTTTGTCTGCCACTGTTTCATACCCAATTTTTCAATTTCAGCTCTTTATCTTACACCAGTGTCTGCTCCCTAATTGTCACATTGAGAGTGTTTGATGAGTTGATAGAGTTGAATCGATAGATATAATAATATGTGCGGCTATGTGGTCGTGTGGTATGACACTCGCTTTCGGATCGGAAGGTATATAAAGTCAAGTTTTCTGGTCCAAACAAGAGTTTTGTTAAAATACGACAGTGTTACAGTTGACGCGGCCGGTCTGTACACATGTAGTACATTGGCCATCATAATAATACGGAAGATCGATGATCAGGCGCCTGCTGTGAGTCTGGAGTCGATGGCCGAGTGATTAGCACGTTTCCACTTTTGTGAAAGTATGATCGATAACCAGACAGGTGATTTATGAGTATGATGAGTGATATTATATATATATATATATATATATATATATATATATATATATATATATATATATATATATATATATATATATATATATATATATATATGATTATGATGATGACACATACAGAGGGAGAGAAGAAAGAGAGAAGAGGAGAGAGAAGAGAAGAGAGAGAAGAGAGAGAGAAAGAGAGAGAGAGAGAGAGAGAGAGAGAGAGAGAGAGAGAGAGAGAAGAGAGAAAGAGAGAGAGAGAGAAAGAGAGAGAGAGAGAGAGAGAGAGAGAGAGAGAGAGAGAGAGAGAGAGAGAGAGAGAGATGGAGAAAGGTGGGCAACTAGACAACCAAAAAGATGAAAATACCCACACATGTACATATCTACATGATCTTAAGTTTGTTAAATATGGAAAACGCGTCTTTAAAAGCGACGAAGTTTGAAATCATTGCCACCCAGCCGGTCGCTGTCCACACCCAATGCTAATTTGTGACTTTGAAAAATGAAAAAAATACGAAAAAAAACAATTGTTTCCATTCTAGAACTATTCACATTTAGTTCTAGGCACACTCTGGTTTACAACGATCCGGTTAGGCAACCTCTGCCCTGTGTTAAAAATTACTATTCTCGGTGTTTTCAACGTTTTTTAGTGTTATTACTCAGCGGTGTCACCGGAACTGTGTTGTAAGGCATGCGTCCGTGGTCTCAAGACTCGGTATTAATTATGGGATTATCTCTTTCAAGAAAGAGATGGGTAGATATAACAGGGCGGGTTTATCTCATACGACGTCTGGCACTGTGGTATTGTGTTCCTAGGAAATGGAATAGACCGAAAGATAACTGATAAGTTGGGAGGAATTAACCAGTTAACTGCCTTACGGCAAAAAAAAAACAAAAAAAAAAAACGCGTAAAAGAAAATTTGGTCAGACAAGTCTTCCTTCAAATATCGATTTATTTAACTGACCATCATCTTGGCAAAAACTCTCAAACCTGGGACTATGGAAGACTTCGCGAGCTCCCATGTTTCAGATTTCTTTGCCAAGTTGAGGGTCATTTACATCGGTCGATATTTGAAGGACGAGTTTTCTGGCCAAATTTTTATGTACATGTTTTTCTGGAGTACGGTAGTTAACTGTTTTGATTCATGGTTAGGTCAGCGTGTCGTATGTATGGATATGGGTAGAGGTTGCAAAGATGATCACACTCACCCATTCTTACAAAAAGTGTATGTCTTTAACTTATAAAGACAATAAAACGAATAGAGGAATCCACGTATTTATTTCACCGCTGTGTAGTTTCTTCTTAAATCGATGCCTTGGTGCTCTTGAAGTTATTTATTTTAATGTCGTCAAATGTTCTGAGCTATAATATTGCGCAATATCCACTAAAGAAAGTAGAAAGAATTCATGGAAAAGCAATAGAAAGGAAAGCATTCTCAATTACCAACAATAAAAAACATATTTTATACCATGAATTTAGTCTTTTACCATCTGGGAGAAGGTTTTGTCAGATTAAATGTAGAACTAACAAGTATAAATCAACGTTCGTTCCATCAGCAATAAAAGTTTTGAATATTTCATATGGTACAGAAAAACCAAGGATTGATTCGTTGACTGATTAACTGATTAATTTATTTAATGTAAGATTAACTGACCAATTGATAATGATGATAATTTTTGGTGTCGAATTGCCACAATCGTAACAAATTGAAAACGAAATGAATATGTTTATGTTGTGTATATCGCACGTGTGAAAGAAAGAGAGGAGAGAGAGAGAGAGAGAGAGAGAGAGAGAGAGAGAGAGAGAGAGAGAGAGAGAGAGAGAGAAATAAGTAGGAGTGAAATATCTGTTCAATGTTACAGTTATCGTTTAACGTTATAACAAGTGTAACTAAATGACAAATTGCCATATTTATGGACAATAAAGATCTATTATTATTATTATTATTATTATTATTATTATTATTATTATTATTATTATTATTATTATTATTATTAGACGTGCTCAAAGTTGTTTACAAAGGGTCCCTGACCAACAGCAACAAGTAAAATGGAGAACTAGACATGACGGCCGTTAGGCGATTAAATTTTTTTCCGACAGAGACAACGCTGTTAACGACCATGTACTCATTTTATAACTGAGTACGGTAACAAAATATGAGTAAAGAACATTTTTCCAAGGAATCAACTGTGCGCCGAGAGGCTCGAACCCAGGACCTTCCGATCCGAAAGCAAAGCGAGTGTCATACCACGAGACCACAGTACCGCACAACAACAAAACACCAACCCCCCCCCCCCCTAAATAAAACAAACAAACAAAGCAAAACAACCCCCCCCCCCCAAAAAAAAAAAAAAAAAAAGAAAAAAAAGAACAGATCAACAAAGTCACCTCTACTCTTTAACCTTAGCATATTATTACAATACACCGAAGTGAGTACTTATGTCAACAATCTGATTCATATCATCCATAGTCATTTTTATTTGATTTTCAAACGCAGTTAGTTATTAAGCGATTCGTGACAAAAATTTAACCGTTATTACCAAACATTGTTTACGTCGCGGGTAAGCTGCCGAAGGCTGAGGTGTGATAAACAACATCGACACAACTGAGCTAAAAAAAACATAGGTAGATACACATAAACACACCATAACGAATTAAAATGCAGGAGAGGAAATAAATGGTATTGATCGGACACGTTTGAGATGATACATTTCAAAGACACGAGGACAATAAATTGAAATGAACAAAACAGAAAATTCATAACATGATTAAAAGTTTGACATGCAAAGGTTAGAGTTTATTTAGTATTGTCACGAACCAATCTATCATTGATCAATCTCAATGTCGTTTGACTGTCCAATCTATCATTGACCAATCTTAATGTCGCTTGACTGTCCAATACATCATTGACCAATCTCAATGTCGCTTGACTGTCAAATCTATCATTGAACAATCTCAATGCCGCTTGACTGTCAACTCTATCATTGAACAATCTCAATGTCGCTTGACTGTCCAATTCATCATTGACCAATCTTAATGTCGCTTGAATGTCCATTTCACCATTGACCAATCTCAATGTCGCTTGACTGTCCAATCTACCATTGAACAATCTCAATACCGCTTGACTGTCCAATTCATCATTGAACAATCTCAATGCCGCTTGAATGTCCATTTCACCATTGACCAATCTCAATGTCACTTGACTATCTTAAAAGTCGATGGTTGTTTAGTAGCTCCCACAATGAAAAAGTTCCAATAATATGTGATAAAGAAAAACAAATTCATGATTACGTCATGGTTGTTTTTCCCGTTACCAATACGGCAGCCGGATCGATAAATAAATCTTGTAATCAATGGAGTAAAGAATCAAGTAAACGGTCTTTTCTATTGCAATACATATTGTTATTGTGTGTGAGTGTTTATGATGTCTTTGTCGATTTCTTCTTGTGTGTAGGACTGTTTGTGTCTGTTTGTAATTGCTTGTGTTTGATAGCCATCGTAATTGGCGATGGAGTGATAGATTAGCGTGTTTATGCATATACGTAAATCTGTGTCATTGTGTACCCCTGAGAGATAATATATATATTTATAAATATATATATATATATATATATATATATATATATATATATTATATGTATATAATATATGTATATATATATATATTATATATATATATATATATATATATATATATATATATAATAGATATATAGGTAGATAGATAATAGATAGATAGATAGATAGATAGATAGATAGATAGATAGATAGATAGATAGATAGATAGATAGATAGATAGATAGATAGATCTAGATTATGATAGAGACAGATACAGAGAAAGAAAAGAGAGAGAGAGAGAGAGAGAGAGAGAGAGAGAGAGAGAGAGAGAGAGAGAGAGAGAGAGAGAGAGAATATGAGAGAGAGAGAGAAGAGAGAGAGAGACGGAGACAGAGAGAGAGAGAGAGAGAGAGAGAGAGAGAGAGAGAGAGAGAGAGAGAGAGAGAGAGAGTGCCGTGAGATAAACGAATAGAGGTGGAATGGGAAGAGAATGTAATAAAATCAAGAAGTCATTCGGCAATGATTAAAGGTTGCGTCTCAGGTTTCAATCGCTCGATATCTCCAATTACATCGATAGGCGAATCGATACATCACGATATCTAAACGTTTGGCGGGCTGTAATTATCAAATCTTTCCAATTACCGTTCAATTGATACAAAACCTCTTTTCTTTAACACGACTGGATACAAAAACATTTGTATTGAACACAAAACTTGACGAATAGTGTAGGATACGAACTCAGATAAAGGCGAAAGAAAAACACAATAAATGATCTCAATAGATGATACTAGTCGATTGATTTTTGTCGAGATTAGAATTGTCAGAGTGTTTTATTTATGCCTTTATGTATATTTTATCACAAAATATCCTACCACTGCAATTGGCCAGTGCCATGTCGGAATGATGTACGATGGTGATTTCATTTTTTCCAGATATCTTAGCAACACAAGCACTTTGTTGCCTTTTTTTCGACAGGCTAAACCAACCAGTTTTGTGGTCTTATTAGTAAGATACAAATCACTTATTTTACTGGGGCGGATTTCATGAACTCGGACTAGCGCAGACTCTGATTATCTCTGACTTTAGTCAAGGACAAGAAAAAATCGGATTTCATGTGAGCTAAGCAAGTCCCAGACTAAAATCACGGCACCTTCGGACTAAGTTTGGCCAAGTTTTAGTCATTTGCTGAGGCAGGACTTCACAAGCTTAGACCGAGACTATTAACTAGGATACGTCATAGCGTCAACGTAGATATCAGCTATTTTTAGATGAGAGCCCTTCGATTCGGAAAGGAAAATACATCGGTTACGAATGGCAGGGGCAAAAAGTGTCCTTTTGCTATTGACACTGGCTTTTTAAAAATCTATAATATAAGTGCAGATCGTCAAAAGTACACATTTTTGTGAGTAACAACTAAAATTTAATCTAATCGGCTCGTGAGTTGCGAGTGACTGGAGACTGGGGACTCGAAATCGAAGGATTTGCGTCAAGGAACAACCCAAAAAAATATTAGAAAGTATAGTGGAGACAAAAATTATTCTGCTGGCATTGTAACTGACTGAAATAATGTGATACATCAGAACACACTTTCTCTTGTGTTTGTTTGTTTGGTTGTTTTGGGGTTTTTTTTTTTTTTTTTGGTTCAATGTGTTTGAGTTCATTGAAACTTTCATGGGCCTAAATAAATAATTGACAGTCGACCATCATGGACGATATTGTAGTCTAGCAGTGGAATGTCAATATCACATGATTTGATTCATTATGAAAAAAGTAAGTTAAAAATATGAAAAGAACGAAATATTATCTATGTCGGATGTGTTGCTAATTCCTCTTTGGAAATCTTTTGCGTTGAAAGTATGAAGGTGTGTATCTTACCCTCGTGTACTAGAGAGCCGAATTAGTCACCGTCCTTACAACGCCCACTTCTAGGCAAGAGACTAGCTAGTCCGAGACTAGAAAGCGTTCATGAAATCCGATTTTTTTAGTCACTTGCTTCGCTTAGGCTTAAGGCAAGCTAGTCATTTACTCGACTGGTAAATAACAAAATCTAGACCTCGTTCATGAAAACGGGCCCTGGTATCTTCAATAATAATTCGACCAGCGCCTTACCCACTTTAATACAAGATGTGCATTGAACGTAAAATAAAAACCACGAAATAACAGTCCTCAACTTTAATATTAAAGGAGCGGTGAATATTATATAGAAATAAAATATTTGAATTACTATTGACTCCTACAAATCTGTTTCATGCCTTTTCTTTGGGCAATCTACGGGGAGTGAAATCGTTATTGTTGTTACTATTATTTATTTATAGTTGTGCGTTGTTTCGTACTTCCTGTTTTGGTGTGATTATCATGGTGGTTGTAATTGCAAAGAAGGTGTTTATTTGTGTGTATGCATGTGGGTGTGAGTTCATTTATTTTTGTTCAGTGATAATGTAAAATTTCTCTTCTAAGCACAGATTGCATAGTTTGGTGGGATGTTGAGTATGACTGTGCTCTTGAGATAGTTTTCCATACAATATTATGTTGTATATTGCTTTATTTTAGGTTCCAGACATTCACTCAGTGTAGTAGAGTCGTTTGTGTATGTTTTTGAATGACGATTTGTATATATTATCTGGTTTTAAATGAGCATTATGTGAGACCGATGCATGTATCTTGTTTTTGAGTCTGAGCGTGTAACTATGGTTTTGTAAACAACGTTTTGTGTCAAGCAATTGCCGTTTAATGGGCATGTTCTTTGGGTTCTGCAATTGCATTTTTTCTGAAGGTTGTTGATAAGTTGTTCTGGTTGGAATACGTTTTGAGATGATATGATTGTTTGGATGTTTGGCATGCAGGAGTATCATATCTTGATGCTATTATTGTATATTATGGGGTACAGAACATGGTCTTGTCCGAAGTATTTTTGCAGAAGGTTGAATAATTTTTTGTCGGTAGAGGTTGTCACGTTTTTACTGTAGGGAGGGTTGAACTATATTATGTTCCTTCTTCTTTTGTATCTTACTCTAAAATAACAACTCAGTCATTCTATACCGACGAAGACTTATTTTCAGGTCTGACAACCAAATTAATTATGGGCTCATTGGTGTAATGGAAATCTCAAAAAAAAAAAAAAAAATCTAAAATGACGTAAAATATTGTCCATACACCAAAAACGTTGTATCAACTTAATAGACTGCAATGTTGAATACAACTTACTATGATATTATATGATGGAAACATTCTCATGTACAACCTGCAACGATTGTTTACCAAAGGCTAAAAGTAATGCCATGTATGTGTGTAGTCCTATTTAAATTATTAATATACATAACTATTCTTTTGTCTTTGAGTTAACTTTGACATGAACAACGTCCTCCGACATGAGAAACGTCCTTAACCTAAATCTCATATTATAAGCATTGGTGAATTTTATTGCCATTCATTGGTCACCCAATATTTGGACGTCTTTCATGTGGCAAGAAATAAGAATCCCGAAACGCGTTTGTCATTTATCACAAATCACGTGAAATGCGCAATTTTTCACATAATATTATGTAGAATTGACACCAAAACGAATTCAAAAGCGTTGTATCCGTGAAAAACAATGAGGATGAACATGCGCTGTAAAAATGAAAAATTTATGTCACCTTTTATCCCCAAGTAACACTCATTTAGTTTCTCACGTACTTTTGTGAGGGCAGATAATCTACATACAAAGTAACAAAGGACAGTCGTTGTGGCACGCGAGAAGGTGCACCAAACCAGCTCACAACCTTAAAGTTGTTTACTGTTTACACAATATCATGTGCGTGATGTGTGCCTCTTGCCTACTGGTTTATTTATATGCCTTAGTAAATAAAGATTCTTCTGTCGATCACTGTTGCCAAGTTAGCCGATTTTAGTGCAAAATCGATAATTCTTTTGACGTAGTGTGACGGTTGATTGTCTTAATATTTGATGTATTTTTTTTTCCTCATTTATTTTGTTCCTCTTCATTATCTTATTTATTTTTCTTTGATTGCTCGTACTCGTACCTTTTTTCTATCTCAATCTTTTTATCAAGCAAAGTTGCAGTAGGTGGCATGGGAAAGTAATTTGACTGGATTTGCGATAAGTCCGCCTTTCTTCTATGTTTCAATGTATTTCCTAAATTATGTTCTTTTCATCACTTTGAACTTGTATCCACTCAAGTTTTACAAACCTTGGATTGGTATAGATTTTGATCAATGAAAAATACATACACTATTTAAATAAAAATGAGAATATACGAGAAGAAGCACTTTTCAGTCAGAGATAAAGGTTAAAGTTGTGCTATATTAATATGATATTAGCAAAGTTGATAATGAAGTAAAAGTGTAAAAGTCAATGCTTCTTTTTTAAAAAAAGAAAACGATTAGACATGCTTTTACGTGCGTTTGACAAACATTGTCGTACCAGATCTGAATCAGGCAATTATGTCTCAAATCCTCTTCTTCTCCCGTATTTTAACATCTGGCAATTTTTTTGCAAGTAAAAAGCTTTCACCCTCATCATGAATATCTTTTATCATTCTGTTGCTTATGTTGGCGATTCATTCCAAAGGCGAAAAGCGGATAAAAAAGAAATAGATTGTTGGTGACTCCTGAGTTTTAATTTGGTATTTGAAACTTTTTAGAGTGACTCCTTGATTTTATAACCCATTTGGTTTTGTTTGAGCCAAATCTAATCCACATCCAGTGCATTTCTGGTCATTTTAAAAAGAGATGAGACTTTGGTTGACTAGTTTTCTGCACTGCGACAGGGATGGTCATTGCAGATATTTAATTAAACATGTGCGTCCTCCTGTTACTTTTAAAACGGTCCCCGACCACCATTCATGCTGCTCTCCGTCATCAGAATCATCACAAAGCTCAATTTATTATAATATCAGAACCACAAGAAACAAACTCATTCAAACATACGACCCGTCCATCGATCATAATAATATACAGTATAAGTGTATCCATCAAGTATATAATCAAGACTCTCCAGTGACATGATTTTCTTTCAGGATCATTTAACAGCAACACGCAAAATGTAGAACTAGAGATGACGCCTGTGAGGTGCTCTTGCTATAATGTTATTTTGTTTATTTTTAATTGAGACACCGCGGATACCCGGTATGTATTCCTTTTACATCCGAGTACGATGAGAGAGTGTGCGTAAAAAAAAAGCTTTCTCAATAGAAGAAAAAGTGATGATAAGGCAGCGTCGATAAGTACAGTCCTGATTAACATTATAATTTAGCTCCATTTCAAAATAAGTTTGGCTCTTTTCAACGTCCCTATGCGAGGTGTTGTGAGTGTTGGCACTTCATCAAAAATAACACATTCACGTCACAGCAAGAATTACTCATACACAGAAAATGACACTTCAAACATACATACTCACCCACACTGACATACGCACGCACGCAGCTACACATATATACAAACGCGCTGAAGACTAAGGAACAGCAGCTGCTGACGGTCATTGATCTGTTGCTTTTTTTATTATGTTGGTAGTCGGGTATAGTTCGATGACTCTCTAACCCTTTTTAGTTACGTAATGCAGAGGGAATTTAATTAATTAATTAACCATTTGTTCATAGCCTTGTATCTTATGAAACCCATTATGCATTTCATGAAATAAGTAAATTAATAACATTTTAAAAATAATATATAATAAGTAGACATATAAACAAATAAATATATGAATGAATAAATAAATAAATAAAAAGACGATAAATATATAAATAAATAAAGAAAGAAAGAAACATCACCAGAAAGCCGATTATCTCGTTGAACAAAGATGTGGGAGTCGATGTAATTTATTTGGTAGAGTACTTGACTAACACAAATAGGCCGATTTCGAATCCGAGTGAAGTCGGGAGTTTTTTTCCTGACTCGTATGCCCATCAAGTAGATATATTGGGCCAAATCCTGATCTTCATTACTGACTGAATTAAAATGACAATAGGCGGGAGTTCCATAGGGAAGGGACAAATCTGCATATACTGTTTTGAAGCCCATTGGGTAGCTCGACCAGTTGGGACTTCCCCTTCCTTCTCTTTCTTCAAAACACCTTCTGAAACAGCCTATCTATCGATATGCATAAACAAGAGAGAAAAACAACCATCGTAGCCTGTTTCGAGATAGTTTGTAGTGGATCTTTAAATGCGGTAAGTATTTTACTAGCGTCCTTATCCAAAGAGTAAAATGAACTGTTTATTTTCCGTTAAAACCCACAAAAACCAGGATAAACTTTGGATTCAGGGCCCCAATAGAACTGATAGACAGCTTTTTATGGAGATGCAACTTCAACAGTGACTGAAAAATCGTAGATTTATTGTTATTTTTCTACAGTGATGAAAATCTCTATGTCAATAATAATAAATGTTTGGGTTACGAGTTGAAAATGGATACGCATTCAGCACGGTAGTGGAAGACACTCTAACGACAAACGCATTCTCCTAAGGTGTTAAATAAAAACAAATTCATCTTTTGTAAAACAGGAAAAGTCTTAAAGGTTACCTTTGTTCAGAGCAAACATTATCGGTTAAGAGAGTTGTCGGATAATCAAGAATAAGATTAAGTAGGGGTATACTGTATTGTATGAAAAGAGCTAAACCGTTTGTATAGGATACATTAATTATCACATTATTATCCTTTCCTCAATTATTTACTCCTATTTTGACCAAAGCATTTACCTGATACTGAAAGGAAAACCTGATTATACAATGAAGTCCCGTCTTAAATATCATGTCCCTTTTTTTTCGGTCAGGGAGCAGGACTGTCTCCGTCATTTTGACGTTTATTCAGCCAATCCCCTACAAAATACACAACGGCTAGATAATTATTTAAAAGGATGTGATGTCATTTCCGGCTTAAGCCAGCCAAAAACGTGACCGTTAACTGAAAATTTCGGACCAGGTGAAAAACGGACAATTTTCTCCGACCCCCCCCCCCTTAACCCCTTCCTTTTTTTTCTTCAAAAGTACAGACGTTCAGGTAAAAAAAAATCCATTTTATAATTACACCAAGCATGGTAAATTAATCCAGAGATAAAAGGGGATTAAGCAGTGAAAACGAAACCGTGTAGTATTAGAAGGAGAAAAAATATATGGAAACAAATATTAGAGTCCATTTGCGAAACCCACTAATCTATCTTATACCATTATCAGCAAATCAAAACGTAATATATATATATATATATATATATATATATATATATATATATATATATATATATGCATCTTTCTTTCTCTCTCTCTTTTCTTTCTACCCCCCCCCCTCCCCACTCTCTCTCTCTCTCTCTCTCATTTTTTTCTGTCTCTTCCTCTCTCTTCTGCTCAATTTCTTCTCTCTCTCTCTCTCTCTCTCTCTCTCTCTCTCTCTCTCTCTCTCTCTCTCTCTTCTGCTCAATTTCTTTTTTCCCCACTTGCTCCCTTTCCTCAGTATGAAGTGCAAATCAAAACGCAATCGAAGATCTCTCTCTCTCTCTCTCTCTCTCTCTCTCTCTCTCTCTCTCTCTCTCTCTCTCTCTCTCTTTCTTTCTTTCTTTCTTTCTCTCCTCTCTCTCTCTCTCTCTTCTTCTTCTTCTTCTTCTTCTTCTTCTTCTTCTTCTTCTTCTTCTTCTTCTTCTTCTTCTTCTTCTTCTTCTTCTTCTTCTTCTTCTTCTCTCTTCCGCTCAGCTTCTTTTCTCCCACTTGCTCACATTAATAAGTATATAATTTCACTCGGATCATTACAAAATAGATCAATTCTCTATTTAATATGCTGCAGAAATTTCAGTTTCGAGCAGTATGTGAACGTCTTTGTTCCCAAATATCTAACCGATCAGATAGTCAAAGATCCAAGTCCGACTGGATAGGGTTCTTAGGACGATATCATGATGTCAATGACGTCATAAATCGTGACTCATTCACTTTGCGATTGACCAAGTCAGCCAAGTCTACTAATAGCTCAAGTAGACTCTTCATCCTTTATCTCTACAAGCACCATAGTGCTACATCGATCTTAAAATCCTTTGGGGAAATCTACGCTAAACCTACGATACGGTACCTAATTGGTAACCTACAACTATTCATGCTCATTTCTAAAGGCAGCTAAGTACGTGAATATGGCCAGGATCATCTTTATCATTATCCTCATTATCAATAATAATAATAATAATAATAATAATAATAATAATAATAATAATAATAATAATAATAATAATAATATAATAATAATAATAATAATAATAATAATAATAATAATAATAATAATAATAATAATAATAATAATAATGATAATAATAATAATAATAATAATAATAATAATAATAATAATAATAATAAGAAGAAGAAGAAAGAAGAAGAAGAAGAAGAAGAAGAAGAAGAAGAAGAAGAAGAAGAAGAAGAAGAAGAAAAAGAAAAAAAGAAGAAGAAGAAGAGGAGGAAGAAGAAGTATAATTACTACAATAGTAATAATAATAATAATAATAATAATAATAATAATAATAATAATAATAATAATAATAATAATAATAATAATAATAATAATAATAATAATAATAATAATGCGCGCTGAATCCCCCCACCCCCACTCCCTCTACTCCGCTCTCTCCCCTTAAGGCAATGAAAAAAAATCCCTTTTCTAGACCATAAAGACAATACTGAAATTAATAACCCAGCAAGCATTTCCGCAGTGCAATGCATCATTAACAAAATTTAAAGTGAAATCTACTCATCGGGAGTCTACTGTAGCATCTTACTTCGTTCCACTTTCCAGCAATACAACCTTGTACCAAATTCTACGTCCATGGTACCAACTTAAGGAGATTAATCTTAGACAATCACCAAGCTACACGTCATGGCATACTGTGGCGACATGTACGAAAGAAATAAACCACCCCAAGATTTTGGGATTTCCGCACGCACGGTGGCGTGTGATGATTCTGAAGGTCGGGGTTTCAAATCAAACCATAGGTAGGTAATTCCTATTGATTCAATTTGAACATATCGTGCAAGAAGTACGAGAGTTTCCATTAAAAATGCAACGACTGCATTACGTTGTCTTCCACTTTTCAGATTTAGAATGATCGGAGGTACATTTTAAAAAAAAGCCCCATAACAGCCATAAAGCACATAGAATCCGAGTTTGTCTTGGTTGCTAGATCTATATCAATAAACGGACTGTAACAAATGCGTGTGCGGCTATGTGTTCTTGTGGCATGCACTCATCTTCTAACCGGAAGATCCCGAGTTCGAGTCCCGCCCTGAACGGCAATAATCGAGTCTTTGGAATGAGAACCTGGCCGGCGGTGTCTGTCGAAAAAAAAGAGTGTAATATCGCCTTACACCGGTCGTACGTGTTAAGTTTTGTTGTTGGCACGGGCCCATTTGTAAAGCGCTTTAAACACGTTCAGTTGATATTGCTCATCCCCCTTACGATAGATGTTAGTTTATCGCCAGATTGCACACGGCCCAACTATCAAATCCCTTTTGGGTGTACAGAGAAGTCAGAAAAAGAAGAAAAACAAAACAAAACATGAAAAAAAAAGCAATACAACCAACAACAACAACAACAACAACAAAAAAACCCATATAACTGCAGCCGGACGTTATCGGTTGTTTTTCTTGTGGAAAAATTCTAATGGGAGTCCGATCAGCAAATTAAATGATTAAAAATTGGATATGCAGTGGACTAGTCTATTGATCTCAGATCGGCAGTTCCAATTCAAGCAAAACCAAACCAAACCTCTCTCTCTCTCTCTCTCTCTCTCTCTCTCTCCAACACATAAACACACACACACACACACACACACACACAGACACACAACATTACCATCACAGGGGATTTCTAATCCTTGTGTAAAACTACAACCATATTATCCGTTTACTTTTTAATCAAGTCCTCATCAACCCAAATCTCTCTCTCTCTCTCTCTCTCTCTCTCTCTCTCTCTCTCTCTCTCTCTCTCTCTCTCTCTCTCTTTCTCTCTCTCACACACACACACACACACACACAAACACACACACTCACACATACACATACATAAAATTACCATCACAGGGGATTTCCAATTTCTAACCCTTGTGTAAAACTACAACCTACTATCCGTTTACTTTTCGATCAAGTCCTCCTCAACCGAAATCTCGATTTGTCGCTGATTGTACTTCTTTTGACTCCAAAGAATGCATGTTCTGTGCCCAGAATGTCCGATGACGTCAAATCTCAATCTTGGTGACTATTTACGGAAGGCTTACCTGACGTCAACTTATTATCGTTATGTCAAGACCAATCCCATCCCATCTCAGATAAAAACGGCAGGGTGAGTACCTTGGTATGCACGACTCTGTACTCATTTTGACAGACGTGCCATAGAAACCGATAAATAGGTTCAGCCATTATTACTAAGATTGTGTTACTATAATATGTACAACTAACATTATCATACTATACAATAATAAAATACGATTCGTCGCAGATCTAAACTTATGGGCTTAGATCAGCAAGGAGTAAAGGCTCGAAACATAAGAGCTGTCAACCCAATAAAATTCTTATTACTTGCAGCCGACCACATCATTATACGTTTTCGAGGGAAAGAATTTGGATCGTGAATACATAGTTTATTTTTGAAAATTAATCTCCCGCTCCCTACATTTTTTGATATCGTACCACATTTCTATAGCTGGTCCTGATGTCACATGAATGCAAATTACGGAAACACCAATAATATCCAAAATAAAGAAAATAATTAAAAGAATAAATAAAATGGGTGGGTGTTGGTTACTGTGTAGTGGTGGGGGAATCATCTGAAAAAATAAGTCATACATCAACCACTATAAATCAACCAGCTGATGACTGCATCTAGTTATCTTTATATTCACGTTTTCCCTTTATTGGCTTTTTACCTGTCTCAAACAAAGGGTTCAAATCAATCATGATCTCAATCAATCAACTACTCAATCAAATGACAAAATAAACTTCCAATCAATAAAGCAAACAATCACTTAATCAATCAACCAATCATTCAATAAAGCACAAATCAAGATGTAAATCATCCCGACCATCATTCAATCAAACAATTAACCAATCTGCCATCAATCAATCAAATCAACCGATTCCTCTACAAAACCTCCAGTCAAACAATCCATCAATATGCCAATCATTCGTTCAATTGGCCCATTACTCAAACAACCAATAAACCTGCATCAACCTATTAATCGATCAATCTGTAATCAATCAGTCATTCTACCAATAAGTCAATCAACATTCAACCAATGATGCAGTCAAAGAATCAATAAATCAATTCCTACCTGTGATTTATCCTCCATCATCTCAAACTCTGATATCAACGTTTCCACGTCACTGACACAGTTACCCAGCTGACCATTCTGCTCTTCAAGGGTTTCTATCCGTCTCCCCACTGTGAACTGAACCTGTTAAAATGAATAGAACCAAAATAAATAAGTAAATTAAAATAAAACAACAACAACTAAAGATACTGCTCCATTAATAAAAGATTGTGTCACCACAATTTACCATCATTACCCAACTGGTTTCCCTAACGGATCACATCTAAGACGTAAACGACAGAGAGATGGCCAGCAAGGTGTCATTGAAAACGCCTTAGTCATGTGGATGGGTGATAAATTAAATAATGCGTTCTACTGCCTGGAGACCTAAACAAGCAAAAGGCAACTGAACTGGCTTCAACACACGGGTGTCTTTCTCCCAATCAGAAGGCTGGCTCACGAGATAGAAAGGTTGACACAATGTCTTGTTTGAAAAAGAACGTGGCAAAAAACACAATGCTGATGCTTCATGGTTACTATTTTTACAAACAATAATGTCACATTTTGCAGTAAATAAAACATGAAAAAAGAAAACAAAAAAAAAGTAAAAAAGGAACCCTTTGACCTCCTCCCCCCCCCCCCCCCCTTAAGAAAAAGACAACAAAATAACAATCAACCAAAAAAAAACCCCCAAAAAACAACCTTCAAATGAGGTCATTTCCTGAGCATGACGGTCCCAAGCCTGCATCAATTCAGAGGGGAGGTCCTATATGAATAGCACATGAAAGATGGTGCTAAGATGCTATTTTTAGCTTTTCCGCTTAATCGCATACTCCGCTTAATCGACACACTAACCCAAACTCCCGCGGATGTGCGCTTCAGCGGAGTCGACTGTAGAAGAAAACTATCAGTCCATAAATACACAGGTATAAGGGCAGTAAACATGTATTGCCATTTTTTAAATTGCAAATTTGTTTTGAATTATTTCCCTTGAGTGTTACTATGGAATATGGCGCTTTTTATCTCGAAGGTTCAACAACATTAACAACAACAACAACAGTGAAAAGAGATATCGCTCAGTCTCTCCATATAACTGTCGTTGTCTACCTGTAGTCAAGGCTATCCCTTTGTCTCCTATCTAATGGTCACAGATGACCTCACGATCCCATACTGAAGTGCCCCGCACTATTTTGTGCCTAATAGAGTGGTGACACACTACTATGATTAAAATCAATCATGAGTTGTTTTTTTATTGCTTTCTTAAATTTGCTACTTTTTGAGGTCGAAAATTTGTTGCAATTAATCGAAGTTGTTGCAATTAACCAGTGACTTTTATATACAAATAATTATGTTTCTTGGGAAATGTTTCGATTAACCGAACGTTGTGATTGACTGAGTTGCGATTATCCAGAACGGACTGTAATAACAACAACAACAACAACAACAACAACAACAACAACAACAACAACAACAACAACAACAACAACAACAACAACAACAACAATAATAATAATAATAATAATAATAATAATAATAATAATAATAATAATGATAATGATAATAATAATAATAATAATAATAATAATAATAATAATAATAATAATAATAATAATAATAATATTCATCATCATCATCATCACCATAAGAAGAGCAAAAGTAGTAGTTGCAGCAACAATAACAAACAACAACATTGACAATAGAGACAACAAGGATGAAATAAGATTAACATCGGCAGAGCTATCAAACATCAGAAAAGGGCACAAGAATATAAGGACCGACCCAAGCTGTGAAGTCGGATGACATCAAACCAACAACATCAACACCAGTTTTACCAGCATCATAATTTCCATTATTCTGCAGAAGCAATATCAAAGGAAACAGCAGTGTGGCAGAAATAAATTAAATCCCTATCAATCATCATCACCACTACTAATGCCATCAACAGCAAAGGCAGCTACTCACCAGTTTGAATTCCTCTTCAAACTGTCGGAGTGACAGACATTGCTTCAACTTTGTCTCATGACGCTTCCAGAATTCTCCAAAACCCTGTTCGCTTTCGTCCAACTGCACAAGGAGCCTGATGAAGCAAACATTTAAAAACAACATCAAGGAAGAGCAACATTCAAATTCTATCAACGCCAATGGTTTAAATATTTTATTTATCTATCTAAATTTGAGTATGCGAATTAATGAACTAAGAAATTTAATAAGTATGAGTAAAATAAGGCACAACTCAAGACACTGAGACTGTTTAGACATGTCATAAGTAATGTACAAAAATGACGATAACTTTTTTAAAAAGAACAAAATACTGAACACGATTGGCTGAAGAAGGGTTTTTGTGCCCAAAAGGATTCATGTATAGTATTTTGTTCTTTTTTGAAATTGTCATATTCTTTACTTTCCACACTCCATAGCTTCTTGTACTTCTGTATGGTATTCTATTTCAAGTAAGAGAAAAATATCATAAATGTAATTAAAGGCCAACATCAAATCGTCAGTTTGTCCAGTTGTACATCTAGCTTAGAATATAGTTGTGAAAGGTCAATTGGTCTGTTTAAGCTTAGGTCTAAAAGAACAATAGTTACAATATAGACCATTTCTTTAAGACATTAAACCATTTCTGACTACCAATATGATAGGACAAAGTGCACAGTGATCTGCCAGATTTGAATTGACCTAGTTATCCTTTCACTTTAAAACTACGGAAAGAAATGTATGATACAGTGCCCAACAAAGTAGAAAGAAACATATAAGAAAAGAAAAAACATCCCCAAAGAATCAGCACTTTTTATAGGACTTTTATTTAGAGATGTTTATTTCCTTAAATTTTTCTTTCTGCTTTTTCCGGACCACGTATCTTATACATCTTTTCATTTTTTTCCTTGCATCAGTGTCTGCTACCCAACTTATCCCTACCCATCCATTGATTGATTGCTATATGACTGGGGCATCCTGACTCCCAAATCAAAGCAAAATATAATGAAAAGAGTGGATTCAGTATAAAAATATACTATGACAAGCAAAATATAATTCAGCAGAAATACTAACCAAAATGGCAAAAATTATAAAAAAGATTCAAAGTATAACAATAGAATGTCCCTTTTTGATGTCTTTTCATTTCTACCTTTTCGCTGGTATTTTTATAATCCTCCGCTTTAGGCTTTAGGCCGCAATTTATCACTCTCTTATCAACTTTAATTATCTGGCATTTGCTGTGTAATAAAATATCGACTATGCTTTCTATGCTTTCCTGCTCACCTCTCCAGCTCCAAAACATGACACTGCTTGGTGAGAGGTGTCCTCTCATGGTCTCCTTTGATACATTGGAGAAGGATATTGCCATGAGCCACAGCACTACCAATGTCTTCAAGTAACTCTTTTCTCTCTGCCTGGCACACACGCAGCATGGCTTCCGTTTCTAGTAAGGGGAATGAATAGAAGTGAACAAGATAGTCAATATACCAATATGCATATTTGTTGCATTTTGAAACCATTCCCAAACTTTTGACCTATGTCAAACGCATTTACTAATATGAAATTTGTTATTCCCATAAATCTGCCATTAGTTTGATCTGAGAAAAAGCAGAGATTCATTTGTAATGAAGCATCAGTGGCAATTACTAATAAAAATTATAATTTTAGTATCACCCTTGACAGATCATTCATCCACATAGGGCTACTCAAATTAAAAATAATATTCATTGACCAGATACTTTTATTAAATATTTTTTTCATGTTTAAAATATAATTCAATTACTCTCATTGATTTAGAAAATCAAAATATTACGATAAGAGTCATTGAGGAATTCTGGGATGACATCCCTGACAATGATTCATAAACAACCAAACAAAGAATTTGATTGATCCTAATTAGAACATAAACTGCATTTCTTTTTTTTTTTAATTGATGAAATATTATGACAAAACAAATTATTGTCCATATTAAGTCAATTACAAAATTTGATTTTCAACATATAAATTTTATGAAGTTTTATGACTGTAAACCTATCTTATACATATGGTGTTTTCTAACGAAATAAAAGCCGAGATTTTAAAAAAAAATGATAGATTGTGCATCTCCACAGTTTAACTTCGCTCACTGTACTTTACAATGAGGTGTAAATGAGTGCCTGATACCCTGTACGAATCATATGGAATCAAGTTTCCTAAGTCATCTTGTAGGTTAATTTTGCATTTGCAGTTTTACTGTAGTTATTACAATGCAT
>NC_088369.1:28818049-28823049 GCF_034508935.2 Berghia stephanieae | reverse complement strand
AAACAATTAATTTCTGCGGCTATGTGGTCTTGTGGTATGACACTCGCTTTCGGCTCGGAAGGTCCAGGGTTCGAGCCTCGCGCTCGGCGCATAGTTGAGTCCTTGGAGAAGGTTCTTTACTCACATTCTCTCACCGTACTCAGGAGTAAAATGAGTACCTGGCCGTTAACAGCGTTGTCTGTGTCCGAAAAACTGTAATATCGCCTAACCGGCGTCATGTCCCGTCCTACATGTTAAATGTTGCTGTTGACCAGGGACCTCTTGTAAAGGGCTTTGAGCACATTTAGTGGATAGCGCTATATAAAGCTCATTTTTTTTTTAAATTATCATTCTTGTGTGTGTGTGTGTGTGTGTGTGTGTGTGTGTGGCGCGCATGTGTGCGTGTTTTGTTTTGCTTGTATCTGTTTGGGGGTTGTTTTTATTCGAGGGGGGGGGGGGGGGGGGGGGGTGTTTGTATGGTGTTTTTTTTTGTTTGCTTTTTTACTGGACCAAATAATTTCGGCCCCGGGCTCCAATGAATGTAAAAGTAAATGATCTAAGGAATGATCTAAATTTCAGCAGTAGCAGACTAGATGATTCCTTATCACTCTTTGGACAGAACACTTTAAGTAATATATGACATTTAATGCAAAGGTATTATGTAAATAAGAAAAGTTGAGTTAAACGCTTTTTGCAACTAAAATTATATCATTCAACAGGCAGTATTTGTTTTTACCAGGGGAGATAAATTTAAGATATTTGTTGAAAGATGTAATTGGTCTATAAGGTAAAATACCCTAATTCAAATGAGTGTGGCAATTTGAAATAATCTAAAGTTTGAGACAACAAATTATAATTCAATTAATATATTTTAAGAATGCCATTGCTAAAAAAACTTACCAACATAATATTTGATTTGAATAGATAATAAACCAAGACATTGGATAATAATATTTGCATTTTGTATACAAAGTAATTGAAACTCTCGAATGTATAACGGTGGACACGTCAAATGAATGTCAATAGCGAGAATTCCTACTGCGAATCTTGACTATGATACTTATTTGTGTATTAGATATTTAACCATTTGAAATAATGATTATATAGACTACTCATGATAGTCAAATTAACAATGAATGTTGTTTATATAACTGAAAAATTGTATGCATAAAAGTTTCACAGAGCATTTAACGGTTTTCAAAGCCTATTAGCTCTTACACGGTACGATACGATACGAGACAGAGAAATCAATAGTCTCTAAAAAATCGAAATCGGAAGAGAAAATCCAAATCTCTTCACCAGGAATCGAACCCATAACTGTTAAATCCAAAAGCGTGTGACATAGCACATCGCCACCATTATTATATTGTATTTGATAGCATTTGTATGGGAGGCTGTACTAAAAAGTCTTTTTTATTCAATACAAAAAGACGTCAAGTATTAATAGTGCCGTTCCCTGGAGAGAAAAAAAAAGATGTATTTAAAAATGTGGTCAGAAAACTCGTCCTTCAAATATCGATCGTGTTAAATGACCATCATCTTGGAAAAACTCAAATCTGGGACCTCGCGGGATGTTGTTGATGATGATGATGATGATGATGATGATGATGATGATGATGTTGATGATGATGATGATGATGATGATGATGATGATGATGATGATAATAATAATAATTTATTTTTATTTTATTTTATTGATAATTCTTATGATGACAAAACATCTTACCGACGCTCGTGGCCGTGGCATTTCCCTGCCAATTGATCAAACGAGACAATGCTTCGCCCATTTTTTTTGGCAAAAGCTAAATGGAAGCTTGCTTATCCCAGAAATGCCGCTTTGATTCACACTCTCCAAATTATTACAAATCAATCACAGAAATAAAACTCGATATCACATCAATCCTCATCCTATCACCCACACATAGGCAACCACAACATCACTGAACAAAATACCACAGCTTAAATGCCGTGAATTAAAAATACCGTATAATTCAAACTGGAATTTTTCGGCTCAAAGCTTTCTACAGCCAATAATATATATAGCAACAGTATTCGGTAGTATGGTATGTAAATGATGAAAATATACGTCGTCCTCTCAGTACATAAATCTCCTCTCTCCTTTGGGTAGAAACATGTTTATTCAATAGTCTATATGATAAATACAGATGAAATCCAAATTTGACTAGGAGGAGCGGGCCATATCTGTAGGTAAATGAAGTATAACTTCTACAATGCTAGAAATTGTGTTTTTATTGGAGCAGAACGCACGAGAATGTTTGTCCAAATGGAGAAATAAGATGGAAAAAAACTTAATGTTCACCTCAATAATAAACAAAAGAAAGGATTGGTGGCGGGGGCAACAAAATACAAATTAATAAACAAATAAACAAAACAGTAGTGAAGCTGAATGTAAGCTTCAATGACATTTACATAATCAAATTATTTGGGCGTTGTTCTGTCGTAATCTGAAAATAAAATCGCATGTCTCACATTTTGGTCAGACTACCCGCCCATCATTTATCGATTGATTAAAATGACGTTCATCCTATCAAAAACTCTCAAACCTCGGACTTGAGGAAGTCGATCGACGTTCATTTGAAGGACAAATTATCTGGCCAAAATTTAACAATTGCGGGAGTTTTTAGTTTTGTTTTCTTGTTGTTTTTTTGTTGTTGTTTTTTTTTTTTTTTTGTTTTTTTTGTGGGGTTTTTTTTTTCAGAGTACAGCGGTATTGGAGTTCCTCTGTCTTGACAGAAATGTCGACGAACGATGAATTATCATATAACTCTTGATCAGATGCTATATCATTCCACTTCACTGTTGAGAAAGAGAGAATCCGATAAAGTCCACATCATTTAACTTTGTTTTCATGAATTAAAGCAAACCTTACATCCAAATTCATCACTGCTTTTTTTTTTTTTCACAATATTATTATTATGATATAATCCATCCCAAAGCTCAGAAATCAACTAATTCAATCTTGTATTGAGCTGACACGACCCCAAAACCACGTTCTAATCGGCGGTGTGTTTCTTTCATCCCTCCCATTATCTGATACTCACAATCGCCAACATGACATGTCAACACAAAGCATATATTTATTTATCGATTGAAGGAGGGTTCGTTTGATACATTATATTATACTCTCCTTTATGGTGGTGGCAAAAGCGATTACAACAGTGGGTATTTTTTTAATGATGGCATCTCGGTTTCAACGACACTTTTCAAAACGCATAGAGGGTTTGAGATCTTGTAGCCCGAGGTCCAAAGTTCGAGTCCCGGCGAAATGCTGAGTCCGTAGAGAAGGCTTTTTACTTATACTCTCTCGCCGCAGCCAAGTGTAAAATGAGCACCTGGCCGGTAACAATGTTGTCTCTGTCCAAATAGATATTGGAATAAGACCTTACGAGAATGATGTATCGTCCTAGATGTTAAGTAGTGCTGTTCACGAGACCCCTTGTAAAGCGCTTTGAGTATATATAGTCGATATTGATATTGTGCTATACACAAGATGATTTTTGTATTTTCCCAAAAAGTAATTCTGATATAACGGCCTTTGGATTGGTCCTGCTAATGCCGTTGTATGAGACATGATTAGCACACAGTAACGCTATGTGAATTTTTAATTTAAAGTAAACACATAAACTTCTAACAACGTATTATACGATATCATAGACATTTGTGGCGCAGAGGGAGTATGGTACGGTTTCTCCTCTTATAACAAGACCAAGCGGTGAAAATCGTGATCAATGAAAATATGGGAGACTGATGGTTTCGAACAAAATTGATCGGACCTGATCGGATAGAATAATTTGGAAGTCAACCAGCCTTAGTCAGTGTGAATGCAAAAAATAATGAAGAGTAATGTCCTCAGTTACTGCTGTATGATGTATGGATCTGAATGTTGGAAGACGGCAAATACAACAGAACAGAAATTTTAAATGCTCCAGACAAAATGTCTGCAAAGGGTCCAAATAATATTTAATGTCATTAGATGAGGATCTCTCGCAGAAAGCTGAGATGGGTATAGTTTGTTTGAGACATCATCAGAGCCAGTCTGCAGGATCCCGGCGGACTGCATCCCAAAAGCATTATGCTGACTTCACAGGGGAAAAAAACGAGGTAGACATAGGAAATCTGCAGAGAACTAAAAGCCCAGGGCCTCAGCAACCCATGCATCGAAAGATCGAGAACATCGGCGATCACTTGCTACCTGCCTCAAGCACCCGACGACGAGAGCAGAGAGCATTAAGTGAGTGAGTGATCAGCGCTGTGTCCTAGGGTAAAATACTTACATATATTAGCTCACTCGAACACGGTGTGAATAAAAGATTTGCTATAGACAGTAAATTAATATTGTGCTAAAACATGAAAGCACGCCTAACAGGCAGCCTATGTTCTACGAAATGGTTTGGTAAGTGAAATAATGAAGCATAACATGCGCACTAGGCATGGTTTCATTTGTACAAAGACATCGATATGTCCAGAATCCACTGTAAATACAAATTAAAAAGTATGGAGGAGAGCCAAAATACTTGGTAACACCAATAGCATCTTTAACTGTTAATTTAAAATATTGTAACTAGTGTAATGCCATATTTCCACAAACCATTTTTTATTTCATTTTGGCAAGAAATCGTTCACGTCAAAGATCGATTGATTAAAATGATACTTAACTTGTCACAAAATATCAAACCTGAGACTTCGAATAAGAGTCGAGTTTGAAACTTTCTGACAAATTTTAAGTAACCGTTTTCTGGCCAAAATAACTACCTGGCGGTTGTCGGATCGTAGCAGGGTAGAGGAGGGGATAAGATGAAGGCGGTGAGTTGGTATCGATCTCAAAGGAATGTTGGGGTGACAGATGATATTGTATGTCTTTGATGAGTCAATCTTTGTATAGTAGGTGCAGATAAATAATATACGATAAAATGGGGTAATATAAGGTAAAGCAAAATAAGATTCATTTATTGAGTTGTCTTTGGGATCACATCAGCCATGGATGGAAAGAGAAAGTCTTT
>NC_088369.1:28803049-28813049 GCF_034508935.2 Berghia stephanieae | reverse complement strand
TATTATTGTTATCTGGCTGGCGAATGTAATGACTTTTTAAAAATCTATGCGCAAAGTATCAACAGGATGTGTTGTGGTGAACATTCTGTGCTTTTGTATCTTATTGATGGTATGGGTTTAAGTAAAATACCCATCGTTTATGCCCGTCAGATCACTCGTCACAACACACAAAATCATGTGTAACCTTAAAAGTAATAGTCTGATAGAGAAAAATTTGTGGAAAATAATCACCAAACTGGCGGTCTACAACAATAATAAAGAGCAGAATAACGTAATCTTCAATCATTTTATATCTATAGATCAAGTACTCCTTCTTTCATTATATTATCTTGTTCTTTAGTTGAATTAATGATTTGAAAGCAATTGATTACTAACTGTTCAAAAATTACTTCTATTTTGATATTGTTTGATCTTTACAAGAAAGACTCTCCATTTCTGGTAATGTTCTTTCATGCTACCTCTAATTTTTGTCAAAAATCTTATTGTTAACATTCATTCTTGTAGTAATTCATTAATGATAATCAAAACAAGCATAAGGTATTGACTAGATTATTATGAAGTTTCAAACCATACTAGTAAGGTTCAAGTAGTCATACTTCTTGCTGAATATCTCATGTATTTAGCCTCAAATAGTTTTGTCTTTAAAAAACAATGCCTATTAACCCCCAAAACTCATCAAACAGCATCTATGTTGTCGTATCTTACATAATTATGAGGGGGGATAAAAATCTGAAGCCTTTTGTGTAGTAGGAAGTCTAGGAAATCTACAAAGCAATGGCCTCTTACATTAGAGGCTGAAATCCTGGCCTGCATGTCCTGATAGTAGTAGTCCTTGCTATAGATGTAAAACAAATCGTAAAAACTAAGGCAATTCACGAAATTTGACTTTCAAGAACCGAGAGAAAAAAAAACATTTAAAAAAAGCAATCCAACATGTACATACCTTTAGCCCCCCCCCCCCCCCCCCCCCCCCCCCCCCCACACACACACACACACACACACAGGGTGTGTCTTTTTTACGAAACCCGCCGAAACCCGCCGAAACCCTGCGAAACCCGCCGAAACCCGACGAATCCCGACAAAGTTATGGGAAGTAGGTGGCTATGGGGAGTGAACCTAGAACTCAGGGAAGTGTACACCATTGGGGAGTGAACCTGGGACTGGGTTTCGGCGGGTTTCGTAAAAAAGAACCAGTGCTTTTTTACGAAACCCGCCGAAACCCGACAATATCCAGCAAAGTTATGGGAAGTAGACAACTGTGGGGAGTGAACCCGAGACTCAGGGAAGTGTACACCAGTCGGGAGTGAACCTGAGACTAAGGTTATCGGCCGGTTTCGGCGGGTTTCGTAAAAAAGAATTAGTGCTTTATTACGAAACCCGCCGAAACCCGACAATATCCGGCAAAGTTATGGGAGTTTGGCAACAGTGGGGGTGATCCTGGGAGTCAGGGAATTGCACACCAGTGGGGAGTTAACCTGGGACTGTGTAAAAAGGATATCAGTGGGAAATAAACCTGGGACTAAAGGGAGATGGATACCATTGAAAGTTGAAGCCGGATATGGGAGTTGAGTACCAGAGGAGAATGAACCTGACACTATAGAAGGTGGGCGCCAGTGGGAGTGAACCTGGGACTCAGGGAATTTCACACCAGTGGGGAGTTAACCTGGACTGTGTAAAAAGGATATCAGTGGAAATAAACCTGGGACTAAAGGGAGATGGATAATATTGAAAGTTGAAGCCGGATATGAGAGTTTGGTACCAGAGGAGAATGAACCTGACACTATAGGAGGTGGGCGCCAGTGGGGAGTGAACCTGGGACTATGTAAACAGGATATCAGTGGGAAATAAACCTGGGACTAAAGGGAGGTGGATACCATTGGGAGTTGAAGCCGGATTTGGGAGTTGGGTACAGGAGGAGAGAGAAACCTGACACTATAGGAGTGGGCGCCAGTGGGGAGTGAACCTGGGACTATGTAAACAGGATATCAGTGGGAAATAAACCTGGGACTAAAGGGAGATGAATACCATTGAAAGTTGAAGCCGGATATGAGAGTTTGGTACCAGAGGAGAATGAACCTGACACTATAGGAGGTGGGCGCCAGTGGGGAGTGAACCTGGGACTATGTAAACAGGATATCAGTGGGAAATAAACCTGGGACTAAAGGGAGATGAATACCATTGAAAGTTGAAGCCGGATATGAGAGTTTGGTACCAGAGGAGAATGAACCTGACACTATAGGAGGTGGGCGCCAGTGGGGAGTGAACCGTGGGACTATGTAAACAGGATATCAGTGGGAAATAAACCTGGGACTAAAGGGAGGTGGATACCATTGGGAGTTGAAGCCGGATTTGGGAGTTGGGTACCAGAGGAGAGAGAAACCTGACACTATAGGAGGTGGGCGCCAGTGGGGAGTGAACCTGGGACTATGTAAACAGGATATCAGTGGGAAATAAACCTTGGACTAAAGGGACATGGATACCATTGAAAGTTGAAACCGGATATGAAAGTTTGGTACCAGAGGAGAATGAACCTGACACAATAGGAGGTGGGCGCCAGTGGAGAGTGAACCTGGGACTCGGGGAATTGCACACCAGTGGGGAGTTAACCTGGGAATATGTATAAAGGATATCAGTAGGAAATAAATCTGGGACTAAAGGGAGATGGATACCATTGGGAGTTGAAGCCGGATTTATTTCCCACTGATATCCTTTTTTAGATATTCACAGGTTAACTCCCCACTGGTGTGCAATTCCCTGACTCCCAGGTTCACTCCACACTGGCGCCCACCTCCTATAGTGTCAGGTTCATTCTCCTCTGGTACTCAACTCCCATATCCAGCTTCAACTTTCAATGGTGTCCATCTCCCTTTAGTCCCAGGTTTATTTCCCACTGATATCCTTTTTACATAGTCCCAGGTTCACTCCCCACTGGCGCCCACCTCCTATAGTGTCAGGTTTCTCTCTCCTCTGGTACCCAACTCCCGAATCCGGCTTCAATTTCCAATGGTATCCTTTTCCCTTTAGTCCCAGATTTATTTCCTACTGATATCCTTTTTACATAGTCCCAGGTTCACTCCCCACTGGCGCCCACCCCCTATAGTGTCAGGTTCATTCTCCTCTGGTACCAAGCTCTCATATCCGGCTTCAACTTTCAATGGTATCCATCTCCCTTTAGTCCCAGGTTTATTTCCCACTGATATCCTTTTTACAGTCCCAGGTTCACTCCCCACTGGCGCCCACCTCCTATAGTGTCAGGTTTCTCTCTCCTCTGGTACCCAACTCCCGAATCCGGCTTCAACTCCCAATGGTATCCATCTCCCTTTAGTCCTAGATTTATTTCCTACTGATCTCCTTTTTACATAGTCCCAGGTTCACTCCCCACTGGCGCCAACCCCCTATAGTATCAGGTTCATTCTCCTCTGGTACCAAGCTCTCATATCCGGCTTCAACTTTCAATGGTATCCATCTCCCTTTAGTCCCAGGTTTATTTCCCACTGATATCCTGTTTACATAGTCCCAGGTTCACTCCCCACTGGCGCCCACCCCCTATAGTGTCAGTTTCATTCTCCTCTGGTACCAAGCTCTCATATCCGGCTTCAACTTCCAATGGTATCCATCTCCCTTTAGTCCCAGGTTTATTTCCCACTGATATCCTTTTTACATAGTTCCAGGTTCACTCCCCACTGGCGCCCACCTCCTATAGTGTCAGGTTTCTCTCTCCTCTGGTACCCAACTCCCAAATCCGGCTTCAACTCCCAATGGTATCCATCTCCCTTTAGTCCAAGATTTATTTCCTACTGATCTCCTTTTTACATAGTCCCAGGTTCACTCCCCACTGGCGCCCACCCCCTATAGTGTCAGGTTCATTCTCCTCTGGTACCAAGCTCTCATATCCGGCTTCAACTTTCAATGGTATCCATCTTCCTTTAGTCCCAGGTTTATTTCCCACTGATATCCTTTTTACATATTCCCAGGTTAAATCCCCACTGGTGTGCAATTCCCTGAATCCCAGGTTCACTCCCTACTGGCGCCCACCTTCTATAGTGTCAGGTTCATTCTCCTCTGGTACCCAACTCCTATAGTTCGGCTCGGATACCCACAGTCCAAGGTTAACTCCCAATTGGTGTGCACTTCCCTGAGTCACAGGTTCAATCCACACTGGCGCCCATCTCCTATAGTGTCAGGTTCATTCTCCTCTGGTACTCAACTCCCATATCCGGCTTCAACTTTCAATGGTATCCATCTCCCTTTAGTCCCAGGTTTATTTCCCACAGATATCCTTTTTACACAGTCCCAGGTTAACTCCCCACTGGTGTGAAATTCCCTGAGTCCCAGGTTCACTCCCCACTGGCGCCCACCTTCTATAGTGTCAGGTTCATTCTCCTCTGGTACTCAACTCCCATATCCGGCTTCAACTTTCAATGGTATCCATCTCCCTTTAGTCCCAGGTTTATTTCCCACTGATATCCTTTTTACACAGTCCCAGGTTAACTCCCCACTGGTGTGCAATTCCCTGACTCCCAGGATCACCCCCCACTGTTGCCAAACTCCCATAACTTTGCCGGATATTGTCGGGTTTCGGCGGGTTTCGTAATAAAGCACTAATTCTTTTTTACGAAACCCGCCGAAACCGGCCGATAACCTTAGTCTCAGGTTCACTCCCGACTGGTGTACACTTCCCTGAGTCTCGGGTTCACTCCCCACAGTTGTCTACTTCCCATAACTTTGCTGGATATTGTCGGGTTTCGCCGGGTTTCGTAAAAAAGCACTGGTTCTTTTTTACGAAACCCGCCGAAACCCAGTCCCAGGTTCACTCCCCAATGGTGTACACTTCCCTGAGTTCTGGGTTCACTCCCCAGTGCCACCTACTTCCCATAACTTTGTCGGGATTCGGCGGATTTCGTCGGGTTTCGGCGGGTTTCGGCGGGTTTCGCAGGGTTTCGTAAAAAAGACACACCCCCCCCCCCCCCCCCCCACACACACACACACGCGCGCGCGCACACACACCAAACACAAACACATGTACACACACACAACCACATGTACAAACACACACACACACACACACTTAGAGAATCCTGTCAATCAAGCTAAACCACAAAATAAAGTCCTCTTCTTATTTATTTTTTAAAAGAGAATCGGAAAGGGAAAGGGGTGGGATTCGGATGGTACTCGTAACTGAGACCTTGAGAAAGTAATCAGGTACCAAATACCGATACTGAATGGACTTGATGAGCGGATCGATAGGCGCGTGGTTTGATTTGTTGAATAGTACCCCCACTCCTGCAGCGCTTTGTGACCCTGAGCAAATCATATTCTCTAGGTAACTTTGCGGCACTGCATTGTGGCTGACGTTTGGATTATTCCAGTCAACCTTGTAATAGAGAGTAAATAATAATTTACCCTTCAGGTGAAAAAATAAGAAATTCTTTTTCAACATATTCATATAACGAAATTAAAATTGGAAAAAGATCTCGTAGTGCCAATGTACAATTGTGGTAAATGGGCGTTAACAAGTAAAGAAGAACAGACACACGATACATTCCATAAACACCAACAAAGAACAGTGTTGGAATTTGTTATCAAATCAAAATGACAAATTTAACTCTTCCCTATATAAAAATGCAATGAAACGCCAAAAGTCATTCCAATCCCACACGTCAGATGGAATTAATCCGGGCACCAATTAAGAAGAGACACCCAGATCCCTTTATATAGAACTAGTTACTTTGATATCAGCAACACCCTGAAAACCACCAAGACGAAGACCCTTATAACGTCCAGCTATTCAACTATTATGAATATGACCCGCCGCTTCGATCTAGTACAATGTCAGTGTGGTCAGATGGTGTCAATTGAATTTAAGGATAACATGATAAGAATTACACAATTTGAATTGTTAAATGCAGAAGTAAACTTCATTCACGCTTCCCACTAAAAAATTTCGATTCAACTCAAATGTAAAAATCAGGTTGTCCATCAAAGTACTTACTTCCTTACTTCCGGTGCCATGTCTTAGAGAGACGATTACAAGATTTGGATGAAACAACGTTGTTGGAGTAAGTAACAAAAACGAGGTGAGAATAAATAAATAATTCACTCCAAGAAACTGTCGAGCACTCAACGTGGTCCCAGCTAACTCCCGTCAAAGGATTATATATAATATATATATATATATATATATATATATATATATATATATATATATATATATATATATGAGTGTTGGTGGGTACTCGTAGGTGAGAAAGTGCTCGATAATGATGGTTAGAGCTAATATAGAATGCAAATTATATATATATATATATATATATATATATATATATATATATATATATATATATATATAGTCTGTTTTGATTTTGATCTGTTTTGATGTGACGTACCACTTGATTAGGGCCGTGTGTTATAAATTCAGAGTTGAAGAAGCAGCATATTAACACAACAAACATTCGAAAATGACCTTTAAAAATATTATGACAGACATCATTCAAGACCGAGAACAACTGACTCTTGGAGCTGAATAAATTTAAAGAGCTACCGAGGCTGCCAAAATCTTGGACCAGGAGTGCAATAGGAAATAGGACAGAAAGATGTAACGGAATATATAAATAATTATTATTAATCACAGGAATTTTGAAATCGGATATATATGCCAATAATTAGTACCAATATTTTGAGAGCGTGCGGTCTTGAGATAAGTGATAGGCGAGCTGTGTTTGTAAACCGCTCTCAGGTGACCAGTGGCTTTTTACGTGTAAATCTAATCTATTATTAATCAGTGGAACTTTTGGATGAGACATCGTATAAGCGTTTTGTCGTCATTTTATTTCATTTCTTTTTCTTTTGGGAGGAGTCAATCTTACAGTGATTGACTTTGTGGATATGATGGAGATCTGGCGTCGATTGATTTGAGACAGACCAGTGCCTGATAGAAATCCTGCGATCATTGATCACCGATACTGTTGGATTCACATTATATGTACCTCTTGAGGGAGGCATCGTATTACGCCGGGATGGAACAAACACTGTCATGCCAACTCGTGAAAATGGAGTTGAAAATATTGCCTTCTTTGAGGGAAGTTAGTTTAGTCTCTCAGATTTCAAATAACTAAAAGTCCCTAACATCATATTTGTCATTTAGAATTCTAAACTCTGTGTCATCATCTAATAATAGCATATTGACTATTGATACATTTATAATTTTCAATTGGTTGCGAAAAAAAAGACGCCTGTTGGGAATCTTGTAATATAAATCTATGGTCAACGCTTCGGGAGATCTTGGAAATGTGCAGCAAATCGTCTCCAAAAATACATTTTCGACTCTGTGCAACAGCTGGAACAAACAATAATAGATTACAACACGGTATGTCACTGAGTCATCAGATTGTGGAATTCGTTAGCATTTCTCAAAGGCAGGCCCACGGATACAAGTTACATATAACGGGAGTATAAGACTACATTGTACAGGAGTGTGAATAATGTAATCGATACTTTGCCCATTTCAATGGTAATCACTGTTGTTTTAGTTTTATGCATACATACTTATATGCACAATCACGATAAAACTCCAGGCGCGAGAGAGGTGGAGAGAGAATGAGAGAGATAGAGAGAGAGAGAGAGAGAGAAAGAGAAAGAGAGAGAGAGAGAGAGAGAGAGAGAGAGAGAGAGAGAGAGACGGTGTGTGTGAGAGAGAGAGAGAGAGAGAGAGAGAGAGAGAGAGAGAGAGAGAGAGAGACTGTTGAGAGATAGTAAATTGGGTGCAACTAATTACCAAAAGCAGCAGCTATTTTAAATAATGTCACGTGGTCATCGAATTTAATAGCTTCCTTCATGTATAAACCATGAGAAGCTGCTGATCTCTGATCAACAAGCATTTGTGTGCGTATATATGTATGTACGTGCTTGACTACATGTATGTCTGTGTATGTGTGGGTAAGTGTTTTCACAGTTGTGAGTAGCGATTAACTTCAGATATATGATATGTCATCGTATCATAGCAACTCAAACACAAACATCAATGGGATTGTGGTGGAAATGGTGATGATGAAGACGATGATGATGATGATGATGATGATGATGATGGTGATGATGATGGTGATGGTAGCTGTGGTGATGTTAATAATGATAATAATAATAATAATAATAATAATAATAATAATAATAATAATAATAATAATAATAAGAAGAAGAAGAAGAAGAAGAAGAAGAAGAAGAAGAAGAAGAAGAAGAAGAAGAAGAAGAAGAAGAAGAAGAAGAAGAAGAAGAAGAAGAAGAATATATTTCTATAGCGCCTAAGCATCCAATTAAAAGTGCCCTGCAGCGCTTCACAATGAACTCAAACACACAACCACCCACACATTAACACACACAAACACACACACACACAGGCTCACGCATATGTATATTTTTTTATAACATCAACTAGTAAAAAGCCCGCAATTTCGCGGGGAAAGAACTATTTTCATTCGATATTGCCTGAATCATTTTCTTGATTAGCTTGATTACGATTAGATGCACACTTTAATCGATGTGCTTTTCGTCGCTGCCATGCTTTATTCGGCATGATTTTAGTTTATCAGTCAGTAAATATCAATATCAATAAGTCACAAGTCTTTACCACGCTTGACTTGGGAGGCCTTACGAAAGCTCCTACAAAGGGAAACAACTTAAATAATATTCCCTCAACTAACCCCAAGAAAAAGTAAAACCTAGACTACCTTTAACTAACCCTAATAGGAAAATAAACACCCTAGCATTATGACTAACCCTAATAGAAAAAAAAAAACACTCGGACTGCTTTGCACTACCTTTCAATACTTCACAAATTAAAATGGCGGCCGAGAATCAAAACAATGGTCAAATTAGGAAATTTTAAACTTTCACAAATCTATCAAGGTTTGTTCTAGAGTTTTTAAAATGCTTCTTTATGATGACAAATTGAATAAATAAACGCCTGACAAAAGATCTACGGTGAAAATACAAATCAAAAGAATACTTGGGATGTAGGAGCTTTCGGAATGTCTCCCTCCTAGCACCTTTACTAAGACTTATGACTAACACTAATAGAAAAAAAATCCTCACAAATCTATATGATGACAAATTGAATAAATAAATGCCTGACAAAAGATCAACGGTGAAAATACAAATTGAAAGAATACTGGGGATGTAGGAGCTTTCAGAATGTCTCCCCTTTACCTAACTTATGTGAGGTCAAATGAAAATCTGAAGCAGACGCGAAAAATATCAAGTTTGTTCGGGCTAGAAGCTATACAGATACAATTGACAGTTTGCCGACAACGTTTAATTAAATATTTCCCAGGACAATAATTATCACATCGATGGTATTAAAACGACCGCAATATCAGCAGTAATATTAGTTGACGTTGTTAATCGGTGAAACTTGTTTAAAATTTGTGTAAATCCGAATACCTTCATGTGATCAAGTGAATAATATCACTATGAATGCCACGATTTGCTGAAAAATGCCAACACACACACACACACACACACATGTATACACCACACAACAAACATACACGCAATTAGAACATACTACTACATAACAACACTGATCACCGCTATCTCAACAACACAACGGAAGTAATAATAATACTTGATGTCATAAATAGATGACGCAAACTGACAACTTTTTACAGTGACGAAATTGTTTGATTTTGAGAGTGTTAGTGTCGTCGGTACGTATTTTATGATATCTGTGTAACTCAACGAACTTTCAAACTGACTTAAAATTATAAAAGGAAATCAAGTTATCTGTTTATCTATCTGTAAAAAATACATTTCTAATTTTCAAATCTTTCAGTAGAGTTGTGCGCCGTATCATTTTTTATTGACTCAAATAAGCACAATGTTCTCCACAATGCTATATTTTTTAAAGAAAGGATTATAAAATGCCCTGTAAAATAATGCAGTCTTAAGGTACTTAAGATGATGATGCTGATGATGACGATGATGATGACGATGATGATGATGATGATGA
>NC_088369.1:28605549-28798049 GCF_034508935.2 Berghia stephanieae | reverse complement strand
TATCCCGTCATTCCAGATTCTCTCAAATAGTGGGTGCAGGACTTAGCATTTCTTTTCGCATCAACTTTTAGAGCCTCCGGTGGAATCTGGTCTGGTCAAGCAGCTTTCCCCCTTTTCATCTTGTTAATGGCACCCACAATCTCTGCTATCGATGGTGGATCACAGCTAATTGGTAGCTCATTCCTTGCAGGCAAAATTTCTGGCTGGTTGTCTGGTGGTGGTCTGTTCAGAAGGCAGTTGAAATGTTCCCTCCATCGTTCAGATTGAGCCTCTTTTCCAAAAATAGTTTTCCCATCTTTGTCTTTGACTGGTACCTCTGGTTTCCCATATTTTCCAGCAAGTGTCTTGGTAGTTTGATAAAGGATCCTCATGTGTCCTCCAGTCGCTGCTGCTTCTGCTTTCTCTGCAAGTCTGTTCATGAATGCTTCCTTGTCTTTCTTCACAGATCTTTTGACTTCCTTAGCTATGGCTCGATACTGCTCTTGTGCATCCAGTCTTGAAGCCCTTGTTCGGCTTGCATTCACTTGTCCCTTCCTTGTTCTCCTCTTTTCAATAAGGTCCAAGGTGGTTGGACTTATCCATTCTTTATGTTCCGATTATGTAGACTAATATTAAAGGAGAATTTCTAAAACAGAGTCAACACAATGGTCGAATGAGACATGACTTGGATTACAACCATAATATATTGGAAATGCCACAAAACCATTCGATACTATTTGAAGACAATCTGTGAGTGAAACATAACAGGAAATAACATTTTAATCCATTAGCTAACTTTGAATGGACACAATCGAGTAGTACACTGAATAGCATTTTAGACAGAGCGAAAGTAAACAGGGGTTCCCGATAACAGTTAATAGAGCACTCGCTTCACGCGGCAAAGGGACCGAGATCGATCCCTAGTGTGTGTCTCTGTGTGTGTGTGTGAGAGAGAGAAAGAGAGAGAGAGAGAGAGAGAGAGAGAGAGAGAGAGAGAGAGAGAGAGAGACTGGTGCAGTCGAGACCTTTTTCTGACTCCCCTCTCCGCCCAGTTGTGATTGTGTAGCTGGGTCTGATAGATCTGGCGGAACGTACTTCGCGATAGACTAGCGTCCTATCCAAGGGATAACAAGTAATTGCTATTGTCCGTACCCCCTTCATCCTCAAATTAAAAGCCTTTCAAGCAAAGGGCAGATGCGAAAGGCCAGACTATCTTGTATTTGTGGGACATTGAGGCGAGGAAAAAGTCGGCAAGTCGCATTGCATCTGATGGAAGATTGAATTGTCATGCCTTCGCACACTTTGCTAACCGATAACTCAGTTGGTAGAGCACTCGCTTAACACGCAAAGGGACAAAGATCGATCCCGGGTGCAGTCTAGATTTTTTTCTGACTCCCCTGTCCACTCGGCAGTGAATGGGTAGCTGAGTCAGCTAGATTTCGCGGAAAGTACTTTGCGATAGACTAGCGTTCTATCAAAAGGATAGCAAGCAATTGCTATTGTCCGTTTCGCGCCGGTTCCATGGGCTCTGAAGGACTACGTACAATCGCCACACAATAACAAGAACGTGTGAAAGAAGAATTTGTTGTTATTGTTATGATGAATAATGGGGTAACTACACACACCATTATACAAGACTCGCATTTCCAGACAAACGCCGAAAAAATCAATAGCTGATAATGAGACTGGCCATAACAAGAGAGAGACAAAGACACGAGGTTCTTCATAAACAGCCATAACTAAGCATCCTTTTCGATCAATAAAACAATCTGTTTTAAAACATGGACAATAAAACAGAGAAAAAACAACCAATAAAGCTTGAAGAAAAGGAAGTAGGGTAGATATCTACATCTAGTTTGTCCTTCCTTGAGAAAAAGAAACAATTGAAGACCTTCTTCCCGAAAAAGCAAATCCGTGAATTTGTATACATTATTTTATATCTAAGACACAACTGCACGGAACAGTAACCTTATGAGTGACAATGATCGAAAGAAAAGAAAAATCCAGCCCCGGTGTTGGGTCCCTGAATAAGACACCTTACTTACATCGCTCTCCTCGATCCGATGTTAATGAAAGCGGTGACGGATGTCGTAAGAGAACTGATACAAAAAGGCACCCAACAGGCGACTTGCAAAATTATCAAATGAAAATTATAACTTATATTACCCGTGGAGGGGGTGCGGGAGGAGAATGGTGAGGTAGCTAAAAAAAAAAATTAAAAAATAGAAGTATGCTTTTTTAAAAATATATATAAAACTAGATAAGATTAACGTTATTTATCCACTTCTGGAAATTGACATTGGGTATTGTCATAAATTAATATGTAAAAGAAAAAAAAAAGAAGAAAAAATACTAGAAGATTCAAGAACGTTCCAATCCAAAGTTGGGCGACCATCGTGATATAAACGTTTGTAAGTTTCCTACTTAAATGTAGGCTTAGATGTTATTTCTTTTCCGGTTGCCCTTTACAAGCGGGGCCGCCAATATAATATGACCAGATAATTTGAAACTTGACCGGGGTAAATGAAAAAGGATCCCAGAGAATGAAGAAAAAAAATGGATATGACATGAGAGGACAGAAGGAAAAAGAGTATCTAGTAGAAAAAGAATATCAGTGTCTGTGAGTTATTTTGGCGGCAGCGCGTGACAAGTGAAGAATTCCAGACCAAGGCAGTAGACTCAATCAATAATGAAAGGGAAGGAAAGATGATAAAAATAAAAAAAAAAGTTTTTAAAAAAACAAAAAGATATAAAACAGCACTCCATCAAACTGAAGGTGTCTTTGTTGGGTTTTTTTTTTGTTTGTTTATTTGAGTTGGCTTTTCTTTCTTTGCTTTTTTTTGTTTGTTTTTTGTTTTGTTTATTTGAGTTGGGTTTAATTTTTTTTTGGGGGGGGGGGTTGTTTTTTTTTTTTTTGTTTGTTTGTTTTTTTGTTTGTTTTTTTTTTGGGGGGGGTTATATTTATTTATTTATTTATTTTTGATTCATCTCAGTCAGCGAGACATTTTTTTCTCATCTGATTGCCATGACTTTCCAACTCTCCCCCTTTTTAAAATTATTTTTTTTTGGACCCAGAATATTCTATAATGACTTCCTTTTAGTCCATGATTTTGTTTCCACTTTTCGAGTTGTCCTTGTTTGGGAAGCGTCCATCATATTTCCAGCTTGAGCGTTCAATGTCAGACGTTGGCATACTAGCACTGTGCAGTTAATGAACAAATCCTTGATTTGATAGAATTGGAGATGTTTGATAAAACTGTCCCAAGTTTTCCTTATCTCATTTTAACCACGGTAACCCCTGTATTAATCACTTGTCCAAGATATGCAATCTATCCACTTGCTCGTAATACATTTCTGTCATTTGAACGCCCATTCTTTCTCGACATCACCATTCTTTTTTTTTTTTTTTTGTTTGCCATCAAGTAAATCCCCTTTTTCTTGTTATAGCTAATCATTGAGTTGTGTTATTTTGGAACTCATACCCTAAAGCCTACCAAACTAAAAATGCATTATATATATCACACAACGCTTAAAAAGGGAATGGAATGTGTCGCGCGTATTTCTTTCATTTAATTAATTACGTAATTAATTTTCATTACAGTTGTCACTTCACATAATTAACATAATTTCCGTATTCTGGAAAGATACGTATTTTAAAATCAAATCATATTAGGCATCCGGACTACTGATGATGTATGTTAACTTTTGCTGGGACCATACAGTGATAACCGCCTAAGAACCATACCTTGGGTGACAACTTCAGTGGGGTAGGCGAAAACACCACAGGGAGAGAACTGCCGTACTCTGGAAAACGCCATATTAAAAAATTTGGCCAGTAATCTCGTCCTTCAAAAATCGATCAATTTAAATGACCCTCATCTTGGCAAAAACTCTGAGAAGAGAGAGAGAAAGAGAGAGAGAGAGAGAGAGAGAGAGAGAGAGAGAGGGGGGGGGGGGGGTTGAGTATGTGTGTGTGTGTGTGTGTGTGTGTGTGTGTGTGTCTGTGAAATATCAGCGCAACGCTTGTCATGGGATAGGTACTGTTTTCTCATAAAACGTGTCCGTTATTATTTTTGCAGGATAAGATATTGAGACTATTACATTTTTTTTCTGTACGTGTTTATCTTAATTTCTTTTTTGTTGACAGAGATCCTGAAAGAGGTTGGTATATTTAACACAGCAGCTTCCAACTGCTCTGTCCAGCCTTCACAATCGTATTGATTAAAATGTGTAAATCATCAAACAGAATCAATATCGCTTGATTATAAAAATATTTTATCCTAAATTATCAACAGATAAAGAATTGTGAAAAAGACCGTTAATGTTAAAAGAACAACCGTTTAGAACAGTCGGGATGCACTTTTCAAGGAAAAGAAAGATGCAGCAACGACTCTATTATGTAATTCCACTCATAATGAAACACCAGCGTACAAATTGATAGGGCGATTATGGAACACAATTCAAGAACATCCTCTTGCTATGCAACAGAATCAAAACATTTGTAAAATTCCGTGAATATGTAAAACATTACACATAGTAAGTATCCCGTGAGATTGCTGTGCTAGGATTTATTTACATCCAAGATTGCAGCAGATGGTCTGGTTTTACAATTTGAATTGAATCAAAATAATGAATACAACATAAGAATAGCGGATTGCGACCTGATGTTACATTTGACCTGTGACCCCGCCTTCCACTCACCATCCAACGAGGATGAGGACAATCGATAATTCGACTAGGTTTCGATGTGTACGCCTGCTCACTTCAATAAGCGGCGGCGGTTGCACGGCACATGACACACGTGTGCGCGTGCGCAGACAAGGAGAATGGCTTTACCTAAATATCTATAGTCTTCATAAGAGGAACCGACTTAAATATGATATTGAAAAATTACAGATGATAGAAACAATTAATTGGAATGTAAAAAAGTGTACGAATGTTGACTCTCTCTCTCTCTCTCTCTCTCTCTCTCTCTCTCTCTCTCTCTCTCTCTCTCTCTCTCTCTCTCTCCCATACACACACACATAAACACGCACACACACACACACACACACACACACACACAGAGAGAGAGAGAGAGAGAGAGAGAGAGAGAGAGAGAGAGAGAGAGAGAGAGAGAGAGAGATTATAAATCATTTTCTCCGAGTCGCACTTTCACCTTTTCCTCAATCCCCATCCTAAATCTGAGATAAGGTTTTGGGGATTGGGTAAATCACAAACTGGATACTTTACACCAATAATATATATATATATATATATATATATATATATATATATATATATATATATATATATATATATATATATATATATATATATATATATATATATATATAGTCCGTTCCAAGTCCCGTGTGCACAGTAAATGGAAATTCCTCCAAAGTTACGAAATATGGAGCCGTGAGTTTTTGATGCGGGCTTATATTTCAAGTGACATTACGAATTTTGTATAACGATAAATGGTTGACCAAACGGTTTTCTCACAATGACGAATTCCTTTGATATTTTCATCGTTTGCAATTAAATATGACTCAAACTTTAAAATGTTTATAGTAATGGTGTGTTGATTCTCTTTCCCGTGGGGAAATAATCATAACAAAGTTGCATTCAGTGGCGTAGCTTAGAAAATAATTTTGGGTTGTTTGGGTTTAATTATAGATAGCATTTATCTAGTACTTCACAGCATTGAAAACAGGCGGCGTTTATACGATATCTTTTCCCTAGTGGGCAACGGCCAAATAATACATTGGACGACACAAATAGCCCGTTAGGTGCATAGGCATTTTTCGGACAAAGACATAAATATTAAAAAACAGGGGGATCTTCGAATTTTTATGCCCGTCTCCGACAGGACGAGGAGAAATGTCTTTCACAAAGATATAACATCCGACCAACTGTTGATCAAGACATCACATAAAGGTCGGGCAAAACATGTCACGAAATCCCACTGGTCACCCATCGATTACGCTGCGTGTTCGCCATTCTTGAATTATGTTCGCTGGAAAGGGGGAGGGGGGCTTTGACTGTATTAATGTGAAATATCACTGAATGTAAACTTCTTTAACACCATTTTTTCATGTAAGTTTTGTACAGTATAACCTTTCAAAGGAACCGCAGTTTTCAAATACAAGAGATGCAATATTAAGATGACATTAACATTTTATTAATTTGACCTCTCCCCTCTGAGTTCTTGGTTGTAAGCCATACTGCTATTTGCCGCACGCCACGAAAAAGAATTCCGCGCTTCGCCTCTCTGGAGAAATACTTGTAAATTTTCCTCTTTGACAAATGTGCATGTTTAATCCATATCTTTTATCAGTTTTTATGAATGTAGAATTCACAACGGGAAGCTACTCCTCTGGCTTTAACATATTAAATTGTAACAATTGCTTATGTCAAGTGTGTATAAAGTGTACATTTTGCTGTGTCATTTTGAACTCAAGATGGCAATATAAAATAGTGAGTAGTGCACATGAATCTCGTGAAATGGAAACCCCTGGTCAAGCATGTGGGCGAGTTTAGCGATCGTTATCACAACAGAATAGACATTTAGATAACCACGCCTCTCGGACAGTCGTCATAATGTAAACAGTGACGGTGATTGGTTGACATAGAAAATTACACATGTTTTACTATCGATGATATGTGACTAAGTGAAATACCCACTGTGTTCTACCGCTTGATGAATAGAACCAACACAGAAAACTATGTGTAAATTTAAATGTTTATAAAATGATCGAGAAAATCGTGTATTATCTAGTCACCCATTTGGGGGTATAAAAACAATAACAATGATCAGAGATATGTCGAATTCATTCACATCATTGTTTATAAACAACCAAACCATGTTTGTCCGAGCACGGGTGAAGGTGTGTCATCAATTCCATGTTTTGATTGGTCAAAAATCTACTGGTTAATAGGATTCAATAGTCTGATGTCACGTCGCCCAGCAACGAGCAGCTTGGTTCTAAACAAAGAAAATCGGTACTTCATATTCTCCATACTGGCTAGAACTTTTTCAAGTGTCATGTGATCAGAATGTATAAAATTCAAATCATGATCAGACTTAGGTATAATGTCTTTCTCCTCTGGGCACACTTTTATGCTCGTTGGAAAAGTATTTCATAAGGTCGTCCGCCATTGTTCCGAAAGTTTAGAACCAGTTTAGAACCATCAAATTGTTCACTCATCACAGATCCTTCGTTTTTTTATTTACCGTAAAGAAGAAAAATTCAAAAGTATGATACCGTAGCCGATGCAAATAAATTCGGCTTAATTAAAACAATTCGAATGTTCGAGCCAATTATCATTAGAATCCATATCCCCGTCAACGTGTGCACACGGGTTGTGGAACGGACTATAGTTGGTGGATCCAACGGTTGTATCCAAACGCCGCTCTGAACAGTTTAATTATAGCAAAAATCTTCCGACAAAGTACAAATATTTTTGACGAGCAATGCATGCTGTCATATGGGAAGTTAGAAGTATTTTAATTTCTAATTTTGACTTCGAGACTCACACAAGCTGACAACCACGAATGTTGCTAACACACGTTCTTCTCGCAGCTTACACGCGTTTTTCTACAAAAAAAAAAATAATAATAATAATAAATTTAATAAAAAATCCTATCTTTTTTTACTGACACCATATCTTTTATCATCACAATAAGAATATTATTTAAGTATTGATGAATCTATGCTATGTATGTATCTATAACAAATATTTGTTGACATACGTATGTCTTCTTTGAGGTTTTGATATCAAATTTGTTTTGAGTTGTCAAAATGCCTAAATATTGAAATAAACTAGTCATACTTGACAACAGATTTACCCATCAAAGAGATTACCAATGAGCGTCTTTCCTCTAAGTCAATATATTTTGGGTGCTAAAACTGCCCTGAAAAAATGCCATGTTCGAGTTTAATTATGGTCAATGCAACAATCTGTTTGTAATTATAATACGACTCCTTATGTTGAGTGCATGTTTGGATATACTTACATAACATTAGAAAAAAAATGACATTTAACGCATATTTCAGCTCACTGAGACAAATATGATTGTAAGAGTGATTTTTTAAATAAAGATCTCGATATCAACACATGTGTTTTGAATACTGCTCAAAACATACCAAATCAAAAGGACAAATGCAATATCACATCTATACGCCATCTGTAAAACTCTGTCCATTGTACACCTTGATCATATTTGATTTATGGTTAAAAAATATTTATCACAAAAAATAGATTTAACTTTTATTAAAAGTCACAAATATACACTGATATACCATCAGGGGATTTTCTTTGTTTTTTTAGGCCCTTTTGTTTTGTCTTGTTTTTGTTGTTTAAAATTTTTGTTTCTTTTTTATTTTTAAAAAAAATTTGTTCTTTAATGTGAAGCGCTTGAGTAAGATAAAATACATGTAAACAGGTGCCGCTAACCTTAAGCACCGCCCCCACCCCTCCCGGAAAATCAGCTTGAGCTATTAATTTATGTTGTCACCTTTATCATAAAATCATGTAATTCTGTTGTCCAACCCTAGGTTAACTCGCGTTTATAGGCTTTACACTTTGGGTACTGCAATCAAATCGCTCTAACAACACCTGCCTCGAAAGCGATGGTTGTTTGGGTACTGCCTTGAAGAGCCTCCAATGTCTTATTGGAATGCAGCTTTGAAGCAGGTGGGATGATTTGCCAAATAACCTTATTAGTGGCAGAGATACAGCAAAAATCGCCGTAATAAAAATGTTAATCAAGAATAGATGACGTCGCATGGGATGTTGGTGTCTAAAATTAGAGGTTATAATGTAATGAAGGTCAAAGGGTTCATTGTTTAACATTTACCAATAAAAAACCGAATGGCCTTGTTCAATTCCAAATAATCTCGTTTAATCGTCTGAATTTACGACTCTCTAGCGTGCTATTCTGTTATTAATAATAAGAAGTAGAACACTTCTATAGCGCTTAGGGCCTCAAAGTGCTTCTTATTATTTTCTTTTTTTTAAACATCAATTGCAGAATGCTTATAAAGTATAGGTAAGGTTCCTCACACACTTAAACACGTCTGCTCCGTTACATTAATCACACACACAGACATACCCACCTACACACCCACAACCACACACACACACACACACACACACACACACACACAAGTGCACATACAAATGGCAATTTAAGATGAACAAGAGATAATTAAATCAACTGATAGCAAATATCAAACGGAAATGTATACACTATAACCTTTAAAAACAACTTGTGAAATCAGGTACATATAAGGGGTAGATAGTAGATAATATAATAAAATAGCCCATATGACGTTTTACAGTCAATCTTGTGATCCAAACTGTACCCATATGTATTATTTCGGAGTAAAAAAGGTGTGAAGAAGTTATTATAATACCAAAATGAACAGAAAGGTAAAAATTTAGTTTTTGTAACTCTCAGAAAATATGTCCATTGCCTTGAATAAAGCATTTCAACATAAACTAAGTTTCTTATTTTCAACTATAAATTCGATTTTGATCATCCAAGTCACGCCGACATAATAACATTCTGAGGCGGTAAGCAAATATAAATCATGCATGGTGCTGTTCCATTGTCCAATTTTATTGGTGTCCCGTCCTACATGTTACATGTTGCTGTTGACCAGGGACCCCTTATAAAGCGCGTTGAGCACATTTAGTGGATATTACGCTATATAAAAGCTCAAAAAAATTGGTGGTTGCAGCACTCTTCTGCACAGATCCTGATTCCCGGGCCTATATATAAAAATTTATACAATCCACAGAAGAGCACCACTTTCTTAATTTGAAATGATAAGATCAAACTCAATTTAACACAATGATAAGACAATACACACCAAGTTCTGAAAAAATCTAGATATCATTTCATACAATAGTCGCAAATGAGTATGAAAAAGACAGGTAACAACAGAACCAATGCATGTCACAGGGAACAACTAAGAGCGTGATCAATCCTCAAAATGCATGATCTACCTTAGACCACAAACAAACCATTGTAACCAATTTGAAATAAAAAACTTTTATCGTAACAAATCTTAGACAATATATGCTGCTTATTCATTATCTACTCAGCTATGTGGTCTAGTAGTATGACACTCACCTTTGGACCGGAGCTCTAAGTGGCATATAGTTGAGTCCTTGGAAAAGGCTCCTCACTCACATTCTCTCACCATACTCAGGTGTAAAATGAGTACCTGGCCGTTAGTAGCATTGTCTCCATTAGGAAAAAATTGTGATCTCGCCTAACAGGTGTCATGTCTTGTCCGAGATATTAAGTGTTGCTGTTGGCTAAGGAACCAGTCAAGCACTTTGAGCAGGTTCAGAGGATAATGTACTATATTAATGCTCTAGTTAGTGCGGCTATGTGGTCTTGTATGACATTCGCTTTCGGATCGGAAGGACCTGGGTTCGAGCCTCGCTCGGCGCATAGTTGAGTCCTTGGAGAAGGATCTTTACTCACATTCTCTCACCGCACTCAGGTGTAAAATGAGTACCTGGCCATTAACAGCGTTGTCTCTGTCCGAAAAAATTATAACATGACCTAACAGGCGTCATGTCCCGTCCTAAATGTTAAATGTTGCTGTTGGCCAGGGACCCCCTGTAAAGCGCTTTGAGCACATTTAGTGGATATTGCGCTATATAAAAGCTCAATTTAAAAAATTCTTTTTTTTTAGTTAATCAACTCACTTATTTGAAAGTTCATGATGCTTATTCATTATCTAGACATATTATTAAAAATCTGTGGTGCTTATTCAAACAAAAACATTAAGATGAGACAAATAAAGCACAGAAGCAAATTCTGTTCAATATAAAATTTTGCTTTTATATAGCGTAATATCCTCTAAATGTGCTCAAAGCACTTTACAAGGGATCCCTGGCCAGCAGCTACACTTAGCATGTAGGACGGGGCATGACGCCTGTTTGGCGATATTATATTTTTTCCAGACAGAGACGATGCTGTCAATGACCAGGTACTCATTTTACACCTGAGTACGGTAAGAGAATGTGAGTAAAGAGCCTTTTCCAAGGACTCAACTATGCACTGAGCGAGGCTAGAACCCAGGACCTTCCGATCCAAAAGCGAGTGTCATCGCACAATATAGATATCCATTTCACCAGATAGCTAAATAGGTAGAGCACTTGTTTTACAAAACAAAAATAAACTTGAGCTTTTATATGCCCCAATATCCTCTAAACATGCTCAAAGTGATGGTCAATGTGAAGCGTTTCGAAGCTTTGGCATAAGCACTATATAAATGTACATTTATTGTAAAGTGCTTTACAAGGGGTCTCAAGCCAACAGCAACACTTAACCTGAAGGATATGGCATATGCATGTAACAGGATTTTACAATTATATTCTTTGTTACCAGTTTGTTTTACATCTGAAAACAGTGATAGAATACGAGTAAAGAGCCTATTCCAAGGACAGAATTTTGTGCAGCTCAGAGCAGGAATCAAAGCAGGGTCTAATTGTCTGATACGAGTGTTATACTCTGTTTCATTCATCGTGTTTTGTTGATAAAGGGAAAACCTGGAATGTCCACATTATCTGTTTCCGTTTATTAAATTGAAACTTCCATTCAATTTCCTATATTTATTTATAACCACAAGAAAACCCAAATCCCCCACAAGAATGGGGACCAGTATCAATCCCAGACAAATTTAAGATGTTTTTGAACCCCCCATGTCCACCCAGCAGAGATTTGATAACTGGGTCTGTAATGCCTGGTGGAAGTTGTTTTACAAAAGACTAGCACCCTATCCAAAGGGTGGTAAGCCATTATTATCGTCCATTTAATGTTATAAAAACAAAAAGAAACTCCAACTCCATTGGGCCTCATGGCTTTGAAGATCACTTGGAAAAACACCAGTGACCTGGAAGACTTCAGAGCCATTAAAAAAGATCACCTATATTAGAAAGACTTCAAAACACAAAAGGTGCAAGCAGTTTAACGTGCCAGCCTGTAAACTGACATGTGAAAAGCTCCGAAGTCCAGTCGCTCAAGATACGAATGGCCACATATCTTGCTTCACAATGACTGAAGCAGAGATAACTGTACAAAAGCCTCAGTATTTTGTCAACCAAAGGTCAAAAACAAAAAAAATCACTGGGCTGATTATCATCTGATTCAGTTAATCACGATACACTCACTGTTTCCATAGTGTTGCCCTACTTGCCGTGTATTCATATGTGGTATGGTTGACATTGCAGTATATTTATCATCTCATTATCTTAAAAAATCATGCACTGTTGAACATGGCCAGGGACTGGATGGGTGGCAATGTCCAAAATACCCTTCTGGGCCTTTGGGTAAGTCACTACACATATTACCCCTCTCAACTAAGGTGTGAATGAGTGTCTGGCAATAGGCAGTGACAGATATTGTATGAGTGCTCATATAACAATGATGAGAAATAGGTCATTTGTACCGTATAAGATTGTGGGTCCATAGGGACTGTTGGACATCATTGAGCACATTGGGCTTACCTTGGGAATGAGTATTGTAAATGCCACATCGACTACCTTTTTACCGATTTACCTTAAAAAAAACTGGAGTATTTATTTTGTGCAATACCCACTAATTGTGCCTAAGCACTATACAAGGGGTCCCTAACCAACAGCAACACTTAACATGTAGGACGAAACATGATGCCTGTTAAGCAATATTACAATATTTTTTCTGACAGAGACAACGTTGTTAACAGTCAGGTACTTATTTTACATCAATGAGAGAATGTGAGTTATGAACCTTTCCCAATAACTCAACTATGCACCACTCAGAGTTGGACTCAAACCCTGGACCTTCCAGTCCAAAGGCAAGTATCATACTACACGACTGCATAGTTGCACATTTTTATTTATTTTATATATGTGTTTAAGAAAGGAGGGAGTTGGGAAGAGAGAGAAATGGCTGTGGCTATTTGGACTCGAGTTTGAATAGTCTCACGTGGCTATTCAGACTCAAATTCCAATGCGCATGTACAATCAACAGATTATTCAGACTCGGTCTTGAATAGTCTCCCGTGGCAGTATAGTTTATTTGTTTTGTTTTTTAAATACTTTAATTATTGATAACTACATAAAATTAATGCAAATCAAAATTACGATTTTAGTAACTATCAACCGGTAGTATAAACCCGCTATATTTGACGAGAAAGACAACATCATAGATCAATTGAAAGTCCAGATAGAAATTAAAAAGAAGAGTTAAAACTCTTCAAAAGTAACAAAAGTCAGTCAAAGTAACTGTGGTATAAATGAAAGGTATAATGAATAGAGAGAGAGAGAGAGTGTGTGTGTGTGTGTGTGTGTGTGAGAGAGAGAGAGAGAGAGAGAGAGAGAGAGAAGAGAGAGAGAAAATAAGTAGGAGTGAAATATCTATTCAATGTTATAGTTATCATATAACGTTATATAACAAGTGTAACTAAATGACAAATTGCCACATTTATGGACAACAAAGATCTATTATTATTATTATTATTATTATTATTATTATTATTATTATTATTATTATTACCATAACACGATGTCCAAATAAAATGAGTACAAAGAAAAAACATTGTGATAGTGTGAGACAGGCAACAATCCTTCTACATGTCCAAAGTAGGGGTGTGACCTGAGTCAGTCTGATATGGGCAAAACAGAATTTCTTCTGCTCTTTTTCTATTTCTTTATCAGTTCCACCCTCTGCCTGCTTCCCACATTGTGTATGTCCTTCCCTCTATATGCGCACGTACATTGGAGTCCGAATAGCCTATTCAGACTCGAGTCCAAATTGCCACTTCGAAGAGAAATTATAGAGAGGAAAAGGAGGAGGACGAGCAAGAGGAAGAGATAAAGAGAGCACCTGTGAGGTTCAAATTTGGGGAATAGATAGATGAAATAAATATAAATAGGTATATAAATTGGTTGACATGACGTGAAAACCGCTGCAGCAAGTAACAAGTAGCTAGACTATAAGTAATGTTCAATGTTCTTCAACTTCAACTTCAAGAGTGAACACGGTATTCGAGATCAGTTTCAGTTTCAGATCAAAAGACGAGTAAACTTCCTTTTTACAAGAAAATTCTATGATAGCTTGTCCAATCTTTCTTACGGAAAGAAAGGGGAGTATTACTCATCAACTAAAGATGTTTTATTTTGGCTGATGGGTGGAGTAGAGAGGAGTATCACAGAAATGGAAATAATAATACTTTTTGTTTTAAAAAATTAACATTAATAACTTTAAAAACTTACCTGAGGAATGTTTCAAAATAAGTCTGAGCTTAAGATGTGACGCATCTAAAATTTCAAGTTTAAATCCAAAGACGAGCCTAACCACATCCAATTGTCGTGTCTATGTGCAGTTTCAGTCCTTCGTCATCTGTCATTCGTAAATCGGTTGTTGACATTTTCTTACCTTGAAGCGAAAGCCGGAAGAGCGATTTCGTGACATTCTTACCTGAGTTCTAAATTTAGAATCGGGACTGGCCACACATTTTTTTGCCTTTATTTTGTCTGTGTCTGTCACCTGTCGAATATTGATAAAGGGAGACAATTTTTAAAAATATATAAAGCAATAACTTTAATATCCTATTAAATCCCTTGTTTGGAGAGAGGTTGCGAGTTGCGACTAAAATAAAGATGATTCCGTCTCTGCTCCTCCAGCTGCTGCTGTTGTTATTGTTAGCGGAGGCGGTGTGGTAGTTGTGTTAAAACAGGGGGATAAAGGAAAAAAAATAAAGGTCATAGGTCTAAACTAACTGGAACACAAGAAAGGAGACAAAAGGGGTTCCAAAAAATTATTCAAAACTTTGATTGAAAAGAGAGTCATTCAAGATAAAGTGAGATAAGGGGGGAGAGAGAGAGAGAGAGAGGGAGGCCACAGCTAAGCCAGCGCTAGGACAAAACAAAGTTCGTGTTCCAGGAAAAGACTGTGGAACAGCAATTATTATGGACCTATTTAGAGGGATGGATATCATATCCCTCCTCCCCCCTCCCACCCCCTCTCCTCTCGCTCTGACGGAAATACATATTTATTCGTCGCTACACCCCTGTCCCTCTCCCTCTAAGCAAAAGAAAAGTGCATGTTCCAGCCAAAATCAAATTTAAAAACATGGAAAAGTTTATAAATAAGGTAAGAATTCTTTAAGGGTCTTTGTGGCGCTTGAAACGCATTAATTTATGTCGTATCAGCACATGTAAAAAAAATAAAGGGCATGGCATCTGATAGTTGAGTGATATTTGGAGGTTTTAAGGCGTCTGCGACACAATTAGGTCTTCAACGCCAATTAAAAAAAAAGGATGAGGAAAGAATGACAGATCAAGTTAACCTATGAAATGAAAAAAAAATATTCAAAGGAGTCAATAGCGATCAGAATTGAATTGATGGAACGAAAATGACGTCATTCGGTTCTTTGTTATTCTTTTTAGACAGCCATTTTAATGATTAGTTCTCACTAAATTCTATTGTTTGTTTTTAGGGGTTTTACGGCGCTTGCAACACCCAAAGTCATATCAGCGCCAGTAAAAATGAAGAAATGGGATAGTAAAAAGTTCTAGAATTACAATTAAAGCACTCAAGAAAAGTAAAGGTAAGACAGGGGAAACATGCAGATTCCAAGAGCACACTATCAAAGTACTTAGTTTCAGATCACTTAAACGCCCCATCCAGACACAAGCAGAGGTCCCCACTGAGAGGAATACACTCAAATGTTTACAAATCATATGTAAACAAAACAATACAGTACATAACAAAGAGAGGATTTACAATTAAAAAATATATATCTCCCAAAATGAACTCTACATTTGACTGTTTCCCTCCCAGCCAGGGTATCCGGCCAGATCCAGGACAAAACCAAGAAATTTCATTCCAGGACAAAGACAGAAAGCAAGTTGGAAAACAGATATAGATATAGGAGGGGAGGGGGGGTAGAAGACAGTCTGTACCTCCCTGCCCACTATGGGAGGTCAGGAACCCCACCCAGCTAAATTCTATCAATTTGATTATAAACGTTTAAGGTTTCACAGTTTTGTGTGTTGGTGCGTAATATCCGGCTGGTGGATATTGTATTTTATATAAACGCATAGCATCAACAGATTCACCAACTTAAGAGTCCCGTACTTTCGTTGTAAAAAGTACAGAACAAAAATGAACAGAACAGCTTCATAAAAGAACAAAAATCAACCACATGTATTCTACTTGTAAGGGAAATAATCATCTTTTCACTAGACTCCATGCAATGGCCTGGCAAAACCAAGTGGTCTCATTCTAAAGGGAGCGTATAAAGCCTCATAGATATGGCAGGATATAGGGGGATAGAAGAGGTAGCTATAGGATGAACCTTAGTGGCCTGGGTGTGAACAGATGTAGATTCCACGGGCCAATGTTCCCCTATCTCACGAGTAAGTCTACCTACCACTTGTATATGGCTAGAGGTTTAAACTAACGTGGTCTGATAGATTAAAAACAAAACAAAACCAACCGCTCAGGGAGTATTACAGTTCTCCCAATCGAATGGGATCTCCACCACCTTCCTAGACAAAGTACTTAAAATTGGAACAGATAAATCTCTCACATTGCCCATGGTTTCATAATTGCTTTCGAACAGTAATTTAATTTATATCCGAGAAAGAATTGACAATGTTTTTAGGGGATTTACTTTGCTTGCGACAATATTAGGTCATTTCAGCGTCAATAAAAAGGAAGACAATCGAAGAAAAGTTATTGATCTAAAGTTAAAAGCACAGAAGAAAAAGCAAGACAAAGGCGACTAGCATAAGTAGGGAACAGAAGATTGCACGAGCAATCCACCGTTGCCTATTTTAACATTACCTAAAAGGCCCATCCAGGCACAAGCAAAAGATCCCGCTGCAATATCTTCTCTCAAAGAAAAAAAAAATTAATAATAATAAAAAGGTACAATCCATTTGACCGACTCCCAGCTAAGGAAAAGGAAGAAAAAAAAAAGGGGGGGGGGGGGGGGGGAAGGGGAGAGGGAGTATAATAGTCCTCCTACCCTAAGTGGATCTCCAACAATTTCCTGGACAAAGTAGGATAGGGAAGAGGAGACAACATAAATTCATTTCTCTCATTGACCACCTATGATTTCTTTGTTTTTGTTTTTAATGTTTTTAAGGTTTTTACGGCACTTGCAACACATTAAGATCATATCAGCGCCAGTAAAAAGGAAGAAAATGGGATAGTAATAAGTTCTAGTAAGACAAAGGGGAATTGGTTCAAATAGGAAACAGATGTAGATTCCAAGAGCACACTATCAAAGTACTTAGTTTGAGATCACCTAAAAGTCTCATACAGACACATGCACAGCTCCCCACTAAGAGGAACACACTCAAATGTTTACAAATCATAATAAATAATATTATGTAAACAAAACGTAATAGAGTGCATAACAGAGAGATGATTTACAAGGAAAAAAATATCATCTTCCAAAACTAACTACTGTCTACATTTGAATGTTTCCCTCTCAACTCTCAGCCAGGGTATCCGGCCAGGGCCAGGATAAAACCAAGTAATCTCATTCTATGACAAATACAGAAAACATGTTGGAAAACAGATATAGGGGGATAGAAGACACAGTAAGTACCTCCCTGCCCACTATTGGGAGTCAGGGACCCCACCCAGCATTATTTCTTTCGACCAGCGACCAGAAATTAAAGTTAAAGCAGAGAAGGAATTGACAATCAAAACAATTTTATTTTCTAAATAAACATTTATTCCATTGTGTAGTGCAAAGTGTACTGAGCAATAATGCAAAATTAAATGGAACAAGATATTGACAAACAAGAATGGACTTTGTCCTTCCTGACGTACAATAACAAACGCATAAAAGCAGACATCAAAACATATATGTTTATAATCTCATTGTCGCAACACCTTGAGTAAAACATATTTAAGAAAATTATCCTTAATCTATTGGAACAAAACAGGACAAAACGACAATGAACAAATATTTGAAACAAAAACGATGACAGAAATATACATTCTTTTAAAAAACGCCTGTTTCCATTTTGGACAGAAAACGTACTAGTACTTCACATTTCGATTGATTCAAATACTTGAAGTCATTTTAATCCACCGATATATGGCCTACATGTTTTCTAGCCTAAATGGAAAAACAGGTATTTTGTTCATGCACAGCAGAAGTGTTCTCATATATTTTCAAATCATTACTTCAAAATTATTGTTCATTAAATAATGACACTGTATGGTCAGTTATCAATTTTAAAAGAACTGATTTATCACAAGAACAAAATATTACAATAGCACAACATACAAGAAAAAAAAAATCTGATCACATAAAAAGCTGACTGGTATTATATCATGGAAAATAGAACCATATTTAAAAACTTGTTTTAACCGATGGACAAAAATGTAGGGTTTGAAATTCAACGGAAGCATGGAAGCACTTTACACAAAATTTGAAGCACCTACAATAAACTTAATTTCAAAATTTGAACACATGCTCTTGTATTCAACATTTCAAAAAGGGCAGAATACAAATTTAACACAAGTGTGAACTAAAATCATGCTGTATTTTTTTTTAACAGTAAAATACAATTCAGGCAAAATGCAAACTGATAATGAAAATATCTTTGCCAAAAAGCATAGAAAGAAATGACAGAGTTAAACTTCACAGATATTCAATTTAAATAAAGCACCAAATTTTTATCGCTATAATATTCACTAAAAACGGACCAATCATAGCACTGTATTGATAAATAAAGCTGGTCATTAAATGTGACTTTAGCAATGACATATGGACACGGAGCCTTACATTTGCTTTTTATTGATTCACCAAACAAAAAAATATATAATATAGCTTGCCGTCATACACAAGAATAAAAGTTGTTTTGTTCTGTTTTTTTGTTTTTGTTTTTAAGGGTTTTACGGCGCTTGCAACACATTAAAGTCATATCAGCGCCAGTAAAAAGGAAGAAAATGGGATAGTAAAAAGTTCTAGAATTGCAATTAAAGTACAAAAGAAAAGGTAAGACAAGGGGGAATTGGTTCAAATAGGGAACAGATGTAGATTCCAAGAGCACACCGTCAAAGTACTTAGTTTGAGATCACCTAAAAGTCTCATCCAGACACAAGTACAGGTCCCAACTTAGAGGAATACACTCAAATGTTTACCAATCATATAATATAAAATGTAAAATAACATAATACAATGCATAAAAGAGAGATGATTTACAAGGAAAAGAATATCATCTCCCTAAAACTATTAACTATACATTCGACTGTTTCCCTCCCAGCCAAGGAACTCTGGCAAGAGTCAGGACAAAACTAAGTAATCTCATTCCAAGACAGTGACAGGAAACAATTGGAAAACGGGTATGGGGGGGATAGAAGACACAGCATGTACCTCCCTGCCCACTATGGGAGGTCAGGATCCCCACCCAATTTTTTGTTCTGTAATCTGATAGTTTTGAAGGGTTTTACATCGTTTACACTTTTGATCATTACAGTACAAGTAAAAAGGAAGATGATAGGATTCTAAAAATATTTTATTGTTTTTGTTTTTAAGGGTTTTACGGCGCTTGCAACACATTTAGGTTATATCAGCGCCAGTAAAAAGGAAGAAAATGGGATAGTAAAAAGTTCTAGATTTACAATTAAAGCATTCAAGAGACAGTAAGACAAAGGGGAACTGGGAACAAATAGGGATCAGATGCAGATTCCAAGAGCATACCACCAATGTACTTAGTTTGAGATCACCTATAAGTCTCATCTGGACACGAGCACAAAATCCAACAAAGAGAAATACACTCAAATGCTTACATTATATATTCAAAATAATTTTAGACTTACAATTAAATGCACCCGAATAAAAAGTAAGACAAAGGAGGCTGAATCATAGGCAAAAAATTATCAATGTGTTTGAGATCACCTAAAAGTCTAGTCCAGACACAAGCACAGGATCCCACTAAGAGGTATACACTTGAATACTTACAGAATTTTAGATAAAAAATCAAAACACTTTGTACATAACTGAGAGATGATTTGCAAAGAAAAAAAAAGAAATCTTCCAAAAACTAATACTATACATTCGACTGTTTCCCCTCTCAGCAAAGGAATCCAGCCAGAGCCAGGACAAAACCAAGTAATCTCATTCAACGACAAAGATATAAAGTAACCTGAAAAATATATAGAGGGATAGAAGACGCATCAATCTGACAAACTACATGGATAACAACAAATCATGGCTTATATAAAATAAAATACTGCATTCGACTGAAAAGTAAAGTCTATGCAGTATTTAGCAATGTCATGTTTAAATCTAATTTAGATACAGAACACAGAGTGGACATAAAATAAGGGAGCAAGGAAATTGGACTAGAGATTAACAAAAGCTTATGGTAAAATAAAACGCATACAAAAAATGCAACACTGGCCTTTTCCACAGAAACTGAATGACATCAAACCAATAAAAATGATTGAGCAAAGTATTTAACAATTCATGAAACTAAAATGGTTTCTGAACTAAAAACATCTTTTATACTGAGCGAAAAATTAAAATTGGTAAATCACAAGATGAAGATGGATAATAAAAATACTCAGTATGGAAGCATTGAAGCTGGTTTGCAGACAACAATAATAACAATATGTCAAATAATTCTTGTAGGATGACACAAATTAAATGCTGAAGTTATGGACGATCAGTAACATAATAATGAAAGGACAAACACAATATTTTGTGACAATTTTTTTTCAAAGGCATCACTGTTTTCTCACAGATTGGCATCTTCAAATTTATTTATTTTTTACAATCTAACTGCTGATGTTTGTCTCCACGTCAAACTCAAAATTTAAAATCAATAATTTTGACTAGATTGAACTGTTGTTTCTTCAGATAGAAAATATTTTTAAAATACGAATTCATAAAGAAAAAAACTCCTGAAAATCTATTTTGTTTTGGGGTTTTAAAAAATTTCAACGCAACCTTAATGTCCCATCCAGGCACAAGCAAAGGATTTCCCTGTGAATGCTTACAAAGTACAATCTATTTGTAACTAAAAACTGTTATGGTATAAAACAGAGATGATTTACAAGGAAAGAAGACGCCATCTCTCAAAGGTACTATACATTTATTTGACTGCCTCTTTAGCTAAATATCCCGCAAGACCTCAGAAAAAAGCCCGAGTAATCTCATCTAGATCAGAGACCAAAAGCATTATAGAAAGGGAAAACAAGATATAGGGGATAGAAGACACAGCAAAAGTTACCTCTCTGTACACCATGGGAAGTCAAGAACAAAGAAAGAGAGCGACATGGAAAGGGATTACTTTATCTGATGTTTATCTTACACCAGCGGATGCTCATCAAATTTTCATTATCATTGAAAGAAAATTTGAAACTAGACTCCATTTTTCATCAGTTTCGTGGAAGCTGTTCTATCTATGACTATTTTTAACACGTCTGATAGATCTGGTGGATGATTTTGCTATACACAGAATTGTGACACTTTCAGATATTTCTTTTTAAATCAAAAAGCAGCACACAAAAGAAAGGTTTATATAAAACATCGACATAGTGCAGGTTTTACCCCTCTAAAAGTTTAGTGGCAGTCACTATGCAGAGACAAGATCTGAGTGGGAATGTCACGTCCTTACAATCTCTCAAAAAATACTATACTTTAAGCAGGCACATTGAAGAGAAAAAAAAAGGAAAAGTAAATGTAATAAGAATATATAAATGTATAAATAATATATTATAAGCAGCAGCAGCAGTCGTGGCAGTGACAGCAACAATAAACTGGGATTACAAAAGCAGACAAAGAAATGGATTTATTTATGGTATCATACAATATACAATCTTTAAAAAAGAGAGGGTAAATTGGTGGCACTAAACGTGACAATTGACAAATTCAATTCACTTCACTTATGATATACACATAATATACATTTTTATGTGAATTCATTTGGCGTAGCTGAGGCACAAGAACAAGGATACGCAAAATATGAAGACTGGAAAGGCGGGTTCAGAAAAGCTTTTAATTTTAGAAGCAGTTATACATTTCTTTCTGCGTAAGACAATGAGATGCATAAACATTTTCCATGGATTAGACGTAAATAAAGATAATTGCGTGAATTGTCCTTTACAAATGACATATCAGATTAATTGACATATTTATCACACAGACAAATAGGTGTTTACATTCATTACCCTCGCATTAAATTTGGTAAGATTATTATTAATTTCTTTCCAAATAAAAATTTTCTAAGACTGAATGGTATGATTTCTGGTGAGTTAGAAAATCTAAAACTTCCACAAAAAGGCATTACTTTCTCTTCTTTATGAATCCCCGTGTTTAATTATCATTAATCATAACTCAGCCAATGTTTGTAATTGATTAGCACCACAAAGGCAATTAGAAGTAAATGTATCAAAAAATACATTATCAAATGGACAATATGAGATTCTCATCCCTAAGAGCAAGAAATAATAAAAAGTAAGAGTCGCAAATATATTAGTATAACAATGAGTATTGTACACATAAAAATTATATGGCCTTTTATATTATAGATAACTTTTTCAAAGAATAACCACAGTAAAAATAAACTTAGGAGAAAACTAATCCACAAGTTTGTGTTAGCTATCACTCTATTCTTGCTGGCAAATTATGTCATTTGAAATGCCCACTGAAAAAATAATTCATCTTCCTAGAATCTTGGGGGGGGTTTAATGGCACTCAAAAACACATGCTTTAGAATAGGAAACCAAAGGGAACCAGTGACACAAAAGAATAATATAACGTACATCAAATTTACAGTTGTGCCTTGCACAAACCCACCATAAATTTAATGCAGGTTTCAGTATGTAAAAGTACAGTCCTTTTTTCCAAAGAAAAACAGTTAAAAAAATACCACTCGCAGTTCTTTTTTAAAAGTATTTTATGACGCTTACGACACAGCACTTCTTTTTCAATGAAGCCTGAGTCTCATCAGAGTTACTGATCATAAAGTGAAAATTGTAAGATGATCAGGTTTGAAAATCATGAAACCAGCCACTAAGGCTTGACATGGTGCTGAACTGATAATGCGACCCAATACCTAAAACACTATTATGTTTGAGTGATATAGAAGCTGAAAATGGATGTTATAGAAATAAATATGAGAAATGAGTTATGCATTTTTTTGTGTTTGTTTGTTTGTTTTGTTTTTAAGGTTTTTACGGCGCTTGTAACACATTTATGTTATATCAGCGCCAGTAAAAAGGAAGAAAATGGGATAGTAAAAAGTTCTAGAATTATAATTAAAGCACCCAAGGAAAAGTAAGACATAGGGGAATTGGGAACAAATAGGGATCAGATGCAAATTCCAAGAGCATACCACCAATGTACTTAGTTTGAGATCACCTAAAAGTTTTATCCGGACACAAGCACAAAATCCAACAAAGAGGAATACACTCAAATGCTTACATTATACATTCAAAATAACAAATATAATAATACATAACAGAGAGATTATTTACAAGGAAAAAAATATCATCTCCCAAAACAATAACTATGCATTGACTGTTTCCCTCCCAGCTAGGACTCCGGCCAGGGCCAGAACAAAACCAAGTAATCTCATTCCAAGACAAAGACAGAAAGCATGTTGGAAAACAGATATAAGGGGATAAAAGACACAGTATGTACCCCCCCCCCCTGCCCACTATGGGAGGTGTCACTTTTGATATATGCATTGCACCGACATAATACCGTTTGGAGACAGTGGATCACAATGAAATCCTATGACTCGCCTCTCAAAGTATAAGTAGATAAGGGCAAGATGCTAGGAAATGTGTCAAATGTCTGAATAAAACTTTTTCAACAAATGAAAAGACATTCACTTTAGGTTACAGAGCCAATATACAACTAATATCGATATTTATAACATTTATATGGGCAGTTATTATCAATACAAGACCATGTTGCTACTTTAATAACAAATCTTGTTTTGTAGAAGTTGTGACAGTAGTAGTAGAAGTAGTAATAGTTGTAGTGGTAATAGTATTAGTAGTAGTAGTATTAGTAGTAGTATTAGTAGTAGTATTAGTATTAGTAGTAGTATTAGTAGTAGTAGTAGTAGTAGTAGTAGTAGTAGTAGTAGTAGTAGTAGTAGTAGTAGTAGTTGTATATTACAATGATAACAACAACAATGTCGACAACACCCACAAGAAGAAGAAGAAGAAGAAGAAGAAGAAGAAGAAGAAGAAGAAGAAGAAGAAGAAGAAGAAGAAGAAGAAGAAGAAGAAGAAGAAAGGATAATTATCACCATCATCACATTAACAATAACAACACAGCGCCTTAAGGAATTAAAAATTATAAAAAAAGGAAAAATCGGGCAAAAATATGAGGCATCAGTTAAAATGAATCAAGTCAAATATAATTAAAATGCCATGACAAATATTAAAGCGTTTCAACCTAAGGTTTACTCTATCTAAAAATCTCTTTAAAAGTAACAACCTAGTGAACAAAAATAGCTATAAATTAAAGATTTCAAGGTACCAATAAGTACTATCTGTAAATGATAGCCAATCGACCAGATAACACATATTAATAAAAAATAATTGCTGCTCACTATAACAGCATTTTATAGTATGTCAAAGAAGATGACATTACAGGACATTGCCTGAACTTCAAATAATCATTAAATTTGATTGAAGTAAGAAAAAAAATTTTTTTTTTTTTTAAAAGGAAGAAAAAAGAAAAAAAAAGTCGTTCATATATTATTGCTGAATGTTGGCCCCTTGAAAAAAAACAAAACAAACATATATAAACCTCTTCACCTACATAAAAAGAATGTTTATTTTGCGCATATTAAATAAAACTTACACCTTAAGTAGTTCAAGGCAAGCATACATTTGTAAAACAACATATCGTAATAATAAATAATACTAGCTTAGCATAAACATATACCTTAAGTAGCTTTTATTTTCTAAACTTACATTGTTTCCAAAAAAAAAACTTTTTTAATTTCATAAATCTCCAACAACCATGTTTTGTGAGCAATTATTGAAGAAGACAAACATGAAGATAACTTTTATATTATTGATCATAAGAAAATTAAAATAAAAGCTCAAAGCAAATAACTCAGATTGTAGACTTAAGTACAAGTTATTGACAAAAAGGTCAATAACGTCTTTTAAACCAACACATGTTGGTCATTCAAATCTTTCAAAACAAATAAAAATTTATTTTTTTTAAACATTCAATTACTTTCAGCTTCAAATAAAACGTTCCTAATAAAACACAGATGAAAAAAATCTTTACAATAAAAATATTAAGTAAAAGAACTGTTTATCATACTAATCATTTGCAAATAAAAAAATAACTTTGCGAAAGAGCATTCTATATAAAGCTTCACCACTTCAAATAACAACATATCAATTGGAATTGGTCCCAATTTCAAAAAAACAACTGTATAAAAATACCAATCCAAGCAATGGAATATCATCAAATTTTATCGTATAAAAACAAAACAACAGCAATCATAATCATCCAAGTGTCTATAAAGATTTAAAAACATTTCAATTCATTTCAATCTCTAAAAAATAATTGTAAGAAGGTAAAGCTTTAAATAACAATGAAGCAAAACTTTAACGATAGCGCTCAATAAAGTCATTTGTGCATCATAATGTGTGTGTGATCCCTAACTCAAATATCTTTACAATAAGTTGTATTGTAAATGAAGTGAACGTTGGCATGTGACCATTTGCTATTGGTTATTTATGAAATTGGCATGCCCAAATCTACCAATGCACATATTCTATATGCAAGCTATTTATAGTAAGCAGGAAATAAGTGAACAGCATTTTTTTTTTTCACCTATGTAATCAGCCCTACTGCATCTCTCCTGTTTCATTTTTTAAAATGAAATAGCGAATAAAAACAGACCTGAATGGTAAGAATTAAAAAAAAAAGATAAACATAACTATATCAGATTAGAGGCATAAAGATGGGTGGCTTGCAGTTATGCATCACACAATGCTGCTGAGAGCAAACAGGGTAAATTAAACAAACATGAACTGAATAGTACAGCAGAAGGCATGTCCAAAACAATGTGGAGTAGTGATATATAATAGTGCTTACTCCGTTTAATGAGCAAAAAGCCTGACATTATTTATCAAACAGAGATTATACAATGACTGATTTAAGCAAAAATTCCTCAATTGTTTTCAAAATCAAGAAAGAAAAAAAAATGAAAATTTTGTTTTTTAACATCAATCAAATCCATCTAAAAAAAAAAAAAATGATTGATAAATATTTTTTTCAAAAATACATAAATTTAAATATTTAAAAAAAAAAAAAAAACAACCCAAAAAACCACCCTCAGAAGCTGCCAATTTATTTCTGACCTACTTATAATTACCTATTATTCAAACCAGGGCATCAGTGTGACAATATTTATAAAAATCAAAATGCTATTATGAAAGTATTCCCCTTACTTCTTCAAATTAACGTGTAACCCAAACAATAAGTTCATGATATTTTATCAAGCCTATTAAAGCAAAAATTGATAAAGAAGCACACCCATTAACATGGTAAACAATTAGCTGACTAGTTATCAGCTTTAGCTTCTGCTGTAGATTCCTCTTCATTCGCTTTCTCCTCTGACTTAGCAGGTTCCTCTGTTTTTGTCTCTCCGCTTTCTTCTTTCTTCTCATCTTCCTCTTTCTTTTCTGAGGCAGTCACGTCTCCAGAACCTTCTTCAGCTTTCACCTCATCTTTCCCTTCCTCTTTGACTTCACCGTTCTCTGCTGGTTTATTATCTTCACCCTCCTCAGCTTTCTTCTCTCCTCCCTCTTCATCAACTTTAGCTTCTCCATCTGCTGTTGCCCCATCTGCTGGTGTTGCTGCAGCTGCACCACCACTGTTCTTGACTTTCTTTGTCTTTTTCACCAAACCTCTATCAACAAGAACTTGAGCCTCTTCAATTATTGAGTCTTTGACATCTTTGGGGGTGATACCCACGGTTTCTGTCATCTGGTAATAATCACATATTAGTTTTATTAATTATAATAACAATTTTTGTAGCACTTACCATTAGAATATCTAAGTTCTTCACATAAATATAATACACCTTTCTATGCGAAAACGGAGACACACTCACTCGCACTCACTGCCTGGATTGTTTGTTTTTAAGGGTGTTGCGGCACTTGCAACGCATTTAAGTCATTTTAGCACCAGTAAAAAGGAAGTAAATGAGTCCAAACAATTCTACATTTACAATTGAAAGCACTAAAGAAAAAGTAAGACAAAGGGTAATGGTTCAAATGGGGAACAGATGTAGATTCCAAGAACATACTATCAGTGTACTTTGAGATCACCTAAATGTCTCACCCTGACACAAGCACAAGCCCCCATCAAGAGAAACGCATTCAAATGTTTACAAACCATTATCCGTATAAAAAAACAATAACAAAATGCATAACAGAGAGATGATTTACAAGACAAAAAAAATATCATCTCCCAAAAATTAACACTATACATTTGACACCTTCCCTTTCAGCCAAGGACTTCGGAAGGGGAAAGACCATGGGTGAAAGTTAACTGGGATCAATTTGCCTGAAAGACAGATCGGTGAAGCCGGGAGGTTTTTAAGCAAAAAAAAAAAAAAAGGAAAAAAGAAAAGAAAAAAGGATTAAGTCTGCATGATTGAAAAGAAAATTTATATAAAAGCTAACACCAAACCCATAGCAAAATGATTTTCTTCATTTAAACACTCATTCGCAGCAATCTCTAGTGATTACAGTATTACCTGGTGTATGGAGACACCAAGATAAGCCATAACTTTAAATTTGTATAGTAAAAGGCTCAGAAATGGCAATACCAAGGGCTATTACAATTCGAAACACCCCGAAGAAGTGATCAAGAGACCCCAACCATGGTACTTGTTTTGATGTTAGTGTTGGTATAGGTTGTTGTAGTGATAATGCTCTACTGGTCACGGTGATAATGATGATGATGTGGTGTTAGTGTCAATGTTGTGATGGTGGTTGTAGCAGTGGTGACTATTATTACCACTACAACTACTACTACTTTTGGTTCAAATATGGGAAATATCCACCTATGTGATTTGCAAGTTGAATACCCCAAAAATAGTCTTAGTGCATTTTTAAAAAAACCTACAGCGTTCTTACAGCTCCCCGTTTAATAATAATAATAAAAAAATTAGACTCATACAAAATATTTAAGAAAAAAAAATATTAAAAATGTAAACAATCAAATTAAAGTATTTTCAGTTGTATTATAAAGGGAAATAACCCAATTATGTTTACTGGCAATACAGTCCTTGATTGAAGGCTTCATTGTCAAAGATGTTGGTTCTATTTTATTTTCACTTGACAAGTTCAATTTAACAAGTAGAAGCTTAAATGAGATCTGAGACCATTTGAAGTATAAAATAAGCTTATATGCATAATTCAATGTAAATCTTCAAAAGTGGTGTGAAAGGTTATAGTGAAAACCAGTGTTTAATAACCAACTGAAAAGATAAATATAATACAAAATGTGACTATCAGCTGATGTGTAAACAGATCAAATGTATGAAAGAAAAGTGACACACGTTTGTCACCTTTGAAAGAATATTAAATAGTCTAAACATCGGTGCATCAGTATTTCCTAGTATTAAAAGTTAACGTTCCGGTGGTGCAATAATGATAAAGCCAGCAGAAGAGTCAAAATGCCGGAAGGCAATTATTACATTTACAAAAAAATCCGGAATTTCCTGCATATGCCGGCGAACTTTCACCTATGGGAAAGACAAAAAGCAATTGGAAAACAGACATAGGGGTATAGAAGACAATAGTAGGTAACTTCCCTGCCCACTACTGCCTGGAATATAACACATCAGAGTAACTACTTTAAATATGGGATTGAGATTCCTAGTGAAAACTTCCACAACTGGAAGAGAACTACTCTGATGGTATTGTGAATTCCAAACAATGGGGCCAATTTTATAAATTGACCAATTTTTAGCATAGTTCGTGATGTGATTAACAACTTACAATCCTGAGATCTTAGCACTTCAACAGGATGAGTAAGGGTTAATCCTGTCTTTATTATAAGTCAGTGCTGTTCCTTCAAAAACATTAAAACAAAAAAGGCATTTTATATCCTATTGGGGCCAGTGAACGTTTCAGAACATTTCTGCAGCGCTATTGCATTTTGATTTTCCTAACAGTTGCCTAGCCAGACTACAGCATTTAACCGACAACAGCAATTGCATGCAACTCTTTAGATAGGATGCTTGTCTGTTGTAAAGTGCTTTCCACAAGATCTGGCACACCCATCAACCCAATCGCTTCTGGCTGGACTGTGGGGTTAGTAAAAAATCTTGCTTGCACCCAGGCTCAATACCAGTCCCTTTGCACGTGCAGTGAGTGTTCTTGCAAGTGAGCTATCAGACTCCACTTATAAAAATAGATTGATGTAATAAATTCACTGTTTTATCCAGTAAGGTCTGAAACTTTTATCATAAATACCTTTTTGTTGTCGAACTGTCTTGTTTTCCCAACCAAAGGCAAGAGCGACTTAGCATTTTTGTTGAATAAGCTGAGGCCGTACAGGGCAAACTTTGGTAGGCTATAAACTGGAACAGCATATCCTGTATAAATGAAAGAAAAAGACAGAAACAAATTTTGAGTAATTATAATAATGTTTTGTTTTTTTTTTATTTAAAAATTTCTCAAAAAATAACTCATCTTTGTAAAAGTAAGTGCATTCATCTAACACACCATTTTGTTAGTGTGTCATAAATGTGTTATATTTATGGTTTTTTAAAAATTTCAGCCCATTCTACATTTGTAAAAATTTATTTCAGTTCAAAGGGGAGAAATGCAAATCTCTATTCATTGCTATGATAATTGTTTTATTTTTTTGCAATCCAAATAATAAATCCTTTGTATTTGGATCTCTATGCCATTCGCTTCAATAAATTTTCAATGTCACATCCAGAACTGCAAAAATAACCCAGCTTTTAAACAGCACTGCTTTGAAAGTTGACAGTTCATTTCAAATGCATTGTTGGATATAAACTTAATTCTACTATCCTAGATTTGCTGGTGAGGAGTGAGGATGAACTTTCAGAAACAAACTTTTAAAAGAAAATTGCTGCTTTTTTCAAGCCACTGTCTTGCTCATATTTCATGCATGTCCTTGGTATCGTTTAACAGACTTGGAATCATCCAAAATGCTTGATTACCAAAATGATTCATGCAGCTTATACCGTTTGAGCATAATTTGCAAACTGTGAACCAATAACACTCTTGATAGTTGACGCCTATTTATTTTAAAATATTATTTGAATTTGGACTTATTTCTATCATTCTAAACTTAATTGGAGGGGGAAAAGACAGAGGTATTGTACAACTAACTTGGTATCGTTTAAAAAGTGCTTGTTTGCAATTGGATTCAGTAGTCTGATGTCACGCCGCCTGGCAACGGTGGCCATCTTGGTTCTAAACAAAGAAAATCATTACTTTTTATTCTTCAAGCTGGCTAGAACTTTTCATATGTCTCGTGACCAGAATGTGTAAAAGTCAAAACATGATCAAGTTCATGTTTTTTTTTCTTTCCTCTGGATACGCTTTTATGCTCGCCGGAAAATTATTTCATACGGCGTCCGCCATTGTTCCGATAGTTTAGAGCCAGTGTTGCTAAGTTACCATGCGTCATTATGAAGGAAGTGACGTTACGACTATTGAATCCTATTTGCACCTGAATAATGCTTGAGCATAGTTCCAACAAATTGTAAATAAATAACACACCTTTATGAAACAAAAATCAATCAGGACTGGGAGTGTGACAAAGATGATCATGCTGGGAGTCAATGCTATATAAAATTCAATAAGTAAAAATAGATTTCTCCTTGCCCCCCCCCCCCCCCCCCTCCCCCCTTACCTTGTGGTTTGAACTCTGTTGACAAATGATTGGCAATCTGTGTCAAACATTTGCTGGCACCATGGACTAACAGCCTGTTACCTGGTAAGGAAAGAGAATATAGTCATGACAATTATTATTGGGAGGACTCTCCTTTCCAGAGCAAAGGGAATGGTATACATTCTGGGATACACAGAGTTTTTTAATGAGTGGGTTTATTTGGGGGGTTTGTTTCTTTTGTGTGGGGGGGGGGGGGGGGGGGGGGGGGGGGGGGGGGTTCGAACTCAGCAGTAATGGATCTTGGGGGAAGGTGAGCAGTGAGGATGGACGACAGAAACAATAATTAACTCCATTCCTTTAAATTACTTGATCCACAAGAATTTGGGTTGGATGATGAGATTTGTAGACCAGCTGCTAACCTCAATATGAGAATGCAACAGCGATTTTGATGTATGAGATAAAGCACATCGACAGTATAAAAGCTTCCTTTAAGTATGGGAGGAACAGTATAAAAACAACATATATCATTTAAGTGGTTTGATTCTAATGTTTAAAAAAAAAACAAAGGAAGTTTTGGACGAAAAAAAAAATACAATCATACAATGATGAGAATAAACATACAAATAAGCTTATATCAGAAAAGACCAAGTCTTGCAGTGGTGGAGGAAATTCAAATTAACAGTTCGTTAGAGCTAATGCATTAAAAGATATCTGTGATGGATGAAACTGTATGAGACAGACATAGTTAACTATACACTGGTGCACCAATATTTCAACCAAGACTGAAATCTCAAAGCTTTTCAATCCAAAAGTGACTTGGTTAATCAGTCTTTGGTTCACCTAGGATTCTAGCAAGATAAAAAGGACATCTCTTTAAAATATCTTAATTATATAAAACCAGATTATTTAAGAAAAGTAGTTTTTACTAAACTATATGCATCTGAAGAGAAACTGGGTGGGGTTCCTGACCTCCCATAGTGAGCAGGGAGGTACATACTGTGTCTTCTATCCCCCTGTATTTGTTTTTCTATTGCTTTCTGCCTTTGTCTTGGAATGAGATTACTTGCTTTTGTCCTGACCCTGGCCGGGAGTTCTTGGTTGGGAGGGAAACAGTCGAATGTATAGTTATAGTTTTGGGAGAGGATATTTTTTCCCTTGTAAATCATCTCTCTGTATGTACTGTTATTTTTTATTTTTAACATATGATTTGTAAACATTTGAGAGTGTTCCTCTTAGCGGGATCTTGTGCTGGTGTCTGGGTGAGACTTTTAGGTGATCTCAAACTAAGTACAGTGATGGTGTGCTCTTGGAATCTACATCTGTTCCCTATTTGAACAATTTCCCCTGTCTTACTTTTCCTTTAAGTCCTTTTGAATGTACATCTATAATGCTTTTACTATCTAAATTTTCTTCCTTTTAACTGGCGCTGATATGACCTAAATGTGTTGCAAGCACCGTAAAACTCTTAAAAACAAACATAAAAACATCTGAAGAGAAGAAAAACTCAAAATTGTCCCTTCCCCCCAATGTATAAAGCCTACTGATTTAAATGCGACAGGAGGCACATCTTTAGATTACAAGTTAGTAGCAACAAAAGGGACTCTACAACCATCCCATCAATTTATCAGGGGTCTCAACTGAAAACTTTAAAAACCACTGAAAATGTTCGCAATTGACATCCGAATACCAAAATCATTTTTTTAAATGCACATAAATTTATGCAATAATAATTATTAGCATTGTCATATCACCATATCATATCTTACCTGCCACTTCAGTATGTGTCAGTGCCTTAATGTGAGCATTGGCAACATCTCTGACATCAACCAACTCATAATGGACTTTGGCAATAGTCTTCATGCTGCCGTCCATCAGCGATTTCACAATCTGTGAAGGTCATATCAACGCCAGTAAAAATGGGATAGTAAAAAGTTCTAGAATTACAATTAAAGCACCCAAGAAAAGGTAAGACAAAGAGGAATTTGTTCAAATAGGAAACAGATGTGGATTCCAAGAGCACAGTATCAAAGTGCTTAGCTTGAGATCACCTAAAAGTCTCATCCAGACACAAGCACAGGCCCCAACTAAGAGAGATACTCAAATGCTTACAAATCATATATAACATGTAAACAAAACAATACAGTGCATAACAGAGAGATGATTTACAAGGAAATAAATATAATCTCCCAAAACTCTAACTAAACATTTGGCTGTTACCCTCTCAGCCATGGTATCCTGCCAGGACCAGGACAAAACCAAGTAATCTCATTCCAAGACAAAGACAGAAAGCACGTTGGAAAACAGATAGAGGGGGATAGAAGACACAGTAAGTGCCTGCCCACTATGGGAGGTAAGGAACCCCACCCAAAAATTTCTTAGTTTCAATGAGATAGAATTCCAGATGTGAGGAGGCAGAATAGTGAGCTAAGATAATCAGAAGAAACGACATGACAGAAAACAATGTAATTGTTTCAAAGTAAGGATTATGTGCTCGTGAAGTTTCGTTTGTTTAATTAGTCTTAAAGTTTTATTTTGAAGCTTTTGACGTCTGTGAATAGATAAACAAGATATTCCATCGAGAAGAGAGTTAAAATTGTCAGGATGATTTGTTACACATGAGTTGATGAATAGTTTTGTAGTGTCTTTGTCAAAAATATTCCGAATATGGCTATTATTTTTCAAGTGATAGTTTATGGACCAACAAATCTTTGTAATGTGGCAGTCCATAGTTAGAAACCCATCAAAATAATACCCTCAAATGTTTACACCCGGAGATTTGCTACATGCAATTTTTCATGAATATTTTCTTAACATTGGTGTTTCTCTCCATATCATCTATGAAACAAATTGGAAAATTGCCATATTAAAATTGTAACATTCAACATATTTTCTTCAAATTTGAAGCTGTTATAATCTTTTACAGACCACAGATATAGGCTGCCAAGTATTTATTTTAAAATTTGAATAAACTGTGAACCAAAAAAGTTTCTGATGTGGATATTATGTAAACATATCTGGCTAATGCTACTCACATCTTGTTGGACATCCAGGACAGCTGGACCCACCATCTGGGTAGGGTTGATTACAACAAGCTCAATCTTATCAGCATCTAATTGAAGAAGAAAAAATAACCATTTTAAAGCATTGATGAAATTAGTCCAGAAAAAAAGGAAGAGTTTTAAGAAATATGTCATTCCCAGGGGTTTACTGTCTAGATTGGGATTCAAACTCTGGGGATCATCTTATGGTAAAAAACAAACTGGCATCATAACTACTACAGCAACCCCACCCCTCAAAACATGTTTTTTCAAAGGCTTAAAACATGGTGCGCTTCAATTTTGAAAGAAAGCCATAGCATTAAAAATTATAAATTGTTCCCCAACATGCTACTACAAAAATGACAATAAAAATTTGTGCATTTACTCAGAATAAGATGGTGAGACATCTAAAGTCATTAATAAGGCCTCAAAAAATAAAAATGGTCACTTCTAGCAATATGGTAGAAATTTTAGTAGTCTTCATAAAAATACTACTGATGTAAGAAATAGACCTGTAAATGAGCTCTATAAAAATTGACTGAAACTCTTCGACAAACTGAAGATTCAATTATTTTTTTTTAAAATAAGGGCATCATTGGAGGGGAGAGTGATAAATACAATATATCAAAATAGTGGGTGTTATTTCTTACTGGAAGTATGACTGCCATAATTTGATGTAGAAGGAATGCTAAATAAGCATGTCATTCATATAGGTAAAGATGACTTCATCAAAGTCATATTCCTGCCTCTGGAATTTTTTTGACATAGAAAAATAATCACCATTATTATCTTTAACTTCTAGCCATGACCAATTGAATTTATTACTCACGGGACTCACATCTTTATCGATGCTCGACAAGTCTGAATTGCGATCCACGAACAGCTCAGCCATTGTGAGAACATTAGAATAATGTAGCAATGAGCAAACTTGATTTTCAATCAGTAAATGACAGAGAAAAAAAAACTTAAATAAATATGACTTCAGGCCAATACACTGAATTATTACGTAGAAGTGAATTATCAAGAAGAAACTTCGGCAGGCGTAGCGGAAAAATTCAAAGAATCGAAATGAAGGTAAATCGCCACAAAACAGCAAGCTCGCTTGGGCTTGAGCAAAACAATGCCAGAAAAAGTCCTGATTTGCACGGGAATTAATTAGGCTACTTACCATTGTTCCTTATAATCAGGTACTCAATCAGTGAAGAAACGGTCAACCTGTTTGTTTACAACGTGAGGCAATCAAAATGTGCTTGTAGCAATCTATCCTAACTTTCGATTTGAAGATGTCTACATAACGGACTTGCGGCATTCGCAATTTACTTTATCATAGTTTTGAGACTCGAAGGGTAAATGTGGTCAATTTTGGCTTAGATGAAACAGTGAAATTTATCGCTCGGTGGCTCAGTTAAAATTGGCTACAGTTGGGATCACGACGGATTGGAAAGTGAAAAAATAATTTAACGAAGGATGTGTGAAAATACCCAGGGAAGTGTTCAGACACGCCTTTTATAAAAAGCGTCGCTTTGTCTTGGCAATATATACATCGTTAATATAAACGGTCCCCATGAGCTATGCGTAGCGCTGTGGAACACTCCTAATTATTTTACGGTCATTCGACTACGATTTGTGAATTCTTTCTTTTTTTATTTCTTTCTTTCTTTCTTTCCTTTTTTAAATATTTGAATTTGACAAATTGACTGATTCCAGTTAATTGACTGAGAATTTACAGGTCTAAAGAAATAACAAAAATTTGATTAGAAATAATCTTTTTGGTATGGTCTCATTATTTCAGTCATAAATTAAACATTTGTAATCTCTTCAATACATTTTTCTCATATCAACAAGAGAGGTTCAGATCCGTTAAATTGAAATCAGGGGCACCCAACCTTGACCCCAAACTCAATTATGACAGAACTATATTAGCATCACAACAAATTATCCATTACAACATTTTAAGCAAGCTGATTTTCAGTAAACTGTATAAAATATTATGCGCTCTTTAGATTATTAGTGGGTAAAGAGTAATGTTTCCTAAATCATCTATATACGAGGGCTCTTTCAGAAATAACCGAAAAATGCCCATTGCTCAGCAACCAGTGGAGATTTTTTAATTCTGTAAACGACATGATATTCCTTATTTCCTTACGGATATTCCCAGAAATTATGAAGTGCATCATTTTGCACAATGAATTTCTAGACGATTTTAAAGATGGCGGCCCACCTTGAAACTTGGTCAAAGGAGGAAATCAGAGCTGTCATACGTTTTTTGAACGCCAAAAGTCTGAATCCTACCGAAATTCATAAAGAACTTCAGAGTGTATATGGTGAGCATGTTTTTAGCCATACACAAGTCTATCACTGGTGTAATGTGTTTGAAGCCGGCCATTCCGACTTGACAGACAGGGAAGGGAGAGGGCGTTCGATAACTGCGACGTCAGAAGACAATGTGAAGCGAGTTGATGAGCTTATTCGTCAAGACAGGAGGTTGAAACTTCATGAAATCGCAAGCAGTCTTGAAATTTCGGAAACTTCTGCCCATAGAATTGTATTTGATGAACTTGGCTACAGAAAAGTCAGCGCAAGATGGGTTCCTAAGCAATTGACAGACAATCATAAAGAACAAAGATTGGACATCTGCAGGGAACTTTTGAGAAGAAGCAAGAGCTCACGCAGGGTTCACGGGCATACTGCCAACGCCGGCGGAGACTTTCTAGGGTACGATGTGACTTTTTTTGACAGCATAGTCACCGGTGATGAGACGTGGTTGCACCATTGCACCCCAGAAACAAAGCAAGATTCGATGACATGGAAACATCCATCCTCACCTGTCGCGAAGAAATTCAAAGTCATGCGGTCAGCAAAGAAAATAATCGGAACTGTTTTCTGGGACAGTCGTGGTGTTATTCTGTTCGAAACCTTACAACCTGGAGAAACAATCAATGCTGCAAGGTACTGCCAAACTCTTGACAAGCTTAGGGAGGCCATTCGCAGAAAGCGCCCAGGGCAGTTGACCAACAGGGTCATTTTGCAACACGACAACGCTACACCCCACACAGCACGAGTGACGCAAGGTTGGCTAGAGAAATATGGATGGGAGATTTTGCCACACCCACCACACAGTCCAGACCTCGCACCATCTGATTATCACCTCTTTGGGCCACTGAAACGTGAGCTGGCAGGAAAGCGCTTTGATGTCGATGAAGAGCTTGTTGACCATGTGCGGAAATGGCTACAAAACCTTGACGGAAATTTCTTCCGAGAGGGTATCTATTCCATGGTGCGGCGTTGGCAGAAGTGTGTCGACAGACTTGGCTGTTACGTAGAGAAATGAAGGACGAGTCAAGGTAAGAACATGTGCAAGAATTTTGTTGATAGCATAAAAAACGTGGATTTTACAGGCATTTTTCGGTTAATTATGAAAGAGCTCTCGTATATGCTAAAGGGAAGAAGAGGTAGGTATGTCACCTATGGCTTTTTCAGCATATCATTTTTTCAGTGCAACAAGAGCTCAGCTGGTAATTCTGAAGCTTACAATTCAAGTAAGAAATCCAAATAACACAATCTATTGACAATATCAATGGCTTTCATTAACTGATCTAAATAATATTTAAAACTAGACAGAACAGGAAGAACCAAAGTGCGTTCAATTAATTTTTTCCCCTTTTTCAGTTCAATAAAGCAAGATACAGGACAGCTCTTGTACAACGGTCTCTGTTGCAACGGGAGCTCGGCTACACTGGGAAATTTCTAAACCCCCGTTTCACTGCCTACATAATTCATTAAAATCATGCATGGCTATTATAACGGGAAAATATTTATCAGAACACGACTACAACGGGGGTCTGAGTCGCAAGTTTAGTACCCAGTTGAGAAAAACTACATACTCAAGAAGAAAAGAGGCACACATGATACACAAAACTTATAGGGAATGGAGATGAGAGGGGAGTGGGCGAATTGCAGTTATTGTGTGCACTACTGACATTTCTCTGCATGCTTGAGTATCCACGACGTGTAACAAAAGGCGGTGAAAGGCGTGTGACTGACCGATCAACACGTTCGATACACTTAGGCCTTATATGTTGCGCGAAGAGTGAGGGATGTGCGTCTCGTGACTGATTAGGTAACTATGCCCAATGAGAAGTGAGATGGTGAAGAGGTCTCTGTAAAGCCTGAGGCTAGGACTGTGCACTACCTGAATTTTGAAGTGTACTTAATGGCTGTCAGTGGCGCAGTTGGAATGGGTGCAAAGCAGAGGAAAGGAGGAAGGTAGAATTAACCATTACATTGTTCCAACCGGCCTTGTGTACTGAACTAAGTGGAACAGGGAGTGAGGGATGGTGAGTTTGAGGGTTACAGGAATGGAAGTCACAGTCACGTCGTGTGATTTATTTACTTAGGGATTAACTTGAAATGCATTCATTGTATTGTTTTTTTTATTTCCCTTAGTATTGCTTCCCTTCAAATTCCGTATGGATGGATATAACGGGACTCGGCTACAACTAGGATTTTTTGCTGGTCCCACTATCGCCGTTGTATCCAAGTTCCACTGTACAAAATTTAACAACCACTCGCACACATCAAATTGTCATAATAATTTCAACTTACCTGTAAGTTCTTTGACAAAGTCCCAGGCTGCCTTCTCAGCTAGAATGATAGATTTGGTCAATGGATCAGCTGTCTCAGAATCTGCCCAATCAGATTCTGAGAAGACTTTCTCGCTTACAGTTGTGGGGGGAGCTGCAATATAAAGTCAAAGTGGAATTATCATTTTATACTGACACACAAAAGTAATGCACTGTTGTAAATCTATCGCCATATTCTTGATTTTCTTGAGTCTTGGCTTGGAACGATTTCGTCATGGTTGGGAAACGATAAATAATCACGACATTAAAACTAGCTTTTTTCATAACTCAAATTAAGCATTTGAGATGCAAAAGATCAAAACAGGCAAGAGTGATCAGTTGCTATGAACTGAACGAAAAGTTGTCATAAGAATTGAATGGGTATAAAAAGGCCTCAAAAATCTAAGTTTATTCATTCACATTGAACGTAAGTCCTTACATTACGAATGGAATAGTCACCTGCTAGAAACGCTTCAAAGACTACCTTATCCATGTGCATACAGTGTCAGGCCCTAATTCAAGTCAGTGGGGATCACACACGGTATTGAAGGGTGCTGTATCCATACACTGTCTCTCCTTAAATCTTGTGCACTTTTAAAACTGACGTTGATCTTCATTTTTTTAAGTATTTTACTTTCATTTATAATGAATTTGGACTCATCTTGATCCAGAGTGGTTTGTTTTTCAACATTGAAATAGAGCTTGACACTAGAGTTTCAATAAATGTATTGGGTTTTCATAGAAAGAAGCGGTACATTACTTTTGTGTTTCAGTATATCATCATTTATTTTTGTTGCTAGATTACATCTAGCAGACTACATCTTTTGTAGACAAGACAGTGTTCCATTTATTTAGAACAAACTTGATTGTCTCTTTTTTCTACTCTCTCTCTCTCTCTCTCTCTCTCTCTCTCTCTCTCTCTCTCTCTCTCTCTCTCTCTCTCTCTCTCTCTCTCTCTCTCTCTCTCTCTTCTTGAAATAACAATTGGGAAATGCTACAAGATGTTGAAATCATCACTGTAGAATGATGTGCAATGAATCTTACAAAGTAGTTATGAGAGTGTACTTAACTTAAAGAATACAAACACTACATTACTAATGAAAAATAAAAAACAACAAAACAAACAAACAAAATTATAAATCATTAGTTAAACGATGATATTTTTCAATTTGAAAACATCCACTTGCAAGATAGGACATTATTTCATCAATTATTCTCTTACAATCTGATATTATTCTTTTTCAAAAAGAAAATTTCTTACGTTACGTGGCAGGTCTACATTGGTGTGAATTCTCTTATAAAAACAAGAAACATATTAACAAGTTTGCACTTACGAACAATGGCCTTGTAAGAACTTGTAAGGATAACACGGCTGACAGATTTAGCAGCAACACAAGCCTTGAAGACATTGACAACACCATCGACTGCTGGCTGGCCAACACATTCACCTTCTGGGACAACTGGGACTGGAGCAGCTGCCTTGATACCGTGAATCACAAACTGCACTTCTTTCATGGCTCTGGAATAAATGAAAAGATTTAATGTCCTTCTTTACCATTTACGCAATCGTAGTTTCAGAGGGAATGGATCCATCTGACTGAGGGCACAATGCACCAGGTTTTTCTAAGGGGATTCATGGATATTTCAATTAAAAATAAGGCATTTGAGGCATGTTTCTGGGTCTTTATAAACATGTCAATATCATTCCTCTATAGTATGTGACAATCATGCTTCACATTGAGTTCAAGGTGATCATCATTATAATATACAGTATAATAAAGGGGGAAAAAATGTTATTAAGAGGCGATCGTGGTGATAGTGAACATTGATTACGAGCTGGTGGTGATATTAATGTGGTATTATGATGATGATGATGTGATAATGGTGGTGTTGTTAATCGTGATCATGGTGTGGTGTTGCAATAATATCTGTTCAACCACACTGATTGCAAGTAGTAATAAGAATAATATACAAGACATGGGTAATCATTTATAAAATGCTCAATTGCAGTAACATCAGGGACCTACTGAACATCTACACTCCAAGTAGACCCTTCAAATCCAAGAGCGACACAAATCTTTTAATCAAGCCCAAAGTAAACCGTAAAATCGGTGAGCAATCTTTTGAATTCTCAATGCCTTATTTCTAGAATCCCTTTCCATTTCAACTAAGATGGACATAGTCCCTTGATACTTCCAAGGCTAGTGTGAAAAGTAACCTGTTCCCTTTGTAGGTTAGTTATTCATTGTTTATTGTACATATGTATTTTTATGTAAAATTATACTGTCTTTTTATTCTAAGCCATTTATATGAAGCACTTAGAGACGGGGTAAAGTGCTATACAAATTCAATATATTAATAATAATAATAATAATAATAATAATAATAATAATAATAATAATAATAATAATAATAATAATAGATCTTTATTGTCCATAAATATATTAATATTATTATTATTATTTATTCATTCATATCAAGTTTGAATCTTAAAAATTGAGAACACATCTAATTTTTGCCAATATTAGTGTTTGAGAATTGTTTGGAAAAAAAATATATCTAAGTAAGGGTGAAAATGAGATAATAGAAAAACACCATGAACTCACTCTTCCCATGTATCTGCTTTGGCAGGATTAGCCTCCACAACTTCTAGTTTGAATTTGGCCTCCTCTGTGTTAACCTCTTCCAAAAGTTTCTTAACTTTCTCATCATCATCTTGCAGATGACTAACAGTGCCACGTACTTTGTGACCCTCTGCTACGAGCTGCTTGATAATGTGAGATGACACAAAACTGATTGCATCCGTTACAAGGATTTCTGAAAAGGACAAAAATTAAATTATGATTATCAATATCATCTTCAATAAAAAATAGATTGAGTTTAATATCATGATGAACAACTTGCCACCAGCAACACTCATTGTCACTTCAACAAGCTTTGGTTTTAGGATCTCAATATTGTGTGGATGCGACCAAAATAAAAAAACACAATCAAAAATGCTCAACCATGGTGTTAACAGCTAAAAAAAAATTATCCATGAAAAAAAGCTGTTTTAAGGCACTACTCACTCTATGGTTAGAATACTAACAAAAAGGTGAAAATGGATAGGCTTCAGATAGGAATGGTAGAGACGTTTCGGGTTACAAATCCTTTGTCAGTAAAACAATAAACAAAGAAAAGTTGAAAACAAATAATTTATTGTGTTTGTTTTCAACATTCCTTTATTTATTGTTGTGCTGACGAAGGGTTTGTACCTGAAACATCAATATTCTGTACCATTCCCACTGGAAGCCTATCCATTTTCACCTTTTTGTTAGTATTTTTTTAGCATCCAAGGCTTCGGGCAGCCCCCATCGCTCTCTACTCCCTATATGCTTACAATGAGGCAGCAACAAAACTACTAAAAAAACACAAAGTTTCGAGTAAAAAAATGTCAAATCAAAGAACCTAACTTGAAATCACATATTATCACAACAAATGAAAGTGTCATCATTTAATAATATATAATAAAACAAAAATTTAAATAAAATAAGCATTCATTGCACATTTTGTACATTGCATAACAATCCCTACACTCAACTAATGTAATATTTATCTCCCTTCTCCTCACACACACACACACACACACACACACACACACATACACACATACACACACATGGATGCAAAACAGAAAGCACGGATTATGCACATGCACACACACACACACACACACACACCAATAGCACACGCACAAGCTGCATGCATATCCCAACAACAGCACCTAATGCATCCAGTCATCCATCATGGGTTATTGATTTTTTCAACACACCACATTGAATGGTGCATACAGCCTGTGGGCAGACACAAAGCACCCCATGTCTGGCATACAGCCTGACAGACATGCACACTGCAACCTCCTCCTGCAATCACTGTATAGCTATTACACCTTAAGCTATGTCAGCCTGTTTGATCAATTTCTCAATATCGCAAAATACACACAGACACACACACAAAAACACACACACACATCAAAAATGTAGTAAGACTGATCCTGCCAAGAATTTAGAGTATGATTAGTTGGAATTACTAAGCAAGACAGGATGTCATAAAACATTAAAGAAATGATTGAGATAAATTGCTGAAGGCCCATCAACATAAAATACAGAGAAAACCCCCCATTAAAAATTTAACTGTTGTTTTGACTTGGATGCTTCATTCTACTCTAGCTCTGGTTCATTACCAATTTGGCAGTGGGGCGTAATACTGAACAGCTCTTGACTCTTAAATGTTTCATAATGAAACATAAATGGAACGGGACTTCACATCCAATAATCTCCCAGACAGAACTTTGAAAATAAAAGGCATAAAGAAGACATACTAGGCTTCCTCTGACCATATTACCAATTGTATTTCCATCTGTGATACTTGGTAGGACTTTTAGCAAAAACATTTCTTGTTCACTTGTGATCAATATATCAAAACCTACAATGAATGTCAATTATGGTAACGGTTCCTGTAATGAAGATAGTGATGTGTTTGTGGAGATGATTATGCTGTGGTAGGATTAGCATTGGTCTCAATTCAAAATTTTGAAAAAGGAGGAACTTTAGGTGCACCGACTGAACAGTTGTTATAACAAATCTCACCCAAAAGCTTAAACAAATGGAAACCCTATATGTTTACACTGTTTACATAAACTTTGAAAAAAAGTGTAAAATAAAAAGGCACTTTACCAAATTATTACAAAACACCAGAGGTTGAGAAGGGAGGGTAAGGGTAAATGGATAGGGGATGGGAGTAGTAGGCTACAACAGATTTATTGTTGCTTAATTTTAGGCTTTTACTTTTATTGATATTTTATCAACTTTACTTATTTCTATGCATTCCTAAACTTTCCATATTCTGGAAATGTTTAAAAGTAAAAAGAGGTAGGGGGAGGTTTATTAGGAGGCACTCCCCCCATCAACTCTTTTAGCAGAGATAACGGGGATAGCGGTTTTCGCTATATCGCGGATAATTGAGACATGACTAGTAGTCGTAGAAGATTATGATTATGATGATCAAATAATTTCTTTTAACGAATTTGAATATCTCTATATTATAGTTTACTTTCTTGAATGGTCAATAGGCTTCAGAATGCTTGTTTTCCTCCCCAGCAGTCACAAAGAAATTAATTTCCATTTCATACATCCTTATTAGACTAGCACTCTTCCCATTATCTGTCACTGCCCATAGTATCGTAAGGTACTTCTCATTCACATTCGAGTCAAGTGGGGAATAACTAATAAGAGATAAAGTTGGAGAGGAGAGAAGAGCGAAACTTCACTGGTGAAGGAAATATTCTACCTAATTTTCATTACCAAAGATTCGTATTTGAAACATTGTATGTTCCATTAAGTTGTGTCTACATGAGTGGCTATTAATCTTAATCATGCCATGATGTTTTACTTCTATCCTTAGAGTTAAGAGTTAGAATAATGCTGATTATCACAGACCAGACTCTGACAGACACCCTTTCAAAAATTTGATTTACTCTCATACAATTCAGAGAATGGGAAAACTTTTGTAATGCACATAGAAACATGAAAGAAAAAAAATAAATTATATAAATATATATAAAAAATGAAGCCCCCCCCCCCCCCAAAAAAAAAAAAAAAAGAACTTGCTCCGAAATATAACAAATAATCAGAGGCAAAAAAAAAAATATAATAATAATAAATAATTAAACATTAAACCTGTACACGAGCCCTAAAAACTGACTGAATGTTTTGATAAACAGAAGACATGAGTTATAAATCAATTTAGGTCAGTATCAGAGAGCAAAGTGAATAAAAGACAGTGTGATTAGAATGGCAAGTATTAATACTTGCTGGAGGTGCAATGATGTAGAAGGAATGCCATATAAGCATTTAGTCCCTTGTGTATTTTAATGTGTGCATTGATTAACTATTGATTGTAATTGTATTGATTTTTTTTTCATAGCGCCCTGAGCACCTTTGAGTGGAAGTTTGTGCTTTATAAATGCTTCATTATTATTATTATTATTATTATTATTATTATTATTATTATTATTATTATTATTATTATTATTATTATTATTATTAAGCAAGTCATTTATATAAGTAAAGATGACTTCATCAAAAGCAAAGTTAAAAAAAAAAATTAAAAAAAAAAAAGAAATCATCTACTGATGAGCAATAGGCGTTCCAAAAAAGAAGATAATTATCACAAAGCACTCCATAAAGCCTTGTAGCTGTACTTTAACTGTTGACAATAATATAAACAGTAACTAATTCTGGCTTCTGGATATTTTTTTTTTGACATTGTCAGAAAAATAATCATCTCTAACTCCATAAACAATTGAATTTTTTTTCTTACATTTCCATCTTTATCGGTTTTCAAAAAGCCAGAATTATGAATTACCATCCACAAACATCTCAGGCATTGTGAGAACAAAAAAATATGTCAAAATCAAATCCCAATCATCATTTAAACCAAAAAAAAATAAATTATAATAATTATTGAAATATAAATGATTTTTAAGTTTCTTATCAAGATATGAATAATTATGATTGATAAAATTCAGTGCATGCAGTAAAATCCAAAGAGAAGAAATGACTGGATTGTAACGAACATTGAATTGAACAGCATGGATGCTGGTGTAAATCGACGGCAGAAAACTGATTTGCAGGGGAATTAAATTAATACCGTACCACTATTTTTCATTTAGGCAAGCAAAATAGTGAAAAACTGAAGTTAACTACACTACTAGTTTCTTTATGATGTGAATCAATCAAATAGTGGCAACAAGTATCAACAATCCTAAGTTTTGATTTAGAACTTCTCTAGAAAGTATTTCCAGCAGTTCACAATATGACTTTTTCATGAATTACTTTTCCACAATTACAAAGTAGCCAAAATTAACTTAGAGACTCAACTCATCAGCCAGCACTGGCTACCTCTATGAACATGCAACAGGTTTGGAAAGCGAAAAAATAATTTCACAAAAATTGTGTGAAAATATACACAGATGTGTTCAGACATTGAAAGGTTAAAAATACACCACTTAAATTTAGTCACTAAAAACTATCCATTAATATAAACGACCTATGTGCTATGCATAGCTGTGGAACATACCTTCTTGTTCTTAAAAACCTTGTAGTGTATAGATTCATCTGTGTTCATGGCATTTATTTTCTCTCTGCTTTAAAAAATCTTTTTTAAATTTTTACTTCGACAAATCGGCTATTTCAGTCAACTGGCAGTGATTTTACAGGTCTAAAATATAGCATCTCTCAGAAACCGAACAAATGATAAGATTTTTTTTAAAAAGCAAATAAATTCTTGTTTAGCAACCCCCACTATGAAAAAAAGAGAAGGAAAAAGAAAATCGTGTTTTAAAACAAACACATCATCAGACCTCCTCTCCCCCAAATAAAAGAAAAATTAAATTTTAAAAATAATAAAAATAATACAGACAACCTTTCATTTTATAATACCCCTCAGATGTAAAACAGAGAGAATCAGGGGAAAAGTCTAAATGAGAAACACAACAATTAATCAGAAATTTGCAAAAATTCTTACTCACACACAGAACAAATAATTTATTTTAAAAGTGGTGGATTCAAAATAGACAAGTGCATAAAGCTTACACAGTGTAGATAAAATTCAGCACTCACTCATAATTATCTGCTCCCACACATTACTTCCACAAAAACAAACACATACATACACAAACAAGTACACAAACAAATTGTTAACAGTTTGAGATGATTACATCAATCTACAATAAGGTATTTATCAAAAAGTAAAGACTAATGTGTCAAACACAGATAATCTTACACGTTTGGGAGGGAAATCCAGGTTAGAAGGGCCAAATTTAGAGAAGGCTCTGTCCCCATATGACTTCAAAAATGCTTCATTTTGGCAATTCTTAATTCAAAATTCATCAATTTGATTTTTTAAAAACAGTTTTATACCATCTGATATAAATGAAAACAGGTCAACAGATTTTTAACTTACTGTAGAGGAACATACAGATTTATCTTCATTTAGTTAGGACTCGGTTGAACCTCATCCATGTTTTGATTAGATGAACAGCAATTTTCTATTTTGTTTACTAATAATGAACGATCCAAAGAAAAAACAAAAAACAAATTGACCTTTATCAAGCAACTAAAATGAAATGCTTTAGTTTTCATTATATTATTTTATTTTTTTCAGTCCAGTAAAGTTATGTGGCCATCTTGGTTAGATGCCAGCTGTGCTGTGTTAAACCAAACAAAATAAAAGACCATAATTGTAGGTGCAAAATTTATCTTGTTTAAATTAAGCAATTATCTATGGAGACCAAAATCTTTGTCCATTTCTGGCCATTTTAGCTAGGGAGACCAAGATTTTGGCTTCCCGGGATAAAACCGCATTTTCGTTTATGAAATTGTTTCTTTCTGTTCAAGGGGAGAGTTTTGTTTTGTTGTTTTTTGTTTTTTTTTTCTATCTATTTTTTGTTTGTTTCCTCGCTAGTCTTGTTTTTTTGCTGTTTTTTTTTAAAAAAAGCTTTGTAATCATATTATTATTGTGCCCCCCCCCCCCCCCCCCCCCAGTTTCATCCCCCTGACATCCACCAAAGCCCTCAGAAAATTCTCATTTGATCCCAGAACTACCACAATTTGGAACAATTTACCATGGGAAGTTACATCTGCACCCATTTTAGATTTATTTACAGAGCTTCTAGATCACTGCTGAATTTTCACCTTAATCAGTGCTGATGGTGACAAAAAGTGAAAAAGTAGAAAAATGTTGAACGATTGCCTTTAAGCCCCATTTTTACTGCACTAAGCCCCACTTTTAGAGCAATTGAGATGATAGACTATCATTGATACTCTAGCTAAATTCTGGAGAGTGGGAAACTGCAGCTGTGTGTTCCGCCACACATCAACTCTCTCATTGCTAGCACATGTTTCGAGAAAATGTAACTTTTAAAAAGAGGAAATTCCTCCTCTGGACTCCAAAATCGCGGATTTCTGCGGATCCGAGGAAAACCATGATCAGCACTGCTTAATTAATGTTACTGTTTATGTTAAAATCTTCATGAGTGAAAGTGGACATTAAAGGAAGATTCAGAAGAGAGAAAAAACAGAAGAGAGATTGCAAGTAATCAGCCGTCAAACACAAAAGTCATCTTTTTTTTTTTGTCTTTTAGTTTTCATTTTTTTGTTCATCAATTTTCTCTTGGTTTCAATAAGTCGTTTACTTTTCTGGGGGAGGGGGAGAGGCAGGGTATTATTATTACAAAGCCTTTTTAAAAAACCAAGGAAAAAAAAAAAAGAACAAGAACACCACAAAACCAAACAAGTAATAAATAAATAGAAGAAAAAAAACTCGCCTCTTCAGCATAAAGAAACAGTTCCATAAACGAAAATACAGTTTTACATTGGGAAGCCAAAATCTTGGTCTCCCTAGCCTCTCTTAAATTAATCCTACCAAAGTGTATACTGCTTGTATTTGTAATACAGGGGAGTGACAGACACATATGGCATTTCACCCTTTTCCCGAAAGTACCCAGAAATTGCCAATATCAATAATCAATAGCATTTATCCAAATCTTTTGGCCTATTTGACTCGTTTACATCTAGCGTTTTCTGAGTGGCTGTCGTTATTGCCAGACATGTCTGCCAATAATGAAAAAATTTTATTGCCAGACACCGGTCTGGCAATAATGAAAAGGCCAGGCTTTTGCTTATTGCAACAATGAAAAGTCCAAGTTTTTTATTATTGCCAGACACGATTGATCACGTTGGCAGAAAGATTTTTATGAAAAATGCCAAACTAAGCGTGAAAAATTTCAAATAATCTGAAAAAATGCCAGTGGTAATTTGTGTCCCAAATCAGTTAATATCAAGTGGTAATTTGTGTCCCAAATCAGTTAATATCAAGTGATATTTAACACAAGATGAAAGAAAATAGTGATCAAATGCAAAATCTAGCTTTTAAAAAAAAGCAAATGGATAATTAAATAAGTTTTTGACACTTTGAACTGAAAACGTCAAACTGGCAATTCCACCTTTTTGTCAACCAGCAAGAAATTTGTTAATCAGCAAATCATTTCATAGTCCACCAACCATTAAAAATTGGGGGGGGGGGGGGGGGGGAGGGTTACATTACAGTCTACAGAGAAGAAGAATGTAGTTTTATTTATTTATTTAGGTGTAAACTGAGTTACCAGGGGATTCTTGTCAACGTAGTGCGAGTCTATTTGTTTTCTCCTTGTTTCTTTGGCCTTGTTCTGTTTCTGAGCATGAATTTCTTTTTTTTTTCTTTTTTCTATCCGATCATTTGATCACCCTCTGAATTTTTTTGTTAATTTTGTTAATGACAATTTGCAATATTCTATAGAAAGGAACCAAAAGAGAGAGAGAGAAAAAGATTTAAATGGCTAAAAAGGGGGTGGGGTGGATGAGACAATTAATTTGCAACGCTCTGTGAAAAGAAGACCAAAAAAAAAGTGGCGGAACCACGATTTCAACACACAGACTCAATTCTGACAAGCCTTCTATTTCTACTAAGGTAGACGGCTTAACCATTCGGCCATGACACCCACATGAATGTCAAAGCATATTGTGTAGCCTACTATATGGTAGCCTACTATATAGTAACCTACTATCCATCATCATCAACAGATTTATTGTTCAGGCCTGTAAATGGTTGGTGAAAAAATTATCGGAACTTTTTGAACACGCGAAAATAGACACAACAGGACAAAAATATGGACACAACACAGATATGACACATCAATTGACTAGTCAAATCATGTCACTTTCCCCTACTTATTTATAATGAGGTCCTTATTTTATGGTACCAAAAAAAAAATCCCAATTATTTGAGGGCCCAGGTCTGAGTTAGTTGTCAAATGAAAGGAAGAGAACAATTCCTACCCTTTTGAAGGATGTGTATCTCGTGCTTGACACGGGAAGCTACGTATCTTCGCTCCTGTTTGTGTCAAACGTTTACGCTGATTCTTTCGTTTATTTGGATTAATTCTTATAGAAGAAAAAGAAGAAGAAAAAGAAGAAGAAGAAGAAGAAGAAGAAGAAGAAGAAGATGACGAAGAAGAAGAAGAAGATGACGAAGAAGAAGAAGAAGAAGAAGAAGATGACGAAGAAGAAGAAGAAGAAGAAGAAGAAGAAGAAGAAGAAGAAGAAGAAGAAGAAGAAGAAGAAGAAGAAGAAGAAGAAGAGGAGGAGGAGGTGGTGCAGTCGTGTGAGAGTTTTCGAAGAAGAATATATATTTCAAAGAAAAATAATTATTTCGCATTATTTTTTTTCCGTCTCACATCCGGACGGAACCAATAAAATATAGAGAAAAAGGAGAACCGGAGATATGCATGTGTGTCGGTAGCAAAATAGAGAGAAACCTTCCGGTCCGGTTCGACACACTTCTGTGTGTGCATTATTTACTGACTAGGTGTGTGTGTGAAGACGATGCACGAACTTCGCGACCCTCTCTAACTGACTGTGGCACAGTAGCCAGGCAGTGAATACATCCATGTCTAGCTGAGTGTGTAGGTGGCATGATAATATTATAGCTAACTGATAGACGACAAATAAAAAGTTTTTTTGTTTTGTTTTTTTTAAAGTCGGAATTTGAAACGGAATAAAACCTAATTTTTTCGAGGAACGAAATAAAAGTCTTTTATTTTCTTTTTTATTGGTTCTGTTCTTTGAAGTTACGAATTTTATTTTAACTACTATTTTTTTTTTTTTTAATATTAGAACTAATAGAGCAATATCGTACTGTCGGAAATCTGACAATAGATGGAAGATTTACAGGCCTGATTGTTGCTTACTTTTAGGCTTTTACTTTTATTTATATTTTATCAACTATACTTATTTCTATGCATTCCTAAACTTTCCATATTCTGGAAATGTTTAAAAGTAAAAAGAGCAGAGTTTCAGAAAAGGTGTCTGTAGTAGTATAATTATAATCGTTCATCGTTATTGCCAGTGTCTGGCAATTAATCACAGCGTTTCTGAGTAAAACCAACCTGCAAAGGTCTGGGAATAAAAAAAATCTGTAATTCAGACCAGTAGGCCTATGTGAATAATAACGAAAGTCTAAGATTTAGGAGTCTTTGACATTGACATGATGGATGGAGTGTGAGTGTGAATAATTCTGAATATGCGTCTTGAGTCTGAGTGAGTCATCACACTACACGGAACTGAACTCGCGCTGATGACTCAAAATCAAAATATTTACTTAGACTATCAGATAGAACTAGAACTGAATGAAACGGACAGCCTTCTATAATCACGATATACAAATAGAAATTGAGTTAAATAGTCAATTCTCATTCAATCATTTGTTACTGTCAGTGTCAGTGTCAGCTGTCTCGTCCTTTTTATCACCATTCCAGACTAATGCCGGAAGCAAGGAATGGGAAGATGCGGAAAGATGAGAAAAATAAGATGCGAATGATCGCTATCTTTTCTTCTGTTTAAAAACAAACACAATCATGAGACACAAATATAATCGTTAACCAATAATAATAGAGAAACATGAAACTACTTTTACTTACGAGTTGCCATTATGAGAAGATGAAGTGAATTAATGAGGAAATAAGATGCTGCCGGTGCTTTGGCCTGATTTTGCTCCGCTGCTACGCGAACGTGAAATTAAGGAGTGGGTACTAAATCTTTTTACATGGATATTCGATACCAAATTTAAGTATTTGATTTGGTCAATTGAACTAAATGTTGAAAATTTATTAAATTACTGACACTTTGTGATAATGAACTCAAAGGGCTGGGTTCATGATTGATAATCATGTTTCTTAGGCAACGTTTCAAACAATGCGTTAAAACTTGTTAAATCAGTTTGTCCTCCATAAAAAAGAGAGTCGTCCCCCACTTTAATGATTCCAGTCATCGGAGATCACACGGTATCCAAATTGTCGTCCTTTAACAAAATAACGGTAGGACAGGAAATAAAAGATGGTGTTAATGATGATGATGATGATGATGATGGTGAAGATAATAATAGTAATGATAATAATCATTTTTAAAAATAAATACAAAATAAAATAATAATAATAATAATAATAATAATAATAATAATAATAATAATAATAATAATAATAATAATAATAATAATAATAATAATAATAATAATAATAATAATACATTCCAAGCCGATTTATTGGGACGGTCGGTTCCCTGCACATCGTCCCAATTAAACGGCGGTCATGAAATCGAGCAGATTATTAGACTGACCGTAGTCCCCTCTGCATTTATCCAGACTTGTGACTTGCAATACAGCTTCTCTAATGAAAGATAGTTGCACTCAACTTTTTTTTCCTGTTTTTGTTCAGTTTCTCTTTTGTTTTTGTTTTGTTTTTCTTCATGTTTTAAAGCCATAGTAATCAGGGAGACTTGTTTGACATCTATGTAGGTTTACTTCAGCGGCCACTTGACTGCTAATCTGAACCACAGACTTTGTCAGAGGGGTCAGAGTTCTTTCTTTGACAGACCATCCAACAGCTTCACAATTTCACGTTTTTCTGATGAAGTTATTGGTTGGGTGTCCTCTTCATCACCATTTTCGTGCTCTTCGATTTTTCTGGGTTTTTGGGGGGGGGGGGTTGTTGTTGTTGTTTGTTTTTTGTTTTTGTTTTTTGCCCTGTGCTTGTTCAATTAACTCTTTGTCGGTGAAGGCACCAGAGAACTGTAGATTGTTATCGTTATCCACTTGTGAAATCAGCTCATCTTCAGTCATCTGAGTTGAAAGCAGAACGTCGTGAAACATGTTTCTTTCGTGGTCACTCAGGGAAAATTTAGCTTCAGTGTAGCAGTTTACAGCTGTCCGTTGTTGAACTTTCTGCCATGCATCGTGACCCATGACCAGGAACGTGAAGATGGCAGTCGATAACACTGACAAGGAACTACAGGTATGTAAAATCTATTGTTCACATCCCTGTGTTGACGATGACGAACGGTTCGACCACACACCTGATTGGCTGTCGGATTGAACACGAACAGGCTATACAGGTAAATTCTATTGTTCACACCTCTAATTTGCACTTTATGAACCATCGTTTTAAATGATTGAAGACAACGAAAAAGCTCTTTTATGTGAGCAATCACTGTCAGATTTCGTCCCCATTAAGCAGTTGGGAATAGGAAAGGGTATGACTATCAATTGATCCGTTCTCTTTGCACCTGAAGTGAGTGCTCTACCAACTGAGCAATCGAGACCGCAACAGGATATTAAATGTCAGTACAATGGAATCCTGATAAAGCAATCACTGTCGGGTCAGAAAAAATGGTTGACTCAAAGCAAGGTTGACTTTATCCATAAAGATAAAGAACAGAAAATTTGGGACCAAGAAGAGAAGTTGGATTTAAACAGAAGTTGACTCTAAGAGTGTTGACTTAATACGGATTCCATTGTATAATTCTGCCTTTTTATATTTTATATGTTTTGTGGCATAGCACAATTAAGCGATTGTCCACTTATCCTGCAAACATTCTTCTTCTTCTTCTTCTTCTTCTTCTTCTTCTTCTTCGTTCCTCTGATGGACATCTATGGCTGCAGTCCGATATCTGCTATGAAGTCTGTGGTCCGCTTTAGGTCCTCAGCCTCACCATAGAGCTTTGTGTTGAGTGTTGTAGGGGTGACCCAGTGGTTCGAACGTTGCACGTTGTATAACATTCGATTCCATGACTTTGAACTAGATATCGATCAGCACTCTTCATTTCTGAACCATGCCATTAAAGTAATTCCATTTACTTGGTCGATTCTTTTTAAATATCGGTTAATGCCCATATCTAGTAAATTGATCGTACGCAACAGGGTTGCCAGATTATTTTTCAACAAAATGCCAGGGGAAGACTCAAAAAATGCCAAAACACTCAAAAAAATGCCAAAGTGTGTTGACTCCCACCCCCACTAAGAAAACTACTCACTTTTGATAGACAATTTACTATCATATCCTGGTGGCTTGCGTGTTTTCTTTTCTTTCTTTTTTCTTTTTTTTTTTTTGAATTATACTAAATTTCCTGTTGGGGTAATTTTTTTATTAAGAAAAGGTGTCATTTGAAGTATAATATAAAAGAAAGGAAAATGCCAAATGAAAATGCCAAATGCCAAATGATTTTTCTAATGCCAAACGGTTTTCAAAAATGCCAGATTTTTGAAATCTGGCATTTAAAATGCCAAACTGGCAACCCTGGTGCGCAACCGCACGGGGGACCAGGTGTGTCAATTTGGCGTTTTAAATACCAAATTATAAGAATTTGCCTTTGGCATGAAAGATATTGGGTTTGGTAATTAAGCATTTTATTAAATTCAACTTAATTACATATTTAATACACAGTAATAGTTCAATACTTATTAATTATCACATTTAAATTAGCAAGACAACGTGAAATCCTCATGGCCACGAGATGAGAAAATTGACAGCACATAAATCTATGCATAAACTTAAACATATTACGATTCATACATTTGTGATCTGCCGTCTCAAAGCGGTACATATTTTGTCGGGGTGAAATAGATTTTGGAAATTGGAGCTATAGCCACAAATATTAAACTTTGGGTAATTTCTAATCTTTATCTTCAACTCCTTGCATTAAAAACCCAGCAAATAACAACAACAACAACAACAACAACAACAACAACAACAACAACAACAACAACAAAAAAAACAAACAAACAAAAAACAAACAAACACAAAGCATAATTCAAAATTCGTATTTCTCATCATTTTATTCTAAATTCAGTTTTCAGGGTCTGAATTCATCATTATATAATAAGTAATAAGTAAGTAGGCATCCTTCCGTCTCAAGAGACAATGGTTTGCGCCCTGTATGGCTTTAGTCTCATCAGTCTTGTTGAGAGCAACGACGGGTGTGACTCAGCAGACCAATCCTTGCATGGCAGTCTCTACCGCAGTTGTTGCACACATAGTTTGACTGTGTGTTTGGTATTTGGATCTGCTGCCTCTCTTTCCTCCTTGCTCTCCTCTCCTCAAGCTTCATCTTTCTCCTCTCCTCACCCCTCTTCATTCCCTCCATCACCGCATATCTCCAGCCGCTGCGGTCGTCAGCAAGCGACTCCCAAGTGTTTGAGTCGATGCCTGTCAATTTCATGACATCATAGAAGCGCAGAGCTGGACGGCCAGTTGGTCGCCGTCCAGAAGCTAGTTCACCGTACATGATGTCTTTGGGTATGCGTCCATCGTCCATCCTGTGTACGTGACCAAGCCATCGCAAACGTCGCGGACAGAGCATGAGATGCATACAGAGGGAGTTTGCTCTTTCTAGCACTGCATTGTTAGTGAGTCTGTCCTGCCACCTGATGCCGAGAATTCGTCGTAGACAGCGAATGTGGAAGTTTTCCAGGCGGTTCTCCTGTCTGGCATATGTTGTCCAGGATTCACTGCCATACAGTAGGCTACTGAGTACACATGCCTGGTATACTCTGAGTTTGGTATTCAAAGTGAGTTGGTTGTTGGTCCACACTCTCTTGCTCAGTTGTGCCATGACAGCGGCAGCTTTGGCGATGCGCTTGTCTAATTCTGCATTAAGTGAGAGGTTGCTGGTGATGGTTGTGCCCAGGTATGTGAAGTGATCAGTGACTTCTAGCTCCTCGTTGTCAGTGTAAATTGCTGGTATAGAGGGGACATCCTGACACATTACATTTGTTTTCTTGATGCTGATCGTCAGCCCGAATTCCCTGCATGCGTGGGAAAACCTGTCCATCAGCCGCTGGAGGTCTTCCTCGGTATGCGCGCATAGAGCTGCATCATCTGCAAATAGCATTTCCCTTATGGAGACTGTGCGAACCTTGGTCTTTGCTTTCAGCCGTGCCAGATTGAACAGCTTCCCATCACTTCTGGTGTGTAAGTGGACTCCTTCTGGGGACTCTTTGAATGCAAACTTCAGCAGTAAGGAGAGAAAAATATACCAAACAAAGTCGGTGCGAGGACAGAGCCTTGTTTCACGCCGCTGCGCATGGGGAAGGGTTCAGAGGCTCCACCGTCGTAGCTAATGGTGCCCTTCATGTCGTCGTGGAAGGAGGCAATGATGCTAAGCTGCTGAGGAGGACAGCCAATCTTCTTTAGCAGCTGGAAAAGGCCCTTCCTGCTAACAAGGTCAAATGCCTTAGTCAGGTCAATAAATGCAATGTAGAGGGGCATCTGCTGTTCTCTGCATTTCTCCTGAAGTTGACGTACTGAGAAGATCATGTCCACTGTCGACCTCTTGGCTCTGAAGCCACACTGCGACTCTGGGTAGATACGTTCGGCGAGGACTTGCAGTCGAGTGAGGACAACGCGCGCAAAGACTTTACACACAATGCTCAATAGAAAGATTCCCCTATAGTTATTACAGTCACTACGGTCTCCCGTGTTTTTGTAGAGGGTGATAATCTTGGCACGCGCATATCCTGGGGTACCTTGCCTTCTCTCCAGCAAAGACACAGGAGTTTATGTAGTGGTTCCAAGGGGGCTGGCTTTCCACATTTGATGATTTCGGGTGGAATGCTGTCGTCACCGTGTGCTCTGCCACAGGCCAAAGCATCGATTGCTTTGCTGAGCTCCTCCATAATTGGTTCTGCGTCTAGTTCTTCCAGTACTGGCAGTTCTTCAATTGCGTCTAACGCTTTTTGGGTGACAGAGTTTTCTCTGGCGTAGAGTTCCAAGTAGTGCTCTACCCATCTTCCCATCTGCTTGTCCTTGTCTGTGATGGCTTCCCCTGTCTTGGATTTAATAGGCGCAGTTTTCTTTGTAGATTTGCCTGTCGCCTGTTTGATGCTCTCATACATGGCCCTTATGTTGCCACTGTCAGACGCTTGCTGGATGTTGTCCGACAACTGAAGCCAGTAGTCGTTGGCGCAACGTCGTGCTGTTTGCTGTGCTTTGCTGCGTGCAGCTCGCAACGCCTGCAGGTTCCTCTGACTTGGTTTATGTTTATAGCTGACAAGTGCGCTGTGCTTGGCATCAATGACTGGCTCCATCAGTAATATTGGCTTCAAACCAATCATTGTTTTTGTGCTCCTTTTTGCCGTATGTCAGAACTGCAGTGCTGTAAATGGCGTTTCTAAGAGAGTTCCAGCTGTCCTGTGCGTTTTGTTCTGCTTTTCTATGAGCTGTGTTGAGAATCTTCTTCGTTGAACTCTATATTCTTTTCCCGGTAAGCTTATATTATATATAATCATATAATTATTATATAATAGTATATAATACCGTTTTCATAAGATAAGAACACTATTACTACTACTACAACAACAACAACAACAACAACAACTACTACTACTACTACTACTACTACTACTACTACTACTACTACTACTACTACTACTACTACTACTACTACTACTACTTCTTCTTCTTCTTCTTCACACATCCTCCTCTTCCTCCTCCTCCTCCTCCTCCTCCTCCTCCTCCTCCTCCTTTTTCTTCTTCTTCTTCTTCTTGTTCTTGTTCTTGTTCTTCTTCCTCTTATCATTATTATTATTATTATTATTATTATTATTATTATTATTATTATTATTATTATCATTATTATTATTATTATTATTATTATTATTATTATTACTATTCTCCTTTCAGGCCAAAGCTTCATCAAATTGAAGACTGAAATGGACGTCAAGAGCCTGGTCGTTTCAGATTCCTTTGGTGTAGAGAAGAGACCTGCAATCCAGTGCTCTGAAATCTGCTGCCAACACATCCCTGAAAACATAACACATCATCATCATCATCATCATCATCATCATCATGATCATCATCAAAGGACATGCTTCGAACCCTCCACTGACTACCAGTCCGGGCTAGGATTTAATACAAAATAGCCATTGTCTGTTTTGGTATATTTGAGTCTTCTGTCCTTCTTTACATTCAACACTTACTCCAACCGTACGTACCTCTGAGAAATCGTAGATCCCACCATTAAAAATTGTTAACATCCCCTCAAACTAAACTTAAATGCTTTGGCGATAGGTTACTCATGAACCACCATTTGGAATGATCTCCCTCAATAAGTGAGATTTTCGAGCTCTATAGATACTTTTAAAAAACCCTGAAAAAATATCTTTTCAGAAAATATTTACTTAGTTGAATTTTAAATGTATTGCATGTGATATGTATTGATGTTTTTGATGCCCGTTTTATGCTCTAAATGTTTTTATTTTTTTATTTTTTTAACGCTTTGAGGTTTCGACGAAAGGCACTATAGAATTATTATTATTATTATTATTATTATTATTATTATTATTATTATTATTATTATTATTATTATTATTATTATTATTATTATTATTATTACTATTATCATCATCATCATCATCATCATCATCATCATCCTCAAGGTCAAATGCTTGACAGTTTAAGAAATGATAGTCTTTCTCTTAAATAAGCATACACACTTGACCCATGACTAAACCACCGCGATATGGTATCATTTAGAGGCGGCGGGTCATATTTTAGTCAAAATTCATCATCCAAAAGGTGTTCTAATACAACAAAAAGGACTTACGTGTTGTTTCATTTTTCAGATAGAGAACTGAGAGAAAATTTAACTCCGAGATTTTAAAAAAAAAAAAGAAAGAAAAAAAAAACGAAAACAACAAACGTTTGAGTTACGTTTGCATTCAGTTCAGCAAAATTAAAAGCGAGAGGGAAACGAGAGGGGTTGCACTCATTTTCCGGTGATAATAAAAGAGACACTCACGATGATTCGGAGCAGCACGAACCCGAAACGAAAATGAATGCAATCAATTGACAACAACACAATACCAGTCATTTTTTTCAGAACATTTATTTGGTACAGGTCTACGATTTATTTAGCATTGTGTTCCTAAAATAATCTGGCAAACCTTACTGGATACGTCTGATTTGCAAGATAAAACATTACAAAATTTCGCAGAGCTTAATAATTATATTTTGACCGTATACTTTGAGTGTTGAACGTATCATGATCTAATTTTAGTCACGTGGCTACCTACGTCGACTGCTACATATCGGCTTGCTATTTTAACTTGAGAAAAGTTTACACTACAGATGGCCGATGGAGTGGACTCGTCTACAAAAAACTAAATGACGAAAATTACATTTCATGACTACAACATATTTCATTACAATGTCAAGGTCGTCGGGATGGAAACGAATTTCTTCACTTCACTGTTGAAAAATGGCGACGACGGATCAAGTATGGGAAAAGAGATGCAAAATATGGGGAAATTCTGATGGTTCTATTTACAGTAATTCTGTAACAGCACCTGCTCCATCCAAAAATTTTCTTCAGGTTTATGTGTCACCTGTCAATGTAAGATGTTAAAAACACGCACACCATACTTTATATTATACATTAAAATTAAAAGGTAGAAATTCATGAGTAGAAAGTCCAGACTGGACTAGACTCTATCTCCACTCCGCACGCAAGCCCAGAAGTTTTGCCTCAGGCTTGGGTCCGGACCTCGTTCTAAAGATGACACAATTGATATGTTTATGTGAGCCATGTAACACTTTCAGAGTATGGGATTAAATTCAGAACAAATTACATTCATTAATCACTATTACTTAGTAGGCACTTTGATAACCCCAGTTCAGTAGCCGCCGATAGGCTCACACTCACTTTAAGGAAAAACTCATTTTTTGTTACATGATTTTTGATCTATTATTGGTTTGGCTACTATGGCGTTATTTGAGGGCCTATGTGATTAATTTTTGTATCATTTTAAAAGAGACAAAACGCGCTTTGTAATGGCAATGGTGTATTTCGTTCTTACTTCCGGATCCTTTTTCTGGGAGGGAAAGTGAAGTAAAAAATTATCATTTTTTTAAATTATGAGAACTTTTTTAAATCATAGATGTTTTCGATTATACCTAGTTGACAATTTAGGTAAAATATCTCTACAAACTTTCATTGAAATCGATGAACTTGCACACCATTTTCTTTTACTTTTACTCACGATCTTCTATCAATTTTCACATGCCCCTAATTTTTCTTCCATGCTTATCACACATGAACATGAATTGTAAGAAAATAAACTTCAACTTCCACTTCAATGGCACAAGCGGGAGATAATCGCAACTGTGAGTGTCGTGAGGACAGATGGATATGCCTAAACCTTCTTTTTGATCTCATCTATTTTTTAGGTCAAATTCCATTATGCCATTAATGCTTCTGATATTTTTGGGTAGAGAAGTCATCAATTGCAATGGAAGAGTTAAATTTTCTTTAAAAAGGACCTTGGCTTTTTGAATTGTGCTTCTTTCATGTAATGACCTATTTAGGCTCTTGTGCATGTCACTGATACTTTCAGTTCTCTTGTGGCACCTGGACACGTGTGACACCAACACGCATCTCATAACCGTGTTTGAAACAGGCTCCCACAATGCACCAGCTGAAATCTAGAAAGCCTTTCTATTCCTCCTATTTCTCCAAAATAAAAAAAAATTGACCTAAACGAAGCATGGCAAAAACATTGGAACGAACAAAAACCGTGGTGATCTAATTGACGACCTGACAATACAACCCTTGCCAAGCTTGAGAACACTGATAAGGAAGCAGTGGACAGCCTGCAACTGCATACGAGCAAGACATGGCAGAACAGCCAACAACCTCCATAGATGGGGATATATTAATATTACCTCTCCTGTATGCCCCAACTGCGATACCGTCCATCAGAATATGGGCCACATGATGTTGGATTACCCTGATACTGATACCTCCATCCCAGGGGTTATCTCACAGTATACCCGGCAGAGGAGACTTTTATGGACTGGTTGAAGGACAAGTACATGGATGTGTAGATGGTCATACGGCACTACTGGTCCTCTTGTGGTTGTTACAATTACAAACAAACCTGTACACTGTTTTGAACTTTCTCGAGCTGTTCCACTTGATTTTTGCTCTTGGGATCCCAAACCCATACACTTTATTCTAAAATTGGTCATGCAAAGACTTTATAGCAAGTTTATCTGATGCTCCTTGGACAACTTTGTACATTTATTCGAAAGAATCCAAGTTTTGTATTGTCACCTTAAATGATAAAAAAAGGTGGAGATCCAACTCCAACCTTGATTCTTAAAATCAGTTCATAAATCAGCACAGTGTGTAAAAATGGCCTTTAGTAGGTACTTAAAATTTCTTTATTTAAAACAAGTTTTAATATTAATTTAGCATTTTAAAATCCGGAAAAAAAAATCTTAGCAAAGACGTCGACAAGTGGATGAAACTATGTAAATTATATAAAACCACACCTTGGATGAAATTTCACCAAAAATGAATCAGACAGAGCAATCAAAACACGTCCTGTCCTCTCTGTCTCATCACTACACACTAATAATCAGTAATAAAGCTTGTTTTCAGGCCTTTAAAATGAAACACTACACTTTCCATGTATCTTTTAATTGATACAAATTCATACAACACAAAGGTGATACAATCTACCATAAAACCTAAACTGTCTCAATCGTCAAAAGATGCTGGTGAGATCAAAGAATCTCTCTGTAAAATTGAATAAAATACTCGTCAGTAAAATATTGTTAACTCTTGAAACATTTATAGTAGAGAGAAAAATAAGGTATCGAATTAAATGTTATTTCAAGTCTCATCCATTTCATAAGGGTCATTTTAATGTATTCTGAGTCTGAAAATTCTATCAAAGTACCTATACTATGATATTTTTAATCACCAAAAAGAGACCTGGAGATAACTTAATCTTTCCATGTATCTTTTAATTGATACAAATTCATACAACACAAAGGTGATACAATCTACCATAAAACCTAAACTTTCTCAATCGTCAAAAGATGCTGGTGAGATCAAAGAATCTCTCTGTAAAATTGAATAAAATACTCGTCAGTAAAATATTGTTAACTCTTGAAACGTTTATAGTAGAGAGAAAAATAAGGTATCGAATTAAATGTTATTTCAAGTCTCATCCATTTCATAAGGGTCATTTTAATGTATTCTGAGTCTGAAAATTCTATCAAAGTACCTATACTATGATATTTTTAATCACCAAAAAGAGACCTGGAGATAACTTAATCAATCATAAACTACGATTCCTCCTATTTCCAGGTTATTTTAAGGATTTGGAAAATACTTCCTCCCACCAGAGCAGATTCTAACCAAGTTCCCTCTCAGCAAGTGTGTACATATTCTGAATTTCATGATGATGAAAAAATGAGAGGTACGAGTTAGACTACTAATATCTAGCTAATTGGAACAACATTACGTAATCTGTATGACAACTAACCCAACGTTTTTGATCGTGCCAAATAATGTTTAAAGTCATTTGAGTGAACCTTTAAATGTAGCCTCTTAATGCTGCCATTACTGCTGGAAAAAGTTTCAAATTAAAATAAAATCTTTGTTTGTCACTATTGTTGTTGTTATTGTGGATGTTTCACTTTATTTTACCTTTTCCTTCTAACATTTTCTATGCCTACTCATGATGTATTTCACATTTGAGAAAAAAGTTGAAATGTGAGAGATACTGACACTGATACAGGATCTTGCATTCGATTTAAATCTTTAATTCAGTTGCAAAACAATCACCCACTATTCCAGTTCATTGACCAATAGTAGTCAATGAACAATAAAAGTTATTGAACCAAACTCCTTAAACCATTTGTTAACTTGGCATTTGGGTGTTATCAAGAATGTTCCCACAAACATAAACCTCACCCTCTTTTCTTTAACTCACATGGACTTATACTGAATTGCGAGCGGTGACATTTAAGGGGAATTTTCAATTCCCATAGGACAGGCTGATTGATGACCACCATGTCGTGACTAGGTGTGATGTCTGGTCAAGAATGTCTTCTATGTAAGAAGTCTTGTGTCTGGTATAGAAGACCACAAAGATGTATTTGATAGGAATATACTAATGCCACCATCACAGTGAGACTTATTTTCCATGACCAGTTGTCCAGTTACCATCGACAAATGTCATAATATGTAATGAGTAAGAGCTGCACTCATACAGTGTCTGAGCATCTAAGAAGCAGCGACACAACACTTACTGGACAGGGTCATAAAATGTATTTGCCTAAAGCTGGCTTATGCAGGATATGACTTAGAGGTGTGAAATTGTAGATTCATTGTTAGGAAGTAGAGACTTTTCCTGCTTAATTGAATAACTGCGTTATATCAAGAAAACTGCTTAAAGAACAAATGGGTAAGGTATTTAGTGTTTACCATAGCGATTAATGATGCAGATCTGAAGGGAAAATTTTTCATCTTATATAGGGAGATGTGTCAGATGGAAATGGAGTTATACTGTAAATTTTTGTGTTTGACAGGTTCCGGTATACGGAGTCATAATAGAGGAATTTACTGTGGGAGAAGGGGGGAGGGGGGGACCAGAGGCTTTCCTTCCTCAACGATATTTAATCTAAAAGAGGGTTCCATCATGGCAGATCCGACTGCATGTCCATAGAAATTTTGCTCCAATGATGACGTTTTGGAAAAAAAAGATATCCTTGTTCTTTTCCATTTCAATAAATGGCCCTAATAATTCATGTGTCACTTTATTTTGCATTTGAAGAAAAAAAATCCCTCTGAGTAAGTGATGATGAGTTTTAAAATAACGCGTTGACCAGATTTCCTCATCCAGATTGTGTGTATTGACAGTACAAAACCAATAAAAAAATGAAGAAAAGGGAAGAGGAACAAGATAAACAGAATAAGTTTAGAGATAGAGAGGGGGGGGGGGGGGGGGGGAGAACGATAATAGGAGAAAGAGAAGGAGAAATAAAGAGAGAGGGAGAGAGAGAGAGAGAGAGAGAGAGAGAGAGAGAGAGAGAGAGAGAGAGAGAGAGATAGAGAGAGAGAGAGAGAGACAGAGAGAGAGACAGAGAGAGGTACATTAAAACAATAAATATCTTCATTATTGAATCAATAACATGAATCAATAGCATCTTCTTTGCATACACAATACTTTTGCTTAGTTTATAAATAATGCCAACAATATAAAAACAAAAGATATAAAAGACTTTGAGAATGATAAAACTACCATATGATACTTTAAATTGTGGTGTGATAATTTATTACAATTAGATGTAAAGAACTCGAAAGAAATAATCTTTGACTAAAGACAAAAGAATAATCATGAACCTGTGTTTTTATCATTTTGTTTTCACATAATTTTACTGAAAGAGTTCATAAAGATGGTAAGTTCTTCCAAGCTTATTTATATTTTTTCAAATCCTCTGCCAGGAGAAATTGAGAGGAATATGGGAACGAAAGAATTGGACTATGTTGACAGGCTGGTATTAAAGCATATCGACTATTTGAACAGACTACCAAGGAAAGTTTTACTTAAGATAGCATTCCTTTTAGATTTAGTCTCCATTGCAAGGCTGGGTCAAGTAAATAAACTCTTTCGAGAGGTAAGTTGCTTTGAAGCTATTGACACAGATAATGATTCAGAATGATGGATTAATGGTTTTAATCCCAGGTATAATAACAAAATAATGTAATTTATATGAACCTTTGTCTTGATGTTGTTATGATTTTTAAAAAAATGAATTTATATATCAATGTCATATATATAGAAAGCTATTTCTAAAATTTCCTGTTATACAATATTTACTTTGTAAATTAAGTAACACAAACCAAAATTTACATAAACTCATTTGGCATATTGGGCTACCTAGGTTTATTTCCTATAAGTCTACAATATATTTCAACCATTTTGAATTGCGGTTTGTAAGAAAAAATGTATATTTGGATCAGTAATTCATTACTTTCTAAATCATGTCAATCAGACAATGTTATTTTACAAAGGAGGAATATATAGAGAAGGAACTTGGACTGTTTGGGTTTTGATTTTATTTGTACAAGAAAGAGTTGTTCACGATTACAGTTATGCAGAGATCAGAAAACAGTTTATGAAAAAGAGATTCAAAGCAACAGTTTTGATGCAAACAAAAAATCACTTTGATTGTCATTAAAATGTCAGCTAATTTCTTCACATTGCATGACTCTTGTTAGTTTCGTTATACTTATGTTAACTTGTCTATGTATGGTCATTGCTTTCCTCTATCTTTTAACAAAATTATATCAATACAGGTCTAACTTAGGAAATAAAACAATTGCATATGAAAATACTTTCTTTTCATTGTGAGCAAAAGGGACTATCATGAAGCCTAGAAATTATTCACACTATACCGTTTTACTTTACTTGACATCTATCTCAATGGACATTTGAAATGATAGTAATGTATATTACATTCTCCTTATTTTGCTTGTCGGACAAAGATATTACTTCAGTTACCTTTATCATAATTCACTAAAATTGTATTATTGCTGAATTCTTGTTTTCCTTTTCTCCCAATTTTTACATATTTAAAAAAAAAATTTCTTTATCTTGCTTTTTGAGAAAAGTTTCATTTTCTTGTCATCTTAATTTTCCGTTCTTTTTTTTTCAAAGCTGTGTAGTTGTGATGCCCTGTGGTCAAAGATTTACTTTGACCATACCAAAAAGCAAGCGTCACAAGAACTCCTCATGTTAGTGGACCAGAAAGGGTGGAAAGACGTCTTTTTTATGAATAAGCTACAATTACAGGTAAATTTTTCAATGTGATAATCTAAACTGTGAATGTAAATGAAATAGATGTAACATTTGAATATAAAACAGAAGGGGGAGGGGGAGGGGGCGATAGCTCAGTACTATGGCAATTTTCTTGGAGACAAAAGGACTGTTATCAATCCTGGGTGCAGTCGAGACCCCCTTGTTCACTCAGCATTGACTGGGTAGATGGTCTAGTTATATCTGTTGGAAAGTATTTTGTGATTGGCACTTGCTTTATCCAAAGGTTAGTGAGCGATTGTTAACATCTGTTTAACAAAATAGAAACCGGGGTAAACTCCGGCTCTGTGACCTTTATACCTCTGAAGTACTTCTTTGGAAAATAACAAAACAAACTATGTTACAAGGTCATTACACTCTGATATCCCTCTTCAGCCAACAACCAAAACATTTTAAACTGTCTTACAACATGTAAAGTCTGGAATGACAAGGCAGTGGTTTACATAGCAAAGTGGGAGGCAGATTTATTGTGAGAAGTACCTAGTTAAAGCACTGTTGTCAAAGAGACATGGGCTGTGAGTTACAGGCTGATTTCTAACTTACCGTGTATATCAAAGTTACTGGAAAAAGTTGTTCTCCAACAATCAAATGAACAACTAGCAAGTCACGGCTCCAAGAGCCTCTTCATTCAGCGTACAGAAAATTGCACAGCACCAAAACAGTCCTCTTGCGGGTTGCTTTTGATTTATCAAAAATCATCGACAACAGAGGTATGACTATGTTAAATTTGCTAGACCTGTCGGCCGCATTTGACACTATAGACTATGAAATCCTCCTAATGCAATTGCAAAATATTGTTGATATCCAAGGAACTGCACTCAACTGGTTCAAAACATATCAACAAATTATCATTGGAAACTCATGCACCAATAGAGGACCTCTTCCCTTCAGCATACCCCAAGGCTCCATTCTCCAGTACTCTTTGTGCTTTATACATCACCACTTGGGGATATCATTCATTTGTATGGTCTTGAACATCATTGTTATAACGACGACATGCAGATCTATGACACCAATCATCAATCAACATTTGACAGGAAAATTGAACGCTCTGAAAAATGCATTAGCGAAGTGAGCGAATAAATGGGGAAGAATATGTCACAGATGAATGCAGACAAAACTGAAATGTTGATAGTTGGGAATAAGAATAAAATTAATAAGATTGATCAAACTTTTTTGGTAGTAAACGACATCAAAGTGCCTTTTGTCAATAAACTTAGGAATCTTGGGGTCATGTTTGATTTGGACCTTTTGAGGAATGAACAAGTAATGTCAATGGAATAAGATGTTATTTGTGGATTTGAAAAAGATCAGTTTTATGCGGTATTTTATAACAAAAGATGCCTGTTAAAAATTAATATCTCCATTAGTTTTTTTCAAAATTAGATTATTATAACTCTTTACTTTCTGGAAAGTCAAGTACAAATATTTTTCTCTCCAAGCAATTCAAAACAATGCAGCATGTGGTAATGACAAAGAAACATCAAGATGAAGCCTCACCGTTCATGGTGGACCTTCAATGGCTGCCTGTGAGAGAATGTATAGAATATAAAGTAGCAACATTTATTTTTAAATGTCTATATAGCAGCGCCTCTTCTTATCTGACACAGCTCATTGAGATATAAGAACCATAGAGATGTCTTTATTCCTCTTACGATTCAAAAACTAAAGATTCCTAAAACTAGACTTAAAGCAAGGGAGAAAAGCTTTGCTTGATCCGGGCCTAGAATTTGAAATAAATTGCCTTTAGAACTAAGAGATTCAACATCCTTAGAAACGTTAAAAAAGAAACTAAAGACTCATCTTTTTTGGTCATGTTTCAGCGAGCAGCTACTCCAATGATTGATAAATTATTTTTTTAATGTGTTTGTGTGTATATGTTTGTCTGTGCATGTGTGTGTATGAGTGTTTAAGTGTTCACGAGTGGTGGTAAGATGATTATGAGGACGATAAAAATGATTAATTTGATGATGATGACAATAATGATAAGTGGCCCTTTTATGTGGTTTATGATGCCCATAAAATCAATAAGTAATTTTGAAAATTTGCTATTTTTTAAAATGTTCTGTTATTGTAAGAAGTTAAGACAGTTGGAAATGATGTAGTATTTGTTAATGCTTTATTTATATCTCTATGAGTCATTCTAAGAATTGTAAAAAAATATTTTAACATAAACACACTGGTCATTTAGCAGATGAGAGATTTCAACATAGTCAAATTATTGACTGCATTTCAAGATAAATACACTGGGTGATGTCTTTGTACTCAAATCATTAGCTACAGTTTCAGTCATTTAAGGCCAGTTCTATAACAGTTGATTATGTCAATCTCTTACTAATGGAAAGAAAGAAAAGGGATATCGGCTACCAGCATGAAACCAGTCTTATTGTAATTCACAGTTGGCTAACTGTGTTAAGTCAGAGCTATCAACACCAATCACCTAAAACTGTTAGTAAGATTTTGGCTCAGCTTAAAAAGTCAAACCAAATAAAAGAGTAAATTTTAGAGAAACTATTGAAGCAAAATTTAGGCTTAGGCTAACATCAAAATACTTGGTTGTAAAATTTGCTTAATAGTAGTAAGCTCAGAATACTCCTTGGTTATGAAACCAGACTTTTGAATTAAATGCATCAACAGGTGATTTTCTGTCATAATATTCTCTCAACTTACTTGTAGTTTTATTGTCTCTCAGTTTTCTTTTGTTTTTCATCTTATTTCAGATGCAGATGAGGAGAACGGCCAAAGAATCAAGGTTTCATTATGGGAAAAAATTTCTTGGGGGGCCATCTAGAGATAAATGATGATTTCTATTACAAAATTAACCCAGAATTTGCCAAACTATTCATAAGTGCTTAGTTAATTGTTTGAAAAGTATGAATGAAATATTTGTATGAACTTGCAGTGATGTAAAAAAAATATTTTAAAAGAAATACAAAAAATGTCTCAGGATGACTATTACAGTGCAACACGCATTCATCAAATTATGCGGGACAGCCAGAAAAGTACTTTGAATCCCTGTTTTGCCAAATACATGAACAGGCTGTTAGGCAAAGGACACAACTTGTGATGAAGCCAACGGATTTCAATGTTTGCGCATACAGCTTTTGTAGGTTGAATAAGTTATCCATGCCTTTTTGTTGAAAATAGTGAATATTATTAACTACAGAAACACACACCACCACATTACACAACACAGCACACAAAATGGCATGAGATGAGGTTTGGGTAGGGGAAAGAAAGGAGGGGGAAGGCGCTTGTCTGCACAATCATAATCTTTGTAAACTTATAACTTGAGGCCATAGCTATATTGAGTATTTGCCTGTCACTGAAACAATCAGCTCCACAGATCCTGAGCATAAATCAAAATTTTAACACATGCGATAGAAAAAAAAGCATGACAATGTCAAGTATCACAATGCAATTCCTTCATCAGTGTGTCATTTGTGATAAATACTCACAAACTGTGGGACTGATTGCTGTGGGTGAGAGGTAAGTATTGGAGATGACTATGGCTGAGACTGACCCTAAATTATGTCACAATTTGAGGCGGTGATCTCAAACCTAAAATGAAAGATGAATTGTTGTTAGTTGTTCTCAAGGAAATATTCCATTGATTGAACTATTGAATACAACTCACAGTAATTGACTTTCTCTTTATGATCATTGTCTTGTTTTATGATGTATCAGGCTATCAGGCTATGAGTTCACACAGCTTTCTCTGCTTTCCTATCTCTCTTCACTCAGTTTTGTTATTCAAAACTGTGAAACCATTTGTGAAAAATTTACTATGACAACGAAGGACATAATTTGGGATTCTGTCCTTGTTCATCGAACCGTGAATTTGTTGAACATGTGTTGCACGGTAGGATGAGATTATTCTTTTTAGATACTTTATCCCTTTTTTTGGTATTGCAATTCATACAGTCTTTTCTTTCATTATTTATATACTGATCTACTTACTTAATCTATGTTTACTATTTTCTCATTAGATTCTAGTCAAAAGTTTTTACATGTAAATTCGTGAATGACGTTATAAATGTTAGAAAAATGTATAAAAAGGAGAAAATTGTATGGATTGTCAAGTGTTGGTAATAGATCATGACAATGTTGACGGAAGAATGGTTCGTAGCTATTATATCTGGTAAACTTTGTTATTAATTGACTCTCCTTGTGATTTGTCATTTATTTTGTTTTCCTGAGCCACAGAAGGTTAGAAATTTAAATTCTCAATTTCTGAGAGAGAAAGTCGTCTTTGCTTTTATCCTCTTCACTAAGTCTTATTTCATGCACATTAAATAATATTTTTGCTTTACCAGTCCCCCTAACATATCCATTGTCAATTCTTTTGAAATGTTCAGATGCTTTTTTGGTTTGATCATTGTGAAGAAGATAATGAAGGTATGTCGCTCATTTGTGAGTAATGCAGCGGTTTATCATAACTGAGTTATGTCATTTTTCACAAGAAGTTAGCAATAGATTTATAGTCAATACTAAATATGAGTTTTCGGTAATGAAACAGATCAGTGTAAGCTGATAGCATGTCATTGAGGGTACGTTAATCTCTTTTTTTCTTATAATTGGTAACAAAGTAAAATTAAAGCAATTTTCATTAAGTTGCATGGAGAAATATTTTTCCTTTTAAGAGTTTAAGATTGACAGGAGTTTTGTATTTGACCAACAACAGCATGAAAAAGAAATGAAAGCATTTTGAATTGGTTTTGGTTCAGCCGTTCTGGTTTAAGAGTTGAATACTGATGAAACATTATTTAAATTAAGTTGCAATAAATCGTGAACATGTGATCAGCACAGTCCCAAGATATTTTCCAGTTGTGTTCACTCATAATTTCCATTTTTGCAAAAGTTCACGTGACCATTCTAGTGCTAAAATGTTCATTAGTTCTCTGTTCACAGGGTAGGATTTTTTGTTGTGATTATATTTTAAGTAATATTCTTTTTTAATATTTGAAATATAAAGCCAAGCTGATAAAAGTAAAATATGCAAACACCTAGATTTTAAAAGAAAATAATTGGATATTAAACTGAATTTGGAAACTGGTTACAAATAGAAAAATGTGAAGATGGCTTGATGTTGGAGGTATAAGATAAAAATTACCAAATGTTAGTTCCAGGCATAAACGTTAGCAATACGTGTCCATTGATAATTTTTTTATAGTCATGTAAATAGTTCATCTTGATGAGTGGAAGTTTGTGCTATGGTGGTCATTTTGTGTATTGAAGAAATGATTCGGGGTTTTTTCATATTAAAAGAGAAAGGAGTGAAGTCACTTACCTGGTCACTTAATAAAGTGATGGAATGAACGTGAATTGTCATTGATGTTTAAGTATTTTCTTCTTTTCATTAAAAAAATGTTATAATTTTTGTTTTTCGTTTTTCGTACTGTTGCATTTTTTCATTTATTATCTTTAATAGTCATTAGATTAATTCCTGCATATTTTAAAAGTTAAGTTTGTTGTTGTGAAGAAGTCACTCAAGTATTTCCAATTCCTGTTCAACTTTTGTTCTTTGAGGTGGTCGTCACAGTGTGGTTGTATTTTCTTTTTATTTTGCATCTCAATTCACATTTGTTTACCTGTTTAGTATGGCATTTTTTAATGTGCGAATTATTGTTGTTCACACACGTGCATGCCAAAGATAGAGATATTTTATCTTAAAGAAATATATATATATAAATATATATATATAAATAAATGCAGTCTGAATACGTTAATAAAATATATTTTTTCGTTTAGAATCCAAGTAAGATAAATGAAACCATGGTTTTCAATCTATTGATGGTAGCATTGTAATTGTTTTCACGTTTCTCTCATTCAATCAATAGCATTGGAATATGATAATGAACTTAAGTTATTTAATAACATCATAGTTTAGATGGATGACAATATATTTTTTGATAAATTCTTTCATAATAATGTAAAAATATTTAATTTTCCGTTAAGTTGAATTTTCTGTTTTTTACATGCTTAAATCATGAAGAAATGATTTCCCTAATTTTAAATGATTAAAATGGTATGATCTTATTGAAAATTATATTTTTTACTTTAAATGTCTAAAATATGATTTTTTCGAAATTATTTTCTACTTTCACAGAAGCTTTTTCCTCACATCACACCGTCAGCATTCATCAGAGGATGAAGAGACTAGCCATGCTCATCATCACAGAGATGGACAACAGAGCCCCTCAGACATACATGAAAGACTAAAGAGTGATGATGAGCAGTCTTACCAAGCTCAACATGGCGAGTATCATCAAGATAAATTCGAAGAGCAGGGTCGCTATCATTATGATTATGAGGACCAAAGACAATCTCAAGATGCACACCAATACCAAGATGATGTTCCAGAATATGCTGCTAATGAAAATGACGACCCAGATGACTACCAGTATCAAGATAGGGAGCTAGAAATGCAATACAGATATCAAGCTCAAGAGAATAGTCCAGATTTTATTTCTTACCAGGAATGAAATAACAATGAATTTGTAACATTGTTCATTTTAGCACGAGAGTTGAAGGTGGGTAAGATTATGCAGATTGAGTAGAACATCATAATATTGTAGTGTTACCATTAGAAGCTGCTGTCAAGAGAGCAGTAACCATTGATGAATGCAATTATTCTACCCTTAATGACTAAAATCACAAGCATGTTAATCCGGTCTGTAAAGGGTTGAAGAGCTATTGAAGATGATTACAATTAAAATAAACTTGTCAAACTGAAATTCAAGGACTTTGTCATCTATATCGTTTTTGACATAGTTTGTGTTAAACATAATGGCTAAAAGTCAGAAGAAAATCAAGATATGTTGTCCCTTTAAGAGCAAATTGTCTGTTTTTACTGAGTTGACTCCTTATGTCAAAGAGTGAAAAGACAGCACTTCCTGAGCTGAGTGAATAATATTATGGGTACATATGCAAATCACCTTTTAATAAAATTATCTGTGTAAACAGTAGATACGAAGCAGTTATATCTTTTGTTTGTTTTAACTGTTGTATGGAGATTACTGGTTTAGAATTTACAAGATATCATTAACAACGAGAGAGAGGGGGGAAAATGACTTTTCAATTTGCTTCTTTATAATCATTGTTATGTGTCACTATTCCAGCACAAAGTTTAATCTTTTCACTCTATGACATAAAGAGAGAAAGTCAGTGATGATAACAGTTTTCATGAATAAGGACCATCCCTTCATTTTCTTAACTTTAGTCATTATGCTTAAACAAGTGTATAAACCGAAAAAGATTATCAAGTCCTGTGAAATTCTGTTTAACCACATTTTAAATACAGTGCAACCCTTGGATAACGACATTGCCCAGGACTGGAAAATTATGTCGTTATCCAGAGATATTGTTATTCCAGGTTGTTCAAGATGGTGGAAAAGGGGGCGTGGTGAGACCGGTGAATATAACGATGTGATGCACAGACTAGTGCTTGGATAAGACAGGTCCCAGCTACGTTAGAATATGAATTTTTCCTATTGATAAAAGTTTTACTAGCTACACACTTTCACTGTCCGATTTGTATTGTCATTGTTTTCATCATAAATAGTGCTCAGCTGACTCGTCACAGACTACTTTAAAGACAACATGAAAGTGATAAATTAAGGAGCAGGCACTGATTATAAGATTAAGATCTGAAGAAAAATGTGTCTGGCATATCTTCATTTTAAAGACCAAGTCACTATCGAGCCAATCATCATTGCTCACTTAAAAGCCTGCCACTCCAAGCTTGTCAGCAATAATTTTTGCCTGCTGGCTGATGATAGGGGCCGGAAGTTGGTACATTAGGCTATGCCAAAAGGTTGTCTTCGTAGCATTTGCCACAAAAATACTTTAAAACTAAGTCATTAAAAAAACTCATGACAAATCTCGTTTTCATTGACAGGAAAAGAAGAGTTTTTATTGGCTAAAATGACGAGATGATGTTGGTCGGAAATGAGGTTGTCTATTAGGCTAGATTTTTTGTATCACAGCATCCGTGTCAACTGCCGATTATTGATGTCGCTAACAGGTGTTTTACTATAATGTATGTCGCTATTTTGGGGTTTTAGTACTAATGACATAAAGCAAAAAACTCAAGACCAGAGGTCAATGTCACTATCCAGGGGTTGTCGTTATTCAGGTGTGTCATTATCCAGAGGTTGCACTGTTTATTATTAGTAAGAATGATAATGATATAAGTATTAATAATGATGAGGACAATAATACAATTATTCCTCCACCTCCTCTTCCTCCTCCTCCTCCTCATACTACTACTACTACTACTACTACTACTACTACTACTACTACTACTACTACTACTACTACTACTACTACTACTACTACCACACATGATGATAATAATAATAGTAACGAAAATAATAATGACAATAATAATAATAAAAGTAAAAATAATGATAACAATAAAAATTATGATGATGATGATGATGATGATGATGATGATGATGAGGATGATGATTTTAATAATAATAATAATAATAATAATAATAATAATAATAATAATAATAATAATAATAATAATAATAATAATAATAATAACAATAATAATACAGTCTAGAATGGATATATCGACATCGTCGTGACTGTTAAAATGTCGATATAAGCGTGATGTCAATATATCAGTCATTCAACAACAAAAAGGGAAACAAATTAGAAAAGGCGAGATAATAACAAGGGAAGTCAATATTATATATATTAAAGGGGCCAATTTTGAAATTTATTACGGTTCACTTTATTTAACTAAGACTGTTATTGTGGTCTGTCTCTGAAGGCAAAGAACATTTTTATGGACCCTTTCCTTAGCACGAACAAGGACATCGAATAAGGAATTGGCCTCATGAAGTTGCTGTTCAAAAACAATGTAGGGTCTTGATAGCTACTATAGTGGTATGGGTGGAAACTGGTCCCAATGGTTGCACTCACTTTATCTGACTCCACATCAGAACAATGGTGTATTCTAAAATTTAACTATTGTCAAGTGCTATAGAGACTAAGTACCAGTAATAGTGGCATCGACTTGCATAATATCTCGAAACCAAGAAGCTGAGCATTGGCATTGCATATAAGAGAAATTGAGAAAGTGATTTTTTGGGAAGGGGGGAGGTGGGAGGGGAATAAGAAATCTGCCTCATTTACCAACTCTCAGACCGGGATTGTCCAAGGCAGCTTACAAAGACAGATAGACAGTCTCGCACGTAGTGGGTGGTGTGGGGAGCGTTTCTCCTCAGCCTATTTGTTGGAAGCCATGTAATATTGATATTGGGAATTCCATTACTGGCATCAGTACCAAGAAAAGCTGACATGGCCTGGAACTAGACTTGACTGCTGACATTACAGTTATGATCAATGACGATTCACGGGATGTCATTGAACAATTATATTGTATTTTCTTTGACTGTTATTGTACATCACAGCGTGATATCTCTGTAGTTTCATTGGCTGTTGTGTTTTACTTAACTGCAGTATATCTTGACCATACATAAATTGTATTAATTCTTTTTTTTTTAGACAAATTATTGTCGGTATCAATGGTTTGCAACGTCGATATAACAGTCTTGTGATAAAATTTATGGCGATTTTTGTTTACAAATGTTATATAGTGAAAAAAAAAGAGACTGTGATGTCATGTCGATATAAGTGTGATGTCGATATAACCGTGGTCAATATATCCAATCTGCACTGTAATAATAATAATAATAATTAATAATAATAATAATAATAATAATAGTAAATTTTAAAAAATAATTTTTAATTTTAAAAAAATATTTTAAAAATAATAATAATAATAATCATCATCATCATCATCATCATAATCAGGAGGAGACTACCTTTAACTTAATGTTATATGTATTAATACTATTGAAAGACAGCATTATATTTATTTGAGAGATAGGCTATGTGATATGCCTAAAAATAAAACCTGCTTGATAATGTCAAATACTGATTCACAAGATCCTAATGTAAGATGAAATTGACATACAGTGCATCATGGAAACCTCGAACAAGTTGGGACCAGTCCTATTTGTTTGAAATTTCTGTGTTTTCGAGTTTTCTGTGTTGAGTATTTTACAAAGTATATGAAGAATGTGAGGGGGGCAGGGCGTTTCGATAACATCTCTTTATAATGAGGTGCAGCTTTTAGCGTGCCTTGTTTCATTCAATGACAGGTAGAATAATGTTCCCCTTTCAGTGTCATATAATAAGAAGACAAAGCCAATTGTTCTTATTGTTGACACACTCAGCATTTGACAACTTTATCCTTACCAATCTACCACTCCTCACTTATTCACCCCTCCTCCCCACCCTAATCACTTTTAAAAAATATTTTAATAAATAACAGTAACAACCGATGTCATCACTGCCTGTCCAGTCTCCCACTGATTCTGGTAAATACAGTGGAATCCTGTTGTAACGAGATGTATGGGACTGGTGCGAAAAATCCGTTATAACAGGATTCTCGTTATAAGAGATCATGCAAGGGAAATAATTAAGCGGGCCTACTCTGGGTATTGGGTTATAATTATTCTTTGTATTATCTCCCCTGATAGTGATATCATTGAACATGACTGTTGGGCATTAAGTATAGTAGTTGATCAATTAAGAATCTGTTTTTGTTTTGTTTTTTTGTTGTTGTGTTTTTTTTTCGGGGGGGGGGGGGGGGGGGGGGTGTTTTTTTTGGTACGTTATGGGAGGGGATTGTTCCAGTTTTATTTACCCCATCTAACAAAATACAAATTCAAACACACACCCAACACTCCAGACAGACAATTAAAAAATTAACATGAATTTTAAAAATATTAACAATCAGAATCAAATTCTAACATACATTAAGTCACCACATTCGTCCACTCATTCAAATCTCGAGATCTTAGGCAAATTCATGATACATAGCATAGGTAATATAGGTTATCATATAAAAAAAACACTTGTTCTTATATCATGGATTTTGGTTTGAAAAAAGAGTCAATTGTTGACTGTTTCTTTGTACTGGTGGCAACGTCATTGATGAAATTGTCTAGGACGTTGATGCTCCCTATCACTGACATGCCGTTTTCTTGCTGCATGCAAAACTGGCGAACCACTTCAAATGCCTGCAGTGCTGCTTTTGATGGAATGATGGCGACTTCTTCTGTTGTGTCTTCCTCTTCTGTTATTTCTGAACTCTCTCCAGTTACACATTGTGCTATGTCAGAACTTGACAACTCCTCTATTGGAGTAAAACTCTCATCCACTGACAGATATTCATTGGCCGTCATATTCAGAGGCATTATGTCTCTCAGTCTGTCAAAAAGGTTGTCGATATCGGTGCGATCGTTGATGGGTACAATATCGTGCGCGGCGTCTGATACTGACAGATCATTGTCCAAATCAACGGTTGGAGACAGAGTAGTTGGGGTGATTTTGAATCCAGCGTGGCGAAAGCATTTTGCAATGGTCTCCATCTTGACATCGTTCCATGCAGAAGCAGAGGTGTACATTGCATCCAACACACTCATTTTTAAGTAGCTGTCGGCACTCCCATCCTTGTCCATGGTGGCAATAAGTCGTTTTAGTACCCTCTTTCTGTAGAGTACTTTAAACGATTGGATAATCCCCTGGTCACAGGGTTGTAGTACACTTGTGGTGTTTGGCGGCAGGAAAAACAGTTGGATGGCCTTCAAATCAGTCATATGTGGGTGCGCAGAGCAGTTATCCACAATGAGTGCGACGCTTCTTCCTTGCAGAACAAACTTTCTATCTAGCTTCCGCACCCATTGCTCGAAGATCGTACTTGTCATCCACGCCTTTCTGTTGAATTTGTACTCTGTTGGAAGAGCTTTAATGTTTTGAAACACCGCGGCTTCTCGAACCTCCCTATTGTGAGGAGTGGCAACTTCTCCGTCCCATTCATGTTGGCAGCGATTAACAGTGTGATTCTCTCCTTTGGAATCTTGTTGCCGCTGCACACCTCTCCCTGTCTCGCAAGCGTGCGGTTTGGCAGGCACTTGTAGAACAGCCCAGTTTCGTCCGCGTTGAAGATTTCACCGGGCTGGTATTTCCTCAGGATTTCTTGCAGCTGACCTTTCCTCCAACTGTCAATAGTTTCGGTCGACACTGAAGCTGATTCGCCGCAAACAACTTTCATTGAAATGGCGTGTCTGGCCTTGAAGCGATTCAACCAACCAATGCTCATGTCAAAGTTCTGGTGTCCTAGGGTTTTTGCAAGTTCATTGCCTTTTTCCATTAAGATGGGGCCTGAAATCGGGACACTGAGGCTCCTAGCCTGGTTGAACCATAACAACAAACTGCGGTCGACGTCTTCAAAATCGGGCTTTCTTATTTTCTTCCTTTCCTGCTGGAATCGTCCACTGGTATACGCCGCCATGATGGTTTCTCTATCTTTCAAGATGGTGTGTAAGGTACTTGAAGCGATGTCATGCGACTGACAAATTTCTGCTTTTGTTCGGATCTTTTTATCGACCTCTTCAATCAACATAGCTTTGGTCTCAAGAGTTAAACATTTACGTTTCTTGATAAATGATTTAAGAGTTAGAGGCCATTATAAAGGTGTATTGAACAAGGATATGTCTTGACTGGTACTGATGATAATTAAATTAAAACTGACTAGCGCTAGCGATGTTGACTGCTCGGCGTTGGCAATAAGAAAGAAAGGGACTCGCAAATTGCGTTCTCCCCTACCCAAGGCATCGTATAACACCACCATGTCGCCCCCATCCCATTACGTCGTGAGTTTGTTCCGCTCGCTTGCACATCTCATGCCCTCCACTCGCATTCATTCGGTCCATTGTAAGGTTACAGTCTCCCCCCTCCCGCCTACAACTCACCAACCATCGTAATCAAAGAAGTGAGAGCCATTGTACTGGTGTGTAAGTGATTACATCTAGTCATCTTGCCTAACATCAGGCTCTTGTAAACGATGCCTAACAGCAAACACTGCTAGCGTATTTCATGCGATGCGCCTACCTTATCTCTCTACCCCTCCAACTCCCCTCCCCTCCTAACTCATTCCACGCAGTCTTCATTGTTTGTTTGCACACTGAGGATATCCCATTCGCTATACACACCATCGACGCATTATGTCATTTCGTAACCGACCAGGTTTTATTCGCTTTTGCGTTTTACACAACAGCAGCAGTCAGCAGCACTATTCCGTTATAACCGACTCGCGTATTTGTCCGATTGCGTTATAGCGATACTTTTTTTACAAAGATAAAGAAGAAAAAAACCCCGGGGTTTTAGAAAGATGCCGTTACAACAGACTTCTCGTTATTCCAGGACTCGTTATAAATGGACTCCACTGTATTAGATAGGGTGAAGCTTTGCATGCATAAGACACTGGTCAAACACACTTTCTCTCTCCTCTCACACATACAAAGACATGCACACATATGCTCCACATATGCAAATAAAAAAGCATTTACTAACACAAGTAACGCCAATAGAGAGTGATGGCAGCTTTTGTTTTCATTCAAAACAAGATAGGCAAAAGGTTCTTTATCAAAGAATGCGAAAGTGGAAGTCAAATTTGTTAGAGAATTCAGTGTTCACCTTCCGATAGAGTTCAAGATTTTCGTGTTGCCAGACTGAAAATAGAGGATATAAAACGGGGAATTGAGATTTGTTCAATATTTCTGTGATTTCGAGATTTGCGTGTGCGAGATTTCCATGCTGCACTGTAGTTATTTATGCACAATGAATGTTATATATAGGATAAGCCAGGGTAAAAATTTACGATATTATATTTCCTTACTAGAGGAAAAGTATTCATGTTAACATAGGATTCATAACTGATCAAAACTGTTATGTATACAAATATACGATGGACTGACATTGTATAAAAGTTAATTCTTATACCTATGTTGTAGGAGACCGGTAAATTTTATATCTTTTTTTTTTTCAAATTGTTTTATCCTTCATTAATGTTGGGTGGATTTTATCAAGAAAAAAGAAAGAAAAAAATCAGTCTCAGATTATAAAAGCAACAAATTTGTCCTTTACATCACTGAATATCAAACTTCATTGACTATTTGACTAAAATGCTTTGATGATCTATTTTAATTTATAACAAATTGTAATTGATGTTTATAAAAATGTGATTCAATTTCAATTCATTCAACTAATCAAATCATTCAATTTTTTCGAAAGTTAAAGTTAGTTTATTCAAGTCAAATATTTTGCAGTATGAATGGCGTACATTCTACATACTTTAACATTATACCACATAATTTCCATTCTAGTCTAAATATCGTTGTCATTTTTTATGCTTCCCATAAGAACTAAGAGGCAGAGATAACAGCATAGACATCACTTAAATTTTTATTTATAATATTCTGTCATATTTATTAGGTCATTCGTTGACATTTCCGAACACTGGGTGGGGTTCCTGGTCGTCTATCCCCCTTCATCTGTTTTCCATGTTTTCTGTCTTTGTCTTGGAATTGGAATGACATTACTTGGCTTTGACCTGGCCACATACATGATATGATTTGTAAATAGTTGAATGTGTTCCTCTTAGTTGGGACCTGTGCCTGTGTCAGGATGAGACTTTTAGGTGATCTCAAGCTAAGTACAAATATAGTGTGCTCTTGGAATCTACACCTGTTCCCTATTTTAACTAATTCCCTTTTGTCTCACTTTTTCTTGGGTGCCTTAATTGTAATTCTAGAACTTTTACTATCCCATTTTCGCTATGACCTAAATGTGTTGAAAGCACCGTAAAACCCTTAAAAACAAAAATATAACAATTATTTTTTCTTGTGTGCTTTAATTGTAATTCTGGAATTTTTTACTGTATCTCATTTTTATCCTTTATACTGGCGCTGATATAACCTAAATGTGTTGCAAGCGCTGTAAAACTCTTAAAAACAAACAATTCCGAACAGAATAAACAGTCATCACAATTGTCTGTATAAATTTGTCCTTTTGATGAGCACTAACTGATAATATGATGAACTCATAGTCTGCTTTTATGTTTATTTTCTAAAATGGAAAGACATAAGACATCAATACAGGAGATTGAGCTCAACTGGCACCCAAGATGGACCAGTTTCAAATCCTGACTCGGGGGTTTCTTTCACTGGGTCTCTTAGACCTGGTAGAAAGTACTTTGCTATCGCATCATATTCAAATGGGAGCAAGCTATCGTTACTGTCTGCTTAATGCCACCTAAAATGGGTTAAACTCTTGGCCTTATTCTCAAAGAACTACATTTTTTTCTGCCACGTGATTGCAATGTTTTACTTGTTTGTTCTATCAGAGAAACAATAAAAATCAATAATCGTTCAACATTTGAGTCAAGATGTGATAGGCTTTATCACTAAATACTAAAACATCCTCAATTCAGATTGAGCTGAGCTGCAGTGCAGTATTGGTCTAACTCAATGGGTTGGGACCGACATGTACATATCTGCAGGTCTGATAACCCAAATTATTATGGGCTCATTGTTGTAATGGAACTTCTCACAAACTAACGCAAAATATTGTCCATTACAACAACACTAAATCAAGCCCATAAATGTGTTCAGTTATCAGACCTGCAAATATATGCTTATAGGTTGGGACAGTGAAGCAAATTCTATGATTACTCATTTAGTTCGTTTTTGTTTTGTTTTTTTTCTTTTGATAAAAAATACAAAAATATCACATCAGTAGTTTTGGGTATTTCTTGCTCTGGATTATTGAAGTGAAATGTCACAGGAGGTTCTAGGCGTTTTATTTTTCTGTGCAACCTATTTTGGAAATGATCATTTACAAATATATGATATTATAATCATTTGTGCCTTACTCTTTGTAAAGATGACCCTCTAGTAATTCTCTGTTAGTTGTTTTGTTGGGAGGCTTTGTTGTGCTGATTCTTAAACAGATCGTTAATTTCTTATCAATTCAGTCCATTATATATTTTGTTTTAAACTGTCTAGCTGACGGTAATTCATTATGGTTTTAGTTTAAAGATTTGCCTTATTTCTTTTTCTTTTGTCAGTTCGGTGCTATGTTCATTCATTTTATCCTATGTGAAGGAAATTTCATATTAAACGTAACCAAGTGTTCATTTTAAATATTTGATAAGTTTCCAATCTGCTTTGATTCTGTGTATTGCTCACATTTAACACACATGCCACTCATATTTTACTGTCAAATCTTCAGTTATATTTTACATATAGATATATTATGGATTTTACTTGTTCCTTCCCCATACATTATTTATTTTGAATAATTATGTTTCTACTTAATTCTGTACATATTTCAATTGCGTTGCTTAAATTTATACTTTATATTCTCGCAGTTTGGCCATATAAATATAAACTAATTGTCAAATAAAATACAAATCTATTTTCAGATTTGCTGTTTTTACTATTTACCAAAGGATTGTTTATTTTAAATAAAAATAAACTAACTTTAAACATCTAATTGCCATGAAACTTCATATTAAGTGACTATTTGTTGATTGCTTGTTTAATGTTCACATTATGCTCTTGACTTTTAGCTTTATGCTACGTTTGCAGTGGGTAGACAGATTTTTAGGTAGATGAAAGGGAACCATATTAGTCCAGCTATTTTTCTTTTCTTAGAGATTTGCCCTTTCCATAGTTTTTGTTCTTGTATAAGACTTGTCCAGGTCCCACCTTGCCTCTTTTATTTGGGTGGAAACGGTCCGATAATGATAATAAATGTCTTTTTGTAGGAGGTAATTTTTTTTTTCAGTTTAAATCATATCTCTGTATAATATACATTTCAAAATTATTTAACATAGGTTCTCTTTGAAACTATCTGAGTGTACCACCCGTGGTAGAAATCTGATATCAATGTCTGGATGACAATTGCATGGATAGGTTGGGCCTGGAATTTACCTGTCCCTATTAGAAGTCCCTTAGTATCGCACTTTTTCTTGTGAGCATCTATTTCTATGATCATTCCGTAATCTTCCATTTTACTAGTGCAAAATGATCTAAGTGCCATAAGCATTGTAAAACCGTAAAATCTCAAACAACAAAGCATAAGCAAAAAGTACAGGCATTTCCATTTGTCCTTTATTTCAAGTCATCTTTGATCAAGATTTCTGAACATTGTGTATTGAGAATTTGTTTTCCCCTCCTGCTTACATGAAAGTTGTTAATAAGATTGTTTAATATGTTTACATTTTAAATTACCATTAATAGTATTCTTTAATTTTAATTTTAAGATTTCAGTTTACCTACTTTCTTTTTAAGAGAATGAGCAGCGTGCCACTGTGATATGGTCTTTCCTTTGTACCCAAAAGGCCCCATGTTCAAATCCCCACCAGGCTGTGTAGCTTTTATCGCAAGTCACCTCGCCCTTGCTTATTTTGCAGCACTACGCTGTGACTGACACCTGGGTTATTTCAGTCTACACTTGGAACTTGGAATAGACCGAAAGAAAAATTTTCACTGGGAATGCGTAAAGGGAATTTTATTTATTTTTTATTTAATTTGTGGAAAAGCAAGAGTGAGCACTTCATGTATTTCTATCATTGCATATTTATGTATCTATCAATCCATCTTTTTGAAACTGGTGATTTTTATGTCATTTTTAATGCAATAAATAGAAATTAATTTGACAGTTGTTTCATTTTATTCTTGGAAAAGTTGAAGAACTGAAATTAAAAGCACAAAAGAAAAAGTAAGACAAAGGGGACTGGTTCAAATAGTGAACAGAAGATTTCTTGAGCAATCCATCAATGTGCCTCGTTTGACATAACCTAAATGTCCCACCCAAGCACAATGAAGGATACATTCAAATGTTTACAAACTACAATACAGTAGAATTACTTTAAACCGAAATTTTGGGGACCTTCTAAACCATTTCGGTTTAAAGACATTTTGGTTTAAAGTAAGTTCCCGTGTTGCAATGTTTTTCAAGGGTAGTAACTATTTAAGGAATTTGCTCATTTAATCGTATCATGGGTTTCCCCTTAAATGGAGTTGTTGAATAAATGTCGTCTTCGTAACCATTAATTTTAAAAAAAAAAAATTTTTGTGTGTTTTAAAAATATTTTTGGGGGTTTTCGTTTTCAATTCAAAATTGTTGAAAGAGTTGAGTTCGGGATGCCGTGTAATTTACATATCTCCGTCTTGATCAACTTTTTTTTCATCGACTTCACATAGTATTTTGATTTTAAACTCAAACGTGTAAGCACAGTGCTTTCTTTTAGACAACTTTTAGTAAAATGCAAAGCTAAAATAAGATCGAAAGTTCTTGTGTGATAATTGATAATGAATGATGCGCAACTACTCAGAGGTGAAGTGAAATGGAAATGAAAAGGCGTGTCAATGCTAAGCTGTCTACTACACATCCCTCTTTTGTTGAAAAGCCATTAGGTTCAAAGGCCTAATTACATAGAACCTCCCCCCCCCCCCACACACACATTTAAACAAAGTGGAAATGAAATGGCATTTCAATGGTAAGTTGTCTACCCCCCCCCCCCCCCCCCCTCCTTATCGTCGTGTTGAAAATCCAGTCAATTCCAAAGCATCAACACACGAGCGAAAGCATTTCGCTTGCGTTATTCTACACCCCAACTCCCCTCTTTCCTCATTTTTCGCCTGTCAGTCACCCGCTGTCTTCCTTTCCCAGTCTGTGCGATTGTGGTGTTGGCCAAGCCCAAGTGCAGTGATTGAAGTGTTTGCCTCCACCCCACCCATCACCCTCATCTTATACTTACGCTCTGTTTAATATCGCCGGGCATTATTACGCGTGGCCTCCTTCCCGAATTTTTGGAGAAAAATATAGAGAGAAAAAGGGAAGGTGCTCTCAAGTTGTTTCCGTTTAAGGAAAGTCCTGCTTAGAAGTATTTCGGTTCATCGTAAGAATTAGTACAAAGATAATGAAGAAACTCGTACAATTTATTAAATTCTTTGCGGTTTAAGGTATTTTTCGGTTTAGCTTCTTTCGGTTTAAAGTAATTTTACTGTATATTCAAAATTAAAAACAATAATAGGACATAAAAGTAACAGAGGATGATTTTCTTGGAAGCTGCATTTGTAAATATATATACCTACACTCCAGCACAGTTTCCTCGAACTCTTCGGGACATGCAAAAACGTTGGAGGAGGGGGAGGGGCAGTATGGCCTTTGCTTTTTACCCAAATGATACAAAGTTCGAATTTCCACTGTGTTATGTAGCCATCAGCAAGCCACCTCTTCCTAGCTCAATTTGCAGCAGATACCTGGGTTATTCCAGTCTTCCTTTTGAATAAATCCTACGACAAATTTCCGCATGAGGATGAATAAAGGGCACTTTATTATTACAGTGGAACCTCCCGATAATGACATGCCACGGGACCGAGTTTTTATGTCGTTATCCGGAGGTGTCGTTATTTAGAGGTTTCCAAGATGGCGGACAAAGTGGGCTTGGTAAGGCCGCGGGACCAGTTTATATTAACATTGACAAAACAAACAAAACATTGTAGTGTATTCCTCTTACAGGGTTCTTGTGCGTGTGTCTGGATGAGACTTTTAGGTGATCTGAACTGAGTACACTGATAGTGTGCTCCTGGAATCTACATCTGTTCCCTATTTAAACCATTCCCCTTTGTCTTACTTTTTCTTGTCATTTCAATTGTAAATCTAGAATGTTTTTTACTATCCAATTTTCTTCCTTTTTACTGGCGCTGATATGAGATAGATGTGTCACAAGCGCTGTAAAACCCTTTAAAACAAACAAAAACAGGTAATTTGGACGCTGCGATTTGATAAAATTCCTCCTCCTCCTTCCACAAAAACACTACTACTAGTACTACTGCTACTACTACTATTATTATTACTACTACTACTACTTCTATCACCACATATCACATTTTCCAAGATTTTGTGTTTACTTGCTTACTTTCATTTATACCTTGGTTTTTATTAATGCATATCAGCCAAGATTCGTCAAAAAAAGCTGCGTTCTCATTGGTTCAAGAATCGTTTTTATAAACTTTGAGTACTCATACTCGGTATTTTTAGTATCAGATATCTACAAAAACTGCCGAAAATCGCCAAAATGATGTCATTATTCAGAGGCTTTATCAAAAAGGGCGTCGTTATTTGGAGTTTTTTTTACTGATCTTAAATAGAAAAAAAATCGGGACCATGGTTCAATGTCGTTATCAGGAGGTTGTCGCTATTCAGAGGTGTCGTAATCGGGAGGTTCCACTGTATTTACTTTATCAATTTGTTTCAAGGGTGTGTGTGTGTGTGTAATTGCTGTATCACAACATTCATTTACCGCTGTAGCCAACCACAGCGTGTGGCACTGAACTAATTGATTGCAAAGTGATAAGAATAAGCAGAGGAGTGTCTTTCCTGCAAAACGGCGATGGAGTGTGTGTCTGCGTGTATTATACTGCAGAGACACACATGTAGTGGAGAAAGATACACACAATACACAAATACTGTGCAACCCCTGGATAATGACATCGCCCAGGACCAGAAAGTTATGTTGTTATCCAGAGGTGTCGTTAATCCAAGGTTTTCAAGATGGGGGCAAAAGAAGGCGTGGTGAGACCCGTGATTACATGACAGTGCAATGCCCAGACCAGTGCCTGAGAAAAATCACGTTTACAAAGGGTACCTATACCAGTTATGCTTTCACTCTCCAATGTGTATTGACATTGTTTTGACCGTAATCAGTGCCAGAACCCATTTGGCGAAACTAAAAATAAATAATAAAAATCAAGTGCCAATATGATAATACCGCAGAAAAGCACAGATGCTCACATCTAGTTTTGATTTTAATTAAAATCAAATCCATGCAATACTGCTGATGAGTTTTGAATACTGAAATGTTTATTTAATCGCATCAAAATTCACAAGCACTTAAAAATTATATCTACATCTTGCCATATTAATTAATAGCAAAAAATAACTAGGTATTAACCACAATAAGATCAAATATAGACTGATATTTTGAGAAACAATTGATTTTTCAAAAGAAAATAATAAAGTGAAAGAAGCTGTTATTGTTTTCAGAGCTATTACAACATAACGTCAGTTCACTTAACTTTATACAAAATTATCATTATTATTATTATCATTTCTATTAATATATCACGTAAGAATGCATTTCAAAGGTAGTTAATTCTTTATTACAAGTAATAGACCAGAATTAAATATTGCAATAGTATAAATAGAGCAAAAATATATGAACACAACATGGTATGCAAATCTCTTGATGAAAACATGGAACTCTGACTGTTAATCATTGGGAAACTGGAATATACAATTTACTTTTAAGGCATAAGGACTGGGTGGGGATCCTGACCTCCCATAGCGGGCAGGCAGGTACATACTGTGTCTTCTATCCCCTTAAATTTTATCCAACAAGCTTTCTGTCTTTGTCTTGGAATGAGATGGTTTTTTTCATGGCCCTCGTCGGAGTCCTGGCTGAGAGGGAAACAGTCAAATGCATAGTTATTGTTTTGGAAGATGATATTTTTTTCCTTGTAAATCATCTCTCTGTTATGTATTATTATATTTGTAATTTTTAATGTATAATGTAAGCATTTGAGTGTATTCCTCTGTGTTGGATTTTGTGCTTGTGTCCGGATGAGACTTATAGGTGATCTCAAACTGAGTACATTGGTGGTATGCTCTTGGAATCTACATCTGATCCCTATTTCTTCCCATTCCCCTTTGTCTTACTTTTTCTCAGGTGCTAATTGTAATTCTAGTTCTAGAACTTTTTACTATCCCATTTTCTTCCTTTTTACTGGCGCTGATATAACCTAAATGTGTTGCAAGCGCCGTAAAACCCTTGAAAACAAACAAACAAACAAGGCATAAGGAACGTTGCAGTGATAATAGACAACAATGGTACTCATCAATTAGCAACAACCCTTGATTTTAACATGATTATCGGTCACTATTCTCATATCAAAACAGATCGGTATTTATTCAATGACTTTATCCCTTGAATTTTCTGTTCAACCAGCTTTGTTCCCCCCCCCCCCCCCCCCCCCCCCCCATTTACTGCATGAGACGAAATTTTTAAAAATCAAATGATAATTTCATCAGTTAGAATCTTTGGTCCACAAAAGAGAGATGGGTGCTTTTTGTGCTTGGTCAATCATGCTCAGAGCCATATTGTAGATATTGTTGTGTATTGCTTCAATGGAGTCATTTCCATCCACAACCTGAAACAAATATTGGAAAGGATAATTGGAGAGAATGAAATGAAAACCAATGTTTTTACTTATCATTAAGGGTTACACAACAATCCTTTAATAATACATCCACCCCCTCCCTCCCTTTTCCACTGTTATGTTTACCTTAGATCTGTCAATCCTCAGCCAATTTGTCTAATTTAAAAAAAGGCAAAATAAACCCACGAAGGTAGATGGATGAATGAATGCATTGTGAAAATAATCAGGAATGTTCCTCATAATATGTTTTAATACAAAGGTTGGGCAGTAGGCAGAGGGTGGCACTGATAAAGAAATAGAAAGAGTTCAGAAGAAATTCTGTTTTGCCCATATTTAACTGACAGGAAACTATTCAGACTCGACACAATTTGGGCAGTGGGCAGAGGGTGGCACTGATAAAGAAATAGAAAGAGTTCAAAAGAAATTCTGTTTTGCCCATATTTAACTGACAAATCTCATACCCCAACTTTGGAATTGTTGCCTGTCTCAAACAATCAGAATAAGTAATTTTTAAATTATTGATTTTTGTCGTGATTTTATTTGGACATCATGATATGTTATTAGAAAAGCTTTTCATTTTTACGTTATTTTGATGACTTTTGTTATGTTTGAAGAGTTTTAACTCTTTTCTTTTTATTTTCTAGCTGGACTTCCCATTGATCAATGATTTTGTATTTCTCGTCAAATAAAGCGGGTTTAGACTACCTGTTAGTTGCTAAAATGGTAATTTTGATCTGCATTTATTTCATGTAATCATTAATAATAAAAATACTTTTTTAAAAAACAAATAAAAACCATACTGCCTCGGGAGACTATTCAGACTGTTTCTGAATGAATAATCTGTTGATTGCACATGCGCATTTGAGTCCGAATAGCCACAGGAAACTATTCAGACTCGAGTCCGATTTGCAGCAGTCAATTCAAACAAAAATAGATATGCAAAATTTTAGATTTGCCTGATATTAAATACCCCTTCCTATTGCAAAAAAAAAAAAAAGGGAAAAATGGTGTTTTATCATGGAAAACGATAAATAAATGCTTAAATTTGGTATTGAAAAGAACTACTGTTTTGCTTTTATTTTTGTTTTATAGTTGTTATAATGCAACAATGTAAGAGGAAAAACATGAGACGTCTCTGGAGAACGTGGTAATTTATGATCAAGTTTCATTATTTTCATGCACTTTCTTAGAAACAACAACAATGTTCTTTACACCTATTTGAGTAGCATCAAAGTCCATGAACATTCTCAAGGATTTATGGATTCATCCCCTTCTAAAACCTTCCAAACCCAATCTGAATAATCTAAGCTTCGCCGAAGTATATCAGTTTCGTAGAAATATTTGCTCAATCATGCCAATAAACATTAATATCTGAGTCAAATTCCATTTCAGGAAATGCTCTGTTCAGACAAATTGTAAACAAAGTAAATTTTTTTTAAATACTAAAACGTGATCATATTGACGTTTTTCAATCTAAATATAATTCACTCAGCAAGCTCAGCGTCCATTGAATCAAAGAACATAACTCCCAAAACTCGATGCCATCATACTTTATGTAATTCACCTTCCAAATGAGTTCAATGCTATGCTGGCATTTTTGTGAGGATGGCCTGGCATATCAAAAGATCACTTAATGCGAGGTTTGTGGGTTAAGGGTTAAAAATGTTTAGGTTAGAATAGGAATTATTGTATGAAATCATTTGCAGTGTACATTCAAAACTGATTGAGTAGCCCAAAGCCATCCCAACATGATAAAATGGACTGTACCAGACAAACTATTCCTGTTGAAAGTTATCAGGATATGCCAATACCCATGACAGCTTTCAGTCAAATTTACTTATTCTATCCAAGCCTCACAACTTTTATATTTCAAATTTAGGTAAACTGGTATTTATTGATAATTTACTTACCTTCCAATAAGAGGGATCCTTCAGATCCTGGAATAACTTTCCAACTTTGTTCTGAAATTCCACCTTTTCATATCTCTCCCCTCCAAAGTCTGATCTTTGACTGGCCACCTGATCATTGACAGTCATGTAGAAAACAGCGTCTGGTTTGAGCAAACCCGAATCTGGAGTTTTACACCAGTCCACATCAAGACCCTGACAATAAAGTTGAACATCAACTTATATTTATATTCATATTATTCCATATCCTTCCTCTACTCTAAACCTCTTCTCTATTTTTTATTCAAATTTCAAATTCAGGCCAACAGGCTAATCATCATTATTATTAGAAAATTAATATAACAAAACGTTTTCAGAGCTTTACACCAACAATTTCAAATAAAATTTTCCTGTATTATAAACAATTATCAGACATTTTGAAGAAATTTTTTAAAGTAAAATGTACACTTTTGGGGAAAATGAAGGACTCAAAGAGGATATAAATTAATATTGTCGTAAAGCGAACTAAAAAAAAACAAAAAAAAAACATCCATTATGAAATGATATTGAGTTCCACATGGGCATATTAACAAATCTGATATCTAAACACAAAAAATGAGCTTTGTTTAACAGTTGTAATGGAGAATATTTTGCGTTGGTTTGAGAGTAGGTACTTCCATTACAACAATGATTCTATAACAATTTGGGTTATCAGACCTGCAAATATTGGTACACTTTGATCTAGTACCATCACTAAAACTAGACCGGTTAATCTGAGTTGATGGAAATTTTTAAAAATCATTTGAAACATGAAAATCTAAGGGAGACATAAGCTATTATTCCCCAGCCACAAACTAATATGGTGCAGCACGATTTTTAAAAATCACCAAATATTTTTACAAGTGGAGTACACAACCTGTCCCCGCAGTTTTTCATGGCCGCAAAAAGCCGCAATTTTCGCCGTTTTTAGGCTAAATTGACGATTTTTTGTTTTAAAAAACAAACAAAAGCAATGAAAAATTGTGAAAAGTCGGCGACTTTCAATGCTAGCATCCAAAATTGGCACTAAATAACAGACAAACATTTCTAGGCCTAGCCTCCCACCTCTATGGCCTAGCCTAGGCTATTGGAGATCCCAAGCTTTGTTTTTTCATGATTTTTTTCCATGTTTTTAAAAATATAAAGCAATAATAATAATGCTCAAAATTGGAGAGTAAGTAGAGAATACAAATTTAATGTGCCCCCATGGGAAAATGGATTTTGTTTCTCTTTCACTTTCCTTGTGAATTGTTATTTTTTTCCTCTCCTTAATTAGTTTTTCAAATTTTGATTTTTTATGCGATTGTTCACTTTGATTTCCCAAATTTTAAGAAGCTAAATAGTTAATAAAATATTTTGATTATTTCCTTGTTTTTTAATTACTTACTTACTATGGCGATAATTATTATTATTATAATATTATTTCAAACTATTCAAAATGTAAATAAATTCATGTTGACAAGTTGTGATATCAATATTCTACAAAATGCCCAATTTGTGTCAATTTTTTTTTACCGTACATATTTTAATTGTTTGATTTTTGTAAAACAAGCGGCAAATTTTTGGTGCTTGAAATGGCAAAAAAACGCGGGGACAGCACAGCGTACATAACGATAACAGTTTAGTTGAGACGGTATCCCATTCCTGACACCTGCTGACCCGGTCACGGTGAGCGGTCAATCACCAAGAGGAATTTACCTAACGGGGATTGCCGTTTCGCTCAATTCAACCGTAAGACACCCATATTGAATGAGTTGAAATATCACTACTTGGTATAAAAGTTATATTTTCTACTTTTACTGTGTGTTTTTTATTTTTTCATAGTATTACTAGATTTCTCAATATAAGTTATCAATGAACGGTAACAAATTACATAAAAAATATAGTGGGTGCAACACTTCAAAAATTAGAGAAAAAAAACGTTGCTATTTTTTTTGTTTGTTTGTTGCTTTAGGTCTCTTCCAACACAATTGAGGCTATATGAGAGACCGCTGAAACAAAAAAACAAGCAATCTAACAAAAATAGTACAAATGTAAATCAAAATCATAACCTAAAGATATCATAAGCTAAATTATAAATAACAAAGAACAAACAGGCAGAAGAATATCCCCTGTCAAAAATACAATCACAAACCAAAGAAGCAGGATAGGCTAGTAAAGAGAAGAAGAAACGACATCACTATCGGAACGTACACGTTGCTATGGATTTGCCTGAATTTTATGTATTATAAAGACAAGATGTAAATACTTCTACTCATAAAAAACGTATGCCTGAATTTTATGTATTATAAAGACAAGATGTAAATACTTCTACTTCTACAAAAAACGTATAAGTCCTCAGCAAAAATATATCCGCTACAAGCATTCAAACACGTCAGTGTAGTTTGGGGCTGGTCTTTAACTGCATTGCGTTGATGACAAATCGCATTTTATCCATATCATTGATAATGCCGGATGCTCTTTTTTCCAATTTTGCTGATGTTTGGTGACAGCTCTCTGTGCTTTGTTCTCCAAGAAGTCCAAACTTATATTGAGTGATGTGTGGTATGCAGTGGTATACAAGGTGTTGTTTTGGGATTATTTTGTTTGGAAAATATTTTCTGTATGTATCCATGTAATGTTTTATTGCACTTTGAATATATTGGATTGTGTCTGCTTTGATCGGTTTTGTGTGTGAAATAAAGTTGTGCACATGACTATAGGCCTTGTTTATATTGTCGAAAATTAATCCAACACTGCATGCGTCGTCAATGATGAGTGGGTCGTGGGTGCAATTCTTTGTTTGTTGGATAATTGTAAGTGTGAGTTGCGTGTAGACTTTTTCTTGTAAATATTTGTGGCAGTGGTTGCCAATGAATGACCTGCTGTGGTAAGCCTGTGGTGTAATGCGGTGCTGGTTAAGTATTCTGTCCAATTCAGAGGCAATAGGACCATCCCTGAGGGTGAGTGGCTCGTGCATGAGATTTGAAAGTCTCTTTGTTGTTATATTCTATTCTGTCGCTATTTGTCTCTGCAAAAACAAGGCAGCACTGGAATTCTATTTTTTCTTGTATCTCTAGATATTCCTTCCAAGAACTACTAGTTTCCCTAAACTTGTAAGATATGTGTCTGGCTGTGTAGCAATGCGTCTATCAAGAGAGTGGGCGGCGTCTTCTAACAGTTTGTGGTGCTTGAGAATTGTCCCTAATACATGGTGTCCAGCAGATTATCAGACTTAAAAATCCTACCTAGCAATTTAAAAGCCAAAGCACGGCCCCTGAATACAGATAACAGAACATCATCATTTGAACAACGAACTCTTGATATATTACACAGGGATTACAACTCTTTCATATAACAACACAAAGGTGACAAGAAGCAAGCAGCTCAACATCACAACTCTATTCACACACCTCAGTTTTAGAACAAAATCTGCTCCTAGTATTCTAGCATTTAAGAAGCATCATAAGGCATTTTATGAGTGATGTATACTTTTTTCTATATATACATATTTGTGATGCCTGTTTTGTATGTGTGTATGTGTGTGCGTATGAGTTAATTGTAAAGTGCTGCAGCGCATTTTTGGGTGGATACTTAGGCGCTATAGAAATTTATTATTATTATTATTATTTTGTTTTTATTATTATTATTATTATTATTATTATGTATTAAACTGAGGGTCCTTTGCAAGGTGTTGATATTATGAAAATACAGGAGCCAAGCATATCTTGCCTACTTGAGTTTTGTGCAACTGTTTGCCAACATTGTCAAATTCTGTGCTTAGTAGTTAATATATTGCCTACATTTTTTATGTCTGTTCTAAAACTGAGAGTTCCACTGGCATGGAGCTGTACAGTTAAAAGCCATTTGGTGAAAACTATTAAATCAGTATATTTCTTTCACTAAAAGAGATTCTGATGATCTTTGGACACGACTAGATGCATAGACTTCAATGAGGTTTTGTAAGTAAGAAGGACCCACATTAGTAAAATATTTATAGGCTTATAACAAATGATAACAATAATGTTCTTGCATGGTCAAGAGTTAATGCTAACATTTGCACATCAAGCCAGTTGACATTTCCTAACACATAATGTAGTAAAAACTTCCTTGACTTTAATTCACGTTGTAAAGCAAAGGTAAGTACAGATCTTCTGAAATGAAGGGAAAGTACATTGATGAATTCTAATAATATTTCAAATCATGGTGCAAAGATTTCTCTATTAAACATCATACTGCCATAGAAACTTTAAAAAAGAAAAACTGCAAAAGTTGAATAAAATTTAACTTGAACCTTTGAATTTAGGTACAATTCTATATTCAATGAAAGAAAGTTAGTGTGTGTTTGAGAGAAAGATAGATAGAAAGAGAGAGAGAGAGAGAGAGAGAGAGAGAGAGAGAGAGAGAGAGAGAAGGGGAAGAGGGGGGGGGGAAGGGGTTAGAAAGCTAAATAACAATTTGCTTACTTTGGCTGCTGTGAATGCGACTCCAGAATATGCGTAACGATCGACAATAAGTGTTGTGCCTTTCTCCAATGATTTCTTCATTTCCTGACTAAAGGGAATAAAGAGAAAAAGACATATATGTTCTATCAATCCACCAAATAATCATAGTAAGAACTATTTGTTATTGCTAATAACCTATTCACTGCCAACAAATTTAATAAAAGGATGAATTTTATCATTGTAAATTTGCTTGCAGTTTATCTTTTTCTTTGGCATTCTTCATCATAATTTTCTACTATTTTTTTTTACAAACCAACATCAGTGCCTGCCTATCCTGCACGACTTACTTTGTATTTTATTGATTTATGGTAGGACACACAGGGCTGTAATCATGTTCGTTCAAGAAATCATGGTATTCTACGTCATCTCCCTCAATTGTCCCTTTCCCCCTTATCCTTCCTACCCATACCTGCACACTTTTCAAATATTTTGCATGCTAACGGGAACATGTATCATTTAGAAATCCCAGTATTATGTACCGGATGAACATTTAACATCCACCACATTGATCTATAGATTTTTAAAAATAAATAAATAAAATTAATGATGAAAGTCACTCCCAAACATCGATTATATGATGGCCATTTTAAATGAAAAATAGAAAAACCTTACAAGACTTCCCATCTGTTTGCTGAGAAAAGAAGATGAACAGTGTGATCATCTAAGTCTTGTGTCTGTCGTAAATAATTATCAATCATCTTCCCAATAGTTGTGGTGCGGTCTGAAAACAGAAAAAAAGTGATCAGTGAAAAGGAGAAAATAAAGTGAAATACAGTAGAATTACTTTAAACCGAAATTTTGGGGACCTTCTAAACCATTTCGGTTTAAAGCAAGTTCCCGTTTTGCGATGTTTTTCAAGGGTAGTAACTATTTAAGGAATTCGCTCATTTAATCGTATCATGGGTTTCCCCTTAAATGGAGTTGTTGAATAAATGCCGTCTTCGTAACCATTTTAAAAATAATTTTTTATTTTTTATTATATTTATTTATTTTTTTTTTTTTTGGATGTGTTTTAAAAATATTTTTGGGGGTTTTCGTATTCCATTCAAAATTGTTGAAAGAGTTGAGCTCGGGATGCCGTGTTTTGTTACATATCTCCGTCTTGATCAACTTTTTTCTTTCGTCGACTTCACATAGTATTCTGATTTTAAACTCCAACGTGTAAGCACATTGCTTTCTTTAAGACATCTTTTAGTAAAATGTAAAGCTAAAATAAGATCGAAAGTTCCTGTGCGATAATTGATAATGAATGGTGCGCAGCTACTCAGAGGTGACGTGAAATGGAAATGAAAAGGCGTGTCAATGCTAAGCTGTCTACTACACACACCCCTTTTGTTGAAAAGTCATTAGGTTCAAAGGCCTACATAGAACCTCCCCCTCAGCCCCTTTCACACACACACACACATTTAAACAAAGTGGAAATGAAATGGCATGTCAATGTATGCCACCCCCCCCCCCTTATTGTGTTGAAAATCCAGTCAATTCCAAAGCATCAACACGAGCGAGAACATCTCGCTTACATGATTCTACTCCCCCAACTCCCTCTCTTTCCTCATTTTTCGCCTGCCTGGCACCCGTTGTCTTCCTTTTCCAATCTGTGCGATTGTGGTGTTGGCTAAGCCCAAGTGCAGTGATTGAAGTGTTTAATATAGCCGGGCATTATTACGTGTGGCCACCTTCCCGAATTTTTGAAGAAAAATAGAGAGAGAGAGAGAGAGAGAGAGAGAAAAAGGGAAGGTGCTCTCAAGTTGTTTCGGTTTAAAGAAAGTCCTGACTTAGAAGTATTTCGGTTCATCGTAAGAATTAGTACAAAGATAATGAAGAAACTAGTACAATTTATTAAATTCTTTGCGGTTTAAGGTATTTTTCGGTTTAGCTTCTTTCGGTTTAAAGTAATTTTACTGTATAGAGCCCCCCAAAAAAATTGAAATAAAGAAGACAAAATTCTTCCTCTTCAAATATACCAACTGACTAAATTATATAAGCTATATTTGGATGAGTAAAGATGACTGTCCAAATTAGATGGGGATCAAAAGTTTTAAACTGTCTAATTTGTATTATAGAGGACTATATTTAATGTGTTTTTTAAAGGGTAATTTTGATTTTTGATATATCAGCCTGATTTATACCAATGAAGTAAATATTGTCAGTGTGTGCCTTTTCCCTTGGTAGATAAATACACACATTAAATACATACAGAACTGTCAATGTCAGTAAATCATCAGTGGTCGAAATCACTGGACGCATTAAAAAAGTTGAATTTAATATTTTTACATTAGGTGCATGAAATTAGTTTGAGGAAGGAATGGAATGATAAAAAAGAATAATAAGGATAAAATTCTGGTCATTCGAACCAGTTCAATTAAACCATACTCGAGTGTATAAACCAAAGGATTTAGAGAACTTAGCATAATGAGAAGAAAAAAAATAAAGAAAGTATAATTGTCGTACAGTGGAGTCCCTAAAGACAAACTCCTCAGGACCAGTAAAAAGGTTAGTCTTAAGAATGATTTATCTTATCCATTGTCAAGTAAAACGATTCTTCAAGTTAAAATGAGTGATGGGTATAAGTCCAAGGAGTGCATAACACTTTATCAATGATGTTTGCATAGTCTTGTCATTTAGCACTCTTCACATTTTGTTGTTTTTTTGTGGAGGTGGGACAGAAGGATGGGGGTTGGCCCAATGAGGGAGGGAAAGAGATCCGCTATGGCAGAGAACATTTACCTTAACAGGATCGATTCGTGCCAGACTTTGAATAATTGGCTTATAAAAGAGGTAAAACTCAGGACTTGACGAAAAGTTTATTTTAAGGAAGTTTATTATATCTGGACTCCACTGTATAACTCAATATTTGTAAGTTCAGATAAAAACAGAAATAAAAATTTGCATCTAAAACTCACCAGGAAATTTTAAAAGTTGAACATCTTTGCCATCTTTGGTAAGACGTTCAAATAATTTTGCACACTGTGTAGATTTCCCACTTTTATCACAGCCTTCAAACACAATAAAAGCACCTCTTAACTTATTCATCTTCAATTATATTTTTTTCTTGTCTTGTCCTAAGATCCTGTGAAACACAAGTCAAAAAAAAATTGTCATTGTATTTTTTTGTTGTTGTAATAAACATTAGAAATCTTGGTCTCTTTCTTTTTCAACATTCAATTCTGTCAATGTTCCTGAAACTCCAAGCAATTTTAGTACTATCAGAATTTTTAAAGATTTTGTAACAACAGCAGAGTCAGCTAGATCTACAAAGACCTAATGTGAATAAAAAATATTTTTAAATTAAAAAAAATAAAAATAGGATTATGATCTATTGACCAAATAATTGAGCTATCCACTTCAAAAAGTCAAAACAGATTCAACCAATTAAAATGATTAATAATAACCTTGTCTTCAAAAACTAACTACAAAACACCATTTATTCAAGGATTGCATTGGCTGCTGGTAAAATGATGGATTGATTTTAAATAATTGTGCTGTTTTACTGTTTTTAGTTGTTTATTCTTCTTCCTCAAATAAATTGACCAACTCATTCAGACTGAGTATTACTGCCTATGTGCACTTCCAAAATGAATGACTCGGCACTTGCATATTTCACAACTTAATGCAAATCAATATTATCAACCTAATTTAAGATCAGCAGCAGCCAAGTTTCCAATCATAAATTTATATTTTGTCACAAAGCCTTCTTCAATACTACACCTCCACTATGGAATGCTCTCAATAGTTTTAACAAAGTCCTGTGAAACATTGTCATCATTTATGAAACGTCTGAGTAGCCTACTGAGTTGTGACACAGGGCTTATCTAAAATCTTACTGAGTTGTAGATAGTATCATCTCATATCAGTGTGCTTTATTTAGTTTGCTTGTTGTTATAGAAAGTGTAGCAGAGCACATTTACTACAATCAATTTACATGGGCAGTGGGATTATGGTTGATCAATTGCTCTATACAGACAATATGTAATTTTGCTGCCCTACCGGACCAATCACAGCTAATGGCTCAAAAGATTTAACTCACTCTATGTTAATTTCCACAATACAGTAAAAAAACCCAAAAAAAGTCCTTCAGAGCCATTGGGCCCATGGATGCGGAGTTTATCCCGGTCTCTATAGCATCAAATGGACAATAGCCATTGCATGCAATCCTTTGGATAGAAAGCTATTCTATAGCAAAGTACTTTCTGACAAATCTAAAAGACTCAGCTACCCATTCACTGCTGGGTGGACAGGGAGTCAGAAAAAATCTCAACTGCACCCGGGATCGATCTTGGTCCCTTTGCATGTGAAGTGAGTGCTCTACCAACTGAGCTATCGGGACCCCCACAATACATTGAGTAGTATAAGAGTTAAAATAGATGAGTAGTAGTAACAGCCTTTATTTCTCCAAAAATATTGTGATTTCTCAAGTTATTTAACTAAACCAGCCACTGATGCCACTATCATATAAAGACTTACCTCTCTACAACCCAAGTATTCCTTGAACTAACCATTATAGGAAAAACAAAATCCCTAGGACCATTACTACGACCTATGACTAACCCTAAAAGGAAAAAACCCTCGGACATTGAGCTAACCTTAATAGAAAAAAATCCTAGAACCGTCCTACAATACCTTTCAATACTTCAACGACAAAATGGCAGTGGAGAACCAAAACAATGGTCATATTAGGAAATTTTAAACTTGTACCAATCAATCAAGGTTTGTTCCATATGCTACTAAAAATTGACAAATTGAATAAATAAACGTCTCACAAAGAATTCATGGTTAAAATATAAACTGAAGCTACCTCAAGGAAATTGTGAAAGGTCTCCCTTTATTTGGCAACGTTTTTAGAATTTCTTAAACATTTTTTAAAAATCTGCTATTTCTCTTGATCAACATAAAACTGTCATCTGCATTTTTTGCCAAATTGGGAACTAAAATTTGCCAAAAGAAACCCCAAAATTTGCCAAGAAATTTGCCAAAAAGACCAAAATTTGCCCAAAAATTTGCCGAGGAGAACTAAGCGTTTCAGTAAAAATTAACATGCGATACAGAAAAATATATATATAAAAGACAATTTATTACATTTAAGGAGGCTGCATTTATTAATTTAATGAAATGACTGTGAATAGCGTTGTTACAAAGATTTTAAAGGATCATTATCCATAGAGAGTAGCTTCCCTTGGTTTGGGCCCAGGCAAAGCTGCAACATTTCTCAAGTTTCGCTTTTTTTTCTCGTAATTTTGTTTTCGTTTCTTTTTTTTTCCCAAAATTTGCCACGCGATTTGCCAATTTTCCCAAAATTTGCCACGATTTGCCAATTTTGGGAAATTTGCCAAAATTTGCGGATCGCCCTGATATTTGCGGCCGCAAAAAAAGCAGATGACAGATAAAACATCTGCTAACAAAACATTGGTAAAATTACACAGCTCGGCAGGACTAAGTTTTTACGAAAGTACCTATTGTTCTGTTCAAGGTTGGTTTTTCTCTCTTATATCATGCAAAATGCAATGGTGAATGGGGAATTTTTTTTTGTTCAAAACTCTCATTTTGGTTAAAGATTAAAGATTCAGTTATCTGACAACGTAGTGTTTTTATGCACCTCCGTTGACGGTGTATCTTAACGGACCGTTTTTATACACCTCCGTCACGCATGTGCATCCCACCCAATTTCATCAGCGATAGTGTTTCTGTATTTGGACATGGAGAAAGTTATATTGTGACATCTGTAGGATGTTTTTGTTAATAAATTTATATTAAAATAATAATAATTAAAAAAATCGAAATATAAAACCAAAAAATAGAAGTTGCATTGAAGGTAAAATAATGTTTTAGAGAGATCTTATTAAATGTGATGAACAGTCAGGTGGCTCCGTAGCGCCGTGGACAAGCTGTCAGACTCTAACCTTGAAAGTACTGGGTTCGATTCCCATTGTAGACATATTTTTTTAAAAAGTTTACTTTATTGAGAAAGACATCATTTTTGTTTTTGTTTTTTTTCTTTCTTTCTTTTTTTTTTTTCAAAAACTTTTTATCATGTTTTTATAAAACTGATTTTAATTTTCTAAAAAATTTTATTTTTACTTCGTCAGAGCGTGACCTTCATTTTGGTGTACCTCAAGGATCCGTTTTAGGTCCAGTCCTTTTTGTACTTTACACTTCCCCTGTTGTGAGAATCTTAGAGCAACATTCTCTCGCTTACCATACGTACGCCGACGATACCCAGATATATAGCATGTGTTTGCAATCCGATATAGTTTCAAAGATAACTGTTTACGAACAATGCATCAACCATGTGATGAGATGGATGTCTGCAAATAGATTAAAATTAAATGGGGACAAGACTGAAGCCTTATTCATTGCTAGTTCCAATAATAAGATAGATCCAATAACACTGGCACTGACAATCAACGATAATGACAAAATACAACTCACAACATCAGCAAAAGATCTCGGCATCACCTTAGAGAGTGATCTGTCTATGAACAGACATATTAACAACGTGAGAACAAGTGCTATCTGCATTCTAAGAAATATCAGAACAATCAGACCATTTATTAATAGGGAAACTTGCAACAAATTGGTAACATCTTTGATATTCCCGAAAATGGACTACTGCAATGCACTGTTTGTTGGTCTCACAAAGGACAAAATAAACAAACTCAAATACAGAACATGGCAGCCCGCGTTGTACTGCAGAAAGACAGGAAAACTACAGCTCCCGAATTACTACAGCAGCTGCATTGGCTGCCAGTGGACCAGCGGATTAAATATAAATCTTCAACTATCGTTTTCAAATGCCTGGAGGGCTCGTCACCAGCATATCTCTCAAACCTCGTTGAACGGTATAACCCACAGCGATCGCTTCGATCAACGAACGACCTCAAATTGAAAACATCCCGCTGTCGAGTGAAGGCTGGTGAACGCATCTTTCAGCATTCTGGTCCACGGTTGTGGAATTTACTACCACTAGAGATACGTTCTTCATCTTCACTAGAGGAATTCAAGCATTGATTGAAGACAATCTTATTCCGACAGGCTTTCTTTTGATTATGTGTATAATGAGCATTGTTCGTGTACTGTGTTAGGGCTTAATCTATGTTATGCGCCCAGAGCCCACCTGATGATAGGATGTTTGGCGCACTATAAATCTATACCATAACCATTATTATTATTATTTATTTGAGATCAGTATTTGTGTGTATGTTTCTTTTTACTTTTGATTTTTTAAAATTATTGTTATTCTTTAATTTATTATCATTGTATAAACGTACATCGGTAATCACTAAGCAGCGTGCTAAACTAGGCACTTTGATAACTCCAGTCCAGTGGCCGCCGCTAGGCTCACTGTAAGATGAAACTCGTTTTTTGGAACTTTATTTTTGACCCTTTACTGTGTGGTCACCATGGCGTTATTTGTGAACCTATGTGACTAATTTTGGTATCATTATAACTGGCACCAAACAAGCTTTCTAACGGTGTATTTCATTCTTAATTCCTGATTGTATTTCTCAGAAAGCTCATGTAATAAAAATTTATAATTTTTTGAATTATAAGAACTTTTTAAATTATGGATACATTTTAATTATACTTCATACATCGATAGACAATTAATTGAAGAATATCTCTGCCAAATTTCATCAAAATTGATACACTCGCTCATTATTTTATTTTTCCCGCCACCAACCCCACTTTTTAGGACAAAAACCTCATATTTTTTTTCCATTTTCATTTATCCTTAATTTTTTTCCATACTTTCCATACATGAAAATGATTTATATATGAAAATAAAGCTTATTTTCTGACCTTTAAAATGATATCTAACACTTGCCATTTATTTTTTAAATTGAAACAAAATTACTGAAAACAATAAGTGGGCCATTTGACTGCAAAACTCAAAATTTCCCGATCGCCGCGAGATGCTGGTTTTGATGAGGCAGCGGTGAGATCACAGATTCTCTCTGTAATATTGACAAAAAATTTCAGTAGAAAAATATAAATAACTCTGGAACCGTAGGTCGTAGAGAAACAAATAAGGTATCAAATTTTATGTTTTTTTCAAGTCCCATCCCTCTGACTGAGTCAAATCAATCAAGATATTTTGAGTTTGAAAATTTTATCAAAGTGCCTAGCTAAACTATAATCTAAAACTAGTAAAACCTCATGGACGTATGCAGCAACATTTTCATTAATTTACCATCACCGCCAACGGAGGTGCATAAAAACGGTGCGTTTTTGTACACCTCCAACGGAGGTGCATAAAAACGCCACCATCTGACAAACTGCTGGGAATAGATAGACGCTTAGTGTAGTGTAAGGATTATGGCATGACATGAAAACGTTACCAAGAGTTTGAGATAGCGAGGGGGAAGAGGAGAGAGAGAGAGAGAGAGAGAGAGAGAGAGAGAGAGAGAGAGAGAGAGAGAGAGAGAGAGAGAGAGAGAGGAGACACTTTCCTATTATGAGCATTTGTACGAGTTTGATGATCATTTCATTATCATCAGAGAAACTTTCATTGTATTGTATCATAGTCATAATTATATATAATCGTAAACTCTGTAGGGTCTAAATTTTCACTTAGTTTATGTTAGGTTAGATTTTTAGATAGAGAGAAAATTTTAAATATTTTTAATAAGTTACAACACATTAAATGACTAAATGTTATCATCATAGCAACTTTTAATTCTTATCAATGCCTTTACTTCTTTCTAGTTTGTGTCTTGATTTGAATTTGTCTTTCTTGAGTCGTAAGCTTTTAGATAAAAATTCTTTATTCTAATTATTAATTATTAATCTAATGCTGTCCTAATATTGGCGCAATTTTAGGTACTAAGAGAAAAGTAATCAAGCATTATTTCCCTTTGGAGTAGTAAACAAAGAATGATGCCATATTGATTTCTTCTTAGAAACCATCTTTGCCAAATTCATTTTGTCAATGTAGAAAATTAATAATATTAATATGGACATTGACACTCCTATGGCCCACATGTTCTTTAGTCCGTTCCAAGTCCCGTGCGCACGGAATATCGCTAATTCCTCCAAAGTTACGAAATGTGGTGCCAAGATTTTTTGCATGCCGGCTTATAATTTAAGTGACATTACGACCGATAGTGATAGACCAATCAGTTTTCTCACAATGTCAAATTCCTTTGATCCTATCATCGTTTGCCATAAAACATGACTCAAACTTTTAAAATGTTTACAGTAATGGTGAGCTAATTCTCTTTCTCCTGGGGAAAATATTCACACCAAATTAACAATTTATCTCTTCCCCGTTGGACAACGGAAATATAATAATATATTGGACGACACAAGCAGTCCGTTAGGTGTTTATACAAAAGACATTGATTACTTTTTAAAACAGGGGTGGGGGGGGGGGGGGGGGGGGGGGGTACTCCGAATGTTTACACCCGTCTTCGATAGGGCGAGGAGAAATGTCTTTCACAAAGACATAATCTCTGACTATCTGTTGAGCAAGACGACTTATAATGGTCGCGCAAGACACCAGACACCAGATTCCATGTAAGTTTTATGTAGTATAACCCTTTAAAGGTGAAAATGAGTGGAGCAGGCACTAATATTGATAATAACAAGAAATGAAGTGAGTATATATCGTAAAGAAGAAAAATCCCTGGAAGTATGGTACTGTTACCATTTTTTTTTAAAAATCAGCTTTATGTCACTGACAATTCTAGTGTTCGAGCCATTTATCATTAATATCCATCAGAAGGTTGTGAAGGTATTCACGTGAATGTGTGCGCGCGGGTTGTGGAACGGACTATAATTGTACATTATTTTTTGCATCTAGGGTATGGTTGTCCCCGGGATAGAAAATTAGTGAAAGAAAGAAATTTGCCCGAAAATTGCATTTCGTTTGTTGTATTCTCTTCTCCCTTTTAAATTTTTTTTTTTACTAGTCTAGATCTAGATCTATGTGTGGTGCACATAAGCACTTTACAAATGTCAGAACTGCATATAACACGCCGTCACAAGTAAACGTCAAATTTCAAACAACGAAAAAAAAAACACATTCATTTCTTGTATCATGGTATCGGCGAAGACGACAACCGTTTTCTTGGGTATCAGTTGGAATTATTTGTAATTCGAAGCTAAAAATTCTCATACATTGAACTCATTCAAAATTACATTAGATAAAGAGCTTCAATCCTTACAGTTAGAGCATGATGGCAAGTTCCAATGAATTGCCACGCTTGTATGACATTGAATGTAAAAAATAAAAATAAAATTGACCTTGCTTTTTGAAACTTTCTAAAACGGTACTCAGAGAAACCCAGGGGAAAGGATATAAGTTGGGTTTTTAAAAAGTTGGGGAGAGAGAGAGAGAGAGAGAGAGAGAGAGAGAGAGAGAGAGAGAGCGAGAGAGAGAGAGCGAGAGAGAGAGAGAGAGACAGAGAGAGAGAGAGAGAGGGGGGGGGGGTTGTAGCGGAGATCGACCAAGTGGTGACCGGAGGAGGAGGAGATGGAGGAGGAGGAGAAGAATAAGTTGGGAAACGAACAATGGGATCAAGAGGGGAAGATAATGGGTGGGACAGCAGATCGATGAATTAAAGTGTGGGATTGGAGGAGGGGAGGGTGGGGGAAGGTAGTTAGAGAGGGATAAAGAAAGGGAGAGGATGAAAGAAGAAAAGGGAAGTCTGAGATCTATACAAGCAAAGAGTACATAGTATATTATCATTATTACGTTGTCTCTGGCTGGGATTGAATTTGATTTGAGAAAGAGTTGAAAGGAGAGTGAAAGAAGAGGACAGTAGAGGTAAAGGGAGCAGACAAAATGAAGGAAAGTGTTTAACAAGAAGAAATCGAGAGAAATGAGAGACGGAGCGGGAGAGATAGAGGGAAAGAAGTGGAGAGGGAGAGAAGAAAGGAAATAAGGGGTGAAAGGGGGGGGGGGGGGGGGGGGGGTAGCAATAGAAAGGGAAAAGTTAAAAGAGAAATATTATGAGAGGATGCGTGTGCACGCGCGCGCGCGCGCGCGTGTGTGTGTGTGTGTGTGTGTGAGAGAGATAGATAGATAGGTAGATAGATAGATAGAGAGATAGAGAGAGAGAGAGAGAGAGAGAGAGAGAGAGAGAGAGAGAGAGAGAGAGAGAGAGAGAGATTGTATACCTTTCGTCATTTTGCTCATTCTAAGAAATTTGCAAATTGTTAAAAATTATGTAAACAAAAAAGATATTAATAAATTGCTTTATTTTCAAACTGGTACTAGACTCTTATCAAGACTATCTAGTAATAATGCTTTATTAGTTCTATACTTTAACATCTTACTGCCCATTTCTTTTATCCGCATCTAACTCTGCAAACAAGAATACGTTGATCAAAATAAATATTAAAACGAAGTGAAAATTTCGTCTAGATATCTAGTTTTTATTAGGCCTGGCTTTTATTTTGGTTTGTTGTTTATTTACATAGAGCCCCCCCCCCCCCCCCCCCCCACCCCCCCCCCCCCCCCCCCCCCCCCCCCCCCCTGCCTGCCTTTCAAATGACTCATGGAGTTTTCTCCTCAATACGCATGACAATGGAAGAAAACTTCCGTACGGACAGAAAAATGAAAAACAAAATGGCCGCCTCTCACGGGTCGGGGCCTCAAAGCCCTCCGTCGATAGGACGGCCTGTTGATCGTGTGTTCGACGATGCTCAAACCACAGGGGAAATAATACTGAATGGGCGTAAATTGAGAGACTTTCCAAAGATATGCAATAAATATGATTTGAGTGACACTGTTCATGTTGGTGAGTTGAAACATTTTCGTTTTAGAGATTGAGGAAGTGCACTTCTAAATTTGAACGTTATTTTTGGAATTGATCAGTCCAGCAGACGATGGAATGTATGTCGGTAACCCTTGAGGCAAAGGCTACACTTTTGGCATTTATTGTAAATGGGCACAGTTATTGTTAAGGAACGTCAGCGGATTACAGACAAAATCTTAACAGACAGTAACAGTCAGTGAAGAAGGGCACTCTCTCATTCTCATTTCTTTATCAATCATAATCAAGTAGGAGTGAGTGAGTGAGTGAGTAGGACTTAAGTCTAAGTCTAAGGACATTTCTGTCATCGAATTGGCAATTCCGATTCGAGTCTGAATAGTCTCCCGTGGCTTTTCGGACTCTAACTCCAATGTGCCTGCGAAAAGACAGTGCGGGCAGAGAGTGGAACTGATTGAAGACTAAGAATAAGGCTGCGGTTATTCAGAGTCGACTCTGAATAACTGTCTACAGTTATTCAGATTCGGGGAGTCGACTATGAATAACTGTAGACCGTTATGAGTGATGAACTTCCAGTTACCAACCACACGGTTTTTCTGGGTTTTTTTCTTCTCTCCCACCTCTGTTTAACCCTAGGGGAAAAAAATCGTTTTACTTTTTGGTATTTTCTTGTCTCTTCTGTCATGGCAGTTTTTTGCATCGGTGATTTGCATTGCGGCCGCAAAATTTGCAATTTTTTGCAAATTGTCGAGATTTTGCAAAAAAAAATTTAAAAAAGAAATATTAAAAAAAATAAAGTGGGGACCAGTGATGATAATCTTCCGCGGATTTCTGGGATTTTAGGATTTGTTCATAAATATTCCGTTGTTTTTTGTCATGTCAAACATTTTCTGCTCAGTGGTAGTTCAGGGGAAAAAAACCCAATAATATGCCTTCTATCATTTTCTGACACCTCTGCTCAGTTGCATTAATTTTGGTGACACTCCTCTATTTATGACGTTAGTCTAGACACGCTGGCACCAAATGTCAAAGGCAGCACAAGACACTAGGGGAGGGCATCCGGGTCACCAAAAGGTCACCGATGCTTTAGGTTTTGAGAAGTCAGGTCATCGAGTACCGAGAAGGTCCCGACCTCGACTTAGTTCTCGATGCTTTTCTCGTCTCGAGAATCTCGGTCGTCGATGCTTCTCGTATTGAGTCCCGAGTCCCGAGTCTCGAGACTATACTGCGCGAGCGACGCACGCGTTACTAACAATGTGTACTATCTGCATTGTTCACCCCTCTCTCGTCGGCGATGATTTCAGCGAAGCTCGAGACTTTTTTGCGTCTCGATGCTTTTTTGAGTCTCGAGACTCAAAAAAGTCTCGAGCATCGCTCTAGTCATCGGTGCTTTCATTCAATACCTAGTCATTGGTATTGGGTATTGACGTTATATCATATTTTAAACAGCTAACAAAACACAAACGTCGTAAATAGATCAAAATGGTTATAGGTATCAATGTTTTATTATTATACAAAGTGAATTTATTTAATGTATTTTAAGTTTTAATACAAAAAAGCCATCCAAAGCTCAGTTGAAGTGCTACTTCTCGGGAATTCCCGACTTTTCCTTGGTCATCGATATCGGGAAGTTTTGAGTGTTGGTGGCCGATGACTTGAGGTATCATCGAGACTTCCGCTCGACACTACAAGACACATGGTGGCCATGAATGAGAAGATGATCGAAAGGGAAGGGGATGGAGCAAATGGGTGTAAATATTTGTGTACTTTTTAGCTGTAACATGATAATACATTCATTTGACGATTTTATAAGGTTTATAAGCGTGTCTTTTTTTTTCTTCCTTTTTAAGTTTTGTTTTGTTTTTGTTTGATTGTTCTGAATTTGTTAATAGAATTCATTACAACTTGTGTCTAATTATAAAACAATTTTTAAAAAAATAAAAATCGATTAATTACCTCTCTCTCTCTCTCTCTCTCTCTCTCTCTCTCTCTCTCTCTCTCTCTCTCTCTCTCTCTCTCTCTCTCTCTCTCTCTCTCTCTCTCTCTCTCTCTCTCTCTCTCAGCCACCCTTCTATCTTCATATTACGTTTATAGATATCATTTGGTAATAGAGAGATAATAAGTTAGGCTGATCGATTTAAGAAATGGTTGTTTATAAGCTAATTTAAATTTGCTTTGTTGATGGAATATGTTTTGCAATTGATTAAAGATTATTATTTATAAGGGACTGAAGTTGAAAAATCGCCAAGTTTTAAGAATTTGGCACTAAAATTGCCAAAGTCACAAAATAACCGTAGTAAACTGGTATCAAATTGAAAGAAACTCATCTCGCAAGAACTCAACTCGATAATTCGATAGGCTACTCGGCTCTAAATATCTGTACACATGGTTATCCAGGGTCGACTCTGAATAACCATCTACAGTTATCCAGAGTCGACTCTGAATAACTGCCTACAGTTATCCAGAGTCGACTCTGAATAACCACTTCGAAGAATAAAGAAGAGTTCAGAAGAGGAAACAGACCCTCTGCCTCTTATAACTCTATATTAATTAATTAATATCAACAACAGAGTGACTGTAGTCTACAGTGATTCTGATATGGGCATGGGGTAGACTGTAGAGGATTGTTGCCCCTCTAACACTATCCGAAAAATGAATGTAACATTTTGTCCTGAGTTTATTTGGACATTGTGAAAAGTTGTTAGAAAGGCTTTTCCTTTAGACTTTAGACCACATTTACTTTGAATTTTTTTATTACTTATTTTATATTATATATAAAGGGTTTTATTACCTCTTCTCTTTTCTTCTTCTTCTTCTTCTTCTTCTTCTTCTTCATTCCCGTCACGTCACATGGTCAGTCCGGTCTGGTGAATGAAGCCCACAGTGGTCCTGAGGTCGTCCTCACTGCCGTACAGCTTCTTTGAGTATGGGGTTGGGTCAGGCCAGAAGTTCCTTCTCAACTGGTTGTACCTTGGACATTCCATTAGGACATGATGTCCATTTTCATTTTCAAGTCCGCAGTCACATTGTCCAGAGGCACCTGCTCTGGACATCCTCCACATATGTTCCTTTAACTGGTTGTGTCCAGTTCTCAGTCTGAAGATGATGACCTGTTCCTTTCTGTCGAGCACCTTGATTGGGTCATTCATGTTGTATTTTGGGTGCTTCTCTCTCCATCTCTGAGACTGGATAAATTTGGCCATTTTGTTAATTTCTCCTGTTGAGTACGTTGGGGAGGGTTGCTGCATGCGACTGCCTGCCTTTGCCAGTTGGTCAGCGATCTGATTTCCAAGTATCCCACAGTGTCCTGGAATCCACTGCAGTACAATGTTGGTAAACTTGCTTAGCTTCATGAGGTCTTCCACCAAGGCGTCTATATCATCCGCAAAGGACATCATTATATCCTCCAGAATTTTCTTAGCATCTGTTAAAATCACTATGTGTCTTGGTTTTTCATTTTCTGAGAGGATTTGCTTAACAGCTTCATGGATTGCATCTGCCTCTGACTTGTAGATTGAAGTGCGAGTACCAGTCGGTTTGCTGATCTCCTTTTGTTGACCATTTGTGTACTCGATGTGCACTCCCAGGCCCCCGCACGTGTGTTCTTTATTGCATGAACCATCTGTATAGATTGTTGTCCATTTTTTTTCAGGGTGGTTTGATCTATGCACTTCTGTACAGACTTCTTGATTTCTTCGCCGTGTTTTTGTTTTGTTGAAATGTCACCAACGGAAGTCTTGATTTTCAAGTGATTTTGCCTTTTCCAAATTGGTACTCTGATATTTGCTTTGCATTTGTGGGTCATTATTTCGTCAAGTTCGTGATCTTTTTCAATTTGCTGGGCTCTTTCAATAAAGTGTGATCTTTTCAGCCGCCTAGTTTTCTTTTGTTGTGCTCTAGCGTGAAGAGGCTGATCTGTCATTGTTTTCACGTCTGTGTATTGTTTCAAAATTTTTGATTCCCTTCTTTCTGATAGAGATGTAAGTCCTGTTATGGTTTCCATTGCATGTATCGGTGTCGATTTCATTCCTCCACTTATTATCCTCATGTTGCTGTTTTGCACTTTGTCCAGTTTTTCCATTTGAGTTTTGGAGCAGTTTCCCCATGCAGATATCCCGTATTCTAGCGCTGGTCTCACATATCCTGTGTAAGTTTGTTTCAGTATATCGGAGCTAGCTCCCCAAGTTGTTCCAGCTAGTTTTTTCAAGAGTTGTGTTCGCTTTACCCCAACTTTCTGACTGTTGCTGATTTGATTTTTCCATGTTAGTCTTGGGTCAAAATGGACTCCTAGGTATTTTGGTGCGTTTTCTTTTTCCAATTCATGGACTGCATACGTAGCTTTGCTTTTTCATCTTTTGGGGAGAGGCTAAATATCTTTTCTTTTAAATATCTACTAACTGGACTTCCCAATTGATTATAGTTACCATACTCATAATCATACCATTATTGTTATTTTAATTTGTATCAATTTTATGTACTTTTCAATAAATTAAAATAAATCGAAGTGACTAGATATCGCACTATTATACTAATATTAATAATAATAGAGAGAGATACCTAACATAATAATAGATATTGCTCAGCTTTTAATATGACATTCAAAATAACAAAAGGAAAGTAGCATTCCAATTTAAAAAAAAATTCTAGTAGACATAATTAAATATCTAAGTCAAGTGGATCTGAGGCGTAGTGATTATTAAGCTGTTTGACTCTGAACTGGAAGTTCCTGTCCAAGATGGACTGAAGTTATAATTAAAATTAGATGAAAATAATTGTCATCGTTGCTGCTGATTTTCTGGATAAATAATAATTAAGATAATCATGTTTTTATTTACAAGAGGTGAAAAAAGTAAAATTTGTATTTGTAGCAGATTATTATAACACAGAGAGTTGAACTACCCACCTTTATATTTATTTACGTGGCAAGTTTTTTATTATCTCAAGTTATTCCTATGGCAATCATTGACTACTATTATTATGATGCCCAATGTGGCATGGAATGACACTTCACACTAGAACTCGGATTTCCAAAAAGTACACGTCGCTAACAATGCTTTTTTACATTTAATATGAGAGACTCTTGCTAAAATACATGCCGTTTTTTCTCTTTAAAAAGTTAGTTTCAACTTTCAATTGTTTACTATATATGGTTAGAATTTTCACTCATTACTGTGGGGTGAGGGGAGTGAACACAGTTTGTATCTGTATCAATCGTGAAAACTAGCTATTATTATGATATCAATGAGATCTTTTATAAACTACTGTTGATTCTATTGAGGTTTCGTCTTCATTGTGCTGAGGGCAAATGATAAGACCAGTCATCTCTGCCACCAACATGAAATTAAAGACGAAACTTAAGCTGATCCAAACTTATGTTCTCTCATCTCTCCTATACGCATGTGAAACCTTCAGTCCAGACAAGGAATGTCAAAACATCCTATAAGCATTTGAAATGTGGTTGCACAGAAGATTGCTAACATCAAATGGTCAAGTAGAATAACAAGCGAAATAATTTTTTGTAGAATAGGGAAACCAATACAGATTGTGAAAACCATTAGAAAAAAGATTTCTTGGCCATGTATAGCAACAAAGGCACATTGAAAGCCTAACACTTAGTGGCTACAAAGAAGGAAAAAGATCTCGTAGTCGTCAGAGGTTGACATTCCTGACTAGTTTGAGGCTGTCAACGAGCAACATCCCTACAAACTCAAGAGTACATAAGGAGGGCTGAGGTTAGATCGTTGTGGAGGCATATGATAGGCAGTGTGCATACAAGCGCAGGCCACGAATAAGTAAGTGGATTCTGTTCTTTTTAAACAGTGAGGTCTGTTACTGTTACATTCTTTGTCTGATTGTTTATTTCATGATTTCATGTTATTTATTATGTACCCCCCCCCCCCCCCCCCCCAAATCAGATTTTTCAAGAAATCGACTGGCAGATGTACCTGGAGAAGTATGTAATTACCTGTATGTTGAAAGGTTGAATTGCTATCACAATGTTATCCGTTCAATCCCTGATGCAATATCACAGCTTCAAGCTCTTACTCATCTTAACCTCAGGTGAGATTGCTTTCTTTAACATATCATATATTGATTTATTATTGAATGTAGTTGTTAAAATGTCATTTACAAATGATTGTTTTTGCTATATAACCTTCTTTTCTTCTTCTTCTTCTTCTTCTTCTTCTTCTTCTTCTTCTTCTTCTTCTTCTTCTTCTTCTTCTTCTTCTTCTTCTTCTTCTTCTTCTTCTTCTTCTTCTTCTTCTTTTTTCTGTGACTGATTCAGGATAAACGTTACTCTTGTTGAAAATATTGAAATAAATAAATTTTAGTGGCAAAACTATCTGGCTTTTAGGGGGGGGGGGGGTTCCTGACCTCCCATAGTGGGCAGGGAGGCACTTACTTTGTCTTCTATCCCTCTATAGCTGTTTTCCAATTTGCCTCTGTCTTTGTCGAGGATTGAGATTACATGGTTTTGTCCTGCCCGTTGTACTTGGCTGGAAGTGAAACAGATGGAAGATGATATTTTTTTCCTTGTAAATCATCTCTCTGTTATATGTTATTATATTTGTATTTTTGAATTTATAATGTAAGCAATTAAGTTCCTTCCTCTTAGTGGGATCTTGTGCTTGTGTCTGGATCAGACTTTTGGGTGATCTCAAACTAAGTATATTGATGGTATGCTCTTGGAATCTACACATATTCCTTATTTGTACCATTCCCTTTTGTCTTACTTTTTTTAGGTTTCTTTAATTGTACAGTGATGATAATCTTCCACAGAATTTTGGGATTTTTGGATTTTCTCAGAAATTTTCAGCTGATTTTTCCTTGTGAGACATTTTCCTCTGATAAAAGCTCAGGTCAAGTGGTAGATCCGTGAAAAAATCACCGTCATGTCTTGTGTTATATTTTGACACCTGTGCTCAGTTGCATGAATTATTAGACAAACTGGCGCCATATGTCATTGATGGTTGTAAAGAAAGGGGGTGGGGGAGAGGGTAAATGAGTCTAGACTTTATTTGTAAGTAGGTTGTCATGGAATGCCATTCTTCATGCTCAAGGGCCATTTTCGAGCAGTCGATTATCTTTTTACTAGTTGTTGCCTCCACATTTCTTATCCAGGATTTCCTTGGTGATTCCTTGGCCAGTTACTTTTCCCTCTAGCACTGTTTTTTGGATGGTGTTGTGTCTCGAACGTGTCCATAATAGTTCAGTTTTCTCATTTTATCTTCTGCCAACAGTTTTCTAGACCTTTGGCCTGCATCAATAAGAACCAGAATGTTTGACTCCCCCTAATTAGAAAAAAAAATCCATTAAATTATTCCTCCTTTTTGACAAATTGCCATTATCTTCCCTGATTGTAATTCTAGATTTTTTATACTATCCCATTTTCTTTCTTTTTACTGGCGCTGATATGACCTAAATGTGTCGCAGGCGCATTAAAACCCTTAAAAACAAACATATCTGGCTTTGAAGCAGATAGTAAACAAATATGTTTCGGTTATCATATGACCACACCAGACCTTCCATAGTACTAAGAAAAATTCGCAGAATAACAATTTTTTGGCTCCAGCTGCAGAACTGTATATGGAGTGTGTCACAGTTTTAAACCACCATGGACGGTAAAATTATTTTTTGTAGCTTACATTAAAGCCCAATCCCAGCCCTACCCTTGTGACCAACATGGCAGAAGCTGCATTGTTTTAAAAAGTTTTCTCAATATCACCTCTCTCACACCTACACAGTTAGAGTCTGCAGAATTTTATATGGAGGGCATAAGACTTTAACCGTACAACCACCATGTACAGCTAAATAATTTTTTTGTAGTTTATATCAAAGCCCAAATCCACCACTATTGTCATGGACAACATGTTTTTTCAGAAGCTGCATTGTTTTAAAAAGTTTTCTCATAAATACCTCTCTCACACCTACACAGTTAAGACTTTACTGGGTCATATTTAGTGTAAATTTTCCTTTCTCCCTGGGAAATTATGTATTTCTGAAATTTCAAGTAGATAATGCTGACACATAGAGGTGCCAAACTTTGGTTTAAATGGAAATTTTCTTTTGTCTGGAGCTAAAAATCTCAGCTACGACGTTACGAGCAACATTTTTTCAAGTTCCATATAAGGATTTCAAGGAAAGCCTCAATCACCTTCAGAGTGTCATCTCTAGCAATGCCACTAGATCCACTACAACAACCACCAAATTATCATTGTCATTAATGCCACCACCACTACATTTACCACCTCATTGCCATTACTATTAAATCTTGTCCATTCTATTCCAGTCGCAACCAGTTAACCGTCCTTCCACCTGCATTATGCATGCTCACGTCTTTAGAGGTGTTGTTTGCAAGTAACAACAAACTTGTTTCCTTACCAGAGGAAATTGGACAACTTGAGAACCTTATGGATTTGGTATGTAATCCTTTATTTTTATAGAGAGTGTGAAGAAAAATGTTTACTAGTCGTAACTTTATCAAGTGACCATTGTATTACAGTTAGGTCTACTTTTTATCATCAATTTGATATCTTTAATTTGATTTTTTTTAAATTTTCTTCTTTTCTCTCTCTTTCTCTTAAAAGGATGTTAGCTGTAATGAAATTTCCCATCTTCCTCTGCAAATTGGTGATCTAAGTTCCTTGAGATCATTAAATCTGCGACGTAATTTCTTGGTTGAATTACCTGTTGGTAAGTAGAGACATCTTTTTTTCCTGGGATTTTTCCCTTTTATTTTTATTTTTGGGGTCTTTAAAAATGTAACACAATTGTTATGACTAATCTAATCCCCCTTTTTTTCTTTAAAAAAAATGATTTCCACACTGTGAAAAGACATCAGCATTACTTAGTCATAATCCAAATGCTTATTATTATTTAATTAACATAAGATGCCCCCCTCTCTCTCATTCTCTTTCTCTCTCTCTCTCTCTCTCTCTCTCTCTCTCTCTCTCTCTCTCTCTCTCTCTCTCCCGTGTATGCGTGCGCACACACACACACAAACACAATACCATCATTTCTTTTTCTTTCAGCATTTGTTTGATAAATAACAGTGAATCAGAAAATGGTTATTGCTGGTTTAATCATATTTCAAAATCAAAGTTGGCTTAGTGGTAAATAGCGGACAGGTGATTTTATTGACGAAAACCCTCACACAATCATAGACATGATACAACCGACTCAGCATGGATATCACGTGACCACATCTCATCTGTAAACTGACCTTATTGGTTCCATTTAGCCTTTTGGGGTAATATTTATAAAGTTTGATGAAATTTGAAATGCACTATGATTATTTTCATGTTTTTATAATATGTGTTTTATTTATAATTGTGCCCACACAAATTACAAATCACTCTTGCTCAATCTTGTCTGACGAATGTTTTATCAATTAGGAACCATATTGTATGTTTTTATTGGTATATTTTCCACCAGAAATTAGTCGTCTTCACCTTTATAAACTGGACTTCTCAAGTAATCGCATTGAGAAAATACCCACTGTCTTTCGCAAAATGGAATCCCTGCAATTGCTGATCCAGGCCAATAACCCCCTATCATCCCCTCCTGCATATGTAAGTTTTATTTTCTCCTTTTGTTTTTTTTTTTTCTTGCTCAAGTTTCTAATTGATAAAGTTTCAATTCACTTATACTATAATCATTAGGGTTTGCTATGCATATGATAACATTTTGATTATTTGATTTATCTTTATTGTTTTTTTCATCCTTTTAGTCCTGGGTCCTTCTTTCAAAGTTGCAACACCATTAATGCCAACTTTTCATCAGAATCAATTTGTTTTTTGTTTGCCTTTTTATTATGTCTTAAATTTTTAAAATTATTATTGTTATTATTATTATTATTATTATTATTATTATTATTATTATTATTATTATTATTATTATTATTATTATTATTATTATTATTATTATTATTGTTATTAATTAATTAATTAAAAAAAAATGTTTTTTGGTTCTCCTGTTCTTTCTCCTCCCTTTTTCCCCTAATATTTTGCAGATTTTTATAATGTTAAGTTAATGATTAAACACAGCTTAGTAGTTTTCTTTTTCTTTCCAAGACAGGAAAAAGCTTTAGTATATTGCATGTTTCTAACTGAAAGGCTGGAAATTGGACATGCCAAGAGCTTAATAAATCAATACTTTGTGTGTTAGAATGAAGGGTTGTTTGTGTAGTGTTGAGTTGTCCCAGATCCCCACATATGTAAATCAATGTGAATATTATTCATTTTTGTCATTGTCCAGATTTGCACCAAAGGTAAGCAGCATATCATGAAGTACTTACATATAGAGGCCATCAAGGAAGACAGAAAGCGAGGTATCATGGTCAACAATGACTTTGACCTCAAACGAATCACACGCAAATCTTTGCCACCACAGTAAGTTGTTTCTGAGCAATTTCACGATACCATATCTCTATAGACAAAAAAATCAAAATCTTAATGAAGTTGTTTAGTCTAGTTTTTCCATTAGTGTGATACCTTGACTTTCACTTTCTAAAAGATTTTAAAAATTATATTTTGTCTTAGTTGTTTCAGTACTATAATTCCGCAACCGAAAAAATATAACTCCGGAGTCAAGATGTTTGTTGTTCTATATCAAAATTTGCTTGCGAAAAAGACTACAAACTAGCTTATAAAATATCATTGACATTTCATCTTTATGAAAAATGAGATTAATTTTATTTATAGTCAGTAAATGCAATAGATCTCACCGTGATCCAATTGAATAGAAAATGTTTGACTTTACTGCATTGTAAAATTTAGCAACTATTAGTTTAGGAACCTTGCTAAAAGATATCAACTTCAAACTCTCTCTGAAAATTTTTTTGAGGCATCATATCTACAATAAAAGTAAAAAAATGTCTCAGCTGTGATATTGCATTTGCTCAAAAGAGATATTAGATGTTCAGAAATGTAATTCTGCAATAGTGAAATTGCACTTCCCTTAACACATTTTTGTAGAATTCTATTGACAATATGAACTTATTATTATTATTTGTTAATTTTTAGTTAACCTGCTTTCACAGATCACAATTAAGTGATTGACAACTAATGACTTTGAGCTTTGGGAGGGGTGGATCTTTAGTTAGTTGCATGGTCACAGTATTGAATTCAGTTACCTGAGGTAGTAAAAACCATATATGCAGGCATGCCTACCATTCCATATTTTGCGGAATTATCTTGTGATCCCACAAATGCAAGATAATGTTCCGCATTTCAGCTATTAGTTGTGGTAATGGCCACAAAGAATGTTATAATCTTCATTTTGTATAATACACACTTATTATGTTTTTAAAATTATTATTAATACAGAGCTGCCAACCTACCGCAAAAAATACGGAATTGTACGCTTGTACGCATTTTCAGCGATTGTACGCTTGTATGCATTTCCCCCAAGATTGTACCCATTTTCAATGTACGGAGTCACTTCAGTTTTCTTTATTATTTTTATTATTATTATTATTTTTCATATTATTACTAGCCAATTGAGAAACCTTGGTGACCAAGTGGATATTCATATATTTTTTGACCAATTATGATCTTCATGCTGGGAGGTAGAATTCTTAAAGGATTGGATTATAGTCTTGGGAACATCATTGTTGCTGCAATTGAGCTTGTGTGGTGTGACTTCATGTAAGGATACCTTCCTCTTACTTTCACAATTGTTGGTTTCCGTCGATTTCAGAATTGTACCCATTTTTATGTAATCTTCCCCATTTTGAGGTCCCATTGTACACATTCTCTTCAGATGGGGTTGGCAGCTCTGTTAATAGTTATTGTTATTATTATTATTGTTGTTATTATTATTATTATTATTTTGTGAAGAGCCTCTAAAGTTTATAGTTTTTTTGTCAGAAGTTTCATCTCATCTACCTTTTTATTATTATGTTGATATGGTTTACCTTCAGGTAATTATTAAATGGCCACTTTTGATGCATTATCCTGATTTGCATGTGAGCATATTTTAAGTCATGAGAGAGTTTTGGTTATATTTTTCTCCTTGAATTTCAGTCTAGAGATTATTTAAAATATGTGAAATTTTTGGGGGATCCAAAACTTTGTCAATTGGACATTGGTCCTGAATTTTAAGCTTAATCTAAAGGGAGGTAATTCAGAGTGACTCAGATTTTTAAAATCTTTTTAAAAAAGTAATAAGATAGACCAAAAAAAAACAAAAAAAAAAAACAGAAGAAAGAAATATGAAAACAAAATTATGGAACTTGAATACATTGGATTTAACTTGCTTTAGTGAATTTATTGTATTTGTTTCCAAAAAGAAAATGTATGCTAAATGGATTTCTCATTTTTGGTCAAAATGACTCATTTTCATGTTTCTGATCCCTCAAAGCCGTGCGACAGGTTGGCATGTCTGTGTATGTAATAGAATGTAATTTCTATCGCTAATTTATTGAGTTTGGATCATATCAAAAATCTTTCTCTTGTTACTTTTCCTATCTCATTTTTTAAAACAAAATCATGGTTTCGCCAAAGCCCCCTAACATAGCCTCGTTTTCATTTCCTGACTAACTCCTGACGGTTAATCATAAGCAAAGTATTTGGTATTTACACCAAATATAAATGCTATCTGTTAATAACACATTGCCTGGAATTTTCCTTGGAAAATATCCAAAAACAAATTAGCTTTTTTGCCATTCATGTTAATATATTATATAAATTTTTAAAATCTCATTATGTTTGACATCTTATTATACATCTATAAAATTTCTTTACCAACAGATCCTCAGAGGAGCTTCGTGGCATACTTGGAGGTCCAGACAAATGGAAGCGTCATACTGTTCTCAGTAATGATTCGGGCTACAGCACAGGGGATGGGGAAAAGAATGGATGGCACAGTGGAGAGGTAAGTTGATGCCTTGTAGAAATTTGTTGTCTATGATATCATTTGATGTGATCCCTTTTTATCATCTATCATGTCCATTGCCCATATTTGTAGTAGACAATGAAGATCGGCGTTTCCTGATTTTTAAAAAAACTTTTAAATTCTCGAGAAAAGTAAATATAAATAGCAATGCATTCAGAAATTATCAGTTTGATTTTAAAATGAATATTTGTTTCATTTTCTCACAAAATAACTGTTCCAACTATTCACACGCTTGCATGTTCTTTGTTGCATCACAATTTGTGATCTATGTCTTTTTTGAAATGTGATTTCAGCCAGTCCTACAAAACTGTTGTGGTTATAAAATGCATGATGTTCAACAGCTACAATAAGTCTTCCAATGAACTGATATCAAGTAATATCAGTTAATATTACCTATAAAACTTTTAGGAAAATGTTAATAAAAAGGAATACAGTTCTAGATTCATAATAAATAGAATATGCTTTTTCCAGATGATAACTTTAAATTTAGGCCCACCTCACACTTAATCACCCCAAAGTAGAATACATGCATATTCACTGCTGTGAACAATTAAAATCTTTATTGAATGTTGTCTTAAAAATTATCCACGGGTTTTACAAGACAAGGGGGTATAAATCATGAAATAATGCACTTAGAATGTGTTTTCCAAACATGCATTTATAGATGGAATAAATGCTAACTTTCCACACAATCATGAGAGTTGGCAAAGGACTCTAGATTCTTTTCCTTTGAAGTTTATACTTTTAATCAGTTCTTAATGTTCTCATTAATATTTAAAACACTTAACCTTAAAAATATCATTCTAATCAAATTTAAACCAGTTTATGATAGATAAAAACTTATGTGTGGCTCCCTTGGAAAACTGGTCTAAGTCACACAAAATGAATAAAAGAAGAATAAAAGAATAAATGAACAAAATGAAATACAGGGGAAACCAGTTCGAAACCCAAAAACTTTCATCTACATCTTATTTACTGATTAAAACTAAGTAAATTACTAAAGACAAACTATAAATGCTTAAATAAAATAATTCAATCACCCCACCCACAACCATCGTATCAAACAGGGAAATGTGAGGCTTAGATATTGAAATTATGTCAGTCATCTTTTCTTCAACTCAAGCGACCTATGACTGTTTGGTATCAATATTTAGGTCAAAACAGCAGCTACTACACATTCCATGCCTGGGAAAACCTGCTCATTGGTCGATATTAACAAAAATAGTTCTCATATTTTCACCGTTTACACACCCCATTTTCTCAGTACTGTTATCTCACCTGGGCGTCTATTAAATGCCATGTCTATGGTTCTAATTAAGAATATCAAGGTAGAATAAACTGCAAACCCTCAGCAATGCCGGAGCTTCATAATGCAGTTCCCTTCCTCATAGATTGGTAGATTTAGTTGAGTTTTCCTTGGCTGCCACACATACTCATACAATCTATTGTTAACTGTGCATGCCATTCTTATGTTTTTTATTTCTATTGTATCACTGGTAATGATATTGATCTATATTTGCATGTTTTTTGGAGTGATGATTTTTTTTTGGATGTTTTTTTTTTTTTCATTGTAACCAACAATTAGTTTCTACAAGAAAAAGCATAATCCCAAAGGATGAATATAGTCCATATTATATTCCTGTCAATCAACATTGTTTGATTGAGTTCTCACTCTTCCTACTGTGACTAATATAAACGTTTTATTTTGTTGTTTTTGCTTGTTTGCTTTTTTTTTCAACTTTGGTTGTTTACTCCATTCATCCTTGTTGTGCACTTTGTAGATTTATCCATCTAACTCTGAGGTCAACAACAATGGAAGAGCATGGAACAGTACAGGGGCACCAAAATCAAACATAAATGCCTCTGACCCAAATCAAGCTTCTCAGTACCTTCATAATCACCATCAACAACCCCATTACCCAGCATCCTACATCAAACCGACCCAGCAGCATTTACCTTCTACATTATCTTCATCACCTGCTCCATCACAGCAGCAACAGCAGCCATACAATTATCAGCAACAGCAATATCAAAGCAATCAAGCACAAAATAATTCCAATTCCAATCCTATTCATTCCTCTAAACCTTCACATAGCATCCCACCTTCTAATCAGTATCCCACAACATCACAGCACTACAACAAAGACAATGGCATAGACCATCGTAACAGTGTTAGCATGCCTTCATCCTCACGACGACACCAGTCAAACTCCTCCAACTCCTCATCTTCTACTTTATCCCCTGGTCCGTCTGACTTACCTCCATATCCACAAAGCCCTTCCCCATCCCCTTCTACCACTTCATCCAATAATTACAGTATATCAAGACCAGATTCCCTTCCCAACTCTAAAAAACCACATCTTCACCATCAATTATCATCACATGCACAGTTTTCTTCTCACTCATTCTCTTCAGTCCAAGGTGATAATAGCGCCAGCAGCAACCAACACCCCCATCATCCTAAACCACAATCACCTTCACCACACAACAACATGCCCAATACGTCGACACATTCTTACCTCAGTCCACAACTGATGCCGTACCCCACCTCCACAAATTTGGCAGAAAGTGGACTGTATAGTCCAACAAGCCCTACGACCCCTACAAGTAACAGCCCAGGGTATGAGAGCTTACACCATCACCGCTACCAACAGCACATCTACCATCCTAATAATATTAATAACCCACAGCAGCAGAAGCAGCATTATTATCACGATCGGCAGTCATCATCTTCACCATTACCACCTCCGCCACCACCCTTGAGCATCCACATCCGTCAATGGAGTAACTCTTCTAGCATATCAGAACAATCCTTACCCCCACCACCACCACCATTATCTCTACCACCACATCCATCCCCTTCACCATCAATATCCTCATTACGATCCAATTCACCAGATCATCATTTACACAAGCAGCACAGTCGGCCACCTAGTACTCAATCTCAGTCCTACAAGCTTCAAAATGCCCCATTTTATAGTTCAGGACAGAATCATTTAAATATGAACACAAACCAAAATATCCCCCCTCCTGTACCCAAACACCAGTCATACAATGACTTGCATTCAAACAAATACAATACAGATCCACCACCTCCTCCAGTTCCTCCACACCCCTCCTCATCTCAACCCCTCGTCCATCAATCAACTGAACAATTTAGTTACATTGACGACATCAGTGATGTAAGTGATGGTGACAGTATGTTTGATTCGTCCCCACCTCGTGTCATGACAGGAAGCATGGAAGATGAGTTTACAAGGGTTAGTCAATAACAACTTACCTGTTTTCCTTTCTTTTGGTTATTTTATTGTCATTCTGGCCTTCATCTGCCTCACCTTATTCTCTCTCACCCTATCTGGCTTTATCCCCTGTCCTCTTTTGTTTTGTTTTTTTGTTTTTTTCTTTCTTTTTTTTTTGTATTAATAGATCTTATCTTTTACAAGATGGAAGGGGGCCTTGTGTGAAAATATTTCATTATATGTCAAAGGTCAGGCTATTTAACTCTTTCGAGTTCATATGAGTGGAAAATCGAAACAAATTTCTTTGATTTTCAATCATGGTGAATTCGAGAGAGGTATGATATTTTCTTTGTTGTGGATTTCTGTTGTACACTTATTGAATGACCGTAATGACTCCACTTTTTGTGTTTGTTTTTCTTATATTAGTGCATCCCAGAATGTTGTTTCTCAATGTGATATGTGTTTGATATCAATTTCCAATATCACCTTTGGGTTTTGATATTGCATTCTTGCATTACAGTACTTGCTCAAGATTCAGAATGCATGTTCTTGATGCAATGGGAGAAAAGAATGCTAATATTTTTTTTATATTGAATTACAACTTACACAAAATAACTTTCTTATTGACACCATTGTCACTTTCCACTTCAATGAGATGACTCAAACCCATCATAACTTATTTGATTGTGCAATAATTTGATGTTTATTGTTCAATGAGCTTGTTCAATGTTCAATAATTTTTTCACTATAAGTTGTATTTTCATATCCCCTTTTGATTTTACAAAAAAAATGGTATAGTGTAGAGGACTTTTAAAAAATAATATTTATACATCTTGAAAATCACACCTTTCTTCATTCTTCAGTTTAAAAATGTATGTGGTCACAACCGAGTCATAATAATCAAATTCCATTTCCTCCCAAATAATCTCACTCTTGTAACAGTATATGACTATAGACAATTGCAATAATAAGAAAAGTTCCTGTCTGAGTGGGGTCTCTTGACGTCCAATGGTGGATGGGGAGATCTTTTGCTGTGCCTTCTATCTTCTATCCCCCTTTTCCGGGTTACTTTCTTTCTTTGTCATGGAACTGGATTACTTATTTCTATCCTGGCCCAGGCCGGCATCCGTGTCTGAGAGGCAAACTGTCAGATGTATAGTATTAGTTTTTGGAGATGATATTTTTTTCTCGTAAATCATCTTTCTGTTATGCACTTTTAAAGTTGTTGTTTTTTGTTTTTTTTTTATATAATATTCTGAACATTTGAGTGTATTCCTCAAGTGGGATCCTGTACTTCTGTGTGGATGGAACTTTTGGGTGATCTCAAACAAAGTAAATCGTTGGTTTGTGCTTGGAATCTTCATCTGTTTTGGGTGCTTTCAATTGTAAATCTAGAATTTATTGACTATCCAAATTTCTTCCCTTTTACTGGTGCTGATATAATCTAATCTAAAAATGTCACAAGTGTCGTCAAACCTTTAATAACAAACAAATACAGAAGTTCCTGTTACACCTTTTTTATCATATTTTATTTTTCAACATGTTTCATCAAGCTATTTGATTTTTGATTTTACACTAAAGGAATTAAAGAGGCAAAAGGCTGATTATGAGAGACGTAAGAAAGAGGCAGAGGAAATCCGTGCCAAACAGTTACAGCTTGATGAAGAGGAAAGAGAGAAAGAGGAATGTAGGAGGGCTGCCTTCAAACTGCAGGAGGAACAGAAAAGACAGGAGGAATTAAGGCGACAAGAAGATTTGCGGAAACAGGAGGAATTAAGAATTGCAGATGAGAGAAGGAAGTTGGAAGAAGAAGAAGCCAGAAAGAGGGAGGAAGAAGTCAGAAAGTTACAGGAAGCTGTGAGACTACGGTGAGTATGGAATTCAGGAGACTTATTTCCAATTTGATATATGAAATTATTAAAGTGTTCTCATTTTTTATTTTTCTTGTGCGGATTTGGATTGGAGAAATGGGTTTCTTTCCTTGGCTATTTATTTTGCCCAGGCACTATCTTATATCCTTCAATGAGAGGAATGAAATCAGCCACTTCCAGATATATTTTATTTTTAGACTGTTTGAAATCATTCGCAGAGATTCTCTTTTTGGTAAACTTTTGTTTGACTGTCCTTCTCATTAACATTTCCCTTTTCTCAATTTTTAAGTAGCCATTTCTTTCTCATGTGTCATGGATGCCGATGAATCCTGTAATATGATCTTTATATATTTTTTTTACTATGTTAAAATATACTAGATTTTTCTAGGGGGTGGGGAAAGTTTGAGGGCTCAATTTGAAAACAAGAGGACCATTTCTGGGATGTATGGGTGGCCAATAATGGTACAAAAGGTTGGTCGAAATACAAACATAAATAGGTTAAACTAGCAAGAAATGAAATAAACATTGCTAACTTCTTTCAAAACCAGCCCACGTTTATTTAGAGTTCTTTTGAAATAAAGTGTTGAACTTGGGCATCATTTTGGGCAAGAATATCCGCTGGTGGATCTGACAAAGTTTAGATTTAAATCTTTCATTTTTTAGGGAAGCTGAAGAGGCTATGGAAAAACAGCGTCAAGTGGAAGAAATCCAAGCCAGGGAGGTGGAGGAGTCTAGAAAAAACAAGCTCTCTAACAAGTAAGTAATGTTACAATTTAGGCAGTGCTCAAATTGTGATTTGTGTGCTGAGTGTTTAAACGCTTGAATGGATTTACAATAAATGTTAATGTGTGAATGTGTGGTTTGTTTTGGAATTGCTTGCAAATTCTAATACTTGAAAAATGAAAACTTACTTAAAAGTTAAGTTAAACTGTACAGGTAAGAAACAAATTAATGCTCTCCCTCTCTCTCTCTCTCTCTCTCTCTCTCTCTCTCTCTCTCTCTCTCTCTCTCTCTCTCTCTCTCTCTCTCTCTCTCTCTCTGTGTGTGTCGCTCTCTCTTTCTCTCTCTCTCTCTGTCTCTCTCCCTCTCTCTCCCCCTCTCTCTCTCTCTCTCTCTCTCCCTCTCTCTCTCTCTCTCTCTCTCTCTCTCTCTCTCTCTCTCTCTCTCTCTCTCTCTCTCTCTCTCTCTCTCTCTCTCTTTCTCTCTCTCTCTCTCTCTCCGCTTTTAACATTTTTTTTTTTGCTCACTGAGATGTGCGTGCATGAAAGCCATGAAGTGTCAAGAAAAGTGAATGCAATTTTGCATGCATGAATGATGCTTTTCAAAATAATACAATTAATTTATAAAAAACCATGACACCATTTTTAAAATGAAGAAACATTATTATTTTACTTTTTTTTTTACTAATAATTTTGAAAGAGTCATTACTTATGACAAATGACGCCTTTGTTACATTATAATTTTCATTATAACCCTTTTAGTTTTCAAATTATACATTTTGCAAATGATTTATTTCTATGTCTGTTTTGTTATCTTTTTGATTTTAAATTGGTTCTCTCAGTTTGTTTTGTGTTTCTGTTTTTTTTTTTTTTAAATTCTCCAATTTAACAATTGCTGTTTAATAACAACCACATTTGAAAATCTCCAAAGAGATAGGTAACAACAACAACAATAATAATAATAATAATAATAATAATAATAATAATAATGATAATGATAATAATAGTAATAACAATAATGAAAATGATAATACTAAATTAATAATAGTAATAATAATAACAATAATGAAAATGAGGATGATGATGATGATAGTAATAAAAGTAATAATGATGATGATAGTAATACTGATAATAATAATATTAATAGTATTAATGATAATGATGATAATAATAATACTGATAATAGTATTAATGATAATGATGATAATAATTGCTGCATTAATTATATTAGCGATAGTGGTGATTATGAAAAAGAAAAAGAATTGAATACAGTATAATTGAAAAAATAAACTTGCCAAATGCTTGTATTTACTGATTGAAATCCAAGTCTTTGAAGGATCATATATCATTTGTCTTGACTGTTTGCGAGTGCATATTAGAGGCAGATTTTTAATTATCCGAATTTTATAACAAGTAAAGGTTGAAAACGAGGGATTTGCTTCTAGTTAATCTTAGTTACACTAAGTTGGCTTGAGCAAAAATTTGGATCGTTTTTTTCTTCTTCCCAGATTTAGATTTTGTCCAGGGTATTAGATGAAAACTGGCAAGAATATTTCTTGTCTCTTTTACTTTGTTTATTTTCAAAGAAAATATTATCTTTGCCCCCATTTTTAAAATTTAAAATTCGACACATTTGGTTTTATAATAGGATACAAGCACTTCATCCTAATGGGGATGGAGATCAAAAAAGATTAGATTGCTTTGGTTCTAACATAATAGTTTTTCATCAGGGGCAACATATGTTTTTTTGTGGGATTTTTTTTGTGGCATTATGAGAAACGGTAATTGCAGAGTTTTCAAAGACTTTAAACCTAAGACCATTGATTCTTTTTGGGTTTCACTTCACACTAACACTGTCTTGATCGTGCTGGAATACTTATGGAATGAATTGCTTATTTGGTTTTTGAAATGATATGGATTTATACTAATAAGTGGTTTTATGAATTAATTTCAATTTCATGCCACCTTTATTGTCATGATCATGACAAATCTATATGAGGAAAGATGCATAGACTCACTGATAAACATGTATGGAAAAATATATTCATTTGGATAATATGGTGAAATTTATATAGTTAATTTCCATTTATACCAGTTTGATTCATAAAGAGGATATTCTTATTAATGTCATTACTTGCGTACGTCTTGCACATTAAAAAAAGAACACACACACACACACACAAAGTTAGATATCATTCGCATTTTGCCAACTTCATGAATCATTACACAAGACAAGGTAATAAAGCCAATGCTTAATCTGGCCATTTGATGTTCACTAAAACTGAAATATTTTCTTATGAATTATAGTGTCAAGATAGCAAAGATGATATTAGGGAAAAGAGGAAATAAAGAAATAGTTGATACTAAATTATGTTGTCTTCTTTTTCTCTGAGGTTCTTTTCTTCCATTATAATGGGTATTTTGTTTTCTCTCTTTCTCATTTTTTTCTCATCCCGACCCCATTCCATTAATAACTCCAATTTCCCACCCAAACCCCAAATTTTAAATGATAATATTTTTAAAAATCAACAAAATATTTCTTAACTAATGAATGAATTTCTTCCCTTTTCCCATATCCATTCCTCCTCTCCTCCTCCTTCCGTTAAATCCAAATCCTACTCTGATTGTCCATTTAAAATCATTAGTTACTACAATCAAACCTCCTATCTCCATTATAACAGCAACAGCCGTAGTAGCAACCGTAACAACCACCCAAACCAACCTCCACCCAACCCACCATCATCATCATCTACCTCCATCTATAAATCATCAACATCGTCGTACCATGCATCCTCCACCACAACCACCACCAGCTCCCGAAGCCTTCCCCCCAAACCTCCCAGTTCCCTGCCAGTGCATGGAGTTACTAGCTCCCTTATCCCAGTTTCTCAGAGGGATTCGCCGCAGCAGGACAGCAACAAGGAGTACATTATGTCTGAAAATGAGTATAGGTAGGCTGCTACTGTGAATGATGGCAATGAATGATGAAGATGATGATTATGACGATTATAATAATTTCACCCCCTTTTTACTTCTACTTTGTTTGCTGTTCTAAAAAACAAACCCTTCTTTTTCCAACTAAAGTATTGTGTAGTGTTAGTAGTAGATAGTCTGTTTGAAAGTGGAACTTGTCTTGTTATGAATTTGTGACAACTGGTGAGTAGATATGTTTAGAGGGAAAATATATATTTATTGAGATTCTAAGATATGAACATGTTAATTCATATTTTAAATGAATACCTCTTCTGGAGTTTTTGGAAGCTAATACTGCTCCTTTAATCCCAAATTAATGTTAAAGTTCGAATACCATTTTAAATATGTTTCTTATTTGATTGGATATGGATCGAAAACAGAAGACGATATTAATTTGACTAAATAATTTGGGTGAGGAATTTAATAAAAAGTATTTAATTTATTCTGTCATTGTGACATGCAAATTTATTTCGATAACCATAACAAACTCTTAAACATTGAATCTTGTTGCTACCCTATTATGAATTCAATCTCTTGAGCTGATGATGCAACATTTTTTGTAATTTCAGCTATATTTCACCTCTATTAGTTAAATCACTCAAATTTGTTGTGGTGCTTAGAAAATAATTTCAGTTGTTAATTGCTCATTTAGAAAGAAATTAAGTTTGGAAACAAATCATTGCATGACATCATGAGAAAACTTGAATATAGAACCTTAATATAGATAAATAAGTTTAAAATGGCGTAGAAAGGCTTTGAATAATGATATTTGTGAATTGTTAGTTCTGATTATCCATTGCTTTCTGAGTTTGCTTTGTTGAATTAACCTGTTTCATAAAGAAATTGCTCAATGGATGTTGCATGCTGGGAATGGCCTTTTAAATTTTTTTCTGTATTCACAACTGGTTCCAGAATAATTTACAAATGCTCTTTAATTGAACTCATGAATTTCATTAGCTGTTTATTTATGAGTAAGTTGTAAGAAATATCAGTAATACCTCTTAGGTTGGTATGGACTGTTGTGTTTAAAAGTAATAACTATTAGACATTCTCATGTAAGAAAATTTGTTGTGGTTATAAAGTTGTTATATTTCTTTTCACCATAGTTGTTTAAATGCGCATGACTCCAGTTAGGTGAAGAAATTGTAAGATTAACTTTGTGACTCTAAATAAATTGTTTTTATGATATTATGACTTTTAAAGAACTGTATATAGGACTTTATTTAACTAACCTCAAAGGTGGCCTCCTTTATTTTTAGAAATGATTATAAATTCAATTAATTTTTTTCTTCTTCCATTCTTGTCTTGATTGAAATGTATTCTTGTTTAATATTAATAGATACATATTGCTAAGGGGGACATAGCATCTATTGATAGGAGCAAGGAAGTTAATAGGGCAGGAAGGTACTTACTGTGTCTTCTATCCCCTATATCTGTTTTCCAACATGCTTTCTGTCTTTGTCTTGGGATGAGATTACTTGGTTTTGTCTTGGCCCTGGCTGAGAGGGAAACAATCAAATGTATAACTTTGGGAGATGATATTTTTTGTCTGGTAAATCATCTCTCTGTTATGCATTGTATTGTTTGTTTTACATCTATCTATTATGTAAACATTTGAGTGTCTTCCTTTTAGTGGGGATTGGTGTTTGTGTCAGGATGAGACATTTAGGTGATTTCAAACCAAGTACACTGATAGTGTGCTCTTGAAATCTACACCCGTTCCCTATTTGAACTAATTTCACTTTGCCTTCCTTTTTCTTGGGTACTTTCATTGTAATTCTGTAACATTTTATTATCCCATTTTCTTCCTTTTTACTGGCGTTGATATGACCTAAATGTGTTGCAAACGCTGTAAACCCCTTAAAAACAAAGACAAAAAACCTGAGGAAGATAATAATGTTCATGGTAGAGCTACCTTGCAAAAAATGGGCTAAAATAAAGACAACTTTTTTTCCCTACCAGTAAGGGATCAATTGTATGCTCTTTAACAAAATAAATCTCACTGGGACATGAACTTATTTACTTACTTACTTATCCGAACCAGCGACCACCTGAGCTCTAGCCCTTCGGTCTTGTGCCATGACGTAAACAAATCTGCTTTTTACAGGAATTAAATACATATCTAATACTGACAAAATTAGTATATCCTGATCATTGGGAGAATGTGGGGGGGGGGGGGGGGGGGGGGGGGGGAGGGGGGAGGGGGGGGAGGGGGGAGGGGGGGGGGGGGGGTCAAATTAAAAAAAAGAATTTTAAAGATTTATGATGAATTTGAACCATGTGACATATGTCACATTTTACAACATTTTAAAGTAACAAGTCATTTATTATAGATCTAGGTTGGTTACTATCGATTTCTTAAAATTTGGATATTTTGGAAACAAATTATTATTTTAAATCATTCTTTGTGTCAAAGGCAGACGCCTTAGGCAATTGATGAATATTAGTATTGTTTATGCAGTAGGAGAATGAGTCAAACTCATATTTTTGCATGAAATATATGATTTGTTAACTTGACACCCTTTCAAATTATTTGTCATTGCTTGGCATTTTTCTCATGAATGGCCTGTTCTTATTTTCTCTCCACCAATCTCCCACAACCACTCAACTTTAACACCACATCCCACTGGCATCGCCACCATCACCGCAAACCAAACTGCTCCATCCATTTGAATGTATGTAGGAATGCCCTCACCACCCAGAGCTTCAAGGAGCAGAACAGGCGGCTTGCCAGCACCAACAGCACGCAGTACCGACGTGCCGCTTCGGATGGCTTGAAAAAATCCACACCTTCGCCTGCTTCACAAGTAGAGGCCCTCAATCACATCAATAAAAAGTTAGTCTTTTCTTTCATATCTTTGTGAGTGAACGAGTCATGTTTCAAAACCTAATTTGTTCCTTTTTAATTTTAATTTGTTTCTAATTGATACCATATCATTTATGTGTTATTACTTTTTTTGGAAACAATTTTTAAATTAATGATCACTCATTTGTTGGAGAAAAGGATAAAGAAAACCCATCATTAGTGAGTCTTATTTTAAGTTGCTCTGCTCTTGCTAACTTAACCGTGAGAATTTGCTTGGTACAATTATGGCAATGAATGGGTGGAAGATATGTAATATCATTTCAACCCACTATGCTTTGTTTGAATTGTACTCACCAATTACGTGTTCAGTAAATTATTGTGTTATTTTGGAACATAACCAAATGGATTTTATGTTTAGTTACCCTTTATGTTGTTCACATAGTTTTGACTATTTATCAGTGTGAAAGTTGGATAAAAAAAAAAAGATATCTTCCTTTTTGTATGTGAATAACTGATTATTGTATTTTTTTTAAAACAGGGAGGGAGGGGGTTGGATCTGTGAAAATTAAAATGCAAATGTTCATCCATATATTTTATTTTCTCAATTAGAGCTCACAATAGGTCTTACACGTAAGCATTTAGGATCCTTCACCTGTTCAAATTCACTTTTTTCCTCTATTTTTTCATTTTTGTTTTATTTTATATATTTATTATTATTATTATTTTTTAATTTTTTTTTTTTTTTTGCATGACCCTGTAAGATATAGCGCTAGATATTTCTTGTGCTTTACACACATCTTTATGGACCAAAAAAAAAAAGAATCTTCACTTTCCTAATCAGGCTTTGGTGGCTACCTATTTTTTTTCTTTTCCCCAATTGTCATAGTTTAAAACTTGATGCTCTTTTTATACATTAGATTATACTTTGTATTCATTGGTTCATCTCCTTTATAATTTGATTGATCAAAGTTAATTTGGAAGCGGCAAGTTTCCACGGTTTCTGTTTGGTATAAAATGTGGCATGCTTTAAATTGAACTTCTCCTTCTCAGTGGGTTGTCATTTGAAGAATTATTAAAAGAGTCACATTTCCTCCCTTAAAATATGAAATTGTCCAGTGTGCAGATCATTTTTGTTTCCATTCTTGTAATTCCTTAATTTAATTTGTAGTTGTATTTTTTTTATGTATTGGAAATTTCAATTTTTAAATTTAAAGTCACACTATAGTTGTTTTAATGAACAATATAATAATTGAAAATATTTTATTTCTTTTTAAATTTTTCATCAAACGATATAAGACTGTGTTGCTTCAATTAAAAACAGCATGTATAGCCTTTTAAAAGGGGTTCATCTCTGAACAGCAGCTCCTTGATAAAATATTATAGTTTACTCAAATTATTTAATGATTACAAAAAAAAAAAACCCCAAAAAACTGAAACGAGAAAATTTCCAAATAGATTAAGGTTTCATAGATATGGTCCATTGGGTTTTCATTATTGCAGTTTTAAAAATATCATTTCTGTAATTCCTACCTTTTTGAATAATATTTGAAAATAGCAATTGCCAAAGTAGAAAGAAGGCAGTATTTTACAAAAATGTTAACTTGTTATAGGGACAATTGTATTTATTTGTCTATGAAGTTTTTAGATGCTTATTTAAGGAGACCAGGAAACTTGCAGGCTTTTATTAAGCTTGGGAATGTGATATACCTAGCCAGGTATTAAATATTTTTTTAAAATTAAAAAATTAGGTGGACATTGTGTATGTCATTTGGCAAGTTGATTTGATAACATTTACTACATTGCATTGATTTTAAAATAACCGATCCCAAAGAACGAGGTCATAATTTTTGTCCATGGTCTCTTAAACCTTATGGATTCTTATTCTCAGAGGAACTCCTTTTGCTCTACAGAAGGTTGAAATTCACATTTGATCCCATTACATCATTAATTGGTCACCAAAATGGGTACTTTCCCTCTCTAGAATGATGAGCAGCACTTAATAACTTCCTTTTTATATAGCCCTTGTATCTCCAACACAGTTCCATGCTAATTTGGAAACAGTCATGTCAATTAAAAACAACAACAAAAAAAAAAACAACCAAAAAAACAACAAAACAAAACAAAATAAAAAATAAAAAACGAATAGCAAAAGGCAGTGGATCACTAATCAAATTTCAACACATTTTTCCCTGTTAATTTTTTTTTTGGGTTTCATCTTCTAAAATTGAAAAAAGTCCAAGTCCAGGCAAAAATATTTCTACTCTATATTATCTTTTTAACTTTTTTGTTATTTAATTTACTTTCATTGCTCAAATTATTTTTTCCAAGTAAGTGTTTTGAAACAGAAATTAATTTCATGACATAACATGATTTGATATATGGGATTTTATAAAGGTAGTGATGGATCAACGCATGAATTTTATTATACAAGTTTACTCAAATTATGTTTCTCAGTGAGTTTTTTGGGTTCTCTTTGCTTGAATACCGCATCTATTTTGGTTCAAAGGTACAACATATGCTTACTGACTTTTGTTTCCATATATGTGATTTTAATGGTACAATAATATTTTCAGCCCAGAAAATTCAAAGTAATTATGTCAATTATGATAGATGCTTTGAGACACTCAAAATTGTTTTTTTGTGGGTTCAATTTATCTCTAAAATTGTCTCATACAGTTAATGTTGATAATCTGTGCACAGATCTTGAGAGATAATATTAATATCAAACGCAAAGTTTGAGAAATGTGAAATAAAAATAAAAACTAGCTTAGATGGTAAACCACTTATTTATTTTTTCATTTATGTCGCTATCAATGTGATATTGTAGTGACTGCTCCATTTTTTATTTTGCCATTTCATTGCTGGACTTATCTGTACAGAGAAAAGTGAAGTTTAATTATACCATCAACAGTAAACGTTCACAGCCATTATGCTCTCCTTTTAATGATACACCAAAGTATTTTAATTTGGTTTGTTTGTTTTTTGGGGTTTTTTTTGTTTTTGTTTTTAATTTTGTTTTAGGTGGAGTAAATTATATAAGAGACTTTTAATCTATTTATTTATTTATTTTGGTGGAATGATTCATTCTTACTTTTCTTTTAGTTTATTTTCTGATTCATTTATATTGCTTAGATGAAAACAATCGAATTCCTTTATATTTGAAACATTTTAATTGCATAAGTGACGGTAAAGGCAAATGTGATGGTAAGTGTAATAGTAAATTTTTCTGTCCAGCAACGAAGTGGCTTTTCCCACCCATGTAACATTCCTTATTGCACTCCTCTGTTTTATATATATTTTTACTTTGCTTTAACAGGATTTTTAAAATCTTAATGTGCACCCCACGTATCAATATATTATCTAAATGAGTGCTATTGCTTTTCTCCTTTCCCCCCTTCCATCTTGTTATATTTCTCCACGAACATCACGATCATTCACCATAATACTTGAAAACTCAAAACCCACACCCACCTTCTCGCTCTCTTTCTCTCTCTCTCTCTCTCTCTCTCTCTCTCTCTCTCTCTCTCTCTCTCTCTCTCTCTCTCTCTCTCTCTCTCTCTCTCTCTCTTCTTTCTCTCTCTCACTCTCTCTCTCTCTCACTCTCTCTCTCTCTCTCTCTCTCTCTCTCTCTCTCTCTCTCTCTCTCTCTCTCTCTCTCTCTCTCTCTCTTATTTTCCCTTCATCTCCAACTTTTCAACCAAAATCATCACAACCTTACTGATCCGGAAAAAAATCAATGCTTAACTTTCTTTTAAAACAAAACATCTACCATAACATGCTTAATGCAATAAATCAAAAACTTTTATTACATCATCATCATTACTGTCACCAATAAAAAAAAACAACAAAAAACATCATCCTTACAAATAGTGGAACCTCATCATCCTCTGACAATAACATCAACACCTCATCCACATCCTCGTCCAACTCACGACTATCTAGCACCTCCACAACCCCCTCTGTCTCCCCCTCCCCCAGCCCGAGCAGTTCCATCTCTTACCTAGCGCGACCCACCTCTCATAACAATAGCAGCAACAACAGCCCACACAGTTCAACCTCACACCTGGCCAAACCATCGTCGTCGTCATCGTCACTGAACTCTACATCAAACCACAACCACCATCAGTCCAACTTGGCCAAACCTACATCGTCCTCATCCTCATCGTCCCTGGCCAAAGCAGGCAGTACCGCAGCCAATAAGTCATCAGCCATGCCTAGAGCATCACCATCATCCACCACTGCCAATGGTCAGAGCCAGGTGGTGAGGAGGACCAAACTAGCTGGTGACAGGTAATCAGCATTAAAACCAAAACTGCCATCATGTTAACAATAGGGAACGGGTTGCTTAATATTGAATGATTAACAAGAGAGAAGAGAGAATGTAAAGGCAAATAATACATTTTGGAGATTGTCAATATGTAAAATGGCTACACTATGAAAAATCATAAAAAATGATTAAAAAGACAAAGACATTTTAGTATTTATAATTCAAAACATCTCAAATTACCTTGACATTGGTGATTAGTTTAACTTTGAAATCTTGAAATCTGTTTTATTTTAGATAAGAATATTTATGACAGACATTAGTGAGTAAAGTGTAATGGGGTTGGCAGCAAATTATTTGTTGAATTTGATATGCTCTCTTTACTATTTTTATCCAAAAAAAAAAAAAAAAAGAAAGAAAGAAAAGAAGAAGAGGAAGATTGTAAAGTTTGGGTTTCAATGTATTTCACGTCCATATATGAGATTAACAATATTTTAATCTTTATGATTAACCCCTTTATAAATGCATTCATTTTCACAGAATTCAGCCTACAATTTATAATGTATATAGAATTATAAGATTTTGAATAAAGGCTGAAGTTTTTTTATTAACATTTATAAATCTGAAATAAAACCAAGTAGCTTGGATGTCCCCATGCTACGGTTGATGTTATTTAATCCCATTATCATTAAAATTATTTTTATCGTTATTATATTTTTGTTGTTATCATCATCATCATCATCGATTATGATGATGATGGTGGTGATGATGATGCTGATTATTATTATTATTATTATTATTATTATTATTATTATTATTATTATTATTATTATTATTATTATTATTATTATTATTATTAATATTAATATTATTATTACTACTACTACTACTACTACTACAACTACTACTATTATTATTATTTTGAATTATCATTGTTGTTGTCAGTGTATATCTTTATAGACCACTTGCAAAATTTTATAGCCCCTTTATGCTTGGAAATAAAACAAAAGCTTTGAGACTCAGTGAAAAAATGTTGTGAGGGTCTAGTTTCCACACCTGTCTTATTCTCAAGTGTTTAAAATCTTTGCTTTTCTTTCACCATCATTCATCCTTATTTTATATTGTGTCATCAGTGTGGTTTTATAATTTAGGAGCAAATTTATTGTGATATATGGTCATGATATTAATATTTTCCTCACTTGAGTTATTGATTGCAGTGTCATAAAATAACACTCTAGTATTGTGGAATCACTTATCCATATTCATGGCTTATATAAATCAGCTAGACAGTCCCAATAGATTCTCATTTTCTCATTCACATATACCGTTTTGTTTTATGTGCTAGAATATTATATTATTGGATATTGTTCAACAGGTTTTCTTTTTTCCTCTTCCTATTCATTGTCATGTCACATTTTGGTATCATTAGCAAAGTGTCTATTTCTTTTTTTTTTTTTTTTCCTTCTAATTGTTGATTTCCAGTCATTGGAGACATGCTTTTCTTACCTTTTTATTTTATTTTACCCCCCCCCCCCTTCTCTCTCTCTCTCTCTCTCTCTCTCTCTCTCTCTCTCTCTCTCTCTCTCTCTCTCTCTCTCTCTCTCTCTCTCTCTCTCTCTCTCTCTCTCTCTCTGTGTTTTGAACTCTGAAAAATTAATTTGGATTTTTAATACTTTCTTCTACAAATTATTGGCCAGAACTTCTTTTACTCTTGCTTTTTTTTAAAGAACCTGGTGACTGATAACGCATTGAAAACACATCCTACCCCCATCTCCCCCTTTCTAAAAAATCAACAAGTCATCTTCAATGATCTGAACAAAGTAGAATGCATACATCTTAAATAGTTTGAAGAACAATTTTTGTCAATTGATTGGAGTTCTCTTATCAAATTTGTTGTTCACAATTGAATTCTTTCACTTTTTCTTCTTTTTATTTTAGGGCCTGTATTAATCTCAAATGTCGGAAAGACCATTTCTCTTTGTTAACATATGATCAATTTTTGAACCACAAAGTAGTAGATAGTTTAAGAACTTTTCTCTCACATGTTTTATCTAAGCAGGTGCATGGGTAAGGAAAATCAAAGTGAAGCCATATGTTGTATAATGTTATTGTAATATTTTATACTATAGGTCAAACACGTCCAGTCCAACCACAGCTAGGTCAACACGAACAGCCCAAGGTTCCACTGGCCTTAGACCAACTGGAGGTCCCAACAGCCTTGGGCCTGCTGGGTCCTCAAACATCAGGCGTAGCAGTAACAGCAGCACTACAGTAAGGAGTCAGCATAGCCTTAGCTTGTTGAAATGTTTTATGTTTTTTTGTGTTGTGGAGTTTGTTATAAGTCTTTTTCTCATTTCATTAGTACATTTAGATTACCACTCTCCTCCCCCCACCCAAAGCTTTTGCTTGAGTTTGTTGTCAGATACAGATAAAGAATACAAGCGTACAATATCCAACTTACTGAAGATCAGTAGGTCCAGGGTTTGAGTCCTGCTCGAAGCAGTGCAGAGTTAATTCCTTGAAAAGCCCTTTACTCACATTCTCTCATCGTACTGCGATGTAAAATGGATACTGGGTCAGTTACCAGGGTTGTCTGTCAGAAAAAATCGTCATATCGCTTCATTGGCATCAATCTGTTCAATGTTATAGTTATCATATAACGTTATAACAAGTGTAACTAAATGACCAATTGCCATATTTATGGACAATAAAGATCTATTATTATTATTATTATTATTATTATTATTATTATTATTATTATTATTATTATTATTATTATGTTCTGTCCTACATGTTAAGCTTTGCTGTCATGAGCACATTTAGTGGATATTGCACAATATAAATTCTCATTTTAAGATGACAGTCATGAGCAGGACAAGGAACTGCTGTTATGTCAGCAATTACAGGTTGTGGCTGCTATGTAGAAGACAAAACTGTTGAGAAAATTATAAGGGAAGGGGGAAATGTCATATTTATTAAAGCCATGTTCAAAGTTGCTCTATTTTTTTAAAAAATGCGGGTGGTTGGATGGGAGCATCACCCTTGAATCATATACCTATGATGTTCGCATGGGTATACGATCCGATAGTGATGTCGTTTCTTCTTCTCTTTACTAGCCTATTCTGCTTCTTTGGTTTGTGATTGTATTTTTGACAGGGGATATTTTTTTTTCTGTAAATCTTCTGCCTGTTTGTTCTTGGTTATTTATATTGATGATATCTTTAGGTTATGATTTTGATTTACATTTGTACTATTTTTGTTAGATTGCTTGTTTTTTGTTTCAGCGGTCTCTCATATAACCTCAATTGTGTTGGAAGAGACCTAAAGCAACAAACAAACAAAAAAAAAATTTAAAAAAAAATGCAAATTCATTAATTTTCAGGATGATGAAAGAGGTAGCAGTAACAAGTCTAACGCCATGACCGGTACATCTCTAGGAACATCGAGACTCAAATCGTCGAGGCTAGAAGAACCCAAACAGAGAGGTTTAGCTGGTACAACTACGGGTGTCAGGGTAAGACATTGATATCAATGGTTTTGATAAGCATCATGAAAATTTCAGGCCTTTTATTTTGTAATGACGAGACTTAATTTCTTTCAAAACATAAACTCTCTTTTCTTCATTTTCAGACCTGGCTATTTTCACCAAAAAAGTAGTAGCAGTTGCATCACTGTTTCTGTTCTTATGGCGATAATGGTAACACCTGATCCTGAACCCTATCAGAACAGGATTGAATGCCTATTACTATATCCATATTTCAGAACTGTTCATGTGTAAAGCAAAATGCTGATTGGTAATGTGACATTGTGTATTTCATCTCATAGAGAGTCCATGGTATGCCCAGGGCCCCGACTTCATTTTATCATTTTGCATCATATTCAAATCTGTTTCTAATAGATATTTATTGATTACATATTTTTGTATTGAAAAGAGGTTAGAGGTTAGTAATCTTTTCTTCTACACTTCAAAGGATGACACTTAATTGATATTGTGTATTCAGCTTTTTCCCCCATTATCATTTGTTCATGCAGAAGATAGCAACTCCTGATAATGACAATAAACGGATCAACACCAAACCACCTACAAGTACTTACGGCTCCAACAGGACCAGGACAGGTATAAATAATAAAACTATTGATTTTTTGGTTGAGTTGATGTTGAAGCCGTTTGAATTCATCTCTCATTTTATATGGACATAAGAAAAACAAATGTTCCTTTCATACATGTTGCATGTAGTATGAGTACCTTTTTTCTTGTCTTTTAATTCACAAAATCATCTTGAATATTTTCATGGTGCTGATATGACAAATCAACGTGTTTTGTTACCTATCTTTGCAAATTTAAATCATAAATGTTATTTTAAAGCTGTATTCCAAAAAGAAAACACGGAACACATGAGGCATGTGCTTTCTTGAAGGGAAAAAAAACCCACCAATTCACTAAAATTAAATAATGCCCATGTACTTTTTCTATTGTTCCAATCGCTTCCTAAAACAGAAACATATGGTGTATTTGTTAACATTTTATTTCCACTGCTTCAGCTGCTACAAAAAATGTTGATGATGGGCCCAACATGAGAAACAAAGATGATTATCACAGAGAAGAGGCTGAGCAGATGGACCGCTTAAGACAAGTAAGTTTTTTTGTGCATTTTAAATTTAAAATCATTCATATATATTATATTCAGGATGCATGATATGTAATAATAAAGTTATATTTGTGTTTGTGTTATATTTCTCTTTATGCAAATTGATATAACAGGTAAACATTTCAAAAGGAAACATTCTTTCATATCACCGTTTTGTCATGGTTAACAACAAAGAATAATGACACGTTCTTTAGATAACCTTTATGTCAACATTAGTAAATGATGTTCTCAGAAAAAAAAAAAATTTTTTTTTACACAACTGCTAAAGAAGAAAAAAAATTTCAGATACTTTTAATAGATGAAATGATAATATGTGATTTGCAAAAGGAATAGGGTTTCAAAGAATATTGATTTTTCTCTTTGTGGTTGACATTAGACTGTAGAAGCCAGACTGAAAGTTACCCTACCTGACAACCTGCCAGAGGCTTTGAGGGACGGTGTTGTGCTCTGTCATCTGGCCAACCAAATCAGGCCTAGGTCTGTTGGAAGTATTCATGTTCCTTCACCTGCTGTGGTAAGTGTAGCTTTGTGATCTTGTATGATTCTCACCTTTGGACTGGAGTAGGTCTCAAAAGTCCTGCTCTGGGCGGTGCAAAGCTGAGTCTTTGGAAAGGCACTTTACTCACATTCTCTCACTGTACTAAGGAGTAAAAAGTTATTGTCTCTGTCAAAAATATTTTGTAATAACACCTTGCAGGCATCATATCTTGTCCAAAATGTTAAGAGTTGCCTTTGGCCCCCTGTAAAGCCCTGAGTTATTTTCAATTGGGAATTTCCTTATAATTATTAGAAATTAACGTTGTGATACAACTTGGATATATTTATACCAAGAAGACCAAAATAGCCAAAAATAGAAAAACATAAACCAAGATGAAAATCCAACTATTCATCCTCCACTGTGTTCAGCTTTATTCTGGAATTAATTATCTTGGGTGGAAGGAAATTGAATGGTCTAATAATACATGATCTGTATTGGTTTAATGAACTTTTAGCCTCAACGAATTGTGACTCATAGACGCAACATCAATTCTTCATCTGACATTTATCACAAAAGTTAATGTGTACTTCTCAGAAAAGTATTTGTATGAGGTACACCGACTCTAGAAAAGCCTGAGGTCAAAATCGCATCAGATTGATATTTTTTCTAACAGCAAAGGAAGGTATATTTTAGGATTTAGTGTTGGGGAAATAAGTATCAACTTAGAGCTGTTCCATCGACTTTGCAGCCTCAGAGGCCTTCTCATCTCCATTCCTGTACGTTTGATGTCATGTTTAGACCTGTAAATTCTCAGTCAATTAACTGAAATCAGTCAATTTGTCAAATTCAAATATTTTAAAAAAGGAAAGAAAGAAAGAAATAAATAAAAAAAGAAAGAATTCACAAATCGTAGTCGAATGACCGTAAAGTAATTAGGAGTGTTCCACAGCGCTACGCATAGCTCATGGGGACCGTTTATATTAACGATGTATATATTGCCAAGACTAAGCGACGCTTTTTATAAAAGGCGTGTCTGAACACATCCCTGGGTATTTTCACACATCCTTCGTTAAATTATTTTTTCACTTTCCAAACCCGTCGTGATCCCAACTGTAGCCAATTTTAACTGAGCCACCGAGCGATAAATTTCACCGTGTCATCTAAGCCAAAATTGACCACATTTACTTGGCGAGTCTCAAAAGTATGATAAAGTAAATTGCGAATGTTATGTAGACACCTTCAAATCGAAAGTTAGGATAGATTGCTACAAGCACATTTCGATTGCCTCACGTTGTAAACAAACTGGTTGACCGTTTCTTCACTGATTGAGTACCTGATTATAAGGAACAATGGTAAGTAGCCTAATTAATTCCCGTGCAAATCAGGACGTTTTCTGCCATTGTTTTGCTCAAGCCCAAGCGAGCTTGCTGTTTTGTGGCGATTTACCTTCATTTCGATTCTTTGAATTTTTCCGCTACGCCTGCCGAAGTTTCTTCTTGATAATTCACTTCTACTTAATAATTCAGTGTATTGGCCAGAAGTCATATTTATTTAAGTTTTTTTTTTCCAGTCATTTACTGATTGAAAATCAAGTTTGCTCATTGCTACATTATTCTAATGTTCTCACAATGGCTTAGCTGTTCGTGGATCGCAATTCAGACTTGTGGAGCATCGATAAAGATGTGAGGAATAAATTCAATAGGTCATGGCTAGAAGTTAAAGATGATAATGGTGATTATTTTTCTGACTATGTCAAAAAAATTCCAGAGGCAGGAATATGATTTTGATGAAGTCATCTTTACCTATATGAATGACATGCTTATTTAGCATTCCTTCTACTTCTACATCAAATTATGGCCGTCATACTTCCAGTAAGAAATAACACCCACTATTTTAATGTATTGTATTTATCACTCTCCTCTCCAATGATGCCCTTATTTTTTAAAAAATAATTGAATCTTCAGTTTGTCGAAGAGTTTCAGTCAATTTTTATAGAGCTCATTTACAGGTCTACATGTTGTTGTCCATGGTTGATGTTAAGCTAAGGTTAATGTTTGGCAATATTTAGACGTCGTTGTTTGGTGTTATAGAAGTGTTATTGTGTTATAGTGTTATTGTTATGTGACTGGGTGTTCTTTGTGTTTGTTTTTAGTTCTGCTTAATAACAAACCTTAATTATTTTTTTCCCCATTCTATGATTTTAATTTTTATTGCAATATCCATCCACAGCCCAAATTAACATTGGCCAAATGTCGTCGAAATGTTGACAACTTCTTGGAGGCATGTAGGAAGATTGGGATCGGCCAGGTGAGTTTTTATTCATTCAAATTGAAATATATGATTTTTTTAGATAAATAAAAATTAAATAACAGTGAAATATCTTAATTATCTAAAGTGTAAAATTCATTTACTGACATTATTGAAACATGATTTTCGACTTTTTTTTTTTTTTCGTTTAATTCAATCATAATTCATAAACATCTGTTGAGTTGTTGTTTTTTTTAAATATAATTTTAAAAAAAAATTTTTGTTTCCTCATTTACCTATTTTTATGTTAAACCAATGAAAAAATATAGGAGTCTATTAGAAATACCTTGCTTTTAATCATATATTTGGTCATTTGACATATGCATTTGTTGTGAAACATAGCTCAATATATTGTTGGTAGGTGCAAAATAAATTTTGACTGTTACTGGTACAAAGAATGTAGACAATTAAGGAAGAAAGGAGAATGAAGCTGCTTTGACCAGTAGAGGGAGTCATTTTAAAACCATCATGTTAATTAGGTTAATAAAAAAACATTCTTTTTTCCTGAAGTCTGGACTGGAATTTGTCTAAATGTTTTGGCTATGTTGCCTTTTACCTGCTCTATTTTAGCATTATATTATTGAAAAGTATATTCACTTTATTCGCTGCATTTAGATGTGATCTGTGTATTTTGTTATCATGATTTTGTTTGTATCTTCGATATTCACCCACAATCTCTGCTGTTCATTGGTGTAGAAAATTATAAAACCAAACAACAAAACAAACAAGATTTATATTTTTAACACTTTTTGAATAAAAATCTACAAAACAGACATATAACACATAATATGAGATGAACTCAGGCTTTGAGATGTAAAATGTGAATTATCTTATATGATTAGGGGCAATAAATACTATCTTTTAACGAATGTTTTAGTACAGATTCTTTCTGTTCTCAGATTTTGGCCTTATGACTCTGATCTATGCAGTGCCTTTCTTGATTTGCTTCTGAAACCTTATATGACTTTCACAGAGCTTTGTGGATTATAAATCTTTGTTCATTAAATTATTTGTCAAATTTCAAGTTTGAAATATTTCTAATGCTTTTTATTACTCTGCTCAGCTCTATTATAAATGGATTTTGAAATGGACGACCTTTTCTTCCATACAACTCGCATCCCTATTGCCCCTTCATTTTAAAAAATAAAATATCACTGCTGTCATCTCATTCCTTTCACCATCTTGTAATCATTAACTAAAAAGACTTCAAGAAACTATTGTAAATAAAAAATTTGTAATGATTGTCAATGGGTATTTAGTGACACAACAATTGATTTTGGTTACGGTTTCAGCATATCAAATTTTTGAAACAATGTGTAATTCTGGAATCTTATCTTGTGTTTTCTATATGTTTATATCTGTGTATTTATTTTCCCCTTCTAAGACAAAGGGTCATGGTCATATTTATAGTTGATTTACATTTTTTTCCTTCCCCACACATATGTCGTTTTGTTGTAGGGGCTTTTTATCAAAATGAAATTTTTGATTAATATTCTTTTCTGATTTATCTGCTCATTACTTATAGAAATGTATGAAGCCCGTTTGCTTATCAAATATTAGCATATTTATTTGTTATGGATATTTATTTAGTCTGCTGCCATAATTACTCTATTGCTTCAGATATTATAGAGGAAATGACAGCAACAACTACAAATACTAGATTTTCACCATTTGCCATTAAAATGAAATGTTTTGAAAACTTCCATTCCATTTTTAATTGCAAATATCAAAATATATGACGTTATGCACATATTGATTGATATTAAACATAATTCATTCAAACAAAAAGACAAAGAGAACTAAAAGTTACAGGCAGTCTTAAGTATTGAAAGTTTTATGAAGGCTCAAAAGATAGAGAGAAAATGGATAAGAGGAAAAACTTGTGTTTACAATCTACCCAGTTGTGGTTGAAAATCTTGAAAAATAGATGATGAGTCTGTTTTGAAAAATCATGGTCCCAGATGTCTGCAACTAACCTGATTATAAATATTGATGCTGAATCAGCTTTATTTGTTTTTCAGTTCACTCATTGTTTTTGCTTCAAATTTTTACATCTATAATGTGTTCCTGCCAAAAATGACTTTCTGTTCTCTGACCCCCAAAAATGCTCTTTAAAAAAAAAAACCCAAAACAAAACCCAGATAAACCCATAACGCCCAAATAACCAAACAAAACCACTGATTTGGAATTAGTAGAAGATTTCATAGAAGAATCCCCAAATCAAATTAGAATTATAACGAAAATATCGTTTTTCAAACTGAAAAGTCATTTTTTGTCACTCTTAATTTCATTGTTACTTAGATATTTGCCTTGGTTTTCAGTACAGGTTCTTGTGATCCTCTTCACCGATTAGTCGTGGCTGTCTTTTGTGTAGTGAGTGGTGATTGTGGCTCTATGACTGCTTATCCCAGAATTTGTCTATTCTATATAAAAAGCTTTAAGTCTCTCAGCACAATCAACTTTATTATCTATTCCTTGGCTGGTTAAACAGCATTTTCAAATATCTAATCTTGACCTTGGTGAAATAGATTAACATTGACGGTTTTCTCTTGTTAGATAATCTAAGTGACAGATTGGCTCAGCAGTATGGTCTTTGTTTTGTACCCAAAAGTTACTAAGTTCAAATACCCACCATGCTTTGTGTAGCAATGACTATCCCGCACAAATCTTTGGGCCTCTTTTTCATCACGAAGTGCCCGAATTCGCGTCAAAATATGGGACGAAGCCGTTTCGTATATGCTATTTAAAAAAATTAATTACGACGCTGTTTATCGATGAATATGACTGAAAGTTGGCACACAGTTAGAAAAAAGGTCATTTTAGATTATGTCAAGCGACAAAACTCGTGCGATTACCAGAAGACCGTTAAAAATGGATTTTTACTCTTTGGAGTAAAATATTTCTAAAACTACCGGGCGTGGAGGTTTTGTCGCTGAGAAGGTAATACATGAACATTTCTTCTTTTTGGTTGTAAAATTTCATATGAATATGACGAGTACTTTTCCCGTATTTTACAAAACACCATCCTAATTTGCTCTTCAAGTTTCAATCTTTTAATCCACTTATTACGCAAGATACAACCAAAGGTCGAAAAAAATGCCGAAAAAGCGTCCCATATTTTCGCGTTTTTTTCCTCTTTGCGGGTCATCCAAATAAATGACACCTTTGAAACTGCATAACTTGTTTATATATGAATGGATTTTCAAAATTCAAAAACATTTTTACTCAGTGGAGATAGGGCTTTGATTTTAGACAAAAATTTTCCTCAAAAAGAGAAAAAAACATTTTTCATAGTCATTGCTACTTTGTGGCATTGAACAAGTCATCTTGCCCTAGCTCACTTTGCACTGTGGCTGTCCCTGTGTAACTCCAGTCTTCCCTTAAAGACAAATTTCCCCTTGTGGATGAATCAAGGGAATTTTATTTTTATTTTTATTAGTTATCATGAAGCTAACTCTCGGAAAGGCTCCCACTATTTTTCAATGAAAGTGAATATTGTGCTATAAAATTGCAGTTGTTTTGATAGAAGAAAGAGATCTAAACCTGAAATGCTCTTTGTTAGTCATTCTCATCTATTCACATTTCTCTAATTTTTAATGTCTCAAATATATGAGAGTTAAGGGCAGTACATTTTGATAGACAAAGAATGATAAAGTAATGTTATGTCATTGAGTATTGCTGCTTAAAGATACGTCATTGAAGCATGGTTAGTTTGTTTTTTTCTTCACAGAAACGGTTATTGGTTCAATTTTTTTTTTTTTAATAGTTTTAGTAGATGTTTATAATGTAATGATTTTATTTAAATTTTCTTGTACTTCCTCATCATATTTATTTTTCTTACGCTTGCAAACCGTGATGATTTTCAGGTGTTTTTTTTTTTTTGTTTTTCCTTATGACATTCCTATATTGTGTTAGATTGCAATAAAACATGTCTTTTTTTTTCTCTCTGTGTTCATAAAAGTGTATTCCATATGTGGCCCATCAGTTCAAAACAGTATTATGTCAGGACTGTCTATGTGGCGAAAATTGAATTTATGGCTAGAAATACAAGATTTGTGCCAATATTTTTTGTTTTATCGTAGAGAAGGAATATCAGTTGTTAACGAACAAAAATTTAAAATACTCTTGTCATTCTGGTTGATCCTGACACAATATCAGATTGAGACGGTGGGTCATGTATTGTTTTTTAATATTCATATTATTGATTATATTTCCATCATTGTATTTTATTTCTCTTAATGATAGCACTCCTCCAATAGTCTTTATTGCACTTTACCATACATTGGTCACTGTTATTGGGGTTGCAATATATATCAATTAACAAGCCCTGAACTTGTTTACTTTGAACATTATCGTTGTATTTTGCCACTTGCTTATTAAATACTGTATAAAAATAGGTTGCAGTAGAATGTACTGTTGTAATGTTCTAAATATCTTGCAAAATGAGTAATTTTAAACAAATGAAATATTCACTCTTCTAAATATAGGGTATGATTTTGTAGGAGAAAGACTAGATACCCATTGGGATCTTTGCCAGTCAAAAGTTTAATTGATGTTGTTGCAATTGATTCTACACCAGCAGGGTACAGCTATGATATGCAATGTCAATAAGTTTCACCAATTTTTATTCAATGAAGCCCACTATTATTATATTGGATGAATTATTTAAAAACTAGCTGTTGGTATTAGAAAAAAGGTAATTTTTTTCTTTAGATGTTACTTTAAGCTATCATACTTATCTTATCACTCAAGCTTGTGCTTTTGTAGTCACTGATGCCATTTTCCAGTCTGTATGAAAATAAAAAATAAAAGTGAACTCAGATATAGTAGTTTCCTAAGTCGGAATTGATTATTTGCTTACTTATACAGTGCAGCACCAAAATCTGAAACAAGTTGGGATGAGGATATTTGTTTGAGATTTCAGTTTAAAATGGTTAGCTTGGCACCGGTATGCAGCTATTAATAGTTGGTTTGGTGTTTTTGTCATTAAATAACTTTAATAAGTTACTTAATAAGTCAAGTAAGTCATAATAAGTTAAGAAGATAAAGCCAGCATTTCATGTTGCTGATTACACACTCAACATGCAACATCATTACATAGAAATCCAGAACCTAATCACTGTCACTTTTCACATCTCTCCCTCATTCTTCATTTCTCCCGGATGGGGTTCCTGACCTCCCATAGTGGTCAGGGAGGCACTTACTGTGTATTTTATCCCCCTATGCCTGTTTTCCAACATGCTTTCTCTCTTTGTCTTGGAATGACATTCCTTGGTTTTGTCCTGACCTTGGCCGGATTCCCGTTTGGAGGAAAGCAATCAAATGAATAGTTTTGTAAATCATCTCTCTCTGTTATGCACTGTATTATTTTTGTTTTACATATATATATATGATTTGTAAACATTTGAGTGTGTTCCTCTCAGTGGGGACCTGTGTTTGTGTCAGGATGAGACATTTAGGTGATCCCACATCAAGTACGATATCTTGGAATCTACACCTGTTTCCCATTTGAACTAATTTCCCTTTGTCTTCCTTTTTCTTTGATACTTTAATTCTATCCCATTTTCTTCCTTTTTACTGGTGCTGATTTGACTAATGTGTTGCAAGCGCCATCAAACCCTTAAAAACAAACAAACAGCCTCTTTTCTCACCCCGTTTCCCACACCTAATCACTTGTTTGATTTTACGTAACAGTAACAACCTCAGGTCATCATTGCCTTGCTGGTATTGGCAAAGAGGCCATGTGTGTAAGACTGGCCAAATATGCTTCATCTAACCCCTTCAAAACATATATACCGTAATTAGACCTGTAAATTCTCTGTCAATTTACTGAAATCAGTCAATTCATCAATTCAAATATTTTTTAAAAAGGAAAGAAAGAAAGAATTCATGAATCGAAGTCGAATGACTGTAAAGTAATTAGGAATGTTCCACAGTGCTACGCATAGCTCATGGGCCGTTTATATTAACGATGGATTGTCAAGGCTAATTGTATTTTCACACAGCCTTCGTGAAATTATTTTTTCACTTTCCAAACCTGTCGTGATCCCAGTGGTAGCCATTTTAACTGAGCTGCCGAGCAATAAATTGCACTGTTTTCTTCTTAGCCAAAATTGACGACATTTACCCGGTGGAACCTTAAAGTATGAAAAAGTAAAATGCGAACGCCGGAAGTGTGTTATACAGACACCTTCAAAAAATGAAAGTTATATGGTTGCTACAAGCACATCTCGATTGCCTCACGGTGTAAACAAACTGGTTGACCGTTTCTTCACTGATTGGGTACCTAATTATAAGAAACAATTGTAAGTAGCCTAATTAATTCCCACGCAAATTAGTTTTCTGCCATTGTTTTGCTCAAGCGAGCTTGCTGTTTACTATTCATTTCGATTGTTTCTGTGTGGGGTTCCTGACCTCTCATAGTGGGCAGGGGGGTACATACTGTGTCTTCTATCCCCTTATATCTGTTTTCCATCATGCTTTCTGTTTTTGTCTTGGAATGAGATTACTTGGTTTTGTCCTGGTCCTGGCCAGATGCCCTGGCTGAGAGGGAAACAGTCGAATGTATAGTAAGTTTTGGGAGATGATATTTTTTTCATTGTAAATCATATCTCTGTTATGCACTGAATTATGCTTTCTTTATATTATATATGATTTGTAAAACATTTGAGTGTGTTCCTCTTAGCGGGGACCTGTGCTTGTGTCTGGATGAGACTTTTAGTGATCTCAAACTAAGTACTTTGATAGAGTGCTTTTGGAATCTACACCTGTTTCTTATTTGAACCAATTCCCCTTTGTCTTCCCTTTTCTTGGATGCTTTATTGTGATTCTAGAACTTTTTACTATCCCATTTTCTTCCTTTTTACTGGCGCTGATATGACCTTAATGTGTTGCAAGCGCCGTAAAACCCTTAAAAACAAAAAACAATTTTAAAAAACATTTCGACTGTTTGGATTTTTCCGATATGAAGAGTTTCAGTGAGGTTCAGTTTCAGTCAATTTTAATAGAGCTCATTTACAGGTCTACTTAATATACACTACACACACACACACACACACACACACACTCTCTCTCTCTCTCTCTCTCTCTCTCTCTCTCTCTCTCTCTCTCTCTCTCTCTCTCTCTCTCTCTCTCTCTCTCTCTCTCTCTGTAACACTTAATGCCACAGGGAGAGTGATAGCATCTTTCATTTCCATTCAATGCAAACAAAAGGCTAAAGGATTTTGATCTTGAATGTGCAAGTGAATGTCCAGTTTGTTTGAGATTTTGTTAGCCATTGAACGTGTTCAAGATTTTTGTATGAAAATAGAGGGATTAAGATGGGGATTAAAAAAGATGTGTTTGGTATTTCCGTGATTTTGAGCTTTGCGTGATTGAGATTTCATTGCTGCACTGTATATAACAAGTTTTAGAATTAATGACACACAATTTTTGTTGTGGGAGACTTGAGACCAAAAAAGAAAAAATGCAGCTCATGGTATTGGAATAGAACCTTGGTCATGTTATTTGTTGAAGGAATTAGTGTTTTCTGAAACTTGTCACTACACGCCCAAATTTTTTAGTCAGACTGAGTGTAGCAAATATTGTTTGCCATTTTTCAAATAAGACACCAGTCAAAAAGATGTTGAATTACCTATGGTAATAGATGTAAATTCCCACTGTCATTATCCAGGGGAACAGGAAACAGGGAGTCTAGATTTTTTAAAAGCTGATAAAATCAGGACCATTTGCCCCTGCATCTGGTTGTCTACTAGTTGAGCCTTGGATGCCTGCCGGTTTTTATACAATAAGAAAAAAAAATAATTCTGAATTGTTCTGTATTTTTAAAGGCAGTACATATTGATTTTTAAAGGAAGATATCTTCCAAGTCCTTCAGGAGAAATTTAACCTAATTGATAGTTTTAGATTTTGGAATAGTCACTTAAACAAATATGGAACACATTCTGGTTAAGTCATGGCTTGCCTACTCTCCTCCCTTCATTTACCAACCTTGTTAAACAGGAAGATGTTTGTGATCCTGACGACATCATTGAAGGAATTCATCTCATACCAGTTGCCCACACAGTTCAACGACTTGCTGATTTCCCATGTCTGAAACAGTCAGACTTCTACACTGCCAACTTTTGTCTGGTTATCGTAGCCGCAACTCTTGTCATCATCTTTTACCGATCTTATTATTTCTACTTGGCAGCTTGATTAATTAAGAGAGATGTAATCCAGTTTTTAACCTTTTTGTCAAATTGAACAATCTGACATCATTATTATCTGGCTGGTGGCTGAGATGTTTTGTCACAATGGAAACACTGAACCACCCAGATGCATGTTTCAATGGGAGATGGATTGTGTGTAATGGTTTGTGTGTGTGTGTGTGCGTGTGTGTGCAGATGTGTAGGTGTGTGTGATAATCATCAAATTTACTTGATATTTATCATTGTTGGTTGTGATGTGTTTTCATGGTCAATGATATTCAGGGTTACTGTCTTTCCATTTTATACATAATAAGCTTGCAAATAAATGCGTATGGTGTGATATTGAACATTGATTTTGTTTAAATATATGTAATTCGATCTAAAAATGTATGATATTGTAAATAATTCTCCATGGTTTTGATTTGAAGAAGTGCTAAGTCTAACAATGAACAAAACCACTTTATGCTTAGCAAAGTGTTATGGTTTACGGTTTTAAGGATCAGTGAGCTATCCCATCATTTTGAAATACTCTTATTTTCACTTTATCTCATTTTTGTTCTGCACCCAATGTTAGTGTTTCATTTAAAACATTAAATGACAATAGTCAAATGGAATGGAAGCGTCAATTCAATTAACCAAGACTTGATGTGGACATTTCGGGTTTTCCCTTTGTCAATAAAACAATGAATGAAACAGTAAAGACTACCAATGAGAGATGAGAGGATGGCATTGTATTTATTTCTTTAAGCTTCAAGCAGTAATGTTTGCTTTTAAAACCTTATAGTCTTATAAGATATTTTTTCTTTAAATAAAAGAGCTCTAATAAAATATGAATAAAACAGCATCCAAATAAATTTGTCTACCTCTTTATAATCTAGGGTAGTCCACTTGTCCTTAAATCCAACCATTTGATCTATATTTGGCCGTGTCAAAGTCCGGTTTTCATTTAAAGGATGTACTTTCAAAAATGCTGTTGATATAGGGCTCCATGCCCTAGAGATACTAAAATGATGGGCAATGTTTGTTTACTCAGTTCTGTGATAATTATTACAAATTCTACCTTTTATGAAAGTTTTTGTCGTTATGTGCCATTATGACCAGTTGTTACTGATAATAATTTATTCTTATTTTGTATACAAAAAGATAAAAAATAACTAAAATATATATAATTTATATATATTTTAATGTCCTTTAACGGTTGGGGTCTTTTGCACTCTCATGATGGGCAGAGAGGTTACTCTTGTTGTGTCTTCTATCCTCCTATTTTTGTTTTCCTTTTCCTGGTCGCTTTCTGCCTTTGTCTTGAAATGAGATTTCATGTAGTTTTTTTGCCATGGCCCTGGTTTGAGTATCATGCTGAGAGGGAAACAATCAAATGTATAGTATTAGTTTTGGGCGTATGATACTTTTTTTCTTGTAAATCATTTATATATATATATACTTCGCTTGTGTCTGGATGGGACTTGTAAGTATTGTCAAAATAAGCACATTGATGGATTGCTTGTAGAATATGTTGTTCCCTATTTGAACCAGTTACTTTGTCTTACTTTTTCTTTGATGCGTTTAACTTCAGATCTGCTCATTATCCCCCCATCATCTTTTCTACTGGCGCTGAATTGACCTAAAAGTGTCATAGACGTGTAAAATCCCTATGGAAAACAAACATCTCAGTTGCATTTAATTGTAAATCTACCAGTTTTTAAACTATCCTATCTTCTCCCTTTTCACTCTTTTTCACTGGTGCTGAAATGACCTAAAAGCATCGCAAGTGCTGTAAAACCCTTGAAGACAAACAAACAGTGTCCTTTAAAAAATGTGGCAGCGCCACAAATGAGAAATTCAGGGATTTTTAAAAAAATTAGTGGGGTTTTTTTTATTTAAAAAATGTCTGTATTATTGAAAAGCTCCTTCTGTGGTTGTTTACTGAGTAATAAAGAAAGAAGTCAATCCTGATTCCCGTTAAAGATTGTGATATGATAAGTTGTGATACAATTAATATTTTTTTTAAATGGAAAAAAGAGATAATTGAAAAATGTTTCACAGCAAATGCATGTGTGGTACGCAAATACAAATGAAGGTTAGATATATTCATTGTCGATAATTCGACTATTTTCACTATTTGTTAATCTGTACAAAATCAAAATCCTCTTTCTAAAGTAGATCAATAAAAAAATTGGAATGAAATAGCTCATCGAGAAAAATAGTTCCAATATTAATGATTATATTGTCAAATTTAACTTTTAAGTTTACCTATCATTTCTTTTTTTTTTTTAATAATTTTTTTATTTTGTTTTGAATGCATTATATAATTTTATGTTTTATTCTCCCCTTTTCCATTTTCATTTTCATCCTTCTCTGCCCCTCTTCCGTCAATGCCTACCTGCTCATTCATTACACTTTGTGTGTTTACCATGATGCCTCTTCCGTGTATGTTGCTGCCGATGACAATGATGACAACGTTGACGACACCAATAGGAACAAATATGCAATGCCCAGGATGTTTTGGAAGAGCGTGGCATCAGTCGAGTGGCTATCACCGTGGGTGCCCTTGTTGCCATAGGAACCAACCCCAAACAATCTGTTGTATGACAATTGGGTGAGCTGCTTGCTGGCGTGGCCTGTCTTTTGGTCTTGGTAACGCTATTCCTCACTGCCACTGAAATCATGGGTCTCCCAGTTTATCCTTATTTGTAAAGTTAATGATTGATACAAAGTTCAAGAGAAAATCTAATGAGGTCATTACCAATTTGTTTTTATCATTCAATTTTATAAGATTCTTTCTGTTGTATTGTTGATAAATGAATAATACTTAGTCTGTACACAGTATTTCATACTTGATTTCACCTACAATTTTTTCTCCCCAACCCCACAGACACACTATTTGCCACCTATCATCAGAGTCTCTATAAATTTTTAAAAGTCTTGCCGAACTTAAATTGATGAACCTCTGTAATTCCTAACATTTAGGAAATGTATGAAGGAATTCGAAACCTTTTATGACTGTCATCACTTTTTCTTTCGTCGTATGATTTTCCCTTTCTAGTTTATAATTAGAGTTAGAGGTAATTTACAGCCTTTTTTTCGTATTGCTCATTGTGGAGGGTGCAAGATTTAGTGGGCACACTAACTTCTCTTATTTTAGGTTTGCTAATTCATTTCAAGAACAAAATTTCTTTAGATTTGATTCCCCGTCTATCTCTTCATCAAAACAAAGAATTCATGATGGGAAGTCATCAGCATAAGTCTAGACATTTTCTTTTTAACCCATTCCTCCCCCTCCTACCCACTTGCCGAAATCTCTGTGCTCCACCCAGTTGTAGAAATGTCACAATAGTTTAGTGCCCATTCTTATGACTTGCATTTTTCTACATGAGTTGTATTGAAGTGCGTGTGTGATAAAAGCCCTAACCTAATTCATAATTTTATGCCTCTGTAGTTTTGTTAGATGTTATCTTCTTTTTCCCTTATGAATGACATCAATAGGAATTCCTTGCTCATTGACAGTTAACCGCTAAAGCACAATTAAGAAATGTTTTGCTCTCTGCAGTAGAATTCAGACACTTTAGTATCCTATTTTATTCTCTTAAAGAGCTTAAGTTAGTTAAAAATACATCACTTTGCTTCAAATTTTCAACATTGGCTTGAAGATCATGTCCCCACAGATGCCTTTGCTTTATTCCCGACATTGGTTAACAATTCACTCTTTGCATCAGGAGTGTGGTGTATTCATTTTCAATAGATTTTTAAAGATTTTATGCCTATTCATTGACTATCGTCTTCACTGCTAAATTCTGCTAAAGGCATTGAAATTTTATTAGTCTTGGAGATTTATTGCCTTGATTGGATAAGTGATCTGATTTTGGGGTGAATAGAACTGTCTGCTGCTTGTAACATCCTGTAATATTCAACTTGTGTGAAACGATATGTTTTACTATTATTATTTTTGTAATAACTTAAATCTATTATTGTCAAGAATGAAAACTGAACCAATTAAGTTGAAAAAAAAAAGAAGGGGAAGGGAGAGGACAAAGGGAGGAAAAAAGCTGATTTTCACGATTCTTTGGTTGGAAACGAATAGTGCTGTCACAAATAATAGAAAAATGCAAGGAAAGAATAAAGTTTAAAAAAATTTATAATGGTCTGTCACGGCAGATCTACAGCACCCCCCTCTCTCTACACTGATGTGCTAACCATTGAATATGTTCCAGGTGACATTAAATTCAATGACTTAAAATCCCTGTTTATCTTTTCTTGTTGAGAAACTTCTTTTAGTTGATGACACCTTGTCATCAATGGGACAAGAGTATAACAAGCAGTGATTATCACTACCACCTGAACTTTTTGTATTCAAGGGTTGCTGCATAATGGATAGCATGTCTGTTGCAAGTAGATTACTGGGACTATAAAAGGTTTCTTTCACTTTCAACCAGGACAGGGGGGTTAATAGACTATATAGGTGCCTCCTCTTAGTCCATTTTTTAGAAGGGGAGTTTGCCTTTCGCCTTTTTTTCTACTTTCGCTGTAATCTCTTTTTTAACTCTACTAAAAAATGGAGACCACTCGTGGGGAGTGCATTGCTTATACATTTAAAAGAATTTTATTGATCAAAATTCTTGAAAATAATTGAACTTTTCCTCTGATGATATTTATATGCTAACAACTAAAAAAAGAAAGGGGTGTTGCTTCAATTCTTACACGGAGGATCAGGCTAGGGGAAGATGATTTTGTCAAAGCAATTTTTTCCTATTAAACTAGATGTAGTTGCCGGCAAGAAGGCAGTTGTTACAGTGTTTGCCTGGATATTAGTTGATGCTTTCTGTAATTGTGATATGAATCAAGTCTTGTTTTGTTGTTTCTTGTAGTTTCATCTGGAACTAAAAACAAAAAAAAAGAGAGATTCAGTTATGATACAAAAGGGTTGCCCTGTTTTTTAAAAGCTTATGCTATGTTTCATTAAATATGAAGAATAAAACTTGTCTATTACTCTTTTTGTTAAAATTATTACAAACTTAAGTAATTAAAAAAACGAAAAGAAAGCTCCAAAAAAACTCAAAAGGCTGTGAAGAATGCAATTTTAAAATGGTTTTTGGAAAGTGAAGCAAAATGAAACGAGGCATTTTTGAAAAAGATTGCTACATCAATATCATATTTCTATTGATAAAATTGGCTTCAGTTTTTGATCAGTTGGTTTTAAAATAAAGATTAAAATGTTCAAAAGGAGTTTTAACCCATGTTACTACGTAGTAGTCGCTCCTTTGTTTTGTTTTTGTTTGATATAAACTTGGCTTGAAATTTTACCCAGCTGGTCTATTCTTTTTGTGTTCATTTTGCAATAAATTATTTTTATTTTGATTTGTACAGTAATGGTACATGGACATATGTGATTCGTCTTGATTATTTATTTATAAAGTGAGGTTGTAACAAAATGTGATTTTGTAACCATTTTTTTTTTCATGACAAAAACGGAATGATATATTAGGTTTTTTCAGAATTGTGGAAACAATCTAGTTATCATCAGTTTTCCTGTTTTGACATATGGTTAATAAAAAATGATCCAATATAATGACCGGTACCAAATGAATAGGAGTTGTAGCCTCACATTGTGGCAATAAAGTGTGGACAATGTTAGTGCAATTTTACGTTTAATACAGGTGACAACATCAAAGATAATGCTATGATTTGATACTACGAAGAAAGGAAACATTTCTTAATAATTTTTTTGGGATATGTATTGAGTTCTCCTGGTCCAAGTATTTCTTGTTTATTTCACTGAAAACAATTTGTGTGTGGATTTTTTTTTGGTTGACAATGGTTCTGTTTTCTTAATTAACATTATTGTTATTTATTTAAAAAGTACGGTATGCCATTTCCTTGATTTATCAATCACCTTGCACTTCCACAAAATATGTTGAAATTTTTTTAGTGAAATGTGCTTTCTCAAACCTGCCTTATTTCTTTTTTTCTACTTTCTTCTCACTTTATTTCTGTTTTTGTTTTGTTTTGTTATCATTAAAAAAAATAATTGTTGCCTTATTATCTTAATTAGTTTAATTCCAAAGGTTTTTTTTTGTGTGTTCTAATTGAAAGCAAAGATTTCATTAATTTTATTTAATCTTTTTTTTTTTGTTCATGAGAAAGGTTGCGGGTGTTTTGTGGTTCACTTTAGTCATTGCTAGTTGATTGCTGTATGTGTTTATGTGGGGTGGGGGAGAATTTAGAGAGAGAGAGAGAAAGAGAGAGAGAGAGAGAGAGAGAGAAAGAGAGAGAGAGAGAGAGAGAGAGAGAGAGAGAGAGAGAGAGAGAGAGAGAGAGAGAGAGAATTACATTTGCTATTTTATAATATAACTTGTAACTTTCTCCCCCCCCCCCCCCCCCCCCCCCTCTTTTTTTTCCTCTCTCTCTCTCTCTCTCTCTCTCTCTCTCTCTCTCTCTCTCTCTCTCTCTCTCTCTCTCTCTCTCTCTCTCTCTCTCTCTCGTTTTCTTTTTTTTTTCTCCACTGTTTCAAATTCCTCTCCCACCCGCCATCCACTTCCCCAGCTTTTTAATTAGCTGAAGAATGTGTATAATACTTTGTACAGAATGATTCAATGATAGTAGACTTGATTGTTTCTACCTTGACAACAGGGGGTATGACTGCTGTTGTAAACTAGTAGACAAGTCTGCATGACTTGAATTTTGTAAATAACAAAGTCTAAACTTTTTAGAAATCGTATTAACTTGTCCTTAACTATTTTTTATTTATCCTGGCGGTGAAAGTTGGGAGGGGGGGGGGGGGGGGGGAGGAGTGGAGATGAATATAAGGTATTTTTATTCTCAAAATTTGTTTAACATTCATTACATTATACTGTCGTTATTTTTAATAACACAATGCCATTTGGTTACTATTGCACACACTGTAGTTTTAAAAAGAATTATGGCGAGTCTAAAGGTTATATGTTTTATATAAAGTGGACACATTGATTTCTCAAAAAGCTAGCAGAAACACAGGAATGCATTTCAAATGAACAATAGAAGGACGTTGTGCATAATGAGACCACTCATACTTGTATTGTTGCCTTTGAAAATAGACCTTACCATTGTCATGGGACTCAAAATTGTTTAATGATCAGTTTTATCCCGGTGTAGTTGATTTCACCACCATTGATAGGATTCAACACCTCGCCATCACACCACCATCATTGCACTTAATTGTTATATCACAATTTAGGATAATGCAAATAAATCAATGTATTTTTTCACAAGAGGTATTGCAGTGATCCTCTGATTTTTATCCACAATGCTTAAAATGAAATCAATGCGAGTCCAAAAACCTGTATTCAACTGTGCTTTACTTAAATTACCAGTCTAATTACTTGATTATATTTATATTACATAGATGCCAATCTTTACAATAGATAATTTACAGCCTTTAAATCTAGTACGATTTGGCAACGAAACACAGATTTATCTTACCACAAGACTATAGCATAAAGATGAATAAAATTTGCAAAAGTAAAATAAAAATGATATGAGTCATGGACATTAGGTGTAGAGTCGTTTTGATTCGAATTCGAAGTAAAGGTATTCTTATACTTTTAGGTGGCTGGTTATGATCCGTGTCCAAGTGTCAGCTATTTAATGCTAGATGTTTTGTTTCCAAATTAAAGATGGAAGTGGTCATCTATCATGCTTTTTGCTCGACAGAGTTTTAAAAAGGAAATGAAAACACTGAGAAGGATTAGAATTGATCAAATCGGGATTTAAATAATATCACACTTGACAATTGTTGTCAATTAGAGTTTTTATAAAAGCCTTATATTAATTAATTATATATAAATCTATTTTTATTATTACCACCGTAGATAGTTCAACGTATAAGTATTATTACTCGGAGAAAGACAAAATATAAAACATATAATCATTGTAATTTAAAGACCTATAATACAAATATTAGACATTCAATATCATGATATTGTATATGAATTGATTACACTTTTCAATCAATAACACTGAAATGCTTTCTTTTACCAAAGAAAGGGAAAAATAATTGATTTATGTATAAATTTATTGATTCGCTTTTTATTTTTAAATCCCAAGAAATATCTTGTTCTTTTGGACAAGAAGAAGTGGTAAAACACACAAAGAAGAATACTCAACACAAAAAAACTGAGGTATTATATTATTGTTATTATTGATTATTATTTATTTGATCTGCTAGTGAATACACAGTAATAGTTGTCAAAATTTTTTGGCTTGTGTCTGTTTTTTTTGTTTCTTTGTTATTGTTTTACATAATTTGATTTTTAAAGAATCCAAGGGATTTTTTTCCCCATCAAGAGTCGGGTGTGACAATTTGTATTAGGTTTTATCTGGGCTGATCATGATTTCCCATTTCTTCTTCTAAGTGAGGAAGATTTCCAAAGTCAGTTCTTGATCACTTTTGCACTCACAAAACGATGGATGTCATTTTTTTAAAAAGATACTTTCCCCCTTTTTTTGATATTAATGTTTTGTTGTCCAAGGGTAAATTATCCAAAATGGAGACTTTCTTTACACGTAACGCTCAACAACGGACTTACGCATCTCATCTTGAGGACATTTAGATATTGATGATTTGCGGCTAAATGAAATGGTCACCTATTCTGTCCACCAAAAAAAGTATAACCTCATAACAATGTGTAGCCTTTAACGTTAATAGTTTATTAGAGATTATTTAGAGAATATTAATCACTTCTCTGCACGTCGAAAAACAATGACAAAGAGCTGAGTGACGTCAACTTCATTAATTTATTCTGTAGGTCTCTATGTGATAATATTTATCACCATTTTCTGTTCATAGAAATCACTGTTCTTTTGGAAGCCAGGACATTCTAAACGAGATCACGAGCTCTTCTTCGTATTGTGTTGATAACAAATCGTGTTAATAAATGGTAGAGGCACATGGGCACTGTAATCTGATTAAATTGTACATTCAAATTGTCTCACCATGTCTCACTATGTAATAAACAATATAACTTCCGTACTCTGGAAAGACATGTATTAAAAAATTTGGTCAGAAGACTCGTCCTACAAACAACGATCGATTTAAATGACCCCCATCTTGGCAGCAGCCTCTTATGGTTTTACACTACTATGTTATGACGATCGACCCAATCAGCAAAGTCCGGTCCGCACTCGTGCACCGTTGCAAACCTGCCGGATAGCATCGTCACAACACACCGTTCAACTAGATCTTAAACCCGGGACTAATGAATAGCTCTCGAGGTCTGAGGTTTGAGAGTTTTTGTCAAGAAGAGGGTCATTTAAGTTGATGGATATTTGAAGGACGAGTTTTCCGGCCAACATTTAAAATGCATGTCTTCCCAGAGTATGGCAGTGAACTGGTTCAGAATGATTATTACATTCTAAAACACTGTAACCATTGTATATACTTACTTGGCTATTGAATAACAAACCCAAACTTTTGGAAACTAATAAAATATGCATTGAATGCTGTAACTCCTATTTTTTTTGTTTTCGAGCATTTATTTCATGTTGTATGTATATCTTGTTGTTCATTTTTTTATGATAAAGAAGGCACTGATTATCTTAATATCTAGCCTATACCTTCTTTTATGGGACCTATCAGTTTCCTGTTATACTATAACACACTTCCTTGACAGTTACACAAGCACTATTTGACTGGAAGCAACAACTTTTTTCGGGTTATTTTAATCTGGAAAGAATGTGATTGGGTTAATGATTTAAATGTGACATTTTCGTGGCAAATTGCTTTCATGTTACGTAACATTATGAAAAGAATATTAGTTAAAACAAAAAGATAGAAAAAAAGTCAAATTCAAATGTGGCTAATGCATGTTTTTGCTGTTAATTTAGGAGAGCTCTCATCCATTTCCCGAAACTTTCTTGCCCTTGTCATGAAACGAGTTGTCTTGTTTTTGTCCAAATCTGACGTGATTTTAAAAGAAAAAGAATTCACTGGGTGGGGTTCCTGACCTCCCATAGTGGTCAGGGAGGTACATACTGTGTCCTCTATCCCCCTATATCTATTTACCAACATGCTTTCTGTTTTTGTCTTGGAATGAGATTACTTGGTTTTGTCCTGGTCCTGGCTGGGAGGGAAACAGTCAAATGCATAGTTATTGTTTTGGGAGATGATATTTTTTCCTTGTAAATCATCTCTCTGTTATGTATTACTATATTTGTTATTTTGGATGTATAATGTAAGCATTTGAGTGTATTCCTCTTTGTTGGATTTTGTGATTGTGTCCGGATGAGACTTATATTATAGGTGATCTCAAACTAAGTACATTGATGGTATGCTCTTGGAATCTACATCTGATCCCTATTTTTCCCAGTTCCCCTTTGTCTTACTTTCTTTTGGGTGCTTTAATTGTAATTCTAGAACTTTTTTCTATCCCATTTTCTTCCTTTTTACTGGCGCTGATATAACCTAAATATTTTGCAAGCGCCGTAAAACCCTTAAAAACAAAAAGAAAAAGAATTCATTTAGGGGGGGGGGGGGGGGGGGGGGGGCGTTTAGAAATATTATTCTCTGGAAAATCATCCTTCAATACGAATGATCAAAATAACCTGCGTGTCTCTCCTTAAATAGGAACCCCATTTTAGTATTTGAGTGAGCTAATGAAGTAACAACTTGGTTTGATGACATGATATGCATGAAGTTCATAGAAGAGCGTATGGGATCAGTGTTGCATCGTGATTACAGGATTGAACCCGAGCTCTTGGCGTTCTTGTTGTCACCCACACTGCTGCTATTCCAATTGTTTGTGCAAGTGTGTCCCTGCTATATTATTCTTATTAGCAATGGCCGTTTTAGAGTGAAATCTTTCTCCCACTTACTCGAATCTCTTTTCTATCTGGTTGAAGTGTGTTTCAGACTGACAGCGTGTTATGCCTCATACCAACCAAAACCCCAAACCCTTACAATCGTATTCAGACGAAACACTTTGATCATTCTGGCCAGAAAACGTGTATTTCAAGTTATTTTGACCAATTGAAATGACTGTCTGCCAAAAGTTTCAAACATAAGATTTCTGGGTGGAGCCTTATTTTGTCCTCTTACATTGGGCAGGGAGGTCACTTGCTGTGTCACCTATCCACCTATATATGTTTTCCAACTTGAATGCTGTCTTTGTCTTGAAATTAGATTCCTTGGGGGGTTTTTTTCCCCTGGTCTGGCCGGTGTCCTAGGCTGGGAGGGACCTAGTAACATGTATAGTTATTGTTTTGGGAGGTTTTTTACCTCTTGCTAATCATCTCTCAGTTCTGTACTGTTATACTTTTTTGTTTTACATAATTTTTTTGTTAGCATTTGAATGTACTCCTCTTACTCTTAGCGGGATCCTGTGGTTATATCGAGATGAGACTCTAGGTGGTGTCAAACTACATTGATAGTGTGCTCTTGGAATCTACGTCTGTTCCCTAATTGAATAATTTCCCTTTGTCTTACTTTTTCTCGTGTGCTTTTAATGTAAATCTATAATTTTTGGACTAGTATCTCTTTTTCTTCCTTTTTACTGGTGCCGAAATGACCTGTATGTGTCGCAAGCGCTGTAAAAGCCTTAAAACAAACATAAGACTCCAAATAAATCTCAGGTTTAATACTTTCGTACGTTCGGAGTCTTTTAATCGATCGATATATTAAGTAGTGTTTCTGTCGCCAAAGTGAATGAAGTGTATTTTGTCAGTAATACGACGATGTAGAATTGCATGGTGACATAACTGGGTGCTAAGCATTCGGGAAAGAAATTGATTTTATTCAAACACAAACCTTGATTTTAAATTATTTTTTTTTTGTCCTCTACAGAATTTAAATGTTAAATTCAATAATCGTTTTCTGACAATACCGTGGAATCCTCATAAAGTCAACACTCTTTATTAAGTCAACTTCTGCTTAAAGTCAACTCCTCTTGTTAGTCCAATTTTTTTTGTTCTTTATCCAAGTATGTTCCATTGATAATGGATAAAGTCAACATTAATTAAAGTCAACCAATCTCTCTGGTCTGGCAGTGTTGGCTTTATCAGGATTTCATTGTAATGACATTGCTCTTCTTGGATTTTAAAGGTCAAAACTTTATCTTTGGGAGACTCATGATATCGAGTAATTTATAAAAGAAAAGCTGGATTTCATTATAATAGACTTGCACCGAATATTATTCCGTTGATAGACCTGCCTTCTTTTGAGGTATTAAGAAGCGATCCGTAAACGTAAACGGTAACCCTGGTCACTTTGCCTTGATGACACAAAGTATAAAACTGGTAGAATGTCGGGATGACCTGGATGCTAAAAAGTTAATATTAAGCTTAAATTATTTTTAAAAAGTGAAATTGTAGTTTTTGGCAGAAACTTTTGTCTTTAACAAACCATAAAAACTTAATTCAATTAGTCATATTTTGACTACAAGTTCATGTTTAGCATAGAAATCACCCCGACATTTGAGACACTGTATATTAAATTGGGGGGAAAAATGTGCCCGCGGTCGACTGTCTCAATGTCATCTTTTGATTTTGAATTTGAACTATTATGAGTGAATGTGGCCTTGATGGAGAAAATATACCAAACACGTTGCCACCACAACACATGCTTAATATAAAATGTTTAAATCGAAGAGTATCGAATTTACACATTGAAATAAATCGAAATGAGTTTGACTGCGGGAGTAGAGGTCATCAAAGCAGAACGATAATTTACTTCCAAAAAAAAAAAAAAAAAGAAGAAGATTAATCCAAACGAAATCATACTTCAGCAAGCAGCTCCTCAAAATTATGTTGCCCGACTTGAGAATAATGAAAAACAAAGATCCTAATATAATTTTTCGTAAGAATGCATCTTCGAAACTACACAATTAAACCGTTATAACAAAATTGTTGAGACAGGAAAGTTCTTTCTGCTCTATTGCATTTATTGCTTTGTGAAGATATCAAGAAGGGGACGGATTGTTATAAAATCCTACATCTTAGGCCCTGACTTGATGGGTTTTCACCTATAAGTTAGCTGAATGTGAGAACGTTCCGTTCAACTGTTTTAACGTGTGTAGTTGGTCGAATAAAATGTACATAAATATATTGAAAAGTCACACATGAAGCTAATCAGTGTGTTTGGAGACCCCTGTGACATGATATAGAATAGATGTATGATTGAATACATTACTTAGACAACTTCGTCACTTCTTTACATATATGGCAACTCAGCAAGTCATGAAAAAATTGCACATCTGCCACTTAAAACGACGGAATTCGAATCTCCCACCTATCTTCCGCCCCTTATCCACACAACAAACACAAGATGAAATGCTTGGTTGCCAGATGCGTAATAAAGTATATGAAGGATACTATCATTGTGTGTAGGAAATGACATTTTAATTATATTTGTTTAGTTTGTTGTTATGTTTTGTTGTTGTTGGGGGCTTGGGTTGGGTCTTTTATATTCGTAAAAAGAAATTTGCATGCCCTTTTGGAGGCAATATAAAAAAAATATGGCAATGGGGCAATATTTATGCAGAGAGCCATTAGACATTCTATACATATCACCCTACTGGACTGGGTGTGAGAGAATGCTCTGGTATTTGAATCGACATTGGTATTTGCTATGTATATTTAATCATTGTTCATGTATTAACTGTTATAAATTTAATTATCGTTAACAACCAATGTATATATTGAGATAGATATTTATACTATGCGTTTAGGTAAAATACTCACAATATCTGCCAACCGGATATAATGTACCAACCCACACAAAGCTGTGTGTAACCTTGTACATTTATAGTCTGATTGATATAATTCAGTGAAAAGTAATCACCAATATTGTCTAAAAACAACAAAGAGATGACTGACGTCAACTTCGTTCCTTTTATATTACAAGGTGAGGTTGAAAACTCTCGAGAGTAAAAAAAAAAAAAAAAAAAAACAACCAAAAAAATGAGGGTTTGGGGGGGGGGGGGGTATTTTATTGTTTCTTTTCTTTTTTTAAATTTTTTTTTTGGTTTTGTTTTATTTTGTTTGTTTTTTTTAAATCAGAAAACAACAATCCCTGCTACAATTTTAGGAGCCGTAATCATATTTGTATAGTTTGTCGAATTGCGTTAAATGATGATGTGGCTTCATTTTTCTAATAGTAATAGATATTGTGATTTTGGTGATTTTAATGATAATGCTGATGATGATGACGATGATGATGATGATGATAATAATAATAATAATAATAATAATAATAATAATAATAATAATAATAATAATGATAATATCATCATCATCATCAGCAACATCATCATCATCATCATTATGCAGTGGCTAGATAGCCAGGTTGAGTTGGATCTAGTGTCAAATACTTTGCTACAGACCTGCAACTTATTGGATAAACTTCAATTTCACGGATCCTGTGGCTCAAGAGAAACGGTATATGTTATATTTAAGGGTGATATAGGAGTTATTAATATGTCTGGAAGAGCCAATATAATGACACAAAGGATAACGTTATTAACCAAAAAAATGGATAATAATAAATTGTAAAAAAAATAAATGAAAATTTAATTTATTTATGTTGGCATTTTTAAGCATTTCATTCTCTGATCAAGGACTTGTATCCAATAAAAATATAATATCGCCTAACGGGCGTCATGTCTCCACCTTCAATGCGTGTTGCTATTGGCTAGGGACCCCTTTGTAAAGCGTTTTGAGCATGTTTATGGGATATTTCTCCATATAAAAGCTCACGATTTTAATTGTGTGTGTGGGTTTGTTTGTTTTTTTGTTTGCTTTACTATGGTGCTCCGTGACTTGTATCCACTAAACAGTTAGCGGCGAAAACATTTTAACGTGAACTTGTGCTGTTTTATCGTCTTGTATGACATTCACCATCGGATTGAGAGTGAGAGGTCCTGGGTTCGAGGCCCGCTCTGAGCGACGCATAATTGAGTCCTTGAAAAACGCTCTTCACTCGCATTCTCCCACCGTGCTCAGGTGTAAAATGAATATCCGACCTTTAACAGCGTTGTCTCTGTCGGAAAAAAAAATGTAAACCGACTAACAGGTGTCATGTCTCGTCCTACATCTGAAGTGTTGCAGTTCACTTGGGACCCATTGTAAAGCGCTTTGAGCACGTTTTGTGGATATTGCTCTATATAAAAGCTCAACGGTTTTTTATATCTTTACTATGGTTCTAAAGCCATCGATATTGAGCGTGATCAACGACCAGATGGGTGCCAATAATTGTATTGTATATATCTGGCCCAGGCTTTGAGCCATTAGACATTCTATACATATCACCCTACTGGACTGGGTGTGAGAGAGTAATTGACTGGAGGGAGTTACGGATTGTGAGTGATAAGAAATAGACGCATAACCGGCGACTTGTAATTTATGAAATTTTTAACTTTTAGTTCCGTACGACCTGCTTGGGTAATAAATGAAACTGTGTAAAGCGCATTCAGTTGATGAAACGTTGGACATGCTCTAAAATAAACATGCATATTTATTATTATTTGAATATATATATATATATATATATATATATATATATATATATATATATATATATATATATATATATATATATATATATATATATATATATATATATATATATATATATATACGCGTATATGTTGATATTGTCAAATGTTTCATTATTTAAATTGATACAGTGATGATCAACAATCCACAACTTGGGGTTTGTTTTTTTTTTTTGTTAAAAAGATATATTATATTAAAGATACCACACGATGTTTCTTTCACTTTTAGACTGATTTACTTAGACCGACGTGCACTTATTTGCAGGTCTGATAACCCATTTCCTTATGGGCTCATTGTTGTAATGGAAATCTTTAAAAAAATGACGCAAAATATTGTCCATTACAACGTTAAACCAGGCACATAAATGGGTTCGGATAACAGACCTGCATATATATGTACACGTCGACTTAGACAAATAATGATTTTGTGTGTTTCGCTTTTTTTAAACCTTTTTTTGTAATAAAAAATTTTCAAAGTCCATATCTGCAAAGTGTCGTTTAATTGTTTTTCTAGAGACAATGTGCGGGTGGATGGTGAATGTTTTCTACTCTATTCAACCTTTGAGTTGCTCCCTCAAAACTTTCCATTCCCTGCCATAGTGTTCCTTCAGAGCCATTAGGCCCATGGAACCGGAGTTTATCCCGGCTCTATAGCGTGAAACAGACAATAGCAATTGCTTACTACCCTCTGGATAGGACGCTAGTCTATCGGAAAGTACTTTCCGCCAGATCTAACAGATCCAGTTACCCAGTCACTGCTGGGTGAACAGGAGAGTCAGAGAAAAAAAAAATCTCGACTGCACCCGGGATCGATCTCGATCACTGGCTCGAACCCTTAGAATTAAATTAGGTCGTGGTGTGTATCTTAAACTGTACCTCTACAGCACAAGTTACATATCACACGCACATACACACACACACACACACATATATATATATATATATATATATATATATATATATATATATATATATATATATATATATATATATTATATATATATATATATATCCTTTCTTTAAAAAAATATAGCATTGTGGAGAACATTGTGCTTATTTGAGTCAATAAAAAAATGATACGGCGCACAACTCTACTGAAAGGTTTGAACATTAGAAATGTATTTTTTACAGATAGATAAACAGATAACTTGATTTCCTTTTATAATTTAAAGTCAGTTTGAAAGTTTGTTGAGTCACACAGATATCATAAAATATGTACCGACGACACTAACACTCTCAAAATCAACCAATTTCGTCACTGTAAAAAGTTGTCAGTTTGCGTCATCTATTTATGACATCAAGTATTATTATTACTTCCGTTGTGTTGTTGATTTAGCGGTGATCAGTATTGTTATGGAGTAGTATGTTCTAATTGCGTGTATGTTTGTGTGTTTGTGTGTGTGTTGTGTATACATTTGTGTGTGTGTGTGTTGGCATTTTTCAGCAAATCGTGGCATTCATAGTGATATTATTCACTTGATCACATGAAGGTATTCGGATTTACACAAATTTTAAACAAGTTTCACCGATTAACAACGTCAACTAATATTACTGCTGATATTACGGTCGTTTTTATGCCATCGATGTGATAATTATTGCCCTGGGAAATATTTGATTAAACCTTGTCGGCAAACTGTCAATTGTATCTGTCTAGCTTCTAGCCCGAATAAACTTGATATTTTTCGCGTCTGATTCAGATTTTCATTTGACCTCACATAAGTTAGGTGGGAGACATTCCGAAAGCTCCTACATCCCCAGTATTCTTTAAATTTGTATTTTCACCGTTGATCTTTTGTCAGGCGTGTATTTATTCAATTTGTCATCATAAAGAAGCATTTTAAAAACTCTAGAACAAACCTTGATAGATTTGTGAAAGTTTAAAATTTCCTAATTTGACCATTGTTTTGATTCTCGGCCGCCATTTTAATTTGTGAAGTATTGAAAGGTAGTGCAAAGCAGTCCGAGGGGTTTTTTTTTTCTATTAGGGTTAGTCATAATGCTAGGGTGTTTATTTTCCTATTAGGGTTAGTTAAAGGTAGTCTAGGTTCTACTTTTTCTTGGGATTAGTTGAGGGAATATTATTTAAATTGTTTCCCTTTGTAGGCGCTTTCGGAAGGCCTCCCAAGTCAAGCGTGGTAAAGACTTGTGACTTATTGATATTGATATCTACTGACTGATAAACTTAAATCATGCCGAATAAAGCATGGCAGCGACGACAAGCACATCGATTAAAGTGTGCATCTAATCGTAACCAAGCTAATCAAGCAATATCGAATGAAAAGTTCTTTCCCCGCGAAATTGCGGGCTTTTTACTAGTTATATATAATATATATATATATATATATATATATATATATATATATATATATATATATATACTAGTAAAAAGCCCGCAATTTCGCGGGGAAAGAACTATTTTCATTCGATACTGTACTCACCATCATTTAATGAGGGCAGATTGGTAAACAACGTTGTCTGTGTAATCTGATATATCTTCGGTTGATTTTTCTGTGTGGCCCAACATGAAGTGTAAGCCACTATAGCCTCTGACCCGTGACACAGCAACATACAGTTGTCCGTGTGTGAATACCGGTTGTGGTAAGAAAATCCCCACCTTGCTTAATGTCTGCCCTGAGACTTGTTAATTGTCATTGCATATGACAATTTTACCGGAAACTGTCTTCTATTTATAATAAATGGTAAGCCTGAATCAGTTGTTGTCGTCAGATTGATTCTTGGGATAAACACTATGTCGCCAGCTCTACTACCGGTTATTATCTTGGCTTCTAATACTTTTGAACCTAATTTAATTATCAACAAACAGGTGCCATTTAGGAGGCCTGATTTAGGATTTATATTTCTAAGCAGCATGACTGACGTGTTGGATTTCAAATGTAATGCATGTGGAGGAAGTCCGGGAGGTGTAAGTTCGTTCAAGAATTCAATCGGGTATAAGTTTGATGTCAGCGTCACTTTGAATGGAATCAGCACTGCGGTAAATTTGTTCAGTTGATGAGGTCAACCTGAACAGAACGGCTGCATTTATTTTGTCAACATTTTCATGGGTTGTAGTCAAAATTGCTCTCTCTGATAGATAATGTTCATCCGCAAAGTTCAGTTTCAAATCATTGTATACAGCATTTATCAAGCATTCTGGGTCATTTTCAGGAAGGCATAGCGCTGTAGGTAATTTAACAGAATACTTTCCTATTTCGCTGAAAACCGGCTCTATACCATTCCCGATGCGGAGAAGCCAATTTGCAAAACAGTTATTGTCATCAGTAACCCTCATATTCTTGTTCATGTGAAAAATGGTGACAAAATTCCAAATAATTGACTTGTTAAGTGTGACACTTAATATATCGGCTTCACTTCCTTTGTTAACAACAGGTAGAATTTGCCGAAAATCCCATCCAAGTACAACCACTTTGCCCCCAAAAGGTTTTGAACTGCCTGTTATGTCACAAAATGTCCTGCTCACACATTCAAACACACGCCTGTCCATCATAGGTGCTTCATCCCAAATTATGAGAGAACTACTCTTCAGTAACTTAGCTGTGTCTGATTGGCGACTGATGCTACAGGTGCTGTTATCCGTGTTATTGGAATTGGAATTTTGAACGTTGAATGTGCTGTTCTACCACCGTGCTGACAAAAGATCAAAGGTGAAAATACAAATTTAAAGAATACTGGGGATGTAGGAGCTTTCGGAATGTCTCCCCTTTACTTAACTTATGGGAAAAAAAACACCCTAGCACCTTTAATAACACTTATGACTAACCTCTCGAGCTAACCCTAATAGAAAAAAAACAGCTCTCGGACTGCTTTGCACTACATTTCAATACTTAACAAATCACAATGGCGGCCGAAAATCAAAACAATGGTCAAATTAGGAAATTTTAAACTTTCACAAATCTATCAAGGTTTGTTCTAGAGTTTTTAAAATACTTCTATATGACAAACTGAATAAATAAATGCCTGACAAAATATCAACGGTGAAAATACAAATTTAAAGAATACTGGGGATGTAGGAGCTTTCGGAATGTCTCCCCTTTACTTAACTTATGGAAAAACAAACACCCTAACACCTTTAATAACACTTATGACTAACCTCTCGAGCTAACCCTAATAGTAAAAAAAGAATCAAAATGGCGACTGAAATACCTTCATGTGATCAAGTAAATAATATCACTATGAATGCCACGATTTGCTGAAAAATGCCAACACACACACACACATGTATACACCACACACAACACACACACAAACATACACACACACACACAAACATATCATAACAAAACTGATCACCGCTAAATCAACAACACAACGGAAGTAATAAGAATACTTGATGTCATAAATAGATGACGCAAATTGACAATTTTTTACAGTGTCAAAATTAGTTGATTTTGGGAGCCAAGTGTCGTCGGTGCATATTTTATGATATTATCTGTTTGTCTCAACGAACTTTCAAACTGACTTTAAATTATAAAAGGAAATCAAGTTATCTGTTTATCTATCTGTAAAAAATACATTTCTAATTTTCAAATCTTTCAGTAGAGTTGTGCGCCGTATCAATCTTTTTATTGACTCAAATAAGCACAATGTTCTCCACAATGCTATATTTTTTAAGAAAGGTATATATATATATATATATATATATATATATATATATATATATATATATATATATATATATATATATATATATATATATATTTATATATTTTTGAGAAACACAAACACGTCCCCTGAGAGCTATACAAGTCTTAATCGACAACACGGTTAGAATGCAAATTGAGTATGGACCAAGGAATATACCCAATGGAAACCGTACGGTGCTCTTATTGGCTAACCAACCAGCGGCCTCGATGAGAAAAATATCCGCCATTTTGATGTTGGCTGGGAATCGCGTTACTATAGTAAACAAGCGCTGATCGGCCGTTCATGAAAACAAGTTGCTGCTCGCTCGTTTAACTCAAAATTATTCAAAACGATCTCTCTAAAATGATATAAATGTGACTTCTTAAGGTTTTCTTCACGGTCAAAACCACACAACATTCTATTAATGATTACGTCCGAGGCAAAAAGGAATATTGACAGGTCGACCGAGAGTTGAACTTGTGAGACGACAAACATCAATGCGAAGTGTAGCGAGAGTCAAGCTATTGTTTGTCTTGTCCTATTCTATATAGAGAAAAGGATAAATAGTATAGCCTCGTGTGTGAATGGTTGCGTGTCATAGTCTTGTTTTTAAATTGTTTCTGTTGTTTATGTGTGAAGTGATGACTCTCTCACACTCAATTTCAATGCCGAAAGAGGAATTCCCGCACACAAGAAAGGGGAATTGGGGTGGTATTTGGCATACATATTGTATAGTATCTAGTTCTAAATAGATAACTGATTAGAATTATATTATGATATATAAACACAATGCCAAATACAATTCCGAAGTTTCCTTATTTCAAATGAAGTGAAGCTCCAAAACCTAATGGTAGTGATTGTAGTACTGAGTGTTAGTGAGGTGATGTGGTGTTGGTGGTGGTTGTAGTTGTAGTAGTAATAGTGATGATGATGTGGTGGTGGTGATGATTGTAGTTGTAGTAGTAGTGGTAGTGATGTTGATGTGGTGGTGGTTGTAGTAGTAGTGGTAATGGTAATGATATGGTGGTAGTGGTGGTTGTAGTAGTAGTGGTCGTGATGATGATGTGGTGGTGGTGTTTGTAGTAGTAGTGGTAATGATCGGCTATGTGGTCTAGTAGTATGACACTCGCTTCCGGATCGGAAGGTCCTGGGTTCGAGCCTCGCGCTCGGCGCATAGTTGAGTCCTTGGAAAAGGCTCTTTACTCACATTCTCTCACCGTACTCAGGTGTAAAATGAGTACCTGGCCGTTAACAGAGTTGTCTTTGTCCGAAAAATTGTAATATCGCCTACATGTTAAATGTTGACCAGGGACCCCTTGTAAAGCGCTTTGAGCACATTTAGTAGATATTGCACTATATAAAGCTCAATTAAAAAAAAAAAAAATTTAAATGATGATGATATGGTGGTGGTGGTGGTTGCAGTAGTAGTAGTGGTAGTGATGATAATGTGGTGGTGGTTGTAGTTGTAGTAGTAGTGATAGTGATGATGATGTGGTGGTGGTTGTAGTAGTAGTGGTAGTGATGATGATGTGGTTGTGGTGGTTGTAGTAGTAGTTGTAATGGTGATGATATGGTGGTAGTGGTGGTTGCAGTAGTAGTGGTAATGGTAATGATATGGTGGTAGTGGTGGTTGTAGTAGTAGTGGTAATGGTAATGATATTGTGGTGGTTGTAGTAGTAGTGGTCGTGATGACGATGTGGTTGTGGTGGTTGTAGTAGTAGTTGTAATGGTGATGATATGGTGGTAGTGGTGGTTGCAGTAGTAGTGGTAATGGTAATGATATGGTGGTAGTGGTGGTTGTAGTAGTAGTGGTAATGGTAATGATATGGTGGTGGTTGTAGTAGTAGTGGTCGTGATGACGATGTGGTTGTGGTGGTTGTAGTAGTAGTGGTAGTGATGCTATTGTGGTGGTGGTTGTAGTAGTTGAGGTAGTGATGTGGTGGTGGTTGTAGTAGTAGTGGTGGTGGTGGTTGTGGTAGTAGTGGTAATGATGATGATATGGTGTGTGGTGGTTGCAGTAGTAGTGGTAGTGATGACGATGTGGTTGTGGTGATTGTAGTAGTGGTAGTGATGATGATGTGTTGGTGGTGGTGTAGTAGTAGTGGTAGTGATAATGATGTGGGGCTGGTGGTTGTAGTAGTAGTGTTAGTGATGATATTGTGGTGGTGGTTGTAGTAGTAGATGGTGTGGTGGTTGGAAAACACATTACAGGTTATTATAATACATGATTACACACATTCTCTAACTTCATTTTTTGACAGCTTCGTTGTGCCATAAATATACGCAACAGTTCTGAAACATTTTATTGTGGATTTTGATATTGTTTGTTGTTTTTCTTGTGTCGTTATGTTGACATAGATACCGAATGAATGGTAATTACTACATTCTCAGCCAACAACAAAATGGCGCTGAATACTTTCATTGGTGGACACTTTTTAGGCTTCGTACGTATTCTTGACTTACTTGACTTGACTTAGATGCCTTTCGCGTCTCGACCGAAAGATCGGGTCGTCTTGGCTGTTTCCAGTATTTCCTGTGTGAGGTGTCTCCAATATTGCCGGTCCTCTGCTAGGGTTATCAGATTTTCAAGGTCCCCTGCCGTTATGAGACTAATGCTTTGTCCAAGTGTTGTGAGGTTTTTGTTTAGGATCACAGGGAGTGTTGTGATCGGTCTTCCTCTGAAAAGGTTCCCGTGTTTTTGGAAGTATCCCGACATGGCTTGGTTTGCTGGTATGTTTTTGTCCCTGCGTAGTATGTGACCGAAAAGTTGCCATCGTTGTTGTAAAATGTCAAGGGAGATTGGTCTTTCTTTTGTGATCTTATAGAGTGATTCATTTGAGATCTTTTTGGGGTATTTGATGTCCAGTACCCTTCTTAGCTGTGTGCGATGGAAGGCATCCAGATGTTCTTCTTCGGATTTTGTCAACGCCCAAGTGCCGCAGTTATACAGAAGTACCGGTTTTACAAGTGCATGGTACAGTTTCAGTTTGGTTTTTCTCTTTATTTTGTCACCTCTAATCCATACATTGGTGAGTTTACTGAGTGCGGCGTTTGATAGCTGTTTTCTTCTTTGTACATCCTCGGTGTCTCCAATTAGTGAGCCGACTTTCTTTGTTCTTTTCCATTCCTCTTTGTTCCTCGATATTGTTGTAAATTCGGTTTTATTGGCATTGACTTGGAGGTTATATTTCATGAGGGTATTTTGTATGATGTCTATATTTGCTGGTGTTGATCCAATAAAATCGACATCATCTGCATAGGCGATTTCTCTAGGGATTGCATTCTCAATATGAGTCGTTGGTTTTGGAATGACTTTTCGAACTTCTTTCAGAGCGTGTTCTAAGTATATTGTGAACAGAATCGGGCTCAGACTATCTCCTTGGGGGGTCCCGATGTTACTTTCGAACTGCGTCTGTTTTGTGGCCCCGTATATCCTTGGTTGTATCTTTGTGTTGCTGAGGAGAAATCGGATTATTCGGAGCTCGTCTTCGTCTACTATTTCTGTTAATATCTCCAAAAGTTTTCCTCTGTCGATCGTATCAAAGGCTGCGGACATATCGATTCCGGTTATTGTTATGGATATGTTTTCTTTGAGTGCCTTTGCTGCCAACCATTTATGTGTCCATACAACGATACGTATTCTCATTCGTTTAATTCTATGGTATGGACAACAATATTGAGGGATCCAGGCAGCAGTAGGATCCTAAGAACCAAAGGGAGAAATTGGCAAAGACAGAGTGAAGGCACCAAACAGGACATCGCTCATCGAAGAGACATGACTCCGGTAGGCTCTATTACAGGCTTTTTTTTTTTCCTTTTTAACGAGGTTTGCCGGCCAGGTACTCATGTTACACTTTATGATGATGAGAAAATATGAATAAAGAGAACTAAGAACTTACCTAATCATGCCCCAGCGGGAAACGAATAAATATAGGATATACAGGTCAAAGGCTGAGTGTCATACCTACAGCACAGAACTGCTTGATATTCAGAGAGAGAGAGAGAGAGAGAGAGAGAGAGAGAGAGAGAGAGAGAGAGAGAGAGAGAGAGAGAGAGAGAGAGAGAGGGGGGGGGCATGGAGACGGGGAGAGAGAGCAAGGGTGGGAGGTGGGGGGGGGGGGGGGTGGTGTAGAGAAGATAACTAAGATAACCAAATCTCATTTTAATAAAATGTTTTTATTGCGTTAACAACAACATTCTTGAAATAAAACTTCAACATGCACTTGATTCAACACCATGGTTTACAAATAGATAAGTGCTTCTTTTTCGCGTAAAAACATAATTTGGCAACAATATCAATATTATTATGAATTAATTTAATACTTTTATATAAACTTCGATTAAATGTGTCTAACCACCTAAAAACATCAAATTATATTTAAACAAAATAAACTTAAAGAAGTATGCCATAATCACTGTAACTGTTATGCCAAACACACCATGCGAATGCGCACGCACACGTTATGTTTTGTTTAAAAAGCTTTCGGGATTTACAGCAATGAGTCCCAAACGTTAATGTTTTGCAGCGCAGGTTAAAAAAGGAAAATGATGGCAAATTAAAAATGGTATAGGTTTACAATTTCAAGAAAACACTAAAAGAAAAGTGAGACAAAAGGGCCTAGTTCAAACAGGGAACGGAGAAGGAACCCAATCCCACTCTATACATGCGTATAGCTAGAGAACTCTTTAAAGTCCCTATCAGACACATGAATAGGATCCCCCATCAAGATATCCACCCAGATAGATACTAAAATAAAATGTAATCTTAACTGATGATATAATATAGGGGAAGTAGAATTACGAGGAAAAAGCTTAATATATATTTTGTTAAAAAGATAAATCCATCCGAGTTGTCACGCTCAAGACAGGGACTAAGACGAGAACCCCCCCCCCCCCTCCCAATTAAAAATTATGGACCATTAATTTTTCCAATGACATACTCATATCTACAGCCACACGAGACGCCCTTCTTTTAATTAAAAACGAGTTCATTTACACATGATTATATTATTATGGAGGCTGAAGAAGAAGAAGAAGAAGAAGAAGAAGAAGAAGAAGAGGAACAAGAAGATCAAGAATATATATATATATATATATATATATATATATATATATATATATATATATATATAGAGAGAGAGAGAGAGAGAGAGAGAGAGAGAGGACAAACAGGAGAAGAACAGAAAGCGGGGACGAACAGAAGAAGACCAGAATGTTATCTGATCAGGTACGTTCCTGGTAGCCTATTTTGTCTTGAACATAATGATGATTCTAATTTTCAAATATAGTATATGAAACATTATGTAAATAGATGTAATTTTGAAATTATACAAACAGTAGAAATAATTTCGGGATAATTTCAAGGCACGCATATTATAATAAAATATAAAATATGAGTGCAATTTTCATTTAAATTTTAATCTGATCAGGTTCTTCCTCGTAGCACACAGCTGTGTTATTTATTACAATGAGAAAACCTAACCATTCGATAAATTATCGGGTAATGTCATGTTGTTCGCTATTGTTAAGTTTAATTCTTTAAAAAAAATAAATAAATAAAATATATAAACGGTGAGCTTCAACTATGTAAAACAAAAATATTGTCTTATTGTAGAAATACAATTGTAAAATATGAATCTTGGATTGAACAAATATATAGATAAATTCAACAAGGCCAAATCCCACGTGACCACCTGTCCCAATAAAGTGTTATGTTGGGATGTAGAAATGGCAATTTTAGGCTTATGTTTTCTATTGTGCGTTGAAATTCAGAAGAGTGAATTTTGTTTCTTAACAAAAACTGAACGGTTCTAATTCCGAATCATTATGACTTTAAACATAGACGGAACACCAGATTGATTCGGTGGGTCACAAATTTAAAAGCAGTATATGAAGTTGTAATTCATTAAAGGAAACAGTATATAAGAATAGTTATTTAAATATTGACAATCATTGGCCATCCAATAAATCACAAAAAAATACCAGTCATAACTTTACTATCTCTTTATATTTTTTAATGAAAATATAATATCTTTTGTTTTGCTCCTATCAAAGCTAAATAGAATTTCATACGGTGATAAAATAGCAAAATGCATTGACTGTTATAGGAATCAATCATCAAAAAGTATTTTTTAAATGGTATGTAAATAGACATTGCTTTTTTTATTACATGGAGCTTGCGACACTTTAGTTCATTTCAGCGTCATCGAAAAGAAGATAATTGGAAAAGTATTAGATCATAGGTCAGTAGACGGACATTGACAAAAAAATAAGACAAATGGGGACTCGTTCAAACAGGGCAAAAGTCGCTTCCGAATTCAATGTATCCATGTATCTATCTTGAGACCAAATTAACGTCTCATCCGGACACTGGTAAAGAATTTCACCAAGAGCTTTGTATTAAAATGCTTCCAAAAAAGGTATCTAAACGACTAAGTAATATTATAATACAATTAAATGAAGAAAAAAAAATCATTTATCGAAAATAAGTTACTTTTAACCATGTAAATGTCCTCCTCCTAGCAATACACAGATACTAGATAGGTCTTGTGCAATTCAAAATTCCGCATTCTAGAACAAGAACACGAAACTTGGAAAGTCCTACTTCAAAACTAATCATAATGAATGCACAAACACAATCCAATTAAATCCGGTTCACTTTTTCCGGAACATAGGAGATATATTTGTCAAAGTGATACTAAGCTGCTAGAAGATGTGGACTGTAAAAAGTAATAAACAAAAATGAATATAACAGCTTCAAAAAATAACAAAATACCCAACACGGAACGTTTCGGACTCAAAACCCTTCTTCAGCCAATAACAAAAAACAATAAAGACATAAATACATTACTAAATTCCAGATTGACGCCAGAGAAGTTTTGTTGTGGAATAATCTTGGGAAGTCAAAGAGATATATTAGGTGTGCTATTGTTTTTAATTTTAATTTTCATTTTCTCACATAAAATATGATGGCCTTTGCTATTTAATCCTTTCTTTAAAAAATATAGCCTTGTGGAGAACATTGTGCTTATTTGAGTCAATAAAAAAATTGATACGGCGCACAACTCTACTGAAAGATTTGAAAAATAGAAATGTATTTTTTACAGATAGATAAACAGATAACTTGATTTCCTTTTATAATTTAAAGTCAGTTTGAAAGTTCGTTAAGTCAAACAGATATCATAAAAAAATTTACCGAAGACACTAACATCTCATGGCCACACACTCAACTCTATCTGTCCAGTAGAGTCCTTACTTCCGTTGTGTTGATTTAGCGGTGATCAGTGTTGTTATGTAGTGGTGTGTTCTCATTGCGTGTATGTTTATACGTGTGTGTGTGTGTGTGTTTTTGGTGTATACATGTGTGTGAGTGTGTGTGTGTTTTGGAATGTGGTTGCGTGGAAGAAAAAAAAAAAAAAGGGGGGGGGGGTGTCCATCAAGTAGAGAAATTCCTGAGCAAGGGGGGGGGGGGGGGCTGTTTGATAGGAACTGTCAGATTGCAGCAAATCGTGGCATTCATAGTGATAAAATTCACTTGATCACATGACGGTATTCCGATTTACAGAAATTTTAAACAAGTTTCACCGATTAACAACATCAACTAATATTACTGCTGATATTACTGTCGTGTTTATGCCATCGATGTGATAATTATTGCCCTGGGAAATATTTAGTTAAACGTTTCGGCAAACTGTCAATTGGTTCTGTCTAGCTTCTAGCTCGAACAAACCAAAAGTAGACAGATTCGGGGACTTGATATTTTTCGCGTCCGCTTGAGATTTTCATTTGACCTCACATAAGTAAAGGGGAGACATTCCGAAAGCTCCTACGTTTATTTATTCAATTTGTCATCATATTAAAAGCGTTTTAAAAACTCTAGCACAAACCTAGATAGATTTGTGAAAGTTTAAAATTTCCTAATTTGACCGTTGATTTGATTCTCGGCCGCCATTTTAATTTGTGAAGTATTGAAGGTAGTGCAAAGCACTCCCAAGTAAAGCGTGGTAAAGACTTGCGACTTATTGATATTGATATCTACTGACTGATAAACCAAAATCATGCCGAATAAAGCATGGCAGCGACGACAGGCACATCGATTAAAATGTGCATCTAATCGTAATCAAGCTAATCAAGAAAATGATTCTGGCAATATCGAATGAAAATAGTTCTTTCCCCGCGAAATTGCGGGCTTTTTACTAGTAGATGTAAATACGTTCATACAATTTAACTGTTGGTGTCTTATTCTTTTGAATACGTCTAACGATAAACACACTAATAATAAGCATATCGATTTCTTAGAAGAATATCTTCGTTTTCCATGTCGTATAACTTATGTCATTTTTTGTATGATCCTTTAGAAGCTATTCAACAGTCTATGCCAGTTTCAAATCTACGAAGACATTGTCAATTAAAGCTGTATAGAAACGGGATTTAAGAATTCCTGCATTCGCCTCGCTCATTATTCTACACTTTTAAAAGATATTTTTCACTTGTGATTATCAATGATTATCAACTTTATTTTTGAATATTATTTTTGCACAGAATTTGCTCCTATTCTAAAATAAAATTCTCGCACTAATAATGTGTCCAGATGAGTCGTAAACAAAATGAAGATAGTAGCTCAAAAGAGTACAAAATACCAAACACAGAACGTTTCGGATCAAAATCCATCTTCAGGCAATACCAAAAACAATAAAAACATAAATAAATCGCATAAAGACAAGATAGATGGCAGACAAACATTTGGCACAGTGATCTATTTATTTTTTACTGTTATTGTTATTGGCCAAACACGGGCTCAAAACCCTTTCGTGTTGATATTTCGTTCTCTTTTGAAGCTGTTATACTTCTGTTTTGTTTATTTCTTTTACAATCCACACCTTCTAGAAGCTTAGATCACTTTTTCCTGGCGAGTCTCGTGGTACAGTGAAATCCGGATACAACGAATTAGGATTCGATTAGCATTCAGATCCAATGAAGTGATGAAGACATGATAAATCCCCGTTTAAAAAAATAGTGAAACAACCAATTATCAATGGTAGCCCGCATTCAACGACAGTTTTGATTCAACCACAATTGTTCGCCAACTTCACCGATTAAAAAACAAAAAAACAAAAAACAAAACAAAACACTGAGGCGGATTTTCTCGTACCCTCCCCTCCCCCCTTATATACCCTTCAGAAAATGCAACTGGCTCATAATTCACACTTAATATTCATTTATTCACGGAGATTTAACAAGCTAGCCTAAGGAAGGGAAAGGTATGTTTCCTATGACATCGACCTGTCTTGCCACTCAAGTTTACAGTCAGCGACAGACAATAAACTTTTCTATTTCATTCTAATTATTTTGGGAACAAACTCAGACTTCTTGCATTGAGCATGAGTTGTTTAAAAATCCCTTGTTATATTATGAACCCAACGCGTATCAAAATATGAGAAAATCTACTTGTTTGACGAAATCCAATTTTCAGTCCTGACGAGCACGTCTCATCTGGATTGAAAAAAATTGGAGCAGGCGCTGGTAATATTCTCAAAAGTTTTGTAAGAAACAGTGCAAGACAACACTCTACCTGGTACTGTTGCATTTACAAATTTTCATATTTACATGCCGGCTGCACTGCATCGAAAATCTACTCTTAAAAACAATCGAATTCTTGTTTTTGTTGTTGTTTTTTTTATCATGAGGAAACAATACTTGGCGCCTTTCGACAATAGTTCTTGGTGTGCTGTTTCAATTCGTTCTTCAGGACAAACCTTTTGCCACAAATGGTGCACAGAAATGGACGCTGTCCTCGGTGTCTCTTCAGGTGATCCGACAAATGGACTTTTTGCCGAAAAGCTTTCCCACACTCTGCACATCTAAATGATTCAAAGAAGACAAAAATATAAAGCTTTTGAAATCATTTTAGATTTTATTGTTAGGACACTAAGTCATTCTAAGAAGAAGATACAATTGGGGAAAGAGAATATAATGAGATAAAATGGCATAGATTAGTAATCGTAATAGTCGTAATAGCAGATGTAGTAGTAGTAGTAGTAGTAGTAGTAGTAGTAGTAGTAGTAGTAGTAGTAGTAGTAGTAGTAGTAGTAGTAGTAGTAGTAGTAGTAGTAGCCGTAGTAGTAGTAGTATGATGATGATAATGATGATGATGATGATGATGATGATGATGATGATGATGATGAAAATAATAATGCAGTTGATAATCATTAAGGTGGTCAAGTGGGCGTTGTAAGGACGGTAACATAACCTCTCTACTACACTCAAGTCAGCGACAGTCAGAGCCTAAGCGCTAATGAAAACGTTCCCTGATATAAACGTGAAATAAACACATACACACACACACACACACACACACACACAGAGAGAGAGAGAGAGAGAGAGAGAGAGAGAGAGAGAGAAAGAAAGAAAGAAACCGAAAGAGAGAGAGAGAGAGAGAGAGAGAGAGAGAGAGAGAGAGAGAGAGAGGGGGGGGGGAAGGGGCGTGGCTAATTGGTGTATGTATGCGCATGCGCATGTGTATGTGTGTGTGTGTGTGTGTGTGTGTGTGTGTGTGCATACATGTATGTTATCATGAGATTAGAAAGTGTGATTAGGACTCAAAATAAAATATGTATGTATCATTTATTATGCATGTAACTGTTGCAAATATTTATTTCTTACAAACAGAGAGGAAAGAACGGATGAAGAGAGAGAGAGAGAGAGAGAGAGAGAGAGAGAGAGAGAGAGAGAGAGAGAGAGAGAGAGAGGGGGGGGGGGAGGAGGACACAATCCCTATCTTTAGGGGAAGAAAGTGAGAGAAAGGGAGAAAGAAGGAAAGAGAAAAAAAGAAATAAAAGAAGAGAAAGATAATAAAGAGGAGACAACAAATTGAAGAGTGGGGAAGAGAGAAAATAATAGAGAGGGGGAGAGGGGAAGACACACACACACACACACAGAGAGAGAGAGAGAGAGAGAGAGAGAGAGAGAGAGAGAGAGAGAGAGAGAGAGAGAGTATGATGGTGCCGGTGATTACGATTTTACTCGTGAGCATATTATGTGTGAGTGTGTATGTATATGTCCATATAATATGTAATGTATGCTCTTTATAATATTGTATTGTTATAAATGTGTGACCTAATGACAAATTGCCCCTATTTTGAGGATAATAAAGACATTATTTGCCCATTTTCTATGCTTTGGTTTTCAAAATCATTCTTACTTGGATATGACACGAGAAACAAGGTAATGTTAAGTTTCTAACACCTTTCTTAGTTGAGTATTCAGCAACAGAATTAATCAGAATTTATATGTCTAGTACTATAAATTTTAAGTTGAGTGTCTCTAAATCAAAATATTCCACGCAGGGCCCAAGGGAAGCCAAATGGAACAAATGATAACAAAACCACAGTCACATGTAAATGAAAAATTATGTTGGGGGTATAGAAAGCGATGATGTAGACACATGAAGAAACCGTCCGTCGACAGAGTCCAACATTCTTCACCTTCAGGGGATTTACAACCACCCCATATAACGGTGTTTTAAAATACCAAAACATCGAAAAACACAATATTTCTGCAAAACTGGTAGATTAAATGAGAATTGAACTGAGAGGCAACTCAATACCGTTCCACCCACTTCGTCTTTGTCAAAAGGAAAGAATATTCTTTTTCTTGACTTGTTCCTTGTAACAAAGACATAGAGACGTAGACATAATATTCTCATTCTGATGTCAAACTTAAAACGGTTATATTTTATTTCTTATCGTTGGATTGTGGTAGGGTTATTATGAGATGCTCAGAAGATTTAAACTATATAAAAAAGTGGGTTACCGGGAAGAAACTGGTACCAAGCCGAATTTAACATATTTGGTTGCACATTTCATGTTGATTATCATACTAAAAATCTACCGAAATCCGATCGCGAGAAAACAAGTCAATGATGGATGTCGATATACCCCTCTAAAGCTTTGTGACAGTCAGTTTTCGGCAATTGTTCTGTAATTTATTAATATATAAATATATGTATATATGTATATATATATATATATATATATATATATATATATATATATATATATATATATATATATATATATATATATATATCACGGATTACTATACTGGTTCAGTATAGTTGTCCTTGATATATATATATATATATATATATATATATATATATATATATATATATATATATATATATATATATATATATATATATTATGCGTGTGTTTGCATATTGGTTGATGCAACATATCAAAGTACCAAAAGTGCCTTAGTTTTGCTTATATTTCTGTTTTAAAAAATGAAAAATATCAAAATCAGCCTATAATTTTTCTGCTATTTCATTCTTAGATTCACATATTTTCATTCGAACTGAATAAAACGTGGACATTCTGGGATTTGTTACGCTTTTTAAAACATTCCACTCTACTCAGCTTTAATATAAGCAAAAATGTTTACATCTAGGACCTATAATTTTTATGCAAGGGTCTCAGAAGCTACCCCTACCCCATAAAATGCGGAAATCAAGCAAAATTGGAAATTGGAGCTTAATGATGTCATTGCTTTGAGGACTATCTTGTGCATTTTATAAGTTTTATCAAATCACTTTTAATATGTCAAATTAATGTCATCGTAGGCCTGTGAAAAGTGTAAAATAGCATATCTATCCATATTCTATGAGTTTCGATTTTTTAAATCCTTTAATTTTATTCTAATTAGAAAAATACAATGAATACAAAGTAAGTAATTTTATGATTTTAATATACTTTTAGAGGATTCAGCAACAAAATATACCAGCGTTAATACATCTAGTACCATGCGTTTTAGTAGAGTGTCTCTCAAGCTATTCCTACACTCCCCCCTCCCCCTCCCCCGTAATTCTTTTTTTTTTTTTTGCAAAAGATTATTCTATAGTTAAATCGTGTTTCCACTAAAGCCAAATAGCTACAAAAATTCATTGGGGTGAACTAGATTCTGGTGTAGAAACTTGACTTGCACATTAAATTAATCAGGAATAGAAAATATTCATTTTTTGCTCTCTCTCTCTCTCTCTCTCTCTCTCTCTCTCTCTCTCTCTCTCTCTCTCTCTCTCTCTCTCTCTCTCTCCCCCCCCCCCTCCACCCCCAGATTCAATAAATCGCCTAAGAGACTAAATTTTGAAAATTGACATTTGAAATTAATTTTCATTGCCTATTTACACGTCTGAAATATGTTTGTTTTATAAAAAGAAAAGAAAATTAGAACTGTTACCAATCAAAATGTCCTCTGAAAAATGGCTTTGGAAAGATAAATATCCACTGACAAGTTATTATTATAATATGGATTTATGGGTGGAGTTTTCCTGAGGGCATGGAAGTGGGAGCATTGGCTGCCTTGGTCAATTGTTTCTAAACTAGTCCATAACCTCACTATCTCTTCATTCCCTTATTCCTATATCAATTTAGTTTTTTTATGTGGGTCAGTGTCTTTGGTTTGTTATGAGACCACATGATTTTGCCTGGGTCCTGTCTGAAGTCTTTTGCAAGAAGGGTGACAGATGGATTAATCTCTTTATGAGAGGTGATTTTCTCTTGTAAATCATTTCTATATTGTTTGATGATCGAATTGATATTGATAAACATTTTCAGCCCCTATTGGCGCGATCCTTTGCAAATGTCAGTGTACAACTTTTGAGTGATGGCAAACTACACAGAGATGTCTTGCTCTTGCATAGACAGTACTTCTGATCCTGTTTGAGTTAGCCCTTTCTGCCTTACGTACTTTCTTTTGGATGCCAAGAAGTGCATCGCTGTTACTTTTCAATGGCCCTGAATTTCAAATAAATTTGCGCTTTGTAAACCCAAATCAAAATTTTAAATCCTAGAACTTGTTTAAACAATTTATTACTGACAAACATTATATTTTAATTTCACCAGTACATTGGTTTAAAATTTGGTCGATATCATTTTGTGTTTGGTAAACACTGAAATAGTGTAAGTATTAAGAATCATAAGCATAAGATCATCACACAATGGCCAAGGAGTTCAATGTATAATTTCAAAATGGCAGTGCTTTAAAAAAAAAACCAAACAGCATTCCTGTCAAGCAAGGGAAGCAAAATGCTGTTTAGGGAATTACAATGCGATGCTCTAGAAGAAACTGATCATCATATTAAATACAGCCAGGTTGATGTTGACAGTATCAGTAATGTTTTAAAATGTAACACCTGGCTGGAATATTGAATGTGAATGCAGCTCAAAACATGTAGTAGTTTTACTGATTTACTACTGGGGAATTGAAATTGCTGATATATTTTCTGCTCAAAGTCTAAAAAGACAACCAACATTGTGCTCAATTGAAGCATTGCACCTATCACAGCAAGGTAGGGTGTGGCACAACATACATTATAATATTATTGTCTAGGGAAAACAAGTACTATGATCATTTCGGAAAGTTTAGAGACAGATCTTCACTACAGAGACAGACCTGATTCCATGTTAAATGATTTGCATGAAAGAGATCTCGATGTTGTGTGATTATAATGGCTCGGTGATGTGGTGTCACATCTTGTCACACATTTTATGGTGTTGAATGCCATGATCAGCAAATTAGGACTCCACAACCATCGACAAAGATATGAACGGATATTGGCAGTGACGATACTGCAAGATTGCTTGTACAAAATAAAAGCCTATTAGCTCATTTCCATTGCATGAAAAAATATTGGTTCAAGTGGCCTGCTGGAAAGACAAATGAAGCATTTTGAAGCCCATTGAACATGATGAAGCCGTGAAAATACGTTATATACTATTCATGTTTATTTGTCACTATTTATTATGGTCAAATGAGATAATTTGTTGAAAATAATCTTCATTATTTAATACCGATTTTCATCAATTAAGCCTCAAAATTTGTTTTCTCTAATTCAGTCACCTTGGTCTTCTGATAACGCTGTCATGATTGAAGAAGGTTTTCGAGATTTGCTACACTTTGAAGTCATTTGAGTGCCAGTTAACAGAGAAGGGTAAAATAGTCAAAATATTTATATCTAGCTAGTATTACATGTGCGAAAGAAAGGCATAAGACAAAGGGGACTAGTTCACTAGAAATCAGATGCAGATCCAAGAGTATTATATAATATATCCTTGTAGCTTGTCTGAAATCACCTGGAAGTCCCACGCTGACAATGGGAATACAAAAGGGATACACTAACTTAGTGACAAAGAGGGCTACAAAATAAGCATTATATCAAAACCTATCTATTACAATCTATAATGGAGATGTGATCTGCAAAGGAAAAATAATCATCTTTCACAAAAATATAAATACATCTGTTTCCCTCTCTGGAAAAGGCCCATGCGAAACCAAATGGCACCATTCTAAAAGAGAGAAAAAAAGACAGATTCACATGGAAGGGAAAAATGATTTTGCGGGATTGAATAGCAAGGCCGTAGACAGATGAAGAAATGTCTGTCACCAGGGCCTAACATTCCCCCACCATTAGGAGATTCCACCCATCCCATATAACAGTGTTTTAAAATGCCAAAACATCAAAAAGTATACATTTGAGAGAGAGAGAGAGAGAGAGAGAGAGAGAGAGAGAGAGAGAGAGAGAGAGAGAGAGAGAGAGAGAGAGAAAGAAAGAGAGAGAGAGAGAGAGGAGATAGATAGATAGATATAGAGAGAGAGAGAGAGAGAGAGAGAGAGAGAAAGAGATAGATAGATAGAGAGAGAGAGAGAGAGAGAGAGAGAGAGAGAGAGAGTCTTTATTGTAGAACATCAATTGATTGGAGCGTAGGATTTGAACTTCTTACCTATAAGGTCGAACCTCAGTGTGAGTCATTTCATGACGTTTAAGTTGGTGCCTGGCATTGAAACACTTTCCACAGCCCTGGCACGGGAAAGGTCCTTTACTCTTTGCAGCTTGTACAGTTGTGGAAGAAGTGGGTAGTCTTGACTTGGTCACTAATTGGAGTGAGGGTGCCGAGCACTCTTCGTCAATGTTCTTCGAAAAAAAGCGCGACCTTCTTTCTGTTGTCGAATTTGATACCAACGGAATGACTGTAGTTGGAAGATGAGAATTGTCCGTTTCATTACCTTTGCTATCATTGATATAGTTATTCGGTGAAATAGCTTTGAATTGACTTACTCCTCCCAAGAGACTATGAAGAATGTTGCTGCCTTGCAAGAAATAAGCACTATTTTCAGTTGGAGACGGCTGATGAGTTGATATCTCTTTACTGCTATGACTTGCACAAATGCCCGTGGATATAGAATCAAAATGAATTGGCGTTTGTGTTTGCGCCGATGATTCTTTTCCGTCATTAGAGCTGGGAATGAACGACGACTGTTTGAAACTATTACTTGTCGCCAAGATATTTGAGTTGTCCTCAGTACGACGTTGGAGTTGTTCTTTCAGACGAATGGTTTGAACGAAATTTGTTGAGGAAATACGAACGTTTGAAATACCATACAACGGTGAGGTGTTTGAAGTCCAAGATCCCGGGACCGATGTTACTGCAACATGGTTTAAATTGCACATGCTAGATAGGTTATCGTTTGTTACAGTGCTAGAATGTGGACTCTGTGAAATGCTGTAAGTGACTGGATCGTTACCGACACACGGACGGTGATAATTTGCAGATAAACTCCTGTTTGAATCTGTGTCTATCTTTTGGTCTTTGTAATGATGTCTGGGGGCTGTTTTTGAGCTCTCATTTGTTTCAACGTCACATGGGTCTGGTAAAGCTGTTGGGGCGACCTTTTTGGAGCAGAAAATCAATGATTGGGCAGTAGATGGTCTAACAAGTTGTTCTAACCACGGTTTGAATTCTGTATACAAATCCTCGGCGGAACGCTGTTTATTTCTCATGACCTGAGCGTCTTTACAGACGGCAAGACCCAGTTCTTTCAATTGTGCCTCTGTGACGCTTGAGTCTGAGTTTATATCAGTTGCTTGATTTTGATGTCTTTTCAAAATGTTTTGAAATTCATTAAAATAAGTTGATCCAGATATGCGGGTGCTGTCCATTTTCGAGGAGTCCAGCCTATTTTCTGTCATTAGAGCTAAATCGCAGAAAACCTCCAGGTTGGATCGGAAAACGTTTTTTGACAGATTTTGGAAACCTTCCGACCTGTCTTTGATTTGACTGACCGTCGTGTTAGTTGTTTGATATTCAGAATAATATCCAGAACAGTTATCGGAAGAGTTTTGAATATAGTTTAAGTCACACGAAGGCATAGAACAAGAGTTGGAGTCTTTATTGCAGCAACTGGGGTCGTTTGAGCATTTGCTGTTAGACGCCTTGGATTTTTCAACAAGCCCAACATGGTACAAAAATCGATTCACATTTGATTCTGTAATTCTTTCATCTCGTTCCTCGTCTCTAACTGATACTGAGTTCACTTTACATTTGTTTTTCTCATAACTTTGACCAACTTCCACAGGATCGTTTGCCATTTCGCAAAGGTCATGATGTATATTAACTGGACATTCAGTAGTGTTAAATAGTCCTCCTTCCTCAAAATTTCCATTCCTTGCTAAAACATCCAAATCAACATTGACTTTAGAAATCGACAAGTTTGGAACGAAGTATTGTAAAGCTGAGTGACTGTTTTTGTCATTTATGTCAGATAAAGCATCTTGTACTGCATCTGCATTCTTTTGGTAGGTATTTGGCTCATCATCGTTAACAGGTGTAATATCTCTCCTGGTGTGATTCTCTTTTTCTTTATCCAAAGGCTGAGATTGGTTATTTATTTTTACATGGTCGCTCTTTTTAGTTTGATTGTTTCTAAGAATGCGACTCCCGTTTGAAACTGTTGGGTTATCGTCTCTATATGAAGAATAATTTGATCGAACCGTTTGAGCATCTTGGTCATTGTGAAAATAGCTAACTTGCGGATTTAAGACAACTTTTTCACTATGTACAGTTTCAGAGGATAATCTGTTTATTCTCTCATAATGAGAGTGACTTGCTACATTTCCAGATGATCCCCGTTTGAGGTCTCGGTCCAACAACTTTAGCAGATCCCCGTGCTTCCTTTTAACATGCCTTATCAAATAGACTCTCTCTGAAAATGGCTTCGAACAGATCTTACAAGTGCTTTCAGTGCTAGCATTAGATGCTCGAGATCGCCTCTGGCGTGCAGTACGAGATATGAAATTGTCAACGTCCTTTTCGTTATGCTCTTTCTTAATGTGTTGTTTAATAGAGCCCAGATAGTAATGGCGTTTATCACAAATGGTACAATGAAATAACATGTTTTCTGATATACAGGCTTCATACTCGATGTGCTTTGCAAGTGCAGTGCTGTCAATGAAACCCACGTTACATCGCTTACATTGAAAAGGACGACTGCCTGTATGCTTCCTCATGTGGACTTTCAAGTGAACATTTTGAGTAAATTCCTTTTGGCAAACTTCACATTTAAAAGGTTTATTGCCTGTGTGAACTTTTGAGTGTTTTGCAAGAGTCTCTTTTCTCATAAATACTTTCGAGCAAACGGCGCAAGTGTATGACGGTCGCCCACTCGCCAAATGTTCTTTAAGTTTGGACTTGTGGAATTCTGCAAATTTTTCCGGAGCTTGGTGTGTTAGCTTGTGCTTTGCCAAGTTATGTTTGTAGGTGAATGACCGTGAGCATACTTGACAGCTGTAGGGCTGAACATGCAAACGTTGTCGGACTTCTACGTGGGAATCCAAATGTCTATTTAGTCCTTGAGCAGTGGCAAATTTGTCTGTGCAATATGGACAGTCGTAACCTGTATGTTGAACCTCCGCGCCATCAGTACCTTTGCCAACGATATCATTCGCATCATCTGGTCTTCCTTTATCACCAAAAACTTTATTAGAACGGTGCGTCTTTAAATGGTTATTGAAAGAGGAACGGCAATGAAAGATCACACCACAAATGTTACACAGGAATTTCCTTCTATTCTTCTCGTGGTTTGCCTCATGTTCATTTCGATGACCTGTCTGCTTAAACCCTTTGCCGCAGACTTTACACGTATAGGGCCGTATATCAGTATGGGACTGGACATGTCGTTTGAGTCTATAGAGAGTTTTGAATACTTTATTGCATACGTTACATGACAATTCCTTCTCAGAATACACTTTTTTCGGCCTCCCTGGGCATTTGTGAGGACTGGATGAATTTAACTTATTACCTACATTGCTACTGCTTTTATTATCCTTTTGTGGTTTTGATTTTTCGCGAAGATGGACAATTTCATGGCCATGAAGATGTGCTTTTTGTTTGAATCTTTTACCACAGGTGTTACATTGGTGTGGTCGGTTTTCTGTATGAGACAAGAGATGTCGTTTTAGATGATAATTGCCATGAAAGACCTTTTTGCAGTAGTGGCAACTCAAAGTTTTATTATTGTTTTCATTGAGTTGTTTTTGACCTTTGCTATTTTGAAGCTTTCGTTGGCGCTTTAGCTTGATCCCTCCAAATCTCAATTCTTCCTCTTTATCCTCTTCGTCTAAGATTAAGTCATTATCACTTTCGGAATCTTCTGACTTGTCACCATCCCGTTTTTCGGGTAACCAGTCCTCATCGGATGTATTATTTTCATTGAATAAAGCATTATCTCCCAATTCATCCTCTTGGTCAAGTTTGAGTCTTGTGGGGTCCACATAATCTTTACCACTCGACATTTTAGGCATTACCATTTCTTGTGCACGGCCTTTCCAACAGTTTTCATCATTCCCACCAACCACAGTGTGAAAATCGGCTATCATTCCATCCGCATTGTATCCTTTCGAGGGTGCATCAGTGAAAGACTTTTTGCTTTCAGTTTTTGAATGTTTTTGCTTCAACTCTGGGCTTCCAATTGCTTGATTCTTATCCGTATTTTTTCGTAACTCGTGACCAAAAACAGACGAACCTTGTTTTTCTGGATATCTGATGCCTGTGATATTTTCCTTTCTTTGAATATTGGAATCCAAATCTAGTGGCTCTGATCCAGTTGGAGCTCCATCTGTCGATTTTATGATAGATGTGGCTTCCAAATCAAAAACCATAATGTTGAATGACTCTTTTGATGAGGTAGAGACATCATGAATTGACTGGTCTCGGTTGGAAATTGAAGAAGGATTGGTAGATGCAATGTCGGGCGCGTGTCGCCTGTCTTTGGTCGGATGGGAAGATACAGCAGCGACTAATGGGTTGAATGACGGCTGTTGAAACAAGGACATGAAAGGAAGTTGTTGAAGAAACATTGTATGAGGGGTGAGAACTAACATTTTATTGTTACTGGTTTTGTTGCTGTTTCCAGAAAATACGCTGGGACTGAAAGGGCAATGAAAATATCCAGCCGGATTTGGTTTAACCCATGTCTGATAAACACAAGAATTCTCAAAGGATGTACTAAAATATTGTTGAGGGCTGGTCACCAAATTTTGCAGGCAATATTGGGAATCATTTGACGATTTGAATGATTCTCTGATATCATTTTCTTTTCTGAAACTCATAAAATTATTTGCGAAGAATGGAACTGGATATTCTGAAGAACTTTGAATACTGTTTGAAGCTGGCGTAGTACTTATGGAATTGTTTGTGAAATAAGGTTGAGAGTTTTGATAAGCAACCTGCTGCTTTTGAACAGGTAAAACTGTTTGGAAAGTGTTAAATGTTGAGGAATTATTGTATTGGGAGATGATGGGGATTGGATGAAATATTTTTGATCCTGGTTGAAGTGCGAGGTTTGAATTTCTTATGATAGATGAACTTGAGGCAATGTCAACTTGCCCAGCAGTTCTGAAATGTTGCAATGATTGGGTATTTAGTTGTATTTTGCTCGTATCAGTTATTTTAAGATTCATTAATGGATCTTTGTTTTCGTTGTTATCCATTTCTTGAATGTCTTCTCTTTTGGAGAGTATTTCTGACTTGGATATTCTAACGTCTTTCAAATTCAAATCTCTATTTTTATCCTCATTCTCATTGTCGTTCATATGTCTTACTTTATTATTACGGCGAGTATTATATGGCGACATTTGATTTTCTGCATCAGTATTACTACATTCGCGCTGTTTGTTCTTCGAAGTGGAAAGTCCTCGACTAATTATTATATCTCCAGATACAATTTTCTCACCACTTACAGATACCATTGATGAGTCGAAAGGAATAGAGTCAACGTTGTGAAAAGACACTGGTTTGATTTGAAATGCTTCTGATTGCTGCCTGATCACATTCGAGTTATTCAGATAATGTGAATCTGGATCTCCACCCGGATTTTTTTCAATTTCGTCCTTTAAATCAATGCCATCACTTTGGTCAGGATTTTGTCCAAATTCGTGAATACTAGGCCCTAACTCACACCAAGCGTCAACGCTGTAGTTTTGTAAAATTTCTTCCTTTATTTCACTGGAGTGCCTTGTGAAATCCGCTTCCTGTGTATATTTCTCTAAATCTTTGTGCGGAGTACTATTTAGTGATGCTATTTCATTGTTGATATCAGAACTCACAGTTGAAAAACATGCGTTTTCTGGGCCACGAGTGTTCTGAAATGGAGTGCCTGCAGTAGCCTCGGAACAAGATAAGGAAGACATACTATAATTATTTTCATTTTGCACTTGGTTCGTTTTGCTGTCCATTATCTTTCAGTTCTTTCAAACGATTATTGTGGGTTGAATCATAAAGGAAATAGCATTAAACCTCATCTGTCAAAATGATAATATAAAAAAAATGGATGAGAGATATGGATATTGTGACTAAATTATATCTGTGGGCAGACAGTATTTTCAAAATTCATAAGGTTTCTTTAAACTTTATTTTTTAGACTTTTCAGCCAGTAAAAACATTAGGAGATTTTGAATAGTTCGTCTATCTGCTTGACAGACTGTATGTATAATGCATGCAAGGGTTGTGTTATATATGTATGTATGTGCGTACGTACGTCTGTCTGTATGTATGTATGTATGTATGTATGTATGTATGTATGTATGTATGTATGTATGTATGTATGTATGTATGTATGTATGTATGTATGTATGTATGTATGTATGTATGTATGTATGTATGTATGTATGTGTATGTACAAGCTGATAGTGACGTCAGTTGTTCTTTTAAGTCCCCAAAATGTTTTCAAAACTTCCTTAAGAGTGTGAGACTGAATGAGATAGCTGCCCATTTCAATGAACTGGCGTCTCAATGAAGAATTGTTAGAGAAGCCACTGGGGGAAACCACGCTCTCTCCTCCAGTTCCATATCCAATCATAAGTTCCCTGACGAAATTAGAACGTTTGCTATAAAATGCCGCTTGCAACTTCTCGAGTGCGACAGTGTACTTCATACATATTACCCATTGTCATACTCCAAAGGCTGCAAGATCTGTAATCATCCGTCAGATACGGTATCTCACGTTGTAAACGGATGTACAAAATTCAAATTAATATATCAAAAACGACACAATAGAATTGTTGACATTATTTTTGACAAAATACTTAAAAACGACACTACTCAAATTTTCAAAGACACATTCATCAGACCAAGTTTTTTCGAAAGTGACAAATCCTCAGTTAATACTAACGGTAATCGACCGGACATTTTAAAAATCAACAAAGAAATGAAAACAGCCCAA
>NC_088369.1:28570549-28603049 GCF_034508935.2 Berghia stephanieae | reverse complement strand
CTATGTGGTATTGTGGTATGACACGCGCTTTCTGATCGGAAAATCCTGGGTTCGAGCCTCGCTCGACGCATAGTTGAGTCCTTGAGAAAAGGCTCTTTACTCACATTCTCTAACATTACTCAGGTGTGAAATGCGTTAACAGCATGGTCTCTGTTGGAAAAAAGTGTAATTTCACAAAAAGGCGTCATGTCTCTTTCTACATGTTACGTGTTATTGTTAGGCAGGGACCTAGGTGTTCTAAGAACTCAGTACACAGCGTCAGCGACCCTTTGTAAAGCGATTAGAGCACGTTTAGTGGATATTACGTTTTATAAAAGCTCAAATTTTTTTTTTTTTAAATAATGTTGTTGAATGCTGGTCAACTCACCCTCGTTTTCACAGCAAATGAAAAAAGAGATAAATCGATTAATAAAGATGCATCTATCAATTAAAGACCAAAAAAAAAAAAATCAATTCTCGAGCAAAGTGCGTTCACTGGAAATAATATTTCAGCGAACGCCGAAATGGCCAAATGTGAGATAACGATTATGGCATTATTCGGTCGTACACTGACAAAACGCCATTTGTTTTGGGTTTTTTTTCTTTTCTTTTAAATGTCAAATGAGATTAATTCAGATGATTCTCTACATGTCATAAATTCTTTAACATGAAACTTAATGAAGTCAAGTGTTGAAGAATTTTTGACAAAATGAAGGTCATTTAAACTCATCGATATCTAACGTAAAAATTTATTGTCAAAATGAATGAAAGCCGTTTTGTCAGTGTACTGCAGCATTCGTCAATTGACCCTCGGTGATCGTCCTTGAGGGGATTTAGCCTACGAGATTGTAACTTGTATGCAAAATGCCCTCTCGAAGAAGTGCACCTTTATTCTTAGCCAATGTAATAATCGCTCATAATTACATTCTGATATTCGCATAATGGATATATATTGAGCTTGAAGTTTGGCTTTTAGACATGCCATTGCTCAAAATATATAATCTTAAATGAAAATCTTAAATGAAATGGGGTTTTTAAAATCGACCAAGATAACTAAGAATATAAAATATATAAATACACAATTTACCGCACAGCTCAAATGCCCGTGTCGAATCGTCAGACAAAAATATTTTGATCAAGTCGTCAAGTTTTACGAAAATGAAAACTTATGCAAATGTATTGATATTGATATACTTTAATCGTTTACTTACCGTTTAGTATTATTCTTTTCATTTTCTTCGTGTCAAAGACACCGAGAAGTCGAGTCATCTGTTGAGAGTGCCAAGGAACGAGATTTTTCGTTGCCTTGAAAACCCATCTCGTAATGAATAACAATATTTTGATGCAACAACGGTGTATTGGTGCGCATTTCTGCCGAGGCGTGAACTTGAAAAAAGAAAAAGAGGACCAAGGAGTGGTCGAATCCTGTAATTGGGAACTAGTTTTGACGAAACCTTATTTTCTTCCCGATTATACAGGTTTTTCGGTTTTACGTTTACGTCCGAAAGAAACACATTATGCTATTGATTCATTTTTCAAATAACTTCTTTAGTCACTTCAGCATTCTTAGGAGCATAGATAATCCAGCAGATAACTGTCATGTAATACGATTCAATTATAAGTCAAAGTTAAAAAGGGGATTAAAAATAAGTTTGCCAAAGAAAAGACAAAAAGGAGCGCGCGAAAGCAAGTTCTCCTGATTACAGTCCAATGCTTTGACCACCTGACTAGGGTAGACGGGGATGAAAAGTCACAAATATACTAAAGTGTTCAGTGCGGTTTTTTTTTTGGTAATGGCTTTTTATCCAAGCATTGTGTGTCATATCAGTATATGTCCTAACCCTTCTTCTTATTTTCTGGACAGTTTGAGCATCGTTTATCCATAATTTGATGGTCTTCTTAAAGCTGGTAGAGTTTTGACTTTTCACCCCGGCCCTGGGTTAAAAGTCGCATATGCTGGGGTAAACAGTCAAAAGGAATTTAAAAACAAAATATATTCATATTTAAAAGTAAAAAGGTATATTTTAGATGTATACATTGCCTCACATATAAACAGAACATCACATCAGAAGGGCACTAAAGATTTATTTTGCGAATCTAACAATATTTTCTTTGAAGATATAGCCATCTCTGGTACGATTCGTTCCAGAAACCTCTTTTTTTGTTTTTTGTTTTGTAAGTTTCCGAATTATTTGCTTCTTTGACACTGTCCACATTTCATCCTGGTGGTAATTGAAACATCTATTGTACACCGTTTCACTCCTGCGAAAGAACTCTACCTCTACGTCCCCCTCATTGTCCATCATTTTCTTTACGACTTCTGTAAAAATTGAAGGAATTTTCTTCTCGTCGCACATCACAAATACAAAATCACCTGGTTGCAAAAGTGCAATTCGTTGTCTGGCATGGCTGGTGATGATGCAGTCAGTGAAACGAAGTAACCATCCTCTTCATCTAGCTCATCATCACTAATGTCATCTACTTGTGAATCTTTTGCCTTTTTTTTTCGAATGCAAGATTGGCACCTTCATCATTGTCAGAATCATGCAATAAGGTAAGGACAAGGAAGGACCAGCATCTGCAGCACTGACAATGACAGAAGGGGATGGTTTACGTGTTTTTTTTCTTCAGGTGTGAGTGTAAAAGTTGTTCATGTTACGGCCTTCCCTTTTCTTGATCCCTCTTTTCGTACTCCCACTTTTGGAAATGGGCGAATGCCTCTTGGTGAAATTTGAACTGGAGTGTTACTGAAATGTCTGAACTTGACGTTGAAGGCACTGAGTCAATACTTGTTTATGGCAAAGGTCAGTCTATGGAGTATGTCGGACGTAATAACGTAATTCCTCGTTTTATTATTATCATATACACCCGGAAGGCTACAATTGAAAGCAAAGTAGGCTACAAACAACAATTGTTTTAAATACATATTTGGGGTGGGGGAGGAAGGGTTCAAATATTGTTAACAAAATTCACATTTGAGTAATATGGATAAGACGCTAGCACTTATCATTACCTCACTTGACCCAGGCGAGAATGCTTAATTTGTTGCAATTGGTTTTCATAAAATGCCCGGCCGGACATCAATAGCGTGTATTGTATGACATGGTGTAACTGAATTCAAAGAATTGGTCAACAAAGTCCAGTTGGAGGTGTAAGCCAACGAAATCACATTTACCATAGGAGATAAATAATGTATTCCATACGTAGTGTTTGGGAATAAATGAAACACTTATGACGGAAACTGAACATGGTAAAACCTGGAAATGTATATTGTGCACATTCACTATTTCTAAAGTTATCATTTGAGCTAATCAAATCTCAAATTCCGTTTGTCGTTGTTAACTATTTTCAAACAATTAAACTCTAGCACAACGACGGAGAACCGATACAAAATGCAATACAAAATTAGGATCTAACCAACCATCTTAGATTTAAAGCCACTGACAAAAACACCCATGGCGGGCAGATACATGCTTGCTTTTGTCATTTAAAGAAAAAATCCATACTTTCTTCTTAATAATTTTTTTTTTTGTGCTGTCCGATTCAGAGGATCTGATGAAAAAAAAAAGTCTATTGCTTCATGGAAAATGAATGAAATTATATGCTTGACATAAATATCAATAGAAAATGAAATGCAAGCTTCAATTGAATAAAACAAGACAGATAAAGTTGACGTTTCGGGTTTTCCCTTTATCAACAAATCACGATGAATGAAACATTAAAGACGAGAGATCATGTTTTGTTGATAAAGGGAAAACCCAAAAACCTCCACATTATCTGTCATCGTTGATTAAATTGAAGCTTCCATTTAATATCCTATTATTATTTATTTCTTCGAGATTCAAGCAGCAACATTTTCAATAGAGCAGTAAAGTTAGGTGCCCCAAACGTAAACAAAGGTCGAGAAGCACGTGGCAAACCACATGTTCCTGTCTTGACAGCTCACGTTCCAATGTAAATAATAGAAAAAAATAACCTTTAAAATTTGGCTGTTAGGTGGCAAAAGAAACACATATTCATAAATACTCGATCATGCATCAAATAATGTCTAGATATGGATATTTTATGGAACAAAAGGTAAAATTTTCTAAAATTTATCAAAAGTTACAGTCTATCTATTTTTAGACCAGAGCAAATTATTGCGCTGGTGTGAACAAAACGAGAATTATTCGTAGCCTGATTTTCATAATAATTTAGCCTTATATTATTATTTCTGCAACTGTTAGATTTTATGTAAACATATTTTCAATACTGAAAGTGTATTGCCTACAACTCAAACTACAAAATTGGGAGACCTATATTGTGCGTAAATTATTCCGGTCCCTAACGGAAATCACTAGCAACTTGTTATTGTTTACGTTTGGGGCACCTAACTTTACTGCTCTATACAATTGACATTATAACAGTAAATACGATTATTAAAAACAATGATTACTTCTGACTTTTTAATTAATCAGGCCCTCAGATTAACCGGATACCCATTTTTGAGGTTTCGAAACCAGGTGTCAACATGTCAAAATAAGTAGGTCAATGCCACTGGGGCTGGGACATTCTCCGAAGACTCGCCTTGTCTCCTAACCTTGATCAATTATTGCCTTGCTGCAGCTGATGAGTGTTGCCAACGTGATGAGCTAGTCAGCTGTGTCGGTTGACGTCACACGTACCTACGTATCTGTGACCCATCGCATGGCCTAAATCTCGTATGTCGGAATAAACTAGACGAAAAAACTCGAGGTTAAAGTCAAAACGATCAGAATGAGTAAATTGTCGTTTAAAAGTTTAGAAACAAAACTCTACAATAAAGGAATTTATTTTTACTCAAATTGTTTGATGCTAGGCGTTTAGGTAAAATACTCACAAAACCCATCGGCCGGACATTGCGTACTGACACACACAACTATGTGTAGCCTTAAAGTTTATAGTCTGATTGATCTAGTTTAGTGAGAACTAATAATTGAAATGGCTGTCTAAAAACAATAACAAAGAATTGAATGACGTCAATTTAATTCCTTCTTTAACTTTGGTAAGACTTCAATTTTAAGTATCAAGTTCACCTCCAACCTTATTGAAACGACTGGTCATGATGACTGGTGATATTTGCTTGTTTTGTGAGTGTGTGTGTGTGTATGTGTGTGAGTGTGTGAGTGTGTATGTGCGTGTGCGTGTGTGCGCGCGCGTGTGTGTGTGTGTGTGTGTGTGTGTGTGAGAGAGAGAGAGAGAGAGAGAGAGAGAGAGAGAGAGAGAGAGAGATCTATTCATTTATTTTTTAAAAACCATTTCAATGTTTTCTCCCCGAAGTGAAGAGTTGATCACAATAGTTTTAATGTTTTGCCAGGCCAATGGGAGCGATCTATATTCATGTTTTCGTCCAACCAAGTCATCAATAAACATGATTTGTGCTGTCCAACGATTGGATATTTATGTTAACACGCTGCTTTGTTTATGAAAGTTGTAAATATACCCCTGTGTCAAGCTAAACAAAATGACCAGTCGTGATGTTAGATATTTCAAAAATTGTGAACACTTCTCACTATGTGGGCCACTTTGAGCACATATTCCAATGTGACCAATGACCTCGAGCACATGGAAATGTAATATAGATCATGCCCATCGAGAACCGCATGACTATACTGTTTCAGAGAGGAAAAAAAGTGAGTTTTGAACTGAATTATTCACAATTAATTATTGTGTTGGGAGAGCTAATTGAATGATGATTCTTATCTATTAATTGAAAGTCATAATAGGTCATCCGACCTTGATTGGAGTATTATAGGGAGAGGGAGGGAGCCCGCTATGAAATCTTCAATAAATTGTTATAGGAAATACTGTGATTATAAGACACTATTAGATTTTTCATCATATAGACATTGAAGGAAAAGATGGAATCTTATACATTTTTATAATTTTATAAATTTCGATACGGGATTTGTGGCAGATTACGAAAACAAAAATATGTTCCGATACTTTCATGTAACGCACTGATAGTAAAATATCTATGACTGGCTCTAAAGCCCTAATTGCACAGAATTCCTTAGGTATAAGAAAATTAACTTTTTAAAAATACAACACTAATATTGTAAATTATTAATGTTATTGATTGGAGCTTTTTAACAAAATGATTTCCATTGCTTAGCAACGGTGGCAATTTTCTCTCTCAAAATGTCACCTCATTGTATGATACACATTATTATGTTAGAAGGGTAAAAAAAAAAAGCCAATTGGACCTTATCGACGTGACCTTACTCACTGAGGTCATGTCGGACCCATTCATTGATATGATAGTTAATATTGCTATTCTTTCAAAAGCAAAAGTAAACATTTCTTAAGCCATTCACATAGCCGAACTTGGTCAGCGACTGGGTTGGTGACAATCGTAAATCTGACACGGGCGTTGTATTTTGACAATATATTAAACATTGCAAAGGTGTTATAACTAAATTAAAAATTAAAGGGAACGGTCTATGTGGCTGTTGGGGGTGGGAAACAAACACCAACAACCAAACGAAAGACAAACAAACAAAACCCAAGCCCCATAAAACGTTAATGTCTTTTATCTCTGACAAGGCACTCACTTACAAGAAGAAATAAATAGAGGATAGATCTTCAAATAATTGTCATTGTACTTTATTTACATAGTCAGTTTTATTTGGCGTCTATTTACCAGCGGTCGGTTTCTCGTCTTTTAAAAAAAAAACTGAAAATTTTTTAAAAAAATAACCCCCCCCCCCCCCCCCCCCCCAAAAAAAAATAAAACAACAAACAAACAAACAAAAAAAATCAATGTTGAGTCTCGATGACAATATTCGCAAATTCTGGCGTTATAATCATGTTTAAAAAAATATATCTTGTTTACTTGAAAAAGGCTAAAGGCCGAAACGTCGTTTGTTTTGTTTCCTATGAGTCAAATTTACTCCCTTTATCTTTCTCTTCGTACCATAATGACCCTAAATAGCTTTATAAAAAATGATAATGAAAAAAGTTTTCTAAATGAAAATTAAATATGCGAATGTGATAGCCTATCCCAAAATCAAACATACTCATGTTCATGCATCGAAATAGAAAGGAGGAGAAATTGTACTTTCACAGTAAAGAGTTCCGAAAAAGTGGCTCTCGCATGGTACCTGGCACAGCCGCGATGATGAAGTTAGAAGCCGCGGACGTGCCCACAGACTACTAGGGAGTCCTGTGTTATCTATGGACGTGCCTAGTGATTACCTGCGCGTACAGTAGAGTGCAATAAGAATTTAAGTAATTATGTCCGTGTTTGGCTTTATATATGGGTCATTCTCAGTGTAATTGCCAAAGCAGATGGATTCTCTATATAAAACCCAATGTGGAATCTTTACAATTTACAATTAACAAATTAAAATTACTATAATCCTTCAATTATAAGTGTCCGTTTGGAATTACTGAAAACGTGAACTATCTATACGTCTATCTGCATCCATCCATCCATCCACCCACCCATCCATCCATCTATCTATCTATCTATCTATCTATCTATCTATCTATCTATCTATCTATCTATCTATCTATCTATCTATCTATCTATCTATCTATCTATCTATCTATCTATCTATCTATCTATCTATCTATCTATCTATCTATCTATCTATCTATCTATCTATCTATCTATCTATCTATCTATCTATCTATCTATCTATCTATCTATCTATCTATCTATCTATCTATCTATCTATCTATCTATCTATCTATCTATCTATCTATCTATCTATCTATCTATCTATCTATCTATCTATCTATCTATCTATCTATCTATCTATCTATATCTATCTATCTATCTATCTATCTATCTATCTATCTATCTATCTATCTATCTATCTATCTACTATCTATCTATCTATCTATCTATCTATCTATCTATCTATCTATCTATCTATCTATCTATCTATCTATCTATCTATCTATCTATCTATCTATCTATCTATCTATCTATCTAATATATCTATCTATTCTATCTATATATCTATCTATCTAATCTATCTAATCTATCTATCTAATCTATCCAATCTAATCTATTTAATCTTTCTATCTAATCTATCTATCTATCTATCTATCTATCTATCTAATCTATCTAATCTATTTATATATATATATATATATATATATATATATATATATATATATATATATATATATATCTTATCTTATCTATCTCTCTTCCTCTCTCTGTATCTATCTATCTATATATCTATCTGTCTGATCTATCTGTCTATCTATCTATATATATATATATATATATATATATATGTGTGTGTGTGTGTGTGTGTGTATCTATCTATCTATCTATCTATCTATCTATCTATCTATCTATCTATCTATCTATCTATCTATCTATCTATCTATCTATCTATCTATCTATCTATCTATTTATCTATCTATCTATATCTATCTATCAAAAATTTAAATCAATCCGTCCATCCATCCATTTCATATATATATATATATATATATATATATATATATATATATATATATATATATATGTGGGTGTGTGTGTGTGTGTGTGTGTGTGTGTGTGAGTGTTAAGTTACTCCGTTAAATGGATCTTTTCTAATAATTATGTCTGCTTATAATCTCTTTAAAAATGCTTAGTTATTGCATGAAAAAAAAAAACCTACCGTATACACCGTTAAAACAACTTATTGGCATTTTTTTCCTCTCAAATATCAAATGTTAGCCTTTTTGTATATTTTCAAAATCATTTTGATATTACTTGTAATTTTTTAAAGGATTAATATTCGCTATACCCTTAATTAACACAATTTTAATACAAAAAACGAAGTATTTTATATAGGCAGTAGAGAGCTTAGGTGCACTTTGTGCCTTCTTGACAAACGAACACCCGTTGATCTATTGGAGCCACATACAGGAAGCCAGTCGGCTATCTTGTTTTGATGAAAAATCTCCGTGTTCATGCTCATGTGAGTGTTTTCTGAATTGAAGGTAAAAATAGGTCCACATCACTAAAACAAAAATGGCTTCCTGCGACTGGAAGCTAAATATTTTGCATCAGATAAAGAAACGCAATGAAAAACAGTTTCTACCTTACACATCTCTTATCCAGACCAGTGAGTAACATTAAATTCAGTGTAATCGATGACATTTTGAGTACTGTTGAAAGAAAAGAGACGTGTGTTGCTTAGTAAAAGTAAGAAGAAGTGGATTTCTTATTCTGGGTCGGATCACCGCAGCAAGTCTAAAACTAAAAGTGTTTTTATAGAGGATTAATTATTGTACCTATTCAGTTCCTTGGATTTTTTACGTTTAAAAGCAAAGATATGAGAGTGTCAGAATGAATATAACTTATATTCTATAGAGTTAGTTTTTAAATAAGATAGGGGCTAGGACTAGGGCAAGGAAGAACACACTCTACTTTTACTTTTGGTTCCCCCTAGCCCCTAGCCAAATCGGCCAGTTTTGGCTAGGTCTAGGTAGGACTAGGGGCTCAAGGCAGTACTATTAGAGGCAGAGGTATGGACCGCAGGCCATTTTTTAAAGAAATGAATGTATATGGTCATGTCATACACCAAAAGAATCGTTTTTTAATTCCCGATTCATAACTTTTTACGAATTAAAAAAAAATCCTCTTATAAAGAATGTAGTGTCTACGTACACGGTAACTTTAGGCATTTTAGTGAGCCGCAGTGGGAGTCAAATTGTGACTCAACGCGCCCATAAAAAAGTTTTGACTGGAAATTGCCGTTCGCTTTTACTAAAAGTTTTAGGGGGGTTCAATTAAAGATGCATTACTTCGTTATAAAGATGTATCGCAGATATTTTGGTATCATTATTTTCGTTACTTATTGGGCACCTAGCTTCAGAATCTACGTACACAGTAACATTTATACACCGTAACCTTGAATCTCGCCTTTAACTTTAATGGCTTAAATTGTATTGTTTGATTTTTTAAAATAACACGTGCACACACACACACACACACACACACACACACACACACATACAGAGTGAGGTCCATCCATTGCTTGTATTGTAGCGGCAAACCAGTTACTGTAGCTACCATGTACGTAGATCCTGAGGCTAGGTGCCCGGTTACCATGTACGTAGACACTGCCTATAAAGAAAGTTATGCCATGAACGTTTTAAGTTAGTAAATATTTCAGATCAACCTGCCATTCCATGCCAAAGACACCCAGGAGTTTCAAGCATAAACTTTGAGGGATGTCACAAAAGCAACTAGAACTAAATATTTACGTCCTCTTAGGATTATAATTTTTTTAAAAATATCTGATTTGAAATTGAAGGCCATTATTCCCTATTCCCATATCTAGCCTAAATTAAGGCCGGTTATTATTATTCCAGTTTCAATAGCATGAAACGGATTACAGCAATTGCTTGCTATCTTTTGGATGGAATGCAAGTTTATCTCAAAGTACTTTCTGTCAGATCTAACAGACTCAACTACCCAATAACTGACAGGGGTGTCAAAAATAAATCTCGACTTATTCTGGGATCGATATCTGTTCCTTTGCATGTGATGTAAGTGCTCTACCAACTGAGCTATCAAGACTTCCAAACTAAGACTAAGACCACCAACTGTGGGGGGGGGGGGGGGGGGCGGGGGGAAATAATTTTTTTTTTTTTTAAAAGGGGGAGGGAAAGACATAGTAACATTTGCTACATTATATAATCCTATAGAAGGCAAGTATTTTAAAAAGTGATGTCAGTGGGATTCGAACCCACTATGTCAACTGTGGTTGTCATTCTTAGAAAGTCATCTTATCGGTTTGGCCAAACTATCCACTTGAAAGTTGACACATAGTAATAGTAGTATATATAAACAATTGCCAGCCCCTGAACTTAGTTTATTGTGACAATATTACAACAGCAAGGGAAATAAAGTTATTGTAGTCTGTGCTTGAAAAGACAAATTAAAATATTTTTTGGGGTGGGGGGGGGGGGGGGGTTGGTTGGTGGGGGGGGGGGGGGGGAAGAGTCAAGAGGCCAACATTGAGGTTTCCCTAGCCAAAACTGGCCAACTGGCCATGATAGTGGTCTCCTTTGACACTTCCTTTAAACATGACTCGTTATTCATAAACATGTTTTTGAATAATCACAAGCCGTTATTCTTATATCCATCTGTGACAGAGATATTATATGCTACTTCCAACACATTGTTAGTATTAGTACTTACCGCCCCATTTGGTAGTATATGTGTTTGCGTTTGGTTGGATGTGTGCTGTTGTGTGTGTGAGTGTCTGGAAAGGTTGGGTGGGGGGGGGGGGGGGGGTTAATGGGTGTTGCTCCCTTGGTCACACAACCGAGGTCTCAGCAGCCCCAGCCTTCAGGGAGGGTTGGGAATCCAGCAGTCTGATTTTAAGGGACAGAGATTTTTCGCAGTGGCAAACATGCTGGAATATTTTTTGAGTGAATTATTCAGAATATTACATATCTTTCCTCAGACAATCGTCTCCAAGAGATTGCAGCCAACCTACACAACAAGAATGTTTCATTGCAAGTTGAAGTTGAAAGGCTCAAGGAAGAAAACATTGCAGTGCAACTCAGAAAAGATGCAGGGTTGGTATTTGTTGGGGTTTCTTGATCAAAATATGAAATGATAACCACGAATGGGGAGGGGTCATTGACTTTTTATGATGAGCTGGGGAGATCACTATTGCTATGTCTTCAATCTCCCTATTTTGATTTTAAATACCCCCTTTCTTATTGCTTTCATGAATGTTATGGTTTGGTATACTGATTCTAAAGAGGGAGTTTATTTTCGAGTAATAAATAAAATAACAATCTAGGGTGAGTTGACGATTGAAGACAGCAGCAGCTGTGTGTAGGACCTAGTACCCCCGGGCTTCAAGTCTGAGATAATAGAATATGTCTATTAGAGATGATTATATTGAGCCATGGTTTTCCAAAATAGTTAATAATGAGTAAACTGTTTTTGTATGCTGAGATGTGAAACTTATCCAGACCATATATTTTGGAGCAAAAGTAAATTGAGGCAAATTTAATTTTTGGTTTAGAGAAAGGTTCACTTCAGCAATGTCAACACAGACTCTAAGCTGCAATGAAAGCAACTTTTAAAACTAAATTGTAAACTGACTGCCATGCTTGCGACAACAGAAATGTAAATTTTTTATTTTTATTTTTTGTGTCTTATTCCTGCCCCCCCCCCCCCTCTCCCATTTAATACTCTCTTCCCATTAACAAAGACTGTCCTATATTACACACACTAACTACTATTGCGAACAGACACATCAGACACTCTCTCTATAGATGCCTACAACAACAGACATATTATTCTCTCTCTCTCTCTCTCTCTCTCTCTCTCTCTCCTCTCTCTCTCTCACACTCTCTCACACACACATGCACACGCACTTTCTCTCCATCTCTCCCTCCCTCCCTCCCTCTCTCTCTCTCTCTCTTTCTCTCTCTCTCTCTCTCTCTCTCTCTCTCTCTCTCTCTCTCTCTCTCTCTCTCTCTCTCTCTCTCTCTTTCTCTATCTCTCTCTCTATTGAGCATATAAGGCACACATACACCTATATACTATTGAAAGGTACATCATTATTTCCACAAAGTCTGGGAGATCTAATCCGTTGACATTCCTGATTATATATATATTTTTTTTTGTACGCAATGACTAGCTTTAGCTGGTTTTCTTTCACCTAAAGTTGCATTATTTGCTCTATCAGTGGAAGTGGAGGTGTTGGTGGAGGAGGAAATGTTCATGCTCTCGAACAGAAGCTCTACAAATTACAAGAGGAACTGACAGAATTGCATAAAAAGAAGGGAGAGGTATGTGTGAGATTTGATGAGAAATCGACATCACTAATGTAAATTTAGAATTTAGAAGAGAAAAAAAAATGGAGCACGTGCTTGTATTGATGATGATAAAAGAAATAAAAGATGGGTGTAGGTCATAGCTAGTAACAAGGAAGAGAGAAAAATTATTGAGGTGAGAGGGATTCAGATTCGGTGCCTCATGCACCCTTTGTCTCTTAATATCATAGGGGTACATGAAAAACTCAAGGGAAATGCATGTGTTTTAATAAAGAAAATTTATCTATAAAAAAAAAGCAAATGCAGTTAAATTACTGTGAAGTTATAGGGCCGGCAAAATCTTTATAGATCGGGGAAAAAATATTTACTTTGAAAAGAAAATTCTTTGCATAAGTCATCAGTTTTGCAGTCAAGCTAGTCTTGAAAAATAAAATATTTTTAAAAAAGCCAAAAAGATATATGATAAATTGTGGTTGATCAGGTATTGAGTGTATTACTTTGGTATACAGAGTCGATAATCCCTGGCTCTGATCATGCAATCATTCATTGATTGTAAACGTTTCTGAAATAGATTTGGGCACTAGGCAAATTGACATCTCTTATCGATCCTGATTTAGGTAAAGTTACATCAATTTATCATATAATCAAATGGTTTGATTGTTCAATCATTCATCAATTGTTAACATATTTCTAATATTCTATTTAATATGTGGCTATGTGGTCTTGTAGTATGATACTCGCTTTCAGATGGGAAGGTTCTGTGTTTGAGCCTTGCTCAGTGCTTAGAGTCCTGGAAAAGACTCTTTACTCACATTCTCTCACCGTACTCAGGTGTAAAATGAGAATCTGGCTGTTAACTGAGTTGTCTTTGTCTGAAAAACATTTGTAATAACACCAACAGGCGTCATGTCACATCCGTCATGTTAAGTGTTGCTGTTGGCCAGGGACCCCTTGTAAAGTTATTTGAACACGTTTAGTGGATATTAGTAACAATAAGATATGAAGTGAGTAGAAAAGTGCCAGAAGACAATAGAGAATAAAAATTTTCGCAGCGGTGGTGGGGTTTGAACCTGCGACCTTATTGGTAAGACAACTCTGTCTGGCCGGTGAGAGCGTGACTCTACCATATGAGCTACCCACGAACACAAAAATATTCGTATCAAACTCAGGTCATTTCTAGAGCTCTCTCTCACCGACTTCTGGAGACCGCGGGTTCGCCACACAACCATCACGAAGTTACCTGGCCAGCAGTTAAGCTTAATAGCCAATATTCTCAACACAAACATATAACATAGAAACGATTGAGACATTCGTATGCTCCGGTATATGGGGTGAATTTTTAATTCAGAACAGTGAGTGGAGCAGGCACTTATGTTGGTAACAACAAGAGATATTAGTATTAGTGGATATTGCGCTGTCTAAAAGCTCAAGTTTTTAAATATGAATTAGAGCAACGACTATCAAAACTAATACACTTGGAGTTGTTAAAATCTTTGAAAACGAGAACTAAAGAAATAAACTTGAAAATCTGAGACTACACATCTGAAGTTAAATGTAAAAGAAGAAAATGTTTATTTTGGAATTCGTAATAAAGACACCATTGAAATAAAAATTTTGCAACTTTTAGTTTATTTAATAATTAAAAGAAAAGGAGGTTCACTTGTAAAAATATTTATCATTGAAGATAAAATCATTTTGACACCCAGATCATTGTCTCAAGAGCTATTCAATTCACCTTATTTATAGGGTCTGATGGTGTTGATTTATAGTTAAGTAAAAAAGGGAAAGATCATTATAGTCAGTAGTAACATAATGCAGTTGCCTTAATCTTTATCTCTGAAAAAATATAGGCACAAGTGTGTGGTTTAATGACAAATATTCTTACATGTATCATGTTTACTGTTTTATAGGTCAAGGTGTTGATAGAAGGAATTTGAAGCAAATATATTTTCTGCGGCTTTTTGGTCTAGTGGTGTGACACTGTTGGACCTGCAGGTTTCTGGTTCAATTCTTACTGTGAGCAATGCAAAGTTGATTGCTTGGAAAATGTTCTTCTCTCACATTCTCTCAGTACTAAGGTGTCAAATGAGTAGCATGTTAGTAGATATTATATCATATAAAAGCTCAAGTTTTCTTATTACTTGCTTTTTTCTCTCTCTAGATTATATCTATGTAAAAATAAGGTATACAACAACCAATATTTCTCCATTGAATACAATCTAAAAATGTTGAATATGCTTTTATTTTTCACTGCTTTTGTCAATTATTTTTTTGAAAATGTTCTGAATCCACAAACAGAATTCCCAAATGATCATCGATTTGAATGCGTCATTACAAGAGAAGGAGAAGGAGATTCAAAAGAAAGATGCCATGTAAGAATCTTAAGATTTATTTTATGTCACTTCTTTCTATTATTCTAAAAGTGTGTTCATTTTATTACAGAACAAAGAAATCCATTCTGTTATTTTCTCTCTCCCCCCCCCCTTTTTTTGTTTTTTTGTTTTTTTTTTGGACTGATTCTTGTTGGTTTTTGTGTAAATCTCTATTAATGTTATATCAAGCTTGTTACTAAAAATAGAAAATATCTAAGAAAAATATATGATTGTACATTGGAAACTGAGTGACTTGAGGTTTATTTATTGGACAAGATAATTATTCCCAAAGTTATTTCTGATGACATATTACATTCATTTGATCTATCATCCATACCCCATTGATGAATTTTTTAGCCTGCGCGACCAAACACTGGCCTTTTAAAATAATTCTATTTTTTAAATTTCTTTTTATTATTATTTTTGAAATTATCATTTTAAAGATAGTTTCCACACAGTCTTCAAATATCTATCATCTCTTCCTTTACATGCTAATGATTTTGCTATTTAAGATAGGTCACGTGAGTACCAAAATATAATACTGATGTTTTCTATCATTCGTATTGTTATAAAATCCACCTATTTTCTTTTCTAGCATCACAGAAATGGAAAGTACCAATGTAGCACTAGTGACAGCTCAAGGCAACCTCCAGCAAAATATGACAGAACTAGAGGCTACCAACCAGATGTTGAAGGATGAACATCAAGCATTGCAGGTCAGTGATTGTGTAAATGGCTAGACTTACTTGCCTTATTCCTCATAGTCCCAATTGGATTCAGTTTTGGGTTATCTCAATCACCTTTCTCCTCTGATCATCTTCATTTCCTTGGTCTTCCAGTCTTTCTTCTGCCTTGGGAGAGAGGGTGGGGTTTCAATCGAGTAATACCCTCGGACAAATTTGTTCAGGGAAATGTTGACTTGTAACAAAAGCAGGTGATGTTGTTTGTGGTCAGTTACAGGATTAGGGACAATGCTCGCAAAACTTTGGTCCTTACATTGTGGAGGCATTTCCCACACATTACTCTTGATGGGTGTGAATATGTGCCTGGCTTTAGTCATTGACAGATATTGTGAGAGTTCTAGTACAAATGTACACTATTTGGAATGGACAGTTAGTTCCATATGGCCTGCAGCAGTAAAAAAAATGAAGCCTTGTATAGGATATTGAGTATTGTGAAGCTGTTGATTAGGTAAGAATTTACCACCTATATGAATGTCAATATTTATTCTTATTACATTCCGTTGATTTGTTATTTTTCTGTTTCTTTCTTTATTGTTTGTTTATTAGCAAAGGATTTGTTATCAAAACATTCTTTGTTTTTATTGTTTAATTCTGAAACCTTTGTTTTCATCTTTTGGTTGTATATTTATCTATGGGAAATTTACGATTTAATGACTTTTCTCTCTAAAGATCTCATTACAAAAGTCACAATAATAATAATTTAAAAAAATAAATAAATAAAGCTATAAATGAATAGATTTGTGGCTTGACAATAAATTATAGTTTGAAGTGAAATTTGTGAACCAATGCCCTAATGTGGACTAGATGCTAAAAATGGAATCCACAACCAAAAATATAAAACTAGTGTTAATTATATATTCTTCTCTATTGAGATTAAAGAGTGTAGTTTCTTTTTGGCATCTTTGATCATTTTAACTTTAACCTCCTTTTTCAGCTTCTGGCTCAACATGACAATGTCCCGGATTGCAGCAGATTGTTTTTTTGTTTTTTTTTTAGCCAGAACTGGCCAAGCTTTGATGTTTTCCCATATATAAAGAATTTTGACCAAACTTTTAGAGGAAGATGGAGGAAAATGTCATCATTTGTATCATGAATAGATTAAAACCCATTTTAAAGTGACATTTAGCGTAGAATGCAAAAATAGAGGGTTTTTTTTTGTTGTTGTTGTTTGTTTAATGAAATGATGTGTTATGAAATAGAATGAGATTGATAGGGGTAAAACGGATGATTATCTGCTAACTTATCGACCTTATGGCTCTTCATTCATGATTTACGTGTATATGTATCACTGTAAAAGTCCTTTAATCTATTTTAGATGGCTTTCTCATCCTTGGAAGAGAAGTACCGTAAAACCCAAGAAGACAATAATGACTTGGTCAACAGATGGATGGCCCTCAAATCTCGAGATGCTGACAGAATGAATGAAGAAAATGCAACCTTTATACAGTAAGTTTCTCCATTTGATATAACTTTACTGACCTAGTCACAGATTTTGTCATATATTAAGTGATATTGAGTAGTTTTGGCTCTGGAATATAGATGAGACAATACAAACGTTGTTTTAATCCTTTATTATTGTGTGTTTTGCTCTTTTTTTCAGAGCCAAATTTTCTCTTCTACCTTTTAAAAAAAGTTTTTCTGGCTCTTATAGGCATTACTCCTTATAGTTTTGGAATTGACAAAAACATCATTTCTCAACCAGCACAAAGATATTATTTATGATTCAAGGGGGAGGAAGGCATTTCACACCCATTCTTCCACTGGACTCATTTGTGAATTGATGTCTGGCTAATGGATATTGTAAGAGCTCTATTGCAAAATGAATGCCTAACGGGCAACTCGTACTGTTTAAATGAAAATTTAGCTCCATATCGTCAGCTGAGAGAAAAGATAAATTATTTTGATGAGACTGGAAATTGGATTTATATAATTGATATATAATGATCTTTTAATAATTTGTTTTATGTGTATTTCACTGTTTGTTTTATTTTCCTTTCTATGATTTTAGACAACGTCAATCAAAGCTCAAAAAAGATTTAGAAGAGGCAGCCAAAGAACAAGTTAATATAGATTTACAGTAAGTATTGAGGTTTCATCTCTTCAAATCTCTTTGTCATCTATTGAAGACTTTATTGCAGCATAGATTGATTTTTAAAGCAAATGATGATTCCATAATTGATAAATTACCACATGGTGATACGACATTAGGTCTTCATCAGAATCCGATGAATATGAAGATAACACCCCCCCCCCCCCCCCCATCTCCCCACATACACACACCACTAGTAGAACTGCAGTGGCAGTGATTGAGATAATAAAGGGCTTTTGATCGAGACACCAGACTTTCATCCTCTTCAAAAGTGGCCCCACACATTCTTTTGATAAAGCATAGTCTGTCATTTTCTCATAATTTTCTATATGATTAATCCATTTACAGAAATACCTCCCTCGATAGTTCATCCCTTCCTACATGTATCATGGCCTCTGTACCTACTCAAGCGAGGTGTAAATTCGTAAGTTGATAAATAAATGAAATACAAATAGTGAAACAATGATATTTATTTTAATCTATTTAATGAAATGAATGTTTTACACCTTGAGCTCTATGGAGAGGAGTGCAATAGAAATATAATTCATAATAGTATTTCATTTTGATAATGTCACTAAATTGACTTAAGAAGTTTGGCAAGCATTTTAAAGACCCTAAAAGCAACACTTATTTAAATTAAGGATCTTTCTTCCTTTTCTGAATGGTGATCATTAGATCAATACGAAATCATATAATTTCATTTTTAATTGCAGGATGGTCATGAGGGGGAAGTATATGCCATTCAATGGAGCTCTTCAGAACATTTTTTTGCCACAGGTGGGGCTGACAGAAAAATCAAACTCTGGGAATACAGCAATGGTAAGGATAATGCCAGAGATTTGTAGACCTGCCAATTTAATCAATTTCATTGGGATGCGTAGCACATTCGGAACTTTGTGGGGTTGAATTTGGTCAGATTCGAATTTTTCTCTCTCTCCAGGTTTAGGTTTCCAAACCAAAAGTGAGGAGAAAACTTGTTTAAAATAATGAATATTACCAAACTGAACTGTACTTTATCAATTATAAAGTATTTTAATCTAACCATATAATAGAGGAGAAGGAATTTGAACTTGTCAGTACTACAGGATTTTTCCTTGCAAATCTAAAAATATATTTGCAGATTTGTTTTGGAGGTGGTGTACATAGACCCATTTATAATGGAAATCTTATTTTTTTTGGGTTTCAGATTGTGTCATTCATAAATCTGTTATTTATTTTATCAAATGCCATTTCATTGTTGTTTTGACGCAATTTTAATAAGTGACACAACAAAACAAAAGTAGAAATATTCAATGACATCATTACACTATTTAATCCTATGCAGAATAAAATATGCTGCCTTACTTTCTTATTTATGGCAATCTATGGTCTAGGATGACTTCATATTTTAAAACATGTGATCTTATGTGAAAGCACATTAAGAGTGTGTCTGCATCCTTTCTTTCACTGGTGAGAGTACGTAGAAACAGTGTCTACATTTGCTAGGGCATTTTGATCTGTCATTTGACATTGGGAATCGCTATCTGGCTACCCTATCGCCAAATTCATTTGCGTGCTCCTACAGACTTTATAACTGGACCTTTTTTTATCGTTGATGGCTCAAAAGACATTTGTGTTTATCTTCAATAGGAGAGCCATGTAACAATGCCACACAAGAGGATTACATGTTTATTTATTTTTAAAAATGTTTAATTTTAATTTTTGTTAACTTTGGTTGGTCCTTTTCATATCATATAAGTTAATTAATGAATTATCTTTCCTTTAGGAAACTGTGAGAACAGGGGTCTTCTTGTGGGCAGTAATGCAGGTATCACCTCTTTGGATTACAGTTCTGATGTAAGCTTTCAAATATTTCTGTTTCTCGTTTTTGATTATTTTATAATTGTAGAACTTACCTTAAAGAGTTTACAGAACTGTTGAAGAGTTGTGCACATCAGTCTTGGTCTTGTCTTGTCTTCACATATATGAACTATCTTTGCTCATTTTCTTTTCTTTCTTTACTTAAGAATGAAAATAGTGGCATATGTATTACCCCAAACACCGGGCAGGAAATTTAGGAGACAAAAGTTTTGAGAAATTAAAAACCAGCCAATACTATAATTTCTGGGTGGGGTCTTTGACCTGCTATGAGGTGACCCTGTGTCTTCTATCCCCTATATCTGTTTTCCGAGTTGTTTTCTGTCTTTGTCTTGGAATGGGATTACTTAGTTCTATCCTTGGCCTGGCAGGAATCCTTGGCTGGGAGGGAAACCGTCAAATGTATAGTTATTCCATCTACTTTAATGCTGAAAGGAGCACTTGGAGGAAGCGCTGCGTCACGTGACCACTTTTCGTGTTGCTTTAGCGTTGATCACTTGAGCCCACCAACTTCAATTTGATTTAAATTCTATATTATTATTATTCTATATTTTCAAACGGAATTGTGTTAAATTTATATTTGTGAATTCATTCATCTGGATAGTTGTATATAATCGTAAAAATTGTGCAATTTAAACAATAGTTTAACGCCTATTTATCGCCTGCCATCTCGGTCAAAATTACAATGAACGCCATCTTTGGTTCCGAGACAGTGATGGAGAAAGAAACAATCGAGAGTAGCCGAGCGGACGATAAGAAAGGGAAAGGAGGTGGTGAAGTGAAAGACGGGGCGAGCGATTTGGGAGATGATATTTTTTTTACTTGTAAATCATCTCTCTGTTGTGTTCTGTTCCTTTTTTTTTTTTTTGCTTTAATATTTAAAAAATGTTTTTTTAATTTTTAAAAGTTTTATAATGTTTTGTAAAAGTCAAGTTATGTTCTAGTTACATTTAAAACAAAGTATATCATTGATCTCGTCTTATTGACATATAAACAATGATATAAAAATCAAGAAAATCGGCCGATAAATAAAAAAGTTGCTAAATAAAGCTAAAATAAGTAAAAGTAATTTTTTAAATGAAATTTACTTGTAAAACAGTTTTGTTCTCAACCGATTTTTCTGAAATAAAGACCAATATCCTTCTTTTTTTCAAGCTGATTTCAACAATGTGACTTTCAAATTCCTCACAATTATATTTTTTTACTTTTAGTTTTTAGCTGACTCAAAAAGGTGTCAATTTTGTTGCATAACAATAGTGTAATACCCTGACGGTTAGTGAGTTCTTTGTTTCGGGTGATGAACTAGAGAGCATGTGATTGTTCTAACACTTTGGGATGCTTGACTCACAATTATACTAGAATAGACAGTGGCGGTAGATCAAAGACTGTAACATTTTTATTTTCCAACCATTTTTCTTGGTGCTAAATAATACAAAGTAATAATTTCACATCAGAAAAAATAACTGAAGTTGCAATCTCTCTATTTCAATAATATTGATACCACGAGTGACAAAATCGGCCCACAAATGAGGGAGTTATAAATTATTCATAATAATTTTTAAAAGTTACAATAATTGTCACCAAAGTCATAATTTTTGTCCAATTTTTACCAAACAAAGTGCTAGTGCAAAATCAATGATTTTCACCCGCAAATAAAATAGGGTCCAAATCGAAATTTCTGCAACATTTTTTATTTTTTGTTGGCAAATTTATAAAAATCAAAGCTGAAAACATCCTGCGACAGTGACAGGCCTGCCATTTCTTTCACAACGATTGGATTTTATTGACTGAGGCCAGTCTTGACTACCCCGCCCATAACGATTTGGTCTTAAAGAGTTCAGGGACCTGTGCTTGTGTATGGATGAAACTTTTAGGTGATCTCAAACTTAGAACAGTGTTCTTGTACTCTTGGAATCTACATCTTTTCCCTATTTGGACTCTTCCCCTTTTCTTACCTTTTCTTGTGTGGTTTCAATTGCAAATCTATAACTTTTTTGTCTATCCCATTTTTCTTCCTTTTTACTGGCGCTGAAATGACCTAAATATGTTTCAAGCGCCGTAAAACCTTTAAAAACTTAACTTTAATACCATAGTTTTTAAAAATTTGTAATAATTTTGTTTTCTTGTTCCCAGGACAGGCTTATTGTTGGTGCTTCTAATGATTTTGCTAGTCGTGTCTGGAGTCTGTCTGATTTGAGGTTAAGGGTATGTAGTATTTCTGAAATGTGATGAAGATAATGGTGATGATGACACATATAAAATACTGATGACTTTAAATCATAGACTTGCAGGAAAACATAGTTAAATTATCTCCAAATTCACAGGCAATCACACACTCATTCACATCCTATTCATACACACATACACATCAGATACAGTCATATACACAAACACTCAAGTGACAGATTACTTCATTACCAATTTTTAAAGCGAGAAGATGGAATTTATCTAACACTGTGTTTGCATATAACATGAACTGAGTGGTAAAATAAATAGCAATGAATATATAGCAATTTGAGCATAAATCAAAAAAGTTTAACCAAACTGTTCATTGCATATTGTAATTAATTTCCATTATATTGCATCATATTTATTCTTGTCCTTTCAGTTTGATAATATTGTTCAGTTGAACTATTTTATTCTACATCATTTTACATTTACTATTTCTTGTAAAAAAAGATGAATTTGCTAAAGAACCAACAAATAGCATATTTTGAATATAATGACTTTCACAGAGGGATTCTGTCTCAGAAAAGTGGCATACTTTGTTTTTATTATCATTCGTGTCCCCAGCATACATTGACAGGCCACAGTGGAAAAGTGTTGTCAACAAAATTCATATCCGACAGCAAAGTTGTGTCAGGGAGCCACGATAGAACTCTAAAAATATGGGATTTACATAGTCGAGCATGTGAGTCATTGAATTTTGCTACAGTATGATAAAATGGTAACTTTCTGTGAGATTAACTTTATTTAAAAACATTCATCGTCATCTGCACTTAACACTATTAACACGTTAATATTATTTATTTGTAATGTTAAATGTATAATAATGAGAGAAAGTGCATACTGATCTCCCCCCTCTCCTTCTCCCTCAACTTACACACACATACATTCTCATGAAAACAACCAGATGCACATATGCAACAAAAACTGCTCTTTGGTGATCTTCATGGTAAGGCTATTAGTATTTGGACACATGAATAATACAAAATATATGATGGCATGGAGATCTATCAGCCTGCTCCTATGTTTAGATTGTCTTATCAGTGCAGTTTATTTAAGTTCAAACCAAGCTGTAGACATTACAGATGAAACCTAGGGACAGGACATTAGGGGGCAAATTTTATATTCTATTCTGATGTGACACCAGGAGTTAAAGTTGGTCAGCTATGCCAACGATGCTAGTTTTTTTTTGGTTAAAATGATAATCGCCTGCCAGCATTTTAAGTTTAAGATGATTGCTACTTATTTTGAGTTATCATGGCTTTAAGACAAACTGGGTTTGCTTGACTGACTTTTAGGCAAACTGATCTCTGTGAGCTTTCACCCATGGGTAACACAGGGAGAGATAATTTTGTGCAAAGTCTTTCTCTGGAGTCTCTCCGCATAGCAGGTTGCTTACCTTATCTTAAAAGTGATGTATCAATCTGATACAAACGTGCTCATTTAATTACAGTAGAAATCTATTCATTTAGCTGAGAAACGGTCAATTGTTTAGTATTAGTTTTGGGAGATTATTATTTTTCCCTTGGAAATCACCTCTCTGTTATGTATTGTTGGTAATTTTTTTCTGTTTTGGAATGATTCTGTAATGATTTTAGTATTTTCTCTTATTGGGATCCTGTGCTGATGTCTGGATGAGACTTTTAGGTGATCTCAAACTTAGAACACTGATAGTGTGTTCTTGAAATCTACATTTGTTTCCTATTTGAATAAATCCCCATTGTCCCACTTTTTCTCATGGCCTTATAATTGTAATTCTAGAATCTTTTAATTTTTCCTTTTCCACCCTTTTTTTACTGGCACTGAAATTGCCTGTGTCACAAGTGCTGTAAAACCCTTAAAAACAGACCAACAATACTACCGACCCTACCATGCATTTTTATATTTAAAAATTTTATATGGCAAGTACAATAATTGTTTTTGGAGCTTTACTTGATTTGAAAAAAAAAGGTTTTTTTTTGGGAGGTTATCAGAGCTGCCAAGGTACCGCAAAAAATGCGGAATTGTACGCATTTTCAGCGATTGTACGCTTGTACGCCTTTCCCCCAAGATTGTACCCATTTTCAGTGTACATAGTCGATTTCTGAAACCCCAGGCAATAAAGGATACTGACCTCTTAACAACTGATGCTTCCCAGAAGTCAAACTTGCTTCCCAATTCTGACATTGATGTGTGCTACAAATGTAGAAAATTAGTGGAGAAAGACCTAGATGTAGAGCAACAAGACAAATTCTACAAATCTGTTGTGTCATATTTCAAAACAGGGGTTGCATACCTTCAGAAGACATGTAATTTAAATGATAAAGCCATTGTGCATGCCTGTGTAACCGACCCAAACAACCAAATGTTAGTTTCCTTCGATTTCAGGATTGTACCCATTTTTATGAAAACTCCCCCATTTTGAGGTCCCATTGTACACATTCTCATCAGATGGGGTTGGCAGCTCTGCGGTTATAGTCCTCAATAGATAAGATTTTTTATGTGAAAATTCCTGTTTTGGGGATTAAAATTCTTCCAAATTTTGTCTGAAATTCACTTAAGCCAAAAGTGGGCATTAGTGAATCTGTGAATAAGGGAGGTTTGGCATAAATTGAGAGTATGTAGGAGAAGAGATGGTGATCTTTTGCCAGCTCTGCTCTTCTCAATTAGTTCCTCAAGACAATTCTTCGAGGAGAAGAGGATGAAAAGATTAGAAAGAGAGAGAGAGAGAGAGAGAGAGAGAGAGAGAGAGAGAGAGAGAGGGGGGGGGGGGGGGGGGGGGGGGGGGGGGGTGTGGATAAATTTGGGGAGCTAGAGGTGTTGAAAGTCAAGAAAGCCAAACCTGTTAATGAGATTTCAGATCTTGAAAAATAAAATAGCTGACAAAGTTGCAGACAAGGCAGAGTATTTGAACATCATGAAGTTTCTTGTTGGAGAAAAGTGAACTTGATGTCCTTATACTTCTGAGGAAACTACAGTCAAGGAGTTCTGTTGTATATGCTAGTGGGGTTTTGTCGAAGGAATAATTTGTTGTTTTAGTCTTTGAATTAAAAAGAAAAAATTCACCTTGAAGACTCTTTAAATTTCACAATGGAATTGCTGTAGGTCTCATGTTATAAATCTTATTTGAAATGAAACTATCCCATAATGGCTACATCTGAAATCATACAAATGAATGGTAAAAAGTGAAAGGCTTATTTTTATTTTAATTTCATTGTCCAGGTATCAAGACAATATTTGCAGGCAGCAGTTGCAATGACCTTGTCACTCTCCAGGGTACCAGTATTATCAGTGGTCATTTTGACAAGCGTGTCCGGTTTTGGGATATTCGAGGCAACAGTAGCACCAATGAGATTTTACTTCAGGGAAGACTCACATCTTTGTCATTGGCTCCAGGTATGGGTTGTTTAAATGACCATCTGCTTGTTTTTTTTTTTCTGTATCGTTCTTGTTTGTAAGTATTCTCAGTTAACATAAGAAAATACATTTTGTAGATATTTTTAACAACAATTTACATCAGAGGATGTCATTTCAGAACTAAGGATGGATTAATAAAGTCAACGCTAAGGGCCAGAAAGTTTGACTTTAAGCAAGTATCCATTTTCAGTGGAACACATATAGATAAAGAAGAGAAAAAATTGGGACCAACAAGAAGTGTTGACTTTAAGCAGAAGTTGACTTTAGCCTTGTTGACTTCATGTGGATTCCACTGTATGATTAGGCTTGAGCTTGAGTTACCAAGGTTTCTTTAGTGTTAGTAGTAGCGTATGGCTACACCTCCAAATGTATTTCGTCAACCCAGCTTCTAAAGTCTTCCTCCGCCCTAAGGATGGTTTCGTAGCCACCTTAAGTTTAGTGACTGGACAGTGGAGGACGATGTGATCGCTGGTCTCTGGGGCTGCCTGACATTTCTGGCAGGTATCACTGTTTCCAAGTTTCCATCTGCACATATTTGATGCAGTTCTGCCATGTCCAGTTAAGAGGCGGTTTGAGGAAATCCAGTATTTCCTGGTGTTATTGAATGCAGGCACTTTTTTGGTTGGATCTTTAATGATGTTTCCTCCTTTTGGTGTTTCCTTGTTCCACATTTCTCTCCAGTTTTCCTCAACACTGAAGTCTGCCATTTTTGTTAAGTGGAAAGGTCTTCTCGATTTAAGTCTAGTTGTTGAAGGTGCCCCCTTTACGATTGATTTTATGGGAATGTTGTCTGTGATTTCGTCAATTCTTGCATGCATCCTTTGATTAGCATCTTGTCGTCTTAAACTTGGTGGTCCAATGCCGCTCAGTGTTGGGAGCCACTGAGTTGGAGTTGACCTGAGGCATCCTGTTATAATTCTCATTGTACAGTATTCTCCCACACTATAGCACAGTGCCAAAGCAGACGTTCTCAGCACCAGGTGGTAGTTGCGAGTTTTCTCACCAGGATTTGCTGTTCCTTCAATGTGTTTGCGATAGTTTAGTTGTCTGTCCAATGTAATGCCAAGATATTTAGGATTGGGGTCTGGGGGTAGTATTGAGTGACCGGCTGTGATCTTAAGTTCTTTTGTTGCCTCTCGATTGTTCAAGTGGAAGTTTGTGGATATTGATTTGGTGGTATTCATTTTTAGGTACCATCTATCAAAATATTGTTTCGGCGGGTGGTGTCTTTGCTTAGAACTTCTTCAATCTCTTTCCAGTTTTTCGATTGATAGGCTAAGGCCCCATTTTTAATTTTGCGTGTTTTGCTTTTGTTTTCTCCCAATATGACATGGAATTGTCTTATGCCAGTCATGGTAGACAGCAGTTTGAGCGTCTTTCTACAAGGAATCAGTTTTGAGAGCTTTAACATAAGTCCGCCTGTCCAAACAGTATCGTAGGCTGCAGATAGGTCTATTAGGACTGCACCAGTCTTCTTTTTGTTCTCAAAGCCTGCTTCAATGTATGAGGTCAGTGCAAGGACCTGTTCACTTGTGCTTCTTCGTGGTCTAAAGCCCGCTTGTTCTGGTGGTATGCAGGGATTTACATATGGGGTGATTCGCTCTTGTACGATTCTTTCCAGGAGCTTGTATAAGCAACAAAGTAGAGATATTGGTCTATAGCTGGATGGTTCAGTCATTGGTTTTCCTGGTTTTAATATGGCGATTACTTGGCATGTTTCCAAATTTGTGGATATGTGCCCTTTTCCATGATGTCTGTCATAGTATTTGCCAGCCAGTCTATTGTTTCTGGTCCAAAGTTAGTAATCATGTCGGGGTATATTCCATCAATGCCAGCAGCTTTGCCATTTTTTATTTTCTTTATAGCTCTTTTCGTTCGTTTTGCTTTGTCTAGTGAATGGTAAAACTCTGTCATATCTGCATCTGTCGCCTCTTCTGTTGGTGCATAAACTTGAATAATATTGGTGTCAACTACAGGTCCTCTTAGCTTAACCAGCAAAACTCTGTCTGAGATTGCTACGTGCCCTTTGTAAAATTTGGTTGATTGTTGGTCTAAGATCATCCCTACTCCTTTTTGGAAAGAGGTTCCACCACTCCATATGATCTTATATGTCGTGTTGTTTTCTTGTTTTGACATGGTTCCCTGCTCTTTCCATCTCATCTCTGCCAGGCCAAGAATATTTATTTTGAGCCGTTTCATTTCTTTTAGAATGTTGTTTAGTTTTCCTTTTTGGGCACAGGTCCTGACATTCCATGTCCCAATTTTGGTTTTGTCACATTTGTTAAATTTATTTCGCCTAGTAACTGGCTGACGGTTCGGTGTGACCTGACGAACATCACGCTCCCAACCGAGCGAGGCAGCAGTCTTCCGTGAAAACATGCTCCTCTTTACGCTGTCACCGTTTAACTTTTTGGACTTATTCATGCAGTTAACTCGGCAAAGTTACAAGAATGGTTTGCCATTGCCTATTCTTGTCGCCCTCTGCAGTTAGCCAGCTTGACCTGTTACCGTTCGACACCACGAGGAGGTTGCAGTAGGGCTTGATGATGATCTATCTTTGCAGACTAGACAAAGCAAAACGAATGTGTAAATCACAAGAAGTCCTTATAGTAGACCTGTAAATTCTCAGTCAATTAACTGAAATCAGTCAATTCGTCAAATTCAAATATTTTTAAAAAGGGAAGAAAGAAATGAATAAATAAAGAATTCATGAATCGTAGTCGATTGACTGTAAAGTTAACTAGGAATGTTCCACAGCCCCACGCATAGTTCATGGGCCGTTTATATTAATGATGGATATATATTGCCAAGGCTAAGCGACGCTTTTTAGAATTGCCGTGTCTGAACACACCCCAGTGTATTTTCACACAGCCTTCGTGAAATTATTTTTTCACTTTCGAAACCTGTCGTAGCCAATTTTAACTGAGCCGCCGAGCGATAAATTTCACTGTTTCGTCTAAGCCAAAATTGACCTCATTTACTTGAAGGACAGGAAAAGTATGAGAAAGAAAAATTCGAAACACCGGAAGTTCGTTATGTAGACACCTTCAAATCGAAAGTTAAATGATTGCTACAAGCACATCTTGATTACCTCATGTTGTAAACAAACTGGTTGACCGTTTCTAAGTTTCTTCACTGATTGGGTACCTAATTATAAGGAGCAATGTAAGTAGCCTAATTAATTCCCGCGCAAATTAGTTTTCTGCCATTGCTTTGCTCAAGTGAGCTTGCTGTTTACCTTTCATTTTGATTCTGTGGATTTTACCGCTACGACGAATTACGAAGAGTTTCAGTTTCAGTCAATTTTTATAGAGCTCATTTACAGGTCTATTATAGTAATGGGGGACCTAAATGCTAAGATTGGCAGAGGCAGAGATGGTGACATAATCGGACCACATGGACTCGGAGACAGAAATGAACGAGGAAACATCTGGGCAGATTGGTGTAGGACAAATAAATTAATGATTTCAAACACCTGGTTTCAACAACACCCAAGAAGAACCTGGACATGGCAATCACCAGGGGACAGAGCAAGGAACCAGATAGACTTTATAGCAGTATCATCAAGATTCAGAAATGGCATATTAAATTGCAAAACCTACCCAGGCGCCGATGTAGACAGTGACCATGTCCCAGTTGTTTGTACAGTAAGGATAAAGTTTAAAGCTATTCAGAGAACAGCTGGTAGAATAAAGAGGGATTACAGGTTATGCAAAGACAATGGCATACAAACAAAAATGAGAGAAGAATTTGAAAATGCACTCATGATACAAAGCCAAAGTGAACCTGATAACGAAAAATGTGAAAAACAATTTGATATATTCCAAAAGTGTGTCAAAGCAACTGCAGAAAAGCATTTACCAATAGCTCAAATAAACAGCAAAAAGGAATGGATGACAAATGAAATTCTAAACCTATTTGAAGAAAGACGACAATGAAACAGAGGGTCTGCAGAATACAGTAGAACATGAAAGTAACGTACTCGGAATTAGCGAGAACTCGGAAATAGCGAGTAAAATCTAAATCCCCGTTTTTTTCTCTTATTTGAGTCAATAAAATTAGCATGCAAGTAGCGAGTATGAAAAAGAGGTCAACTCGGAAATAACGAGCATTTCCTGCCCCAGCCTAGGACTTCGAACGAAGTAAAGCAAAACACCAGACAAGGGCGATTTAAATATTTTTAGCCCAGCTTCTTTTCTTTTCTTATTTTTCGTTACAAGTAATATTACATTGTAGCCTAGTCTAGAGTACATAGTAGGCGAAACAAATTTGGGTGGGGGTTGGGTGTGTGTGTGTTTGTGTGCGTGTGGGGGTCAATTATTCACCCAATGTGATGCCACGCGACGCGCGAGGTAAGCACTGGCAGCCAACATGTCAACATGCCTCACTTCGCAGCATCGGTCAGCGAGTCGCATTCGTTAACGAACGACACGTTCAGTGAGAGAGGGGAGCGTGGAATCATCATTTCAGTTGGTCAGTGATTGAATGATGCGCTTGTTTACCTCATCAAACATGCCTAGTGCATACAGACACTCGCACACACAGACACATACACACGAAATCATGATGGAAATGGAAGGGGTGGATCAACTTCAACCTGTGGCCATCATTACGTAGTTAACGAAGGCCGTTCAACCCCGCCCTCACCCCACTTTATCCACACATAGTCATTTGCACGCACACGCGGCACACACACACACGCACGCACGCGCGGCTCACACACACACACACACACACACATTGTCTTTCCATATATATGTATTTTTGTACGGCCGAGTGACCTTTCCTGGCAACTCGGGAATAGCGAGAACTCGGAAATAGCGAGTAATCAGGAGTGGACCCGTCGTACTCGCTATTTCCGAGTTCTACTGTACCAAACATTGAACAACCACATTAAATCCAAATGCATCGAGGCACACGAGAACTATCTAGACTGGAAATGCTGCGAAATCGAAAGAGAATACAAGCCCAACCCCCAACAAGCTCACCAAAGAATAAAAGAATTATCAGGGAAAAGGAAAAGCAAAGCAGCAGGAAGTTGTATCCAAAACAAACAAGGGGAACTGTTATTTGAAGAACAACATATAGAAAGTCGATGGGTAGAATACATAGGCGAACTGTACAATGATCCAAATAGAAATGAACCACCACTGAAATTCAAAGAACCATTAAGCGGACCAAACATCACCAAAAGTGAAATTGAACATGCCATGGAACGAATGAGGGATGGTAAAGCAACAGGCCCTGATGAAATATCTGTAGAGGTATTAAAAAGCCTAGGAGATCTAGCAATTGATGAACTTCATATATTATTCAACAATATATACAACACTGGGAAAATTCCAGAAGATCTCTGTAACTCTATTTTCATAGCAATACCAAAGAAAGCAGGTGCAGTCAGATGCGAAAATTTTAGAACTATAAGTTTAATAAGCCACATCAACAAAATACTGTTGCGTATAATTATCAACAGGCTAAGGAATAAGATTAACCCCGAAATCGCAGAAGAACAATATGGATTCCAACCTGACAGAGGGACAAGGAACGCAATATACCTCCTCCGTGTTTTAAGTGAAAGAGCTATACAGGTTCAGACCCCACTATACCTCTGTTTTGTCGACTACAAAAAAGCTTTTGATAGAGTATGCCACGAAGAAATACTAAAACAACTGCACTCCATTGGCGCTGATGAGAAAGACCTCAGACTCATGCAAACATTATACTACACCCAGCAGGCATCTATCAAATCGGAAACTCTATAGGAAATTCCATTCCTATTAAGAAAGGAGTCCGTCAAGGGTGTGTTGCCTCACCAGATCTGTTTAATCTATACCAAGAAACAATCATGAGGGGCATAACTAATATGGAGGGAATAAAAGTAGGAGGTCACAACATAAATAATATAAGATACGCAGACGATACGGTACTCATTGCAACATCAGAAATCCAACTTCAAAAGATTGTTGACAAAGTGGTAGTAGATAGTGAAGCCAAGGGAATGGAAGTGAATATCACCAAAACGGAATGCATGGTAATACAGAAAAACCCCGAAAACAACAACACCTGCAATATAACGATTCACGGCGAGCAACTTACCAACGTAGAAAGTTTTAAATACCTAGGTTCAATAGTGACAACAGATGGAAGATGTAACCGAGACATACGAGCAAGAATAACTCAAGCCAAACAGGCCTTCATGGACCTCGGAAACATTTTGAAAAACAAACAGATGTCGTTCGGGATTAGATTCCGAGTCTTGAAGTGCTACGTGTGGCCAATCTTGTTATACGGATGCAAAAGCTGGACTACAAATGCAGAAACACAAAAGAACATTGAAGCTTTTGAAATGTGGTGTTTGAGAAGGATGCAGAGAATATCGTATACTGCACACAAAACGAACGAAGAAGTGCTAAAACAAACATACCAACAAAGGAAACTAATGCCCTTATTAGTGGATCGACAACTATCCTTTTTCGGACACATAGTAAGGAAAGATAAGAATGAATACCTGGCAAGTTGTGGAAAAATACCTGGTAAACGCGCCCGGGGGAGACAAAGAAAAACACTCATAGACCAACTGAAGGGCTTCACCAACCTAACAATCCAAGAGCTGTTTGAAAAAGCAAGAGACAGGGAGGAATGGAGAGAGATAATTCATGCAGTATCCGAAGCCTGGACCAGGCATGGAACCTAGAAGAAGAAGAATATAGCTCTTTTCATTTCATTAATTGTTATTAGGACACTTAAAAACATGCTATGGTCAGGCACAGTTTTCAGGGTCTTTTGATATTCTTTTCTTATTTCTTTTTCAAATTGATGATTTGGGATGTGTTGTCCCCGTTGTTTAATTTCTTTGGCAATTTCGTCAGCTGCAATCTGGGGGGCTGATTTTGTTTGACGAGATTCAGGGTTTAGCTTTCTGAGGGTTTGCCATGCATGGCGGCTGGAGTGACTGAGGTCAAAATTTTCAATGGTTTCTACCCATCTCTCTTTTCGGCTTTCATGTAGTGTGTTAAGTAGTTCTTCTCCAACCTGTTCATTGTGTGTCTCTTCATATTTTGTCA
>NC_088369.1:28563049-28568049 GCF_034508935.2 Berghia stephanieae | reverse complement strand
TAGTGTTTAACTGAAGGTAATAATTGCTTGTTACCCTCTAGTCTATTGCAAAGTAGACTCAGCTAAAAGATCAAAGCTGGGTGGATAGGAGGATCAGAAAAGTATCTTGACTGCACTGGGATTTGCTTGGTAGGTGAGTGCTGTACCAAGTTAGCTTCAGGGCCACCATTCCAAAGTTGAATTAACCATCCATATTAATCCTCAGACAAAACTCAACTGCTTTGCTGTACCAGAGATGACTGTCTGAAAGTGATTGACCTCAGAATGAACCAGGTTTCATCTACACTCGCGTAAGTCTCGTTTTATCTACCAAAAAAAGATATTTTTTTAATAATGGGCCAGGCTCTGTGGAAGTCACATTGTGCAGGGTAAAAGTAAAGAGAATTCCACATCTGATCAGATGTCTGAGATAACCCTATTGACCTGTTATTGTTCTGGATCAAGGACAAAATGTATTTGGATGACCATTTTATTTCTATTCTTTGTTGTTTTTACTTTGGACAGATCTAAAGAGATCCAACTGCCCGTTTATTGTAGTGTGAACAGGCTGTACCCAAGATTCAGTGCTATCTTTTAGCTGAGGAAGCGAGTACTTTAACCATAATGCAACCTACTTAGGGCAGGGTGCATAAAGTGTAGATGTTAAGTTAATGAAAATATTGCTCAAGTGAGAAAAGTCATTATTATCTAAGCCTTTTTTCTCTTTATGGCATGGTATCATCTACCTTTCTAAATATATTTATTATATCTGAGATATATGAAGTTTTGAGAGTAAATGAAGAGATGGTCTGGTGAAAACAGAATTTTGTATTCTCAATTTACAATCGCTTTATTAATGATAATACTGAATACCAAGTTCTTGTCTGCTCCGGTTATAATCTCACCACGATTTTGCTCTTAAGGATTTGTTAGGATTGAAAATCTGAGATGCAGTGCCATATATAAAGTAGAGAGAAAAATGCAAAGGAGAAAAAATAGGATCAGTCTGCTACATGTTTATTTGTTTATTGATTTGGATGCTTGGCCATCAACTACCTGTTCTTTTAACAAATGTTTTGTGGAAAATTAGGTATTATGTAGATTTTTTTTTTCTTCCTGTGTGAAAAAACGTGAGCTGTCTTTTTTTTTCTGTTGACAGTGGTGATGGTTTTAAAGTTGGCTGTGATTGGTGCCGAGCTGTGTTCAGGTAATTATTCACTTCTTATATTAAAAGCATCATAATGTGTATGTGCTTGAACACATCAAATGCAATTAAAGCATGCTCATATTTTTTATCTATGCCTACCATTTGTTTTGTTTTGTTTTGTTCTTTTAGTATTTCTTTATTGTTTTTCACAAAGGGTATTGATATTAATATTATTATTATTATTATTATTATTATCATTATTTATTATTATTATTATTATTATTATTATTATTATTATTATTATTATTATTATTATTATTATTATTATTATTATCATTATTATTATATTTTCATGGTTGTCATGAGTAGCTGACGTTCAAAACGTCTTAAGTCACATCCTGGAAGAAAATGAGTTAATACTCTCAAGCTATCTTTTGGACTCCATAGAATCACCAGAGTCAAATTTGGAGTTTCAAAACACTCAGGGTATTATTATATTGGATCAACCAGGACAATTTCTTCTTTAAGTCACTAAACAAACGACACAAAGTTGTGGTTTTCTTGGAATGATGAAAATGGGACTAAGGGCGTTTTGAAATTAACCTTCTCTCATTATCATCATTATAGTTGCTGTTGTCTTCATTGTAATTTACTTATACATTATCATCACCATCTTCATCATCTTTTGTATTCCCCACTTTGATTCAGTCCTGATGCCGAGTATGTGGCAGCTGGTTCAGGGGACGGTCACCTGTATGTGTGGAATGTTGCCAAAATGAAAGTTGAGAGGGTACTTAAAGAACATAAGTAAGTTAATGGTTTAGTTATTTTATTGATAAATGCAAGCTTTACTCGGCTTGCTTATTTGGTTTGGAAGGTTGGATGTTTAACGTTTACAACAGGAGCGTCATTAGAAGTTTTTATTCAAAATTAGAATTATGTTTAGAGGGACTGGGCTGGATCCAATCAACTTGAATGAAAATCTGGGACTGGACCAACTCCATGACTTTATTTATGAATATAACAGAATATGGACTATATATATGGAATATATGTAAATGTGCATTTTGATGCATTAATTTTTAAAAGATGTAAATAGATATGGAGCTTTATACAGAACATTTTTATAGTTTAACCTTTCTCATGTGCATCTCATTATGCTTAATTTCTTCTCTAAGTAGACTATATTGAGCCAGATTTCTTTCCTAATGGATCATTGCCTGGTGGTCACTATTTTGTTTTGTGTGTGTGATTCTCATGTATTATACATCACTGTATATTCACCAGAGTCATGCAGGGTAATGTTGGTAAAGTACTTTATCCAAGGACCCATAGTGGTCGTCACTATTGTTAAACACTCTCATTTGCTCGATGTGGCTTGATTTAGCTTGACAATTAATATCACATCTCAGCCTCCTCTCACTTATATTTCTATTTTCCTCTTCAGTCATTCCGTTGTGGCCTGTTCCTGGAATCCCAATGGTAACTCAATAGCAAGCTGTGAGAAAGGACGAAAGGTTGTCTTATGGTCAGATTACTGATAAGGTTACTACTTAGGACCAAAAGAAAACCGGATAAATGGCTGTGTATACTTATGAGTATGATACCCAATATAGAAAATGAAATTTTGTGCAATTTATCCATTTTGAACAGATAGGCATTGCACTGTAGCCTGGGTAATTTGGGTTTCAACCCCAATTCAGGCCCATGCATTTTTGTTGGCCTTGAACAAGATTGTAAAGACCTGATTTTCTTGTTTGGACAACAATGGTGATTCCTTTTGACATATCAACCTTTTGATATTGTACATTTTTTTTCTGAAAATGGTAGCGCACATTTCTTCAAGGATTGCCTTGGCAATGGTGTTGTTAGACACTGCACAGATGAGCTGTGTTTTTAAACATTTTTAACATATACTTTTAAAAATGTGAATTATGATAGTTTCATTTCTATATTTATGGTCTTGATTTATGACTATGTTCACCTTCTGCGTGTACCAGGTTGTGTTGAAATGATAGTAAATAGAATATTATAAGAAAAAAAGTTGTGGTACCTTGTGATCTAAGCAGGCAATCAAATGCAATTTAAGTTCTCATGTAGTAGCGTCAATTCATTTGACCAGTTAAGTGCTGTACTGTGGAAAGACTTGTATTAAAAAATTTGGCCAGAAAACGCGTCCTTCAAATATCGATCAATTATAAATACTCTCATCTTGGCAGAAACTCTCAAACCTGGGGCCTCATTGATGTGAGTCAAATGATTGAGTAACATTCTATCTTTTCAAATTAAGACTTGATGGATATCAGACTTATACATAAATATACATGTGTAAGTGGAATTTGCATGGACTTAATTTATGAATAGTTAATTTACCATGACTGTGAACTTATTGTAAATGCTTATTGTATTTCTATGTGTGTCATTGCCTCTATTTCATTCTGTGATTGGACAAAAACTTTTATTGGTGTCTCAAAATATTCTGTCAAGCCTTCGACTCTCAGTGTAGAAAGAACCAGTTAGATTTTGATGTCTGTAGTATTTTATTTTTTACAGTTGTAGACAATGAATTAAATCTCTGATTGGTGGAATTTTTCGCCTCGTTTTCATTTTTGTTCACTGATCAGAGCATGCTATAATCAGGGTTTCCTTGATTTGGTAATTGGGGGAAAAGGGAATTTTATCAGCGTTTCAAGGTCAAGAAAAAAGTCGGGAATCAGGGATTTTAATCTGCCTCAACTCCTCAAGCCTCCTCAACTCCTCATTAGCATACAATGAGTTTGTTTTTGTTTTATTTCTTTAAATTATTATTTTAAAAATTGGAACAAAAAATTAAGACATAGAATAGAGTTTGGATGATAGAATTTCTTTCCTGAAAAACCCTTAAACTTTTAGTCTAATTCGTTCACTTGTAATTAATGTAATAATAGACGAATTTAAAGCTGACTGATGTGATTCTAAATTAATGTTGTGTTTATGCAAGGTTTAGGATTCATGTTAGAGAATTGATATACATTTTTTGGTGAATGTGATTAAGGCTGCATTGTTTTATGTTCAAGCTGAATGATTTGTAGGCCACTTACGGTCATTTTTCCATCTGACATAGTTTAAAGATAAAAAAAAAAATTATTTATACTTTTAAAAAATTCAATACACCTTTTAATGGATTTAGCAACTTGGTTATTACGTCACTTATTGAAATTGATCCTGTAAGCAAACTACTAAGTCAAATTTATTGCTTTGTGCATCCTACACCCAATATGGATCTGACAAACATTCTATAGGGATTTGTCTGAAGAAGGTCTGGATTTTTGTAAGGGGAGTCCTGGGAATCCTGTGATTGATCCTCTTAAGGTATTAGAGGATTAGAAATTGTTAACAGGAAGGGAGAAATAATAACATTTTAATGAAATTTTCTTTCTTAAAAAAAAAAATTGGTGTTAACACTCAAAACTATTTAAAAGAAAACAGCTAAATCTGAAAAGAATTTGATATATGTTTCTTTCTGTTATTGTTAACAAACTAGATAGTATGAAACCTTAATTTTTCCAAATCAGCCCCTAGCATCATTTTTGTCCTACTTCGACTATTTGAATTTATTAATTAATGCCAAATGCTTTTGCTATAGTCATTTCACAAATATTGATGATGCCTGCCATCTTTCAATACCTCAAGTCAACTGAAATTCAGTGTGTATTAAAAAAAAAAAATCATACTTTTAAAATCTTTATTTTAATCTGCTATATTTTTTCTCTACAGTGTTATTAAAAATGAATAAATGTACTCCTTCCTCCCCAAAATGCTTTCACTTTCATGACCAATATAATAAATTTATAAATAATTTAGATTTTAGTACAAAATGTAATACATAAACGTG
>NC_088369.1:28503049-28558049 GCF_034508935.2 Berghia stephanieae | reverse complement strand
GTCATATCAGCGCCTGTAAAAAGGAAGAAAATTGGATAGTAAAAAACATTCTATATTTACAATTGAAATGACATAAGAAAAAGTGAGACAAAGGGGAATGGTTTAAATAGGGAACAGATGTAGATTCCAGGAGCACACTATCAGTGTACTCAGTTCAGATCACCTAAAAGTCTCATCCAGACACACGCACAAGAACCCTCTAAGAGGAATACACTACAATGTTTTGTTTGTTTTGTCAATGTTAATAAAACCTGGTCCCGCGGGCCTTACCACGCCCACTTTGTCCGCCATCTTGGAAACCTCTAAATAACGACACCTCCGGATAACGACATAAAAACTCGGTCCCGTGGCATGTCGTTATCGGGAGGTTCCACTGTAGTTATAGTAATAGATCTCAGACACGAAAAGCCATTATCCTGGTGGGCATAATTCACCCGAGGTCGAGGGAAAATTAGTTTCCTCAGTGGATTCTTCATCAATCCACAGCCTTGCTATCTCTTCTACTGGGTGGGACCTTCTGACCTCCCATAGTAGGCAAAAAGGTCACTTGCTATGTCTTCTATCCCCTATATCTGTTTTTCCCTTTCCATGTTGTTCTCTGTCTTTGTTCTGGATTTAGATTGCTTGGGTTTTTTTTTCCTAATCCTGGTGGGGAATCTTAGCTGGAGGGAAGACAGTCAAATGTTAAATATAATTGTTTTTAGAGATGATATTTTCTGTACCTCTCTGTTACGTAGTATTCTATCCCCCTCTACCCGTTTTCCAATTGTTTCCTGTCGTTGTCTTGGAATGATATTACTTAGTTTTGTCCTGACCCTGGCCGGAGTTCCTTGGCTTGGAAGGAAACAGTCGAATGTATAGTTACGAGTTTTGGGAAATGATATTTTTTTTTCTTGTAAATCATCTCTCTATTATGAATTGTATTATCTTTAGTTTACATGTTATATTATTTGATTTGTAAACATTTGAGTATATTCCTCTTGGTTGGGCCTGTGCTTGTGTCTGGATGAGACGTTTAGGTGATCTCAAACTAAGTACTTTGATAGTGTGCTCTTGAAATTTACATCTGTTTCCTATTTGAACCAATTCCCCTTTGTCTCACCTTTTCTTTTGTGCTTTAATTGTAATTCTAGAACTTCTTACTATCCCATTTTCTTCCTTTTTACTGGCGCTGATATGACCTTAATGTGTTGCAAGCGCCGTAAAACCCTTAAAAACAAACAAAACATGTTACGTAGTACAGTGGAATCCTGTTGTAACCAGATGTATGGGTATGGTTTGAAAAAATGTTATAGCAGGATTCTCGGTAGGAAGGGATCCTGGAATTAATTCATGGGAAATAATAACTCGGGCCTAATCTGGAGTCTTTTGCTGATGGTGAAACAGTCAAGGGAATTTATCTTTTTGTGAAAGATGGTTTTTTTACCTTCTATTTGTAAATCATCTTCGTTTAGTTATGTCATTGTTAGTTTTTAATACTTATATTTTTTAAAAAATAAACATGTGAGTGGATCCCTTTTGATAAAGGGCCTGCGTCATTGTCTGTGTGAGATTGAGGATAATTTCAGACGAACTAATGGACAATTTGCTCTTGGATCTACCAGTTCTTTGTTACTTTACAGCTAAATGTCTTTTTTTTTATTTTTACTATTCAATCATCTTCATTGTTTTAATGAAGCTGAAAATACATGTATGTAAAAGTAACACTAGCCCCATTGAAATTTCTAAAAAAAAAGTCAAAGCTATAATTATTACTTTATGATTACATGCTGAACTTTATGTTAACATTGGTTTTCATTGAGTTATCTTGTTTATCCTTGTATGTTACTTTTGTAAGTGATGCTAATATTATTGTCAATAAATATCATTTGATTTTATGTGAATAAAGATGTACTTTACAAATAATATCCGGGTGATGTTTTCGTTCTTAATGCTATACATGAAGAGAAGATGAAGGGCAGGGGGAGGAGAAAGAGAAAGAAGAGAATATTTTCCTTTTTGGATAAGGCATTTATATCTGGATGAAGGCCTGTGTGTGTGTGTGTGTGTGTGTGTGTGTGTGTGTGTGTGTAAGAGGAAGAACAACGACCTTCACCCAGAGATATAAATGACTTATCCAATATATATATATTATATAATATTGTGCGAGAAAAAAAAAACCCCGGAAAAAAAGTATAACGTGATTTCATAACGAAGAAAAAATCAGAAACATAAAATTTATAAGCAACAAGAACCATACCTTAAAATAATACTTGCCAAGTTTGATTGAAAATACACGATTGGTTAGGTAACTGTGTCGGTTATGCCAACGTCGTATAAACATTAAGATATCGAAAGTTTCCAAACTTGCGTCTTGTTTTTAGCAGCGTGGTGTTACGAGTGTAGAAAGTTACTTCGTCTTATTGAATACCAAATCTGGGTGGGGTTCCTGACCTTCATAGTGGGCAGGGAGGTACTTGCTGTGTCTTCTATACCCCTATATCTGCTTCCCAATTGCTTTCTGTCTTTGTCTTGGAATGAGATTACTTAGTCTTGTCCTGGTCGTGGCTCTTGGCTGGGAGGGAAACAGTTGAATGTTTAGTTATAGTTTTGGGAGATGATATTTTTTTCCTTGTAAATCGTCTCTCTGTTATGTACTGTTTTTTTTTTAAATCTTTAACATATGATTTGTTAACATTTGAATGTATACCTCTTCGTGGGATCTTGTGCTGGTGTCTCGCTGAGACTTTTAGGTGATCTCAAACCAAGTACATCGATAATGTGCTCTTGGAATCTTCATCTGTTTCCTATTTGAACCAATTGCCTTTTGTCTTATTTTTTCTTGGGTGCTTTAATTGTAATTCTATAAATTTTTACGATCTCATTTTCTTCCTTTTTACTTGCGCTGATATGACTTCAATGTGTTGCAAGCGCCGTAAAACCAATAAAAACAACAAACAAACGAAAACCAAATGACCTATCGGGATAAATATTGAAATAAGTTTTTCTTTTAACAATGTTACATCAAAGTTTGAGAATTGCGTCAAAATTTTTGATATGGCAAACTTGAGATGTATCTATTTAAAAAATCGACAATTGATATTTCTAACTATATTTTCCTGAAATTTTTTGAACAAATCAATTAATTGGTTTGATTGTGGTGAAAGTAAGACTTGTATCCGTTATCGTCCAGCGGTTACAGGTTTCTAAACTTTTCCGGGTTTTTTTTTTCTCGCACCCGATATATATATATATATATATATATATATATATATATATATATATATATATATATATATATATATATATATATATATATATATATATATATATATATAATATATATATATATATATATATATATATATATATATATATATATATATATATATCTACACCCACAGTTCACTCCGCTTAATCGCACACTCCGCTTATACGCTACACATTCCTGAAAAACGGATTTTTTTCTCTATATAATCGCTCCGCTTAATCGCACACATTCTCCGCTTAATCGCTACACCTTGATTCCACCTTGATTGGAGAAAAATATTAAAAAATACACTAAAAGGTAATGAAAATGTGTTTCTCATTGAACCATTTCCACACGTTAATATTGTATCACGCGTGAAAAAAAATATCTCATTTCAACGCAATTCCACTGTCCCTCTGACCCCGACTTGGTCAGATGCGCCATGCTTGTTAACTGACATCAAAGGATTACCTGACACGACGTGCTAATTGACTCCGCACTCGTTGTCTGTATCACAAGGTGTGAAACGTGATTTCAGTCCACCCAATGCCGTGTTTGTTTAAATTGTCTAACCACTTGATTGCAATTCTCTAACTGTGCATTGTTTCCCTCTACTGGGCCGTAAACAATGAGAAAGATTGCATCGAGGACTCGCGTCTCATCTTTTGATTGATCTATATGAATGGTCCCAGTCCACATTGATAAGCTCAACAGATACTCAAGGCACGTCTTTCTCCCCATCAGAATGCTGGCTTTCGAGATGGAAAATCGACAGGATGTCGTGTTTAAAACAGAACATGGCGAAAAAAAAATGCCCAACAAACCCAACACCACCCCACCCCCAAACAAAACAAAACAAAAGAAAAAGAAACAAAAGCAAAAAAAAAAAATAAAAATAAATAATAAATAAAAATAATACCCTTCTAATGAGTCTAATGTTTTGAACCCGACAGTCCCAAGTCCACGGAAAACTCAGAAGGGGGAGTCCTACATGTATGGAAAATGAAAATTGGTGCTTTAATGTCATTTTTAGATTCTCCGCTTAATCGTACACTCCGCTTAATCGACACACTAACCTGAACTCCCAAGGGTGTGCGATTAAGCTGTTTATCAATAATCTCTGAGCACGTTTAGATATTGCGCTATATAAAAGCTCAAGTTTTTAAAAATATTGTTGCACCAGAAACAAATTTATTTATTTCTTCCTTATAATTTCTTTCGTCATTATTAGTAATTAATCCTTGTAGAATAGTGTCGTCTGCACATTTTAAAAGGGGTATGTTTAGATCTGAGCTTTTACAGTCGTTCGTATCCTACTATATAAAGTATAACAAGCATGGGAGGGATTACACAGCCTTGCGGAACACAAGTATTTATAGTTGTAGTAGTTATAATATGCCTATTTCACTATCTTTCATCTGCAATAGACCAACTATCAGGCGCCGTGAAATCCCCCTTAAAAAAATAAAAATTAATAAATAAAAGTTGTAAGCCAGTCAAGCTAATCGCAATCCCTGCTTTGTGACATTTAAAAAAAAGTAAGTTCCAAGCTCCCTACCGTTTACACCGCTTTAAAAAAATTGAACCATTATAATAAAAAAAAAAGAATATCTATGCATCTAGTCTATTTCTCTGCCGACGGTCTGAATTCAATTAAGTTATTCTCGGGTTGTTTAGCGTTTATTTCGCTTTCTTACGTTACAAAAGTGATTGGAGTGCTCTCGAATCATTTTACTCGTTTCGATTTATTAGGGGAAACAACTCCAATTTTCTCTTGGCGGTTTATCTAAACAAATCAAACAAAACTAATGAGTCTTTAAAAGACTAAAAACTAAAAGAAAAGGCCTCAAGAAGTAGTAGACCTTACCCTAACTCTGATTTTATCAGTAAGGTAATTAATAAAATTAACGTTCATAATTAATGCAGACGCCTTCGCCTTCAGTTAGTGGTAAGGAGTATGGTAAGGCTGTCATTATTCCCAGACGCCTGTCTGGGGATAACCAATTTTTGTTATCCCCAGACACCAAATAATTGTTATACCCAGACGCATGTAGCAAGTGGGCAGAAAGATTTTATGCAAAATTCCAAACTAGGCGTGAAAAATACCAAATATTCTGGAAAAAATACTAGTGGTTGTTGTGTCCCAAAACAGTTAATATATCAAAAGATATTTAACACAAGATGAAAGTAAATAGTGATCAAATGTCAAATCCAGCTCTTTTTAAAAAAAATATTTTAAAGCAAATGGATCAATGAAATTTCTTTTGTTACTTTGATCTGAAAACGTCAAACTGGCAATTCGACTTTTTATTTTCAACCAGGAAGAAAGTTGTTAATCATCAAATCTGTTCATAGTCCACCAACCATTTAAATTTTCACTACCTACCTACCTGTTAACTTTATTGATCATCTCTTGTTTCTATAATTTGCTCATTCTGGCCACAATTTTGGGGATGACCGGAAATTATTTTTTATTTCGCGGACGAATTCCTAGGCCATGGTGTTGTTCGCCCCAAAGCCCAAAACCGACACCTGTTATTTTCCTGACTTCTGCGCACAAGACAATACAATTTAGTATCACACGTCCACAAAACTAGATCCAACAACATATTTTGATTCGAATCAGAGATGAAAATAACTACCAAAACAAGGAAGCAAAAATGGTGGAAATATGTTTAGCTCATATATGAATTTAAGATATTCCGATAGCGATGTGGGTAGACAGCTCAGTGGGTTAGGCCACCTTTCATTTTACTCCTATTCGAACCAGTCGCGACACTTTTTTTTTTTCCTTTTTCTTTCTTTCTTCCCAATTGATTTTCGTTGTTTTCACTTTTGTTCCGAGTTCTGAGCAAGAGTTTTTTTTAATCAGTTGAATTTTTTATTTCTCCGATAATATTATTTCATTATTTAATTTGCTCTAGATCTATTATTGTTTTTTTTTGTTTTGGTCAAATAATAATAATAATAATAATAATAATAATAATAATAATAATAATAATAATAATAATAATAATAAAAAATAATTGTAATATAAAATAATTGTAATAATTGTTATTATCATTACTATTACCATCATAATCATCATTATATTATTTTTATTATTAATAAAAAAAAAAAAAGGTGGGGGGAGGATGGATGGGACATTTATCCCTTTCAACGTTCTGTAAAAAGAAGACGGAATTTAAAAATAAAAATAAAAAAGTGACGTTACCAGGATTCGAACCCACAACGTCGATTCTGGTCAAACTTGCAGGGCAGACGACTAAATCATTCGGCCATGACACCCACTTCAAAGTCGACGCATATTGTGTATATGTAGTAACAACTGATTTTAATCTTGGTTAATTTTATGTTTTTATAGATATTTTATTAACTTTCCTTATTTCTATGTGCATCTGGAAACATTCCATATTCTGGAATGTGAATTATTGTTTAAAAGAGCGGAGTTTCAAATATGCGTCTGGGGATAATGAAAATTCGTTATCCCCAGACAGGTGTCTGGGGATAACGAATTTTTATTATCCCCAGACAGGTGTCTGGGGATAATCACAGCGGTATGGTAATTAGTAGATTCTCTGTGTAGGCTGTAGACTGTAGACTGTAGGCTGTAGGGCCCTAGCCTAGTCTAGAGGGTCTATCTAGAGTTAGAGGAGAGCCTCGCCTTTGGCTTACCAACCTCCGCTGAATGTCCAATTCGCCTTGAGCATGCATTCACGTAAAAGGGAAATATTAAAAAAAAAAAACCTACCTCTGTTTCAAAAACTAGCATCTTTCAACTTTCTAAGAAACATCTTGATTTTTCAGAAATTTAGATCTAGCCTAGCCTAGCCTAGACGTCTATCTAGTCAAATTCAAATTCAAATAGAGCTGTGACTGTGACTGATTATTATCCCCAGACACTAGGTACTTTGGTAAAAAATTCAAATTGGATTGAGCTCAATGAAACCTATATATCATTTTAAAGTGCTTTTCAACACGATTCTAATGATACCAAAATTGTGAAAATCAGATATGCAGAAAAAAAGTTATGTCGTCTAAAGGCTGAAAAATGGTCTTCTATTTGCCTTTGTTATTTACTGACGGACTTTGTGACCTGAAAACTGTTGCATTTTCGGTAGTAACCCCCATTTGGATTTTAAAACTGGTCTAAAATGGCCGCTAAGATTTGAGTAAGGATTTTACTGGAATGAATTTCATGGATGCGGTATACAACTTTGCCCTGAATTTAATTTTATAAAAAAAGTTAAGACTTAAGATGTTAAATAAACGTGCCAGCATGAAATTTTGATTTACCAAGTTCTAATCTTTTAATTATCCAAAGCTAAATTATACCCTATTTTATCCATAATCAAAAGTTATACTAAATTGTCATTGATTTTAAAATAAACTACACCAAACGATAGAGTAATTTCTCCTGAAGAAAATAAGACATCAATCATGAAAATCCATCTATAAACAAAAAATCTATGGAACTTTTTCTGAGACCCATCACTCAAAAGTCCAAAAAATCGGGTCACAGCCAGTAGGCCATTTATCGGCTCCCTGCTGGAGGGCCAAATGGACGTTTACCAAAGTACCTACAGACACCTGTCTGGGGATAATGAAAATTCGTTATCCCCAGACACATATTTGAAACTCCGCGCTTTTAAACAATTATCCACATTCCAGAATATGGAATGTTTCCAAATGCACATAGAAATAAGGAAAGTTAATAAAATATCATAAGAACATAACATTAGGCTGCGGTTATTCAGAGTCGGGGAGTCGACTTCCACTTCCAGTTACCAACCACACGGTTTTTCTGTTTTTTTTCTTCTCTCCCACCTCTGTTTACCCCTACGGGAAAAAATCGTTTTACTTTTTGGTATTTTCTTGTCTCTTCTGTCATGGCAGTTTTTTGCATCGGTGATTTGCATTGCGGCCGCAAAATTTGCAATTTTTTGCAAATTGTCGAGATTTTGCAAAAAAACAAAAATAAAACAAAAAGAAATATTTAAAAAAATATAGTGGGGACCAGTGATGATAATCTTCCGCGGATTTCTGGGATTTTAGGATTTGTTCATAAATGCTCCGTTGTTTTTTGTCATGTCAAACATTTTCTGCTCAGTGGTAGTTCAGGGGGAAAAAAAACCATAATATGCCTTCTATCATTTTTTGACACCTCTGCTCAGTTGCATGAATTTTGGTGACACACCCTTATTTATGACGTTAGTCTAGACACACTGGCACCAAATGTCAAAGGTAGCACAAGACACATGGTGGCCATGAATGAGAAGATGATCGAAAGGGAAGGGGATGGAGCAAATGGGTGTAAATATTTGTGTACTTTTTAGCTGTAACATGATAATACATTCATTTGACGATTTTATAAGGTTTATAAGCGTGTCTTTTTTTTTTCTTCCTTTTTAAGTTTTGTTTTGTTTTTGTTTGATTGTTCTGAATTTGTTAATAGAATTCATTACAACTTGTGTCTAAATATAAAACAATTCAAATTGAAAGAAACTCATCTCGCAAGAACTCAACTTGATATTTCGATAGGCTACTCAGCTCTAAATATCTGTACACATGGTTATCCAGGGTCGACTCTGAATAACCATCTACAGTTATCCAGAGTCGACTCTGAATAACTGCCAACAGTTATCCAGAGTCGACTCTGAATAACCACTTCGTAAAATTATCCAACATTAAATCAGTTGTTACTTCTACATACAATATGCGTCGACTTCGAAGTGGGTGTCATGGCCAAATGGTTTAGTGTCTGCCCTGGAAGTTTTACGAGAATCGACGATGTGGGTTCGAATCCTGGTTCCGCCACCTTTTTTTTTAGTTCTTGGTTGGCAAATCTGTACTTATTAGTATAAAAGTAGTTGTATTAATAAGAGCCATTTTTAATCTGAGTCTGAGCATTAGATTTAGATGTAGATGTAATTACTGTTATTTTTTCTCTGTGAACTGAATTGAAGACTTTCAACCTTGCTTTAACCAGATAACAAGAATGACAGGCATTATTGAGGAGGCTATAACTTTTTTAACCACAGAAGGTAAGAATACTCTCCTCTTAAAAGTATGTCTCCCTTTTCTTTATAATTTCTCTTTCACAGAATGCTCTTCCAGAGCCATTTGGCCCATGGGGCAGGAGATTATTTTGGTGTTTATATTTTACTAAATAGATCCTTTGGATAGGGTGCTTGTTTGTCACAAAGCACTTTCTGCTAGATCTAATAGACATAGCTACCCATTCACTGTTGGGTGGAGAGAAGGGCCACAGAAAAAAATCCTGACTGCACTCAAGATCGATCTCGGTCTTAATAATGTGAAATAAGCTGTTGCATGTTGTTTACTATTTTCTAATTTTAAATATTATTTATCTCAAAGTCTACTTGATAGCATTTTCTGCTAACATATTATGTCCTGATAACTACATTTGTATTTGGTAAGAACAGATATTCTCTCTAATATATGTTCAAAAGACACTACTTTACAAAAATGATTATACTAATTGCAGTTGTGAATTGTTATTTGTTTATCATTTTCCAGTGGATGAAAATACAAAGATACGAGGAAACATCAAAGTGCAGTTATCCGTGGATCAAATCGCAAAGGAGGCTGCAAATCATGGCTTGTCTTCAGAGCTGTTGAAAAAAGTTTTGGATATTGTGCTTAGTAGTAAAATCAAAATGGGTAAAATTTGTGTTTAAATATCTTATGTTTAAAAAAAATTTAAAGAAGGTCAAATCAATTAGTGTCCATTATCATGAAATATGTCTTTCCATGTTGTGAAAAGTTGAAATTATTTTGATAAATTGTTGTTCACGGTTTCCCTTTAACAACTATAGCGAGAATCTTTAAGCCTAAGTTTGCTGGCAATTCGTTTATGTTCATCATCATCATTATCACAACTGCACATGGTGATGATCTTTATAATTTATTCAATGTTCTTAACTACTACTTTTCTGAAAGACAGTTACATTTGATAGATTTTAACATTAATGAGGTTCTCAGTGATTGCTGTTTTCTCCTCTGATATTGAAATGTATTGGTAATGGATTTTTATTATCATGTTAGAGATGGAATGCTCATATTTCAGATTTTTAAAATTCTTCAGCCCAGGTATTGCGTACCAAACTGATCAAGAGTCTCTTACCAAAATCTGCCGTGCCTCAGCGTCTGGTGGTTGACATCATATTTCACATTGGTCCTAAAGTATTTCAAAAGCCAGGGCCATCCCCTATTGAGGTATGTTGATATATTTTAAAAGAGTTTTCATACATGGGTGCAAGATTTCTGGTTTAATCCAGATTTCCGGCCATTTGAAATTGATTTAAATTTATTTCCGGCATCTAGATCAACCTTACATAATACTGTTATGAGACAGTTGGTCACATTTCAAAATACATTTCAGGCTTTTTGGATTTTTTGGAAATGGATTTCAGGCTTTTTTGGGCCAACCTACTTGAACCCATGTTTCATACAGAAATTTTTAAAACTTCGGTTTTACTGGAAAAACATTCCTTCACGAGTTTATCATTCCAGACACAGGCAACTTTGTCAAATTCTGATTAGGTCGACCTCTACAATCCAGGGCTGAGAATCTTCCGCCTAAAGGCGGATTTCCGCCTAAATGGTGGTTTATCTCCGCCCATCCCCATCACAATTCCTCCTTTTTCAAATTTTTTTTGGATAAATAACTGTGATTTTGAGAATCTCTCAGAAATTTTCCGCTGAATTTGCCGTGTCAAACATTTTCCTCAAAACCACAAAATCACCATTATGTCTTATGTCATATTTTGACACCTGTGCTCAGTCATGAAATTTGGTGACGGTCAAGTTTTTATGACGTCGGGCCAGACAGAATGGCAATAGATATCACATTTGACACAGAAGACCAGTGGTATTCTTTGATTAGCTAGTTGATGGTTGAAGGGGAAGGGAAGGGAAGGGACAAATGGGTCTGGACCACCATTTTTTTTCTGTTGTAGGTACCTATTGCCTTTTTAATCTCTCTCTCTCTCCCTCTCTCTCTCTCTCTCTCTCTCTCTCTCTCTCTCTCTCTCTCTCTCTCTCTCTCTCTCTCTCTCTCTCTCTCTCTCTCTCTCTCTCTCTCTCTCTCTCTCTCTCTCTCTCTCTCTCTCTTATCCCTCTTTGCCTTTCTTTCTATTTCTCTTTTCTTCTTTTTTAAAAATATAGAATTCATAAGATCAATACCTAAATTATTCTGGTAGAGAAGTCTTCCCCCCCCCCCCCCACACACACACACTCACTAAAACCACTACATCAACATCTCTACCACCACTACTATTACAACCACCACCACATCATCATCCCTACCACCACTACTACTACAAGTAACACCACATCATCATTCCTACCACAACTACTACAACCACCACCTCACAATCATCTCTAAGACCACTACTACTATAACTACCACCACATCACCATTCCTACCACAACTAACACTACAACCACCACCACATCATCAACCCTACTACCACTACAACAACCACCACCACATCATCATCCCTACCACCACTACTACTACAACCACCACAACATCATCCCTGCCACCACTACTGAAACAACTACCACCACATCATCATTCCTACCACAGCTACTACAATCACCACCACACAATCATCCATACGACCAATACTACTACAATCACTACCACATCATCCCTACCACCGCTACTACTACAACCACCACCACATCACCAAATGTTGTAATTACACTTTCAACTTTTGAAATTCCACAGAGTCGTGTCAGAAATTGCTGCGAGACAAATTTTGGATCGCATCTCAGTTAATTTTAGTGAAATTCAAATTTATAGGTTATGGTCGCATGGATGGGTCATGATCTTCACGATGAAAAATTTCCTCCTTTTTTGTGACCGGTCATTCTCACCCCTGACAATATCTTACCACCCTTTCTACAACTACCACCAAATCATCATCATTTTTATCACCATTACTACAACCATGATGACACCATCACAACAAGAACAACTACCACATTATCATCATCACATGATAATTATTACTACAACCACCACCACCACCACATCAACTTCAGTACCGCACCACTACTACTTAAACCACAGTTTCATCATCATCATCATCATCATCATCACTACCACCACTACTACAACCACCACCACCTCATTATCAATACAATCACTACACCAACACATCATCATTATCATCACTAACACAACTACGACCACCGCCTTCAAATCATTATCACTACCACCAGTTCTAAACCACGACCACATTATCATCCTATTGCCACCATCACTACTATGACCACCACCTTAACCTCATCATCACCATCACCATTGTTGCAACCACCACAATTACATCATAATTATCACCATCACTACCACAACTACTACAAATCCCAGCACATCATCGTTATTGTCACCATTACTACAACTATCACCTTTTTCATTTTTTTTTCATATTTGTGACCACTGCCTCAAAACAGTACAATGTTGAGATAAACTGGATGCCGTGAAGTTGAAGGGATGGTAAAGTTAAGCAGTTTATCAGAGTTCATTTGGCCCATCAAGTTTATCCTGGTTTCCTTAGCCTGAGATGGTCAATAGAAATTGCTTGCTACTCTTTGGATAAGACACTAGTCTATCACAAAATACTTTCCACCAGATCTAATAGATCCAGCTACCCAATCACTGCTGGGTGCACAGGAGGGTCAGAAAAAAATCTTGACTTCATCCGTGATCAATCTCGGTCCCTATGCATGTGAAGCAAGTTCTCCACAGCTGAGCTATGGGGATCCTGAATAGTAGTCAATATGACCATAAATGTGAAATTTTAGACCATTTTTTTTCTTTCACATTTTAGAAATTATGTTTATTCTCATCAATTAAAAAGAAACTTTTCCAAGTCTCATCATTTTTTTCTTTTGATTTTATTCAAAGTTTATGAATTTGAATTAGTTTCCAACATCCTGCTTATCCCAACATAATACTAGATTTAGATTATGGGCCACTTATCGTCTGCTATTTTTATTTGGTCTCTTATTCTTAACTGTATGTGAATGCTGATAAGGATTAGGGGCTTAACAGAGGTTGAAATGGATCGTTCTTAGCTACAGGAAACACATGTGTCAGCCTTCTCTCAATATATTGATCAACACATCAACAAATATTTCCAAATACAATTACAGTTGCTTTTAAGGCAAGGGGTTTCAAATGAGAGTATATCTCCTACGTGTGATTGTAGAACTTCTGGCAATCAAAAGTTTGAGGTTTGATTCACCCAGTCAAGAAAGGCTGGTTTTGTTGATTTTTTTTTTCAGTCTGTTATTTTTTATGATACTGCATTAAGAACACGTTTTCCGAGCAAAAAATCACGTTCTTAATACTGAATATATCATTACCTTCATCCAGGTGTTACTTCTAAGATGGATTTTGCTGGTTTTTGACTATCTGGAGAGTCACAATGATCTGCACAAGCTGTACAATGTTATTTTTCTATTTATTAATTCAACCAAATTAGTAAGTGTATACTCACATTTTGTTTTATTATATATATTGTTATTGTTTTACAAGCAATGTCCAGATTACAGAATCAAGATATGAAAAAACGTGTATGATACAGTGCCAGACAAAGCAAGATAGAAAAATCAGAAAGAAAAAAAAAAATCCCAAAAAAGCAGTCGCCATAATCACTGAATCCTCCAGAGTTTGCATCTTGCATTCCCGTCTATGTTATATATATATATATTTTATTTTTTAATTAAAAAAAAAAAATATATATTTTTTTATTTTTTATTATTTTTATTATTTTTTATTTTTTTAAAATGTTATTTTATTTTTAAAAAAATTATATAAAAAAAAATTTTTTTTTTTTTTCGTGGCAGACTTTTATTCTTGTTTCTTTATTTACTACATTAAAAAAAAGTGATCATTCACTTTTGTGAATTCACTTCACAAATACAGCTTAAACAACTTATTTACTTTAATTGGTATTATTTGTATTAGGCCAATGTGACCTTTGCCTCTCCTTGCTTGATATGAAACATTTTACATTGCATACTGTGTGCCATAGCCTGTTTATTCTTTATTTCCTCTTTTTTTTTCATTCCAGATGCCGTTTGCTTGTCATCTGCTATTTCTACTCACGAGGAAATCAGATATTTGTTATTTCCGTGTGCAGGAACTTCTTAGTCTTATGGAAAAGTTGGTGAGAAAAGTGTCCAAGTGATCAAATGATGATAATGAATATTATGATAATGATAATAATAATAACAGATAATGATAATAATAATAATAATAATAATAATAATAATAATAATAATAATAATAATAATAATAATAATAATAATAATAATAATAATAATAATAATAATAATATTAAGAAGAAGATGAAGAAGAAGAATGAAGATGATGATGATTATAATATTAATGATGATGATAATAATGATAAGAATGATGATGCTTGTGATGATGATGATGATAACAATAATTATAATAATTATAATAATAATAATAATAATAATAATAATAATAATAATAATAATAATAATAATAATAATAATAATGATAATAATAGGAAGAGCTTGTTAGGTTGACATTGTTCAGTTGCTAAACCATCAATAAAGTTGTAGAATGTTCGACTCCAATGTTTCCACGTCTTGGCAGTGTCAAGTACGTTTGGATCTTTTTCAAATCGGTAGTTCTGAAAGTAAAGGATCAAAAGAACCATTATTGGCTAATAGTGATGAACTTAATGAACTTAAATAACACATACAACAAATAATAATTTCGATAATAATAAAAATTGGTTGAGGAGCGAGAGTTCAGTACCAGTAATTTAAAGGATATTTAGTGAAAGTATTGATTTCATTCTTGATTAAGCTACAATTATCTGTTCTAAAACATTTTTCAAACGATTATTCATATTTTTACTGATTTTCTTTAAAAGCGTGTAAGTTATTGAAAATATATTATCTTGAAATTCATATTTATTGTTGGCAAAACATATATTGAAAAGAAAAATGGTTGGATGAGGATGGTTTGTCATAAAGTCACGTACAGGATATTACGCAAAATAAAGTTAATTTAAAAAAAAAAATATTTGTTCTTTCCTATTGATAGGGTCCTGATCCAGCCCTAATTGGCCTTTTGACTTGCTACAAAGTGTTCCAGCCTCACCTCGTCCCCATCAAATTGAACTGCTCTCATAAGGTATCTTGATTTAATAATGTATTATTTTGATTTAATAGTTTTAATTTTATTCAAAACAATAATAAATAGATTCTCTTTATTCATCCCATAGGGGAAATTTGTCTTTGGGGTCCAAGGGAGGACTGGAATAACCCAGGCGTCGGTGCTGCAAACTGAGCTAGGGTCAGGTGACTTGCTCAAGGACATACATCAAAGCTGGTATTCAAACTTGGTACCTTTCAGGGTACAAAGCAAAGACCGTACCACTGAGCCATGCTGTTACACAAAAAATGTGCTTAAGCGACAAGAGTTATGATCTATAGATTAACAGAGACAAAAGGAGAAATAAACTTGAAATGACTAAATGTTTATTGTGTGGCCAGGTAGCATTGATTTGGGGACTGATACCTGACTTAATTATTATTCTTTATGGATATTGCAAAGTGATATTAAGATTTAAGGGGCAGCTATGAATGTTTAAGTTAAACACCCTTTTTTAAAAAGCAGACCTGCCTAATTGAAAATGTTAAAATTCGTAATTTTTAGGTGATAAAAATTGTAGGCGTTATGGTTTACTTTGAAAATAAACAATTTTCCCTCACAATGATAAAATAACACTTCAGAATCCTTAAATTTATGTAATCTGGCATTAAATTTTCATTTTCAATAAGTTTTAATGACTTGGAATGCTCATGAACTTCTGAAATTGAAGCCAAATTTCCGTAATTCTATGAAATGTTCACAGTTGGAGGCAAGTCCATTTTAGTTACAATAAACAAAACAACAGAACAATCTTAAGGCAAAATTTAGGAATGTTATCACAATGGTGGCTTTGGAATAAAATTTTCTTGTTTTAGATTTACTGAATTCTAGTTTGACCAATCCAGCCTTGAGACAGGCTTTCTTTATATTTGAATTTTCTTTACGTCTTTGTTCAGTCTCTTTACTTCATTATATGAAAGAAAGGGTTCCTGAAAAATCAGTTGGTAGAGCACTCGCTTCACTCACAAAGGGACTGGTGAAGAGTAGATTTTTTCTGAGCTCCCCCATCCATCCATTACTGGATTGGTAGCTGTATCTGTTAGATCTAGTGAAAGTACTTTACTATAGACTAGTGTCTCATCCAAAGGCTTGGTATTGATGGGGATAAACTATGGTTTCATGGGCCTTATAGCTTTAAAGGACTACTAAAATGAAAGTTAAAAGTAAATATACTCATTAATAAATAACATATACACGATTTTGCCTTAACATAACATATATCGTATAGGGCAAAATAGGATAAAATCCCTTGAATGCCCTTAATATTAATAGTAATGCCATAAATCTATTGATTAAAGATTACAATAATGATACACTGGTAAAGATAGTATTTCAACTTAAATGTACTCATGTAAATGTGGTGTACAAACACATATCTTTAACCGTGACGTGCAAAGCACAGACACACACACACACACGCACACACACACCCATATAGAAGATAACCATTATAATATAACAATGCATAATATGTACATACAAGACTGAGAGCCCTGTCAACAGTAGTGCAAAAAAGTATTATTCATCATATATAAATCTTCCTTGAAATAATCTATAGATTTTGCATTCTTTGTTTCAAATTTCAAATTGTTCCATTTCTGGACAATACGAATACCGAACATCTAGAGACAAGAATCTTAAACTGTCCCCTCTAGTAAAAGTAATATTTGGATATGAAAAAAAATCAGAAAAGTCTATCCTATCCAGACCATGTACCAATCTATAAACCTGAAATGCCTTGTCCATTGTTAATCATAATGATCTATATATTCCACAATTTATTCAGATGATTAAAATTCATAATTTTGATTTTCACTATGAAGTATACAGGAAATTTGATAAACATTTTAAAATTTTATTTACTTGTGTTTTAAGTCAGAGCAAGCTTTCACCTATCTAATCTGAAGCCTAGTAATGATTTATTGAAAACAGGATAGAAATCATCCATCTAAGGATTTTACAGAAATTTTACTTATTTTTTATTCACTTAAACCAACGAAATCAATCAGATGGATTATTACCATTGATTTTGCCTATTCCAGAAAATTTGTTTAAAAATTTGCAAAGAAAATATTAATGTTCTTATGTTGTCTGAAATTTTGATATTTTCGTCAAATTTTAGATGAAAAAATGCATTGAGTGTTCATATTTTAGTCATAGTGACAGTAGCAGTATAATGAATGTAATGTAGTCTATAAGAGTTGCAACATAGTTTTCTTATCACTTTTATGTTGCTTTTGATATTTTAGTGTTAAGTGTAATTGGTCATCAGTCGATTTATACATTTTTAATTACAAAGCGCTGACCAACTCAAATACTTTTGTTTAAGAGGTGCTACATTTTGAGACTGATTTTAACAGAATATTTTTTTAAAAATTTCTTTTTACTCTTATCTTTTGTACAGCTGTATTTTAAGAATTATGATGTGGCATGGAGAGCGACCATAGTGGAAATGATGTCTGAGAATTCTACAAACACTGAAAGGAGGTCTGAGGATACATTTCGAGGGAAAAGAATGATGATGCCCACTTACATGCCTGTAAGATTTCATAAGCTCTCCTTACGTGTGGTTTCCAAGCCCTTTGGTTAAGCTATCTCGACCTCCTTTTCTCCTTTTCATCAAATTGGACCATTTGATTTTGCCAAGGTCCCAGCTGGTATTCTTTGCTTAGGGAAGAACAGTCAAATGAGAGTACACTGAGTGGAAAACGATATTTGTTTTTAAATAGAAAAATAAATTACTTTTGTTGTAGCAGCCATTGCTGTGAATATTAATGTGAAGTGGGAATTCTATTCCTTCTCTGTCACTGAGTGGGGGTCTTTTATCCTCTCATAGTGGGCAGGGAGGTCACTTACTCTGTCTTCTATCTCTCTATATCTATTTTCCAACTTGCTTTCTTTTTTGTATTTATCTTGGAATGAGATTTTGATTTTGTTTTGGATCTTGCCAAAGTCCTTGGTTGGGAGGGAACACTCAAATATATAGTGATAGTTTTTGGAGATGATATTTTTTTTCTTGTAAATCATCTCTCACTTATGTACTGTTATATTTTTTTTTGTCTTGGATGTAAAATGATGTGCAAGCATTTCGGTGTTTTCCTCTTGATGGCTTCACATTACAAACTTTGATGATGTTTCTACTCAAATTTGTGCACCAAATTAAAAGGAAAAATATCTGTAACTAATTTATTCATATGCAGATTAGTTTGCCATTGTTTTACTCTAGCATTCATACTGTTCACTGTCTGTCACTTTTTACTCTTCGATTATGTCACTACTTCCTTTTCTTTGCATTTTACACCCCACTGACTGTCTGCCAGAAATTTATTATCATAATTTACTACATCTCCATAATGTAAAATAAAATCATATTTATTCCGATTATTTCCACCATAGAGTGATTGAAGTTTAACATTGATACATTCTTTTGTTGTTCTTACAATGTATGAGGTGTTGATTGCAGTTCTGACTTGTTAAGCATGGGTAAAGATGGGAATGTTAGGAATAAATTCAATTGATTACGACTGGAAGTATAACATTGGTTAGATTTTATATTAAAGTATGGCCATAAGGGTGTAATATGCTTTTAAGAGTGCTTATCCTTAATTGTGACCGTGTCTGGTTTGGAAAGCCATTGCTGTAATTACCTCATCAGTAGAAATAGTTTTAAGCATTGTTTTTTAAAAAAAAGTCATCTTTACTTTTATAAATGACTTGCTTAATTGTCATTCCTTCTATTTCTACATCAAAGCACATTAAGTAATGACACTTGCCATGTCAATCACATTGTCTATTATCATTTTTTTGCTCTGATACTGCACTCATACATTTTAAAACTCATGTCATTGGTTTATTGAAAATTTCAGTCACTTTTTGTAGAGCTCATATACAGGTCTATTTTTATAATAATAATAATAATAATAATAATAATAATAATACTTTATTGCATCCGTACAGAAATCCAAGAGACAGAAGCAGGTGGTTCCTGAGGTCCATTGTGCATCCAAAGAGATAGAAGAGGTCCAGGATATTTCAACAAATCTACCAGGATCATGTGACCCTGTGCCATTTCAGCATGTGGAATCCTTTCTGGATTTTCTGAAGTGTTTTGAAAAGATAGAGGTTTGTGATACTTCATCACACTATTTTCTAAGTTTTATTAATTTATTTTGTATCCTGGATTCTCTGTGAGATGTTTTGAAAATGAGTTTATTAAGAAGTTGCCGAGGTATGGCTTTGAACTCCAACACTACTTGAATTAGCTTTGTGGGTTTGACCTGACGACCAGGCAATTCGATAATATGCCTTTAGAAAAAAAGTTTTCAGCATCTTATTAGAGATGGTTGTTAAATTAGGGGTTGCCACAAGCATAAAAGCAGTGTTTTGTTTTCTAAAAATTAGTACTAGCAACTGCATGTCCCTTCCTGTGTAAAGTGTATGCTGTTCCATCATCTGGAGATCTGATCATGAATTGAGTCGATAGATTAGAGCATGGTGTTTACCATGGATAAACACTATCTCTCACTCATGTAGTTCCATATCTGAAGCAGACGTCGGAGGTCATCTTCCGCCAAGCTGATCTATCTCTTGCCAATTCTATTAAAGCAGCGCCACCTTTCTCAGCTTCATCTGTCCAAGTTCTTATCCCTTTCAAATACGTTATTCTTTGTCTTCCTCTTATTCTTTTTCCATTCATCTTTCCAGTCAAGGCGAGTACTTCCAAACCAGGGTGGCGGATAATGTGTCCTAAAAATTCCATTTGGCGTTTGATGATTTTTGTTATCAGTGATCTTTTTCTGTTTACCATTTCTAAAATTTCTTCATTTCTTTTCCTTTCCATCCATGACACCCTCATCATTCTTCTGTAAAACAACATTTCCACTGCCTCCAGTCTTTTAACCATGGTCTTGTTTATGGTCCAGCTCTCACAACCATATAGCAGCACAGACAGTACATAGCAATCCAGGACTTTGATTTTTGTTTTCATGCTAATATTCCTGTTTTTCATAATTGTATGCAGCTGGTTGAATGCATTCTTCGCCATACCTATTCTTTTCTTTATTTCACAATCTGATTTTCCATTGGATGTTACATTGAAGCCTAAGTATTTGAAACATTCAACTTGTTGTATTGTTTGTCCTCTGCTTGTTATTACACAGGCTGGTGGGTTATTATTTTTAGATACCGTCATACATTCTGTTTTAGATATATTCAGTTCCAGTCCCATATTTTCACTACTCCTGACTACAACATCCACACTATATACAAGTAAATGCAGTCTTCTTTTTTAGATTTTTTTTTCATTTGATTGGCAGTTCCTGGTCAGTTTCTCTATTTTGGCTGCCGTACTCAATAGATGTGGACTTTTGCACAGATGTCTGTATTCTTGCAAAAATTAGATTACAAATTACTTAACTCAGATTATAAACTTTAATGTTTGTTTATTTTCTCTGTTTTATAATTGCTGGCTTATGAGATTATGGATTGTCTTGATCTTATTTAAGTCTTAAATGCAAATTTTGTTTCTTGAAGTTTGTATAAATATAAATAACAATTGTCAAATGGAATAGAAGCTTTATTTTAGTTATCGAAGACAGATTTATAATACTACAACAACTACTACTACTACTACTCTACTACTACTAGTACTCTACCACGACTGCTACTACTACTACTACTACTACTACTACTACTACTACTACTACTACTACTACTACTACTATTACGACTACTACTAGTACTACTACTACTACTACTACTACTACTACTACTACTACTAGTAATAATAATAATACTAATAATAATAATAATAATAATAATAATAATAATAATAATAATAATAATAATAATAATAATAATAATAATAATAATAATAATAATGAAAATAATAATAATAATAATAATAATGATAATAATAATAATAATAATAATAATAATAATAATAATAATAATAATAATAATAATAATAATAATAATAATAATAATAATAATAATAATATTTTTAAAAAAAAATGATAACAATAACAATAGTAATAATAATAATAATAATAATAATAATAATAATAATAATAATAATAATAATAATGATAATAATAATAATAATAATAATAATAATAATAATAATAATAATAATAATAATAATAATAATAATAATGATAAAAATAATAATAACAACAACAACAACAATAGTGATAATAATAACAACAAAAATAACCACAATAGTGAATTTTAATTCCCAATGATGATTTTTTTATCACCAGTACCCCAGTCAAATTGCTGCTTGTCTTCAGGACTCCAAGCTACAACTCCTCATGGCCTGCCAGCCAGACCCAGTGGCCACAACTCGACTCTGTCTGTGGATTCAACATTTCCTGGTCTTTGGTAGGTTTTCCCCAGTTACATTTTAAAAAAGTAATCGCCCATGGGTGTGATCCTTAGGTGAGGCAAAGCAAGCAATCACCACAGCTGTTGACAGGCTAGTGAACACTTGTGCATGCAAAGCACCTACTTAGCTCGCTTTTTGTCTCACTGCCTAACCTTCAGAACAAGCCTCACATCTGCCACACTCATTTAATCAGTATGTTTTACACGTTATTTTTGGAAGGGGAGAGGGTGAAGGCAAGTTTAATGACAATGAAAATGCATATTTAGGAATTTTGTTTGTAGGCTCTGGCAATTTTACATACACGTGGGAGTGACCTCTTCCTGTTTCATGTTTTTCTGCATATTTGTATGGCCTGGGTAATAAATCCAAAGCCTTGCGGCCTGCTAGGGAAGTAGACGAATGGCTCTGGCAGGTCGTCATATGGGTAATCTCTTCCTGATTCGTGCTTTTCAGTATATTTTGAGGGGGCAAATATTTGGGCAATGTTGCCAAGTAGCCACAGTGTTAGATTCAGGATTATTTGGCCAATACTATAATAAAAACTGAAAAAGAATATTAAAAAAAAAAGAAACAAACAGAAAACAAGGCCGATGCCATACTCAAAATATAAAAGTACACTAAATAAAAAATTAGTTAAAATAATAAAACAAAAACCAGCACGGGAAATGGTATAAAACTGATAACAATAAGGTGATGCATAATTTTAAAGAAAAAAAAAATTAAAACCAAAATAAAACAAAAACAGCAAAATAGAGAGAATGCCAGTACTGACACACACACACACACACACACACACACACACACACACACACACACACACACACACACACAATGCATTATGGTGTGTGAAGATTTTGGTACCATGGTTTTAAACAATTTTAAAATTTTGTTGGAGGGGGATGGGGATTGAGCATTTTGTAAAGTGTTCCAAAGCTGGGCCACTTATACTTACAGTGATTCTGAACATCTGATCTTATCTTTTGTGAAAATAATTTGATACCATTTCCTTTATTTCCTATGCCATGCGAATCAAACTCTTTAACAACAAAGTATTTCTTAGAGGCCCATAAGGCCCATGAAGCTGTAGTTTGTCCCGGTTTCTGTAGTGTTGAACGGACAATAGCAATTGCTTGATACCCTTTTGCTAGAACGTGATCGCAAAATACTTTCTACCAGATTTAACAGACCTCGCAACCCAGTCACTGCTGGGTGGATAAGGGGGACCAGAAAAAAAAAATCTCGACTTCACCAGGGATTAATCCCATTCCCTATTTGGGTGAAGCCAGTGCTCTAATCAAATGAGTTATTGGAAGCCCCACAAACTCATCAGATGACTTCTTAATAAATCTCCCTGCCACTGATTATTCTATGTACCTCTGTTGTGTCGCCTCTGACTCTTCTATTGCTGAGTGTTGGTAATTTGAGTTTCTGCAGTCTTTCAGCATATGCCCAACTGCCCACTTCAAAGTATTAAAATTCCCATTTGGGAAAAAATAATAATCAGTAAAATTGACCTTGCATATGTTATTCAATTTTTTTCTCTCTCAATTTCCAAGTTCTATTAATTTATAATGGCACCAAATTTTGCTCTTCGACATATTTTATTTAGTTAAATTTGCTTTTGTTATAAAAAAAGTCAGTCGAGTCTCTCTTTCTCTTTTCTCTCCACTTCAACTACAATAGGTTTCAAAGGAAATGGGGTTGATGATTCAGGGAAGAGTGAGAGTTTACTAAAAATGCTGATTAAATTCTCACAAAGAGTGGAGGTAAGAAAAACAATTATTTTGGCACATATTAACAGACTGCATGCAGAAAAGGATATTGCAATTATGCAAGGATAAATATGATGCCTGACACAAGGTGACTTTAAGTGACTGTGGTTTTGAATAAAACCTGCTCAAGGGGTAAATAAATGAATGCTGGAATGCCATGGACATGCTAAAAATCATTAATATTTGGTTTACACGGATTGAAAATGTGCAAATTCATGCTAGTTTTATACTCTTTGATTATGATGATGACGGTGATGATTGATATGTTGATGATTATGATGATACTTCATGATGTTGATGATGATCATGATAATGTTGATTTGATGATTATGGCAGCAGTAATTTCAACATTTGTACCCCTCAATAATGACCAGAATTTGCCAGTAGTACACGGTTTCCTGGAGCATTTCCTCCCCCATTGGAATGGGAGAAGCCATGCCTACTTGATCTTAGAGCTTGTTAGCTGTATCACTCCATGCCCTTTTCAAGGTAAGCCATATAAGCATAACTACTGTTTGCTCCTAAAAAAATGTACTCCGTATGATTGTACTTCAATAATCAGTATGACAGTCCAATTTCTTTGGAAAGTAAAATTTTGTGATATTTTTATTTTAGATTTAAAAAGTTGTCAAATATGTGAATATTAGAGAATTACAATTTCCGATGTCTGTGCATCATATCTCTCTCTCTCTGTTTTTCTCTATCTTTCTCTATCTCTCACTTTCTCTCTTTTTCTCCCCCCCCCCCCTCTCTCTCTCTCTCTCTCTCTCTCTCTCTCTCTCTCTCTCTCTCTCTCTCTCTCTCTCTCTCTCTCTCTCTCTCTCTCTCTCTCTCTCTCTCTCTCTCTTTCTCGGTGTTTCCTTTTTCACCAAAATATTGATTCAATTTTGAAAATGGAAACAAGTGAATCAAGTTGAATCACACCAAACTACGAATCTGACTCAAATTTTGACACAAAATAAAAGAGAGGACAGGCTTTCATTTGTTGCAAATTTCAACGCTAAAAAATAATTATTAAAAAAAAGTTGTTTTTAACTTAGATTTTATTTTTGAAAACTTAACCCTCTCAAATACAATTTAAAGTTATACCAAAAGAAAGATCTTTCTTTCGCCATTTATTTTGGTAGCTTTTGTGAATAAATCCAATCAGTGGGGTAGTTCAACCTTCGTGTAAAATGTCAGATGGGTGAAAATGGCTATTAAAACATCGTAATTTCTGATGACAGGTGTCTAAAGTGAATCAATTTAACATATATTTCCAGCAACACTAATCAAACAAATTTGATATTTCTAGAAAGAAGAATAGCATTTTTAAAATGTGCTAGAAATATGTTCTTAATTCAAAGCAAATGCCATCAGTTTTAAAAGACCAATATTTCGAGAGAAAAAACTCCTGCTGACATCAAAATTGCGCGGTTTGGAGTATTTAAGTGATACAATTTTTTAACACCTAAAAAACATTGAAATTCAACTGTATACACATTTAATCTTTACCAAATAATTTATTTGGGCTTTTTAAACTTTTTTTTTTTTTAATTTGATTCCAGATTTGAAAGAGTCAATCCTGAATCCTTTATCCAAACTGTTCTTTGCCTCTGATGTTTATTTCAAGGTTAGTAATAGTGATTTAATTTGTCATGAAAGGGGTTTTCCATGAAAATTGAAGTCATGAGCTCAGTTGTTTGAATTTTGGTGCCACTCTCATTTTTATGACGTCAGCCTAGACAGACTGATGCCAAATATCAAAAGTGGTCTTGGCTGAGTTGACAGGTTGTAGGACGAATCAAATGGGTCTATATTGTGATTTTGGCTGAAGCATAGTAGCCTATAACAATTGACGGTTAAAGGTGCATATTGGGGTTTTGTTTTATGTATTTTATTATACTTTTATCTTGGCTTAGGATCCTTAAAGCTCAGGGTCTTGATTATTCAATTGGTACAATGATTGGTACAACACTCTCCCCATGAGTAAAAGATTTGATTTCTAAGTTTTATTTTCTTCTTACCTTTCTGTCCACCAAGTACTAATTGGGTTGGGGAAAAATCTTACAGAAACTATTTTTCAATAGTCAAGCATCCTCTAACTGTCCATTTAATAAATATCACATAAATCATGATAGTTTTTGGCTCTGGTGAAAGTGCAACTTCTACAAAACATCCAAACTCTTGTTTTATGTCTTCTCAAAACTTTGTACCTGTATTTCCAAAAGTGGCAATGTAAAATCCGTAATTTGCAAAATGGCATAAGCAACAAGAAAAACGCTCCACAATGCTCTACTTTAAAGGTGACATAATGATGGCTGGGTTACTGCGTGATTCCACGGCTATGAATGAACATAAATGATGTCAACCAGGGGTCTCATTGTAATATTATTGTGTGTATTAAGTATGGTGAGTAACAGTACAAATGTTATATAAGCACATTCCATTTTATCCCCCCCCCTCTCCTCTTTAACAAACTATAACTTAAGCTCCTCCCTGCCTCCCCACTAGTATTCCTTTCCATCCATATAGCTAACCTATTTTCATGGTCTCAAGGATTTCTTTATATACAAGTTGCAGTGTTATACTTATTCAATTCATTTTTCAATTTCATTTCCCCCCCTTCAGTCAATGTACGTGTCTGCCATAAGCAAGTTGATCGAAAATTTCACCTTACATCTTCATTCTCTCCAAGCAGAGGAAGTAGGACAGAATGGAACAGAGCTTACCAGGTCATTGGCTATATTAACATGAATTGAATTGGTTGTGATGATGATGATGATGATTATAAAAATAATAATAACAACAATAATGAGAATAATATAATAATAATAATAATAATAATAATAATAATAATAATAATAATAATAATAATAATAATAATAATAATGATAAAAATAATAATAATAATAATAATAATGATAATAATAATAATAATAATAATAATAATAATAATAATAATAATAATAATAATAATAATAATAATAATAATAATAATAATGATGATGATGATGATGGTGATAACAATGATAAAAAAATATTAATGATGATGATAATTAACATTTATTATAATGATTATAGTTATAACAATTGATAAAGAATAAAATCCGTAAAACCGAAATTGGTCAGTGAAGCCTTAATTCCTGATGCTTGTATGAAGAAATGTCTTTATAATTGATATAGCAATGGCTACCTTAATGTCATTAATCAGAAACAACAATGAAGAAACCACACGAATTTCATCTGAGATAAAGATGTGTACAAATTGCCTTCACCAGTTGGTAAACTTCCTGGACCTTCAAATCGTGGTGGCCTTGAGAATGGAGAAAGATCATCTCCTGCTGCAACAAACTGTCTTGGACTTACTGGATGTGGTCAGTTGAAATGGAAAGGGGTGGCCTTTAAACACTCAGAGGTTTACCTGTATTAAGTGTTAAGGGCCATTAATGTTCATATATATTTTGTTATATTTATTTACCAATAGTTGTGACAGTAGTCATGTTTGTAGTGGCATTGTGATAATCATTCAATATAAGATGTGGGGACTGAAATGAATAACAAACATTTTTGGCTCAAAGGAGTATAATAAACATATTTACGAATATTTACATAGCAATATACGACCCGTTAAACATGCTTCATTTATTCCTCCAGTAGGCCTGCAGAATAAGAATTTCCTGGGTGGGGATCCTGACCTCCCATAGTGGGCAGGGAGGTACATGCTGTGTCTTCTATCCCCCCATACCCGTTTTCCAATTGTTTCCTGTCATTGTCTTGGAATGAGATTACTTAGTTTTGTCCTGAACCTTGCCGGAGTTCCGTGGCTGGGAGGGAAACAGTCGAATGTATGGTTTTGGGAGATGATATTTTTTTTCATTGTAAATCATCTCTCTGTTATGCATTGTATTATGTTTAGTTTACATATTATATTATATAATTTGTGGACATTTGAGTGTATTCCTCTTAGTTGGGACCTGTGCTTGTGTCTGGATGAGACTTTTAGGTGATCTCAAACTAAGTACTTTGATGGTGTACTCTTGGAATCTACATCTGTTCCCTGTTTGAACTAATTCCCTTTTGTCTCACCTTTTCTTTTGTGCTTTAATTGTAATTCTAGAACTTTTTACTATTCCATTTTCTTCCTTTTTACTGGCGCTGATATGACCTTAATGTGTTGCAAGCGCCGTAAAACCCTTAAAAACAAACAAAACAAACAAACAATAAGAATTTCCTTTTTTTTGAACTAGCATTAACCATATTTGTCACTTCATATAGGTACACTTCCACACTTGAGTCGAGCGAGATTATTTGTGAAAAATATCTTACCCAAGTACACAATAGTCAGGCTTTTGCGATCATAGGCACTCTTTGGGTATCAGGCCGAGCTCATTATTGCTAGACTAATATGAGACATAGTACAAGCTGAACCCCTGACATAAAATAATGTTAACCTAAACTCTAAGTTGTGTTTAACAAGTTCTCTATCTTTTTTCTCTTAATTCTTGAATTTACACCTGTAATGCTTTGTATGCAACCTGTATACAGCATGTTACAGTGGAAAGGTCTTTACTTCATACCCTGGGGACTACCTGTAGGTATCAGGTTAGACTCTCGCCCACTGTACTGTGTTGTCTGGAGGCAAGCCACCTTGCTCACTTGCACCGCTGCACTGGGGCTAATACTGGACATATTTGAAGATGACAAGGAATGAAGTGAGTAGGAAAGTGCCAGAAGGCAACAGAGAATAAAAACTTCAACCCCGTCGGTCGTGGATAGCTCATACGGTAGAGTCACAATCTCCCCAGCCAGGCGGAGTTGTCGTACCAGTAAGGTTGCTGGTTCAAGCACCCATCGCCTCCTCTGACGTTTTTATTCTTTGTTGTCTTCTGGCACTTTCCTACTCACTTCATTTCTTGTTATTATCACTTTTCTGCATATTTGAATGTACCCTGAGGATGAATTTTGTGTTTATTTCATTTATTTATGTTTTTCCCAGATCTCCTCAGGCGATCCAGAATGCCAGGTACCCCTGGCCAGCTTTCCTACAAGAATCATTCAGAGACTCCTAGTGTCAGACTATCCTATCACCATTGCCAGGCTCTGTGGGGTTATTAATTCGTGAGTGGTTGGCAATTTGTTAAGTTGTGGTAAAAAAACAATCTTGACCACATCAAAACTTATTTAGAAGCTTATATTATAATCTAAGTGTCTAAAGCTCTTTTTGACTCTTTATAATTCTCTGTTTGACCCCCCCCCCCCCTCTCTCTCTCTCTCTCTCTCTCTTTGTCTCTCTCTCTCTCTCTCTCTCTCTCTCTCTCTCTCTCTCTCTCTCTCTCTCTCTCTCTCTCTCTCTCTCTCTCTCTCTCTCTCTCCACATAGAGCATCACCCAAAAACTTCTCATAAGTTGGATTGTCAGTCAGGAGTCTCACAACACATTTTGGTGTAATTATTTGAATGATCTGTCAAGAGCTTCTTACTGCCTTGGTAACTACCTTTTTTGTGTTGCTGCTTGTAGGTTACTCAAAGTACACAGATTACACATATACAATAACTACAACTCTCCTACCCCTACCTCATAATCCATTCTCTATGATTTATATGTGATTTCCTCTCTTCTTTTTGAGTGGATATGGTCATTTTTGAGATACTAGACTCTAGACAAGGAATGTCAAAACTGCCTAGAAGCTTTCGAAATGTGGTTGTTTAGAAGATTGCTAAACATCAAATGGTCAGAACGATGTATTGCATAGAATAGGGAAGCCATACAGATTGTGAGAACCATAAGAAAAGGGCAAATGGCCTTTCTTGGCCATGTGTGGGGACAAGGGCACATTGAAAGCCCAACACTTAGTGGCTACATAGAAAGAAAAAGAGTTCGTGGTCATCAGAGGTTGATGTTCTTGACCAGTTTGAGGCTGTCAACGAGCAACATCCCTACATACTCCGTGTACATTAGGGAGGCAGAGGATAGCAGAGATGTAAATCTTTCAGAATTATTAGGATTTCCTATTTTTCAGACATTTCCTAGCTTCCCCAAACAATTTAAATATTTCTTAATACCTCACTACCAACAGTTCTTGTGATAAGAGATACTGCTGTACATATAGAGAATTTGTAGTGAATATCCATTTTCAATGTACTGAAACACTTAATTTACACTACTGTTGTGTCAGTTATGATTATACGTGTATTTAACCATTCAACTTATTTCCACGACAGCTTCCGAATTTTTATTCGGAAGTACTAAGGATTGATAGCGTTCGAATTTCCTAATTTTCCTAATTTTAATTCGGAACTAGATTCACATCTGTTGTGTAAACAAGGAGGGTTATTTTTAGTTTACCGGAAGCAAAACATGGGCTGCAGAATCGAAAGTAGAAGATGGTGGATATATATCGAGTATTCATGACTGAGTTCTGAGTTGTTGTTACACTTTCTTCCTAAGGCTCAATTGGAATGTATTTCTGTTTCTGTAAGTAATTCCTGTGTGTTGCAATTCATTTCAGTCATAATGAGTCTGAAGATACATTTCCCTTAGCCTTGGTCTTTATGAGAAATTTCTATGGGGTCTCATTTCTGGTTGAGACTGCCACGAACGTTTGACTGTGGTGGGGGAAAAAAATCAAATTTGTTTGTTCTCATTGAAAGTAAAGGGCTTTTAACACGATTCTAAACCTAATGTAGTATTTTAATTGTAATGGACTTCTTATTGCCTTTGTTATTAGCAGAAGGTTTGGGGCCTGAGAAAATGATAAATATCGGGAGGTGACCATCTTTCCAATCTCAAAATTGGCCTTAGTAATGATATGGTTGTTGAAATTTGAGTACGAGTTTTTATTATTGTCAGATTCATTTAGTCATTGGGGTTAATATTTTGACCTGAATATAATTTTGATATAAAAGTTTAGGTGTTGGATTACGTGCAGTGAAAATAAGTTAAGAATTCCAAAATTCTGATTTTTTTCAGTATCCCAAACTAATTTAACCCTGTTTAATCCATAAAGATAAGGATAATACTAAATTAATGGGCACTGATTTAAGCATGAACAACACCAAATAATGGTATTTCCTCCTGACAAAAAGGAGACATAAATCATTAAAATCCATCCATAAACAAAATAATTTAGATTTTATTCTGAGACTTATCACTCAAAATTCCTAAAAATGTTGTCACAATCACAAGGCCATTTATCACCTCATTCCTGGTGTGTCACTTGGAGTTTAGACTATTGAAATGAGCTCGCAGAATTTCAGAATTTTTTTCAACTTTGCATTTACATCCCTGGGATAGATCTTCGTGGAGGCGTGTGAAAAGGCAATGTGCATACAAACAAAGTCCACAGATAATCAATAATCAAACTTGCAACTTTCACCCCTGTTGTAACCATGTTCCAAGAGTTATAACCCCCTTAAACGTAATTATATGAATTATGTAGGTATAGAACAGGGATTTAAAAGTTTCCCGTTTTAGCTGAGCTCCATTTGCATCCAGGGCCTTGAAAATTCTTGAAAATATAACTTCTCTTTTTTGCTTTACTTTTTGAATAGAATTGTGGGGAAAAAATGTAGAAAATTATGCTTTCTTTTCTTCATAATAGCTGTGCTATTTGTTCTTGAATCATACTTATCTGTTTTATTTTCAAAACTATGATTTTCAATTCCTATCCATGAATTTTATCATCATATTTATTTATTTATTTATCTGAAATTTTTTTCCCCTCTTGCCTAGATTCCGTCATCGTTTTGTTTTACTTCGACCCAGTACCAAATCACCGGAACATAGCCAAGAATCGCAATCACCAACTCAGACACTTGTCAACTCAGTATTGGTGGAGTCTCATTTGCTGGACTCAAGCAAGAGTCAATTCAATGCTGTCCTCATCGACATGCTGGTGATGTTATGGCAAGGTTTGTCATTCAATTTAAAAAAAATGCTTTTGTGTGATTCATTGGGTTTCCAGTTCCCTATGTTTGAAACAACAGGACCTTCATGGTCTGCCTTGGGGAAAAGTGTTTAAATGAATTTTTTCTCTCTCCTCCTATGACTATGGGATTTAAAAATCTTTTTATTTTATTTTTTCCTTCAATTTCTTTTAAATATGCACAGCTTGGCAATACTCATTTTGACTGAGTAAACAATAATAAGAAGTATGAAGAAGAGTTGTCTTTGACCAGGAATATTGTAAATTACTTATAATAATGTGAAAAATTGACACAGATACCTGTTCATTATTTTCATCAATGCATTTTAAGGGTGTTCATTATAAATGCGCCTCATTTGTGCGATCATGACGTCTTGTGGTAGGATGCTCGTCGAACCAGGGATCAAGCCCGATCTGAGTGGTGCCTAGTTAAGTCCTTGGAAAAGGCTCTTTGCTTCTCTCACCACACTTGGTTGTAAAATGAGTACCTGACTGTTAACATCATTGTCCCTATCCTCAAAAAAATTGTAATATCGCCGAACAGGTCTCATGCATCGTCCTACCATCCAGAATGGGGTTATAAAACTAGCAACACTGCTGGAGAACAAATATCCGAATGGGCCTCACAAAATAACCTCCATCTACTTTTCAACCCAAAAGAAAAGGGAACATTTTTCTCTGCCAGGTGGAAAAACGAATACACACCTGACCTTACATTCATAACACAGGACGAAAATCAAACACCTCTCCGAGCTCAACGCCAAGTCCTGAACAATTTTCCAAACAGTCAGCATAGACCCATCCTTATTACAATCGGTCTCACCATCCCAATAACACCATCCCTACCCAAACCACGATGGAACTTCAAAAAGGCTAAATGGGAACAATTCACTGAACACATCGATCGCGTTTGTGTAAGAATACCACCTAAACAAGAAAACATCAACCGATTTTCCAAACTCATCATCGCTAGTGCTACTAAACACACACCACGCGGATATCGAAAAACATATATCCCATGCTGGACAAAAGAAAGTGAAAAATTATGAAAACTATACGAGGAAACACAAAACCAAGACATAGCTGAAGAGCTTCTTCAATCCCTACAGGAAGGAAGACAAAAGAAATGGATTAACACGGTTGAAAACCTCGATTTTAAACACTCTAGTAGACATGCCTGGAATCTTTTAAAAAAAACTAGATCCAGATAAAGGCCAATCAAAACAACAAGCTGCCCCGATAGAGGTAGAAAAAATAGCCAAAGAAATAAAACTACGTAGTACACACACACCCAACCACAGATTCGAAAAAGGAATCCGCCACCAATACCAAAAACTATATCAATCGCGCCCCCAAGAAGGGCTCTCATCAATACCAATCTCCAAAACCGAAGTAGAAACTGCAGTTAAAAATATGAAAGCAGGACGCGCCGCCGGAGTGGACGGTATATACCTTGACATGATAAAACACCTTGGCGCGAAAGCAACACATTGGCTCTCCATTGCTTTGTCAGACGTAATAGAAACAACAAAATAACCCAAAGCATGGAAAGAAGCTAAAATCCTCGCAATTCTGAAACCTGGCAAACCACCTAATGACCCAACCAGCTACCGACCAATATCTTTGCTCTGTTGTTTCTTTAAACTACTAGAGCGCATCTTACTCGGCGGTATTTCACCTACCTTAGATATGTATATACCACCTGAACAAGCAGGTTTCAGGCCTGGACATGACACAACTGAACAGGTACTAGCGCTCACATCATTTATCGAAAGTGGATATGAACGAAAAGTTAAAACGGGGGCAGTGTTCATAGACTTATCAGCGGCCTATGATACAGTTTGGCATGACGGTTTGATGTATAAACTAGCAAAACATATCAACTGCAAAAAAAACATTAACACTCCTTAACAAAATGTCAGGAAAAAGAACATATCATGTTTGCCTAGGAGACAAGACCAGCAGGAAAAGAACAATAATAAATGGAGTACCTCAGGGCTCTGTTCTAGCACCAACTCTATTCAACGTCTATATAAGCGACATTCCCGAAACTAAAGCTTTCAAATTTGGATATGCTGATGACATCGCAATTGCATGGCAATCAAACGACCTTAAACAAATTGAAAAAACGCTCATAGACGACACCAACATTCTGCAATCATTCTTCAATAAATGGTACCTTCGAATGAATACCACAAAAACTGTCCGTACTCTGTTCCATCTAGATAACCATCAAGCTGACCAACAAATAAATGTCACAACTAATAACTCTACGTTACCATACGACCAAAACCCAAAATATCTCGGCGTAATCCTGGACCGGTCCCTCACATATAGGAAACACCTAGAAAATATTGCACATAAACTCCAGAAAAGGAACGGTATCGTTAGAAAACTTGCTGGAACTTCCTGGGGTGCCTCCACATCAGTCCTCAGAACATCCTCTATAGCACTCTGCTACAGTGTAGCAGAATACCGTGCCCCTGTTTGGGCAAGGTCCACACACACCAAAATAGTAGACTCCGCTCTAAATAACACCATGAGAACAATTTCTGGCACATTGAAATCAACTCCCACCTCGTGGTTACCAATAATGAGCGCATTTGCCCCTCCCCATCTCCGAAGAGAAGAGGCGACACAAAAACAGTATCACCGACTGGAGAAAACAACATCAAATACTCCACTCAGAATAATCACCCAATCAGCCCCCACAACATCACGCCTAAAATCTCACAAACTGTTCTACAAATCCAAAAAAGAACATTTCGACCTCTCTGATAGCTGGAAAACTGAATGGGAGAAAAACAAACCAAAAAACAGTGATCTAATCGAAGACCCTACAGCAACACCACTCCCAGGTTTCTACACACTAAACAGAAAACAGTGGTCCTCCTGTAACAGACTACAATCTAAACACGGTAGAACAGCATCTAATCTCCACAAATGGGGCTATATAACAACACCAACATGCCAAGCCTGTAACGCTCCAAATCAGGACATCGACCATGTGGTACTTCACTGTCCATCAACATCCATAGAGGGCGGCTATCCTGCTATCCATAAAGCTGATGACGACTACATCAAATGGCTGAACGAGTCACACTTGGAGGTGTGAAGACCATACGACACTACTACTAGTGTAGCTGTTGGCCAGGGACCCATTGTAATGCGCTTTGAGCATGTTTAGTGAATATTGTGTAGTGTAAGTGCTCAAAATTTGAATTATTTATTACCTTGTTTGTTTTTGGTATATTTTTGTTACAGACTGCATGATGGCAGAGAGAAAGAAATATTCTTACCAGTCCATCTTCCATTTTAGTCTCCCATCCAAGCTTGAAGGGAAGATCCATGGGGACAGCCTCAATATCTACTTCAACCCTGCTTTCCTGGCACTTGCACACAAGTTTTTAACAGAGGTAACCCCCTGGGCGAATGGCTTTGAGCTACCCTGTCTCCTCCCCCTCCACTCTCCCCCTCTCTCTCTAGATGTAAACTCCTTATACTGAGTAATAAATTCATTAAAATCATTTGATTGCAAATTTCGCAAAAAAAAAAAAAAAACAAAAAAAAAACGAAAAAAAATGAATTTGTCAAAAATTTACAAAACGTGCAGATTTTGCGGTTGCAATGCAAATCAGAAAATTTTCCCTAATTTTGCAGCCGCAAAAAAACGTGGGGCCAGGATGAAAAAGTCTAGCAGTTGAGCTCCTTAAGACAAATAAATTAGAAACTTTCTTGTGTCAGATTAAATTTTTTGTTGGCCTCCATGTCACTAAATACATTTTACATTGTGTACATTTTTCTTTTTCTTTCAGACTCAAAGAGAAGGAAAGAAATTGCATCCATCCATGATAAAGGTAATCATATTTTCAAGTATTGCAAATAATTGTTAGCTTTCATGTGTTCATAAAAATGGCAAAAGAAAATAAGACTTCATTGTTAAATGAAAAAAATTCTGAATTCTTCCCATTTTCATTTTATAATTAGTATTTTCATGATCCAGGCAGCCTTCAACATTTAAAACTTATTTTGTATATTAATTATCAAGTTAAGGGCTCAATTTTCTTCAATTTGCCATCTTTATGACTGTTTTCAAATGAAGACATTCCATCCAGTAATAAGTTATTTGGATGTGATTTTTTAAAAGGCAGCTAAAATTTAGTATTTCACCATAAATACATTCAATGAAAAATAAATCATGACATGTCCCGTACAGATTTGATTTTTAAAACATTTTTTGATAGTTAACATGTTAACAGAAAAACATCTCAATTGAATTGGGGATCAATAACATTCCTTTTGTTGGTAAGACTATTGCTCTAGCGCTGAAGTACTGGGTTCCTCATCCTTTAGATATAGTGTTGCACTGTGTTGACTTGGAAAAAAGTATTGAAATACTCCCTTAACATACTATTTTGGATTAAATGGTCATTTATTATCGGTAAGACACACTGTTTATCCTGCTATAATCACATGTAGGTTTGAGATGAATTGATATTCTTCCACTTTACTAGCTTGTAACTTGGAGTAGGCGACTTTAATATATAAAGTGTTGCTATTGGTTCTTGGTTGTATATTTTTACATTTTTGTGCATTTGCATATATTATATATGTATACATTGTCGCCATAGATTCTCAACTTTGTGTTTATACAATTTTCATGCATGCCGCCAGGGCTGAGAATCTTCCGCCTAAAGGCGGATTTCCGGTAGTTTGCCTCCGCCCATCCCTATCACATTTCCTCCTTTTTCAAATTTGTTTTGGATAAATAAACAGTGATTTTGAGAATTTCTCAGAAATATGCCGTGTCAAACATTTTCCTCAAACCCACAAAATCACCATTATGTCTTATGTTATATTTTGACACCTGTGTTCAGTCTCGTGAAATTTGGTGACGGTCCAGTTTTTATGACGTCGGGCCAGACAGAATGGCAGCAGATGTCACAGTTGACACAGACGACCAGTGGTGTTCTTTTATTAGCTAGTTGATGGTTGAAGGAGAAGGGGAGAGACATGGGTCTGGATTTTTTTTCTCTGTTGTCGGTACCTGTTTCCTTTTTAATCTCTCTCTTTCTCTCTCTCCTCTCTCTTTTTTTCCTCTTTCCCATTGCCTTTCTTTTTATTTCTCTTTTCTTATATTTTAAAAATAGAATTCATAAGGTCAATACATAAATTATTCTGGTAGAGAAGTCTCCCCCCCCCCCCCCCCCCCCCAACACCACCACCACACCATCATCCCTAGCACCACTACTACTACAAATAACACCACATCATCCCTACCGCCACTACTACTACAACTATAACCACCACCACATCATCATCCCTACCACCACTACCACTACAACTACCACCACATCATCATTCCTACCACAGCTACTACAACCACCACCACACAATCATCCATATGACCACTACTACTACTACAACCACCACTACATCATCATCCTTACTACACTACAACCACGAAATGTTGTAATTACACTTTTCAACTTTTGAAATTCCACCAAGTCATGTTAGAAATTGCTGCGAGACAAATTTTGGATCGCATCTCAGTGAATTTGAGTGAAATTCAAATTTATAGGTTATGGTCGCATGGATAGGTCATTTTCTTCATGATGAAAAATTTCCTCCTTTTTTGTGCCCAGTCATTCTCACCCCTGATAATGCCACGTCTGTAAACGAATTTCCATTTTTTTGGATGAATTAAGTGTATATTATTATTATTACTTGTTGGAAAAATTAATTTCGCTTTAATCATTCTTTTGTTCTCCTAAATCATTTTTCATGTACTGTTACATTTTTTGAATACTTTCCTTATTAAAAGCTTACAGTCCTCTCACAATTTTTGTCTATACTTTTGGACGGTTTTGGAGTAACTGGTATTTGGTATCGTAATAAAATTTGATTTTATCCTGTGATGTTCATGTCAAAAACTAATCTGTAACAAAAGTGATTTGAAATCGTGCTTAATTAAAATGGATGATGCTCATACAAGTAGCATAATGGATCATTCTAGTGGCGTTTAATGGTTTTTGGTTTTCAGATGAATTTTCTCTCATCATCATCCATCATCATCATCATCACCATCCTCCTCCTCATCAACATCTTTATCAATTCTTCTCCTCACTCAATACACAGAAATTCCAAGATGTCTACCTACAGTTCCTGGAACGTGAAGGATTTCCACAGATAAAGGAATTCATCAACCTTAACCTCAAGAGTAGAAAACAAAAGTCTCTAGCACTGCAAGGATCACCAGATTAAATGGAGAAAATGAAATGAATATTTATATTGCCTAATTCATTTCCATGGATTATCTATGCCTCACAATTGCTCCATTTATTCCTCTAAAATGCCATATGGAACAAAATTTCCTTTCCATAAGTACACGTTGCCTGTTTGACATCCCTTATGTATAAACACCCTTACAACAGTTGTCACTGCTTATAACCAGGCACTCATTCACTTCTAGGTTAAATGGGGTAGTATGTGCAAAGTGCCTTACCCTTAGACACAACGCCGGGGCCCCGAGGGGTTTTCGATTGCAATTTTCTCACTCATCCAGCAGTCTTGCTGGCCCCTATGTTCTTTCTATGACTATCAACAGTAAGAGATGATGTAGATGGCAGTCAATTATATAGGGTTTTTTTTCACACTCAATCCTGGGACTTCCTGTGGCAACTTTTATCTGTTGCAGGTATTAACTTCCCAAAGTAATTAGAGACGTCCTAAAGGTTACAAGTTTGAAATCTTTGAAAAAAAACTTTGTTCTGATGACAACATAGTTTCAATATTTTGATATTGATGTGATATAGGCATGCTCCTTGAACTCATTTGTACTCAGTATTTGTGAGTGTGTGTGTATGATGTCTGGAGGTTGCGTGTATCGTTGCAAATGTTGCTGCTTTAAGTTAAGCTCGGAAAATAAATAATTTAAAATGGAATGAAGCTTCAATTTAATTTATGAAGACAGATGATGTGGCTGGGTGAGTTCCTCACCTCTCATCGTGGGCAGGGAGGTACTTACTGTGTCTTCTATCCCTTTATATCTATTTTCCAACATGCCTTCTGTCTTTGTCTTGGAATGAGATTACTTGGTTTTGTCCAGGCCCTGGCCGGACACCCTGGCTGGGAGGGAAACAATCAAATGTATAGTTAGAGTTTAGGGAGATGAAATTTTTTCCCTTGTAAATCATCTTTCTGTTATGCACTGTATTGTTTTGTTTACATATTATATGATATGTAAACATTTGAGTGTATCCCTCTTAGTTGGGACCTGTGCTTGTGTCTGGTTGAGACTTTTAGTTGATCTCAAACTAAGTACTTTGATAGTGTGCTCTTGGAATTACAACTGTTTCTATTTGAACCAATTCCCCTTTGTCTTACCTTTTCTTGGGTGCTTTAATTGTAATTCTAGAACTTTTTACTCTCCCATTTTCTTCCTTTTTACTGGCGCTGATATGACCTTAATGACTTAATGTGTTGCAAGCGCTGTAAAATCCTTAAAAACAAAAACAAAACAAACGGATGATGTGGATATTTTAGGTTTCCCAGTCATCAACAAAACACAATGGATGAAATACTAAAGACGAATGAGAGTTGAGAGAATAGCATGTAAGGTGAATAAACAAAACAATGATGGAACAGGAAATAGACTGCTTCTTTGAAAGGATGTAAGAATTGAGATGGAATGCAATATTTGTTATTTATAAAAGGTATGCAATTTATTGTTTTTTAAATAAATCGTGCAGCTATGTGGTCTTGTGGTATTGACACTCGCTTTCGGATCGGAAGGTCCTGGGTTCGAGCCTCACTCATCGCATAGTTGAGTCCTTGGAGAAGGCTCTACTTACATTCTCTCACCGCACTCAGGTGTAAAATGAGTACTTGGTCGTTAACAGTGTTGTCTCTGTCCGAAAAAATTATAACATCGCCTAACAGGCGTCATGTCCCGTCCTAAATGTTAAATGTTGCTGTTGGCCAGGGACCCCTTGTAGAGCGCTTTGAGCACATTTAGTGGATTGCCCTATATAAAAGCTCAATTAAAAAAAAAAAAAATTAATTAAAAAATTTTTTTGTGCAGTTAAATGAAATGGAATAAAAACATTAACAGCAGTAATAGTAGTAGTAGTATTAGTAGTGGTAGTAGTAGTAGTAGTAGTAGTAGTAGTAGTAGTAGTAGTAGTAGTAGTAGTAGTGGTAGTAGTCGTAGTGGTGGTAGTAGTAGTTGTTGTAGTAGTAGTAGTAGTAGTACTAGTAGTAGTAGTAGTAGTAGTGGTGGTGGTAGTAGTAGAAGTGTTAGTAGTAGTAGTAATAGTAGTAGTAGTAGTAGTAGCAGCAGTAGCAGCAGCAGTGTTAATATTAGACATTGCTGGGGGAGTCATTGGAGCAAGAGATAAAGGTTGGTTGTATAATATTCAAATGAGGTTCAATCTCGACGTGGCAAGGGTTTCAGTATCAATTCTGTCTCTCTGAATTTCCTATGATGTTAAGTGGTGTGGTAGAGCTGAAGGACGACGATTTGGATGTCATGCACTTCCTTCTGGAACCATTGAAATTGGAGGCGACAGGTTTGTGCTCATCTTTTTCAAGGGACCGAAGATGTCCAAATTTGTAAAAACTGGGTGGGGTTTTCTGACCTCCAATGGTTGGTGGAAGGTCACTTTTACTGTTATTTTTACTATCCCCCTAATCTATATTACCTTTCCATATTTCTGTCTTTGTTCTGGGTTGAGAGTGCTCATATTTTCCCCTGGTCGTGATGGGGATCCTCAGTGTAATGATAAGATGTTTGATACAGATAATGATTCAAGATTCGTCACTGGTCCCAAAAATGATTCAGTCTCTGATTAGAAATTCTTTAATGTCTCCAAATTAACAATTATTAGTTATCAGCCTTAGTTCATAAAGAATTGGTCACTCCCTTCATCATGGCTCTGGGTTCTCAAGTTAAACTTGTATCTGGCCATTGTCACGTTCTTTTATTTTTGGTTTGCAATAGGTGCTGAATTTGGTTATGAGGGTGTCCATGTCGTTTTCTTCTTCTGGACCTAGTGTCCATGTATTGTCAATATCTCGACTGGCCAATATATAGGAGAAAATAACTAAATTGTTGATCTTTTGTCAGCAAAAGGGCCTGGAAGCAGTAGCTTCATGTGCTGGAGCCATTTCCTCCAGTTTTCTGTAATATTTCCTGGCTCAAAATTCACAGACATAGGTTTGAGCGAATCCATTATTGTTTTACAGAAGTTTCTCAACTAAATAATTTTAAGATATGGTTATTATTCCTTTTATTCTGACACCATGTAATGATAAGATGTTTGATACAGATAATGATACAAGACGATAACATTTGCTTAAGTTCGAATTATTTATTGCTTTGAAAAACAAAACAAAAAAACAACAAAAGTAAGAAACTGACACTAACATGAGTTGTCGTTACTGGTCCGGAATGAAATTATTCCAAACAACAAATAATATGACAATAGCTGAGAGGGAGGCAGCCAAATGTAAGTAGCATGTTGTTGAGGTTTTGACCCTTATTAAGGATTAAATATAAGGATTCATGTATTGACATCATAACTGGAAGTGAGCATGGTCCAAGATGGTGGACTGGTAGTTATATCACTAACAGTTGTCAAAATGGCAATGGTACGCCATCTTGAAAACTATTGATGACAGAATCAAAAATTTTAGATCATCAACGATTTTAGATGGCAAGGGGGAGTACGTCATTAACGGTTTTCAAGATGGTGTACCAGAAGGGGGTGTGTCCAACTGGAAGTTCGCCCATTTGAGACCGGAAATGATGCAACCAAGTGTTTTAGATACAGAGACAGGAAGTGTTGTAAATAACGGTTTTAAAACTTGGACCGGAAATGACCTCTAAACCAAGACGGAGACTGTAAGTAAAAACACAAATGGTTTACAATAGTTTGTGCCGGAAGTACTGGGGTCCATTATGGCGCAAGATGGGACGATTGTAAAGATTTCAAAATGGTGACCTGAGGTTATTTTTTAACCGGAAGTGATATTCTCATGTAGAACGATGATAATAAATGGCATTTATATAAGGCTTCATCCCGTTGTCAAAGGCTATTGCACTTTACAGTGATATAAAACAAAACATATTACAGTAAGACAAGTGGAGATGAAAAAGAGATACGAATTCAATTTAACAACAACAAAACATGACATTAGTATAGAAAGATAAAACTTGAGGCGAGATTTGAAAGTTGTCAACGAATCCCAGCATCTCACATGTGATGGGAGAGAGTTCCAAAAAATGGGGGTCAGAAAAGGGAAAGGATTGCTCACCTTTTTACGCAAGGTCTTAAGTTTGTCAAGGATTGACTGGTCATTGTTTGACCCCAAGTTTCTATTGGGGACATAGCTGTTTAGAAGGTCTTTAATTGGAGGGACTATTAGTGCTCAAGTATTTGTAGAAAACTCTTTTCCCCTCAGGAAGCCAATGTAACTCACATAGAAGGAGAGTTTCCGCATTTGTGTTTATTTCGTATAATGAGTCTGGCTGTGTTATTTTGAACAACCTGAAATTTACATATTTTGTCTTTAGCTAAATTCGCCCAGGGGGAGTATTGAAAATCAAATAGGTTCTAAAGACTAACCTGAATAGTGTTGCGATGATCGTCTGTCTCTCACGACGGTTAGGGGAGAAGTGCCAGTCCTGTCTGAAGTGGCAGGAGAGGGGAGCTCATCCAGTTCCGGGTCGGTCTTTGTATTTATGTTTATTCGCGAGGTAACTAATTTACATTACATCTCCCCCCTAGAACTATGTACACTATATACAGTTGTGGTAATACCAAAGTTTAAAGGTCCATGTACGCAGGAGCACTAATGAATCGCCCTGGGCGAGTGGTCCTAGATTTCGGCCCTTGAGCTCTGGAGCCTTCCGTTTCCAAAGGAGCTGCTGGTCCATTCGTTGCTTCTGGTACAGTGGCCTCTGAGCACTCCTGATCATATTTGTCTTTGAAAGGTTCAGGATCTGATTGTTGCACGTTTGCCTCAGCAGTAGAGCGGCGGATATGTTGTCTATTTCTCCTGTATGTTTTGCCAGTCGGATATAGGATCTTTCCTGATTTTTCTTTACCACTGAGGCAGGCCACCAGTCCTTGGTGCCTGTTTGAGACTTAACTCTTACTTCTTCCCCTGGTGAAAGGACAGGGAGGGACTTTGCAGTTCAGTCATGATAGAATTTCTGATTTACCTTCTCAGCAAAGTGAGCTCGGACAAGATTCTGATTAATTGTGCCCGGCCGCAGCGATTTGCTTATGATGGGTAATTTATTTCTGGGACAACGGCCAAGAAGCAGTTGCGCTGGTGAGGCCAAGTCCTTCTAGAGGAGTACTGTTGTAATCCATTTTTGTTTGCTCCCTTGTTCCAAAGACGCTTAAGGGGATGGGCGGGTCCTCGATTGTCGAAAATCGAGTGAAATATCGATTTTGAGATTTTTTTATTTTTGAAAAGTTTGAAACCTTTGCTACATGAAAATGTGTTTGTTGACTCTCAGATGGGTCAGTTTAGGTCCAAACTGACCTCTTGAAGTCCAAGGGGGTCAGTAAATATAACGTTACAGCCTGGCTTGACAGCGAAAAAGCCATATAAACATTAGACCAATATGAGCATAAAACATCGATAATAATAGGCAAGTTTGGTATCGATAGTTTCGTCTATTTTTGGTCTATATGAAATGCCCACTGTCAAGGTCTTCGGTCTATCTATATTTAGTCAAGAGCCTTTCCAAAACCCCCTTCTCTGACCCATTTGTGAAGGGTTGACTGATTGTAGTAAAATCGTGACTAATTGTTGTGACCTTTTGCCTTGCTAGCGCTGTTCTCATTGGCTGTTCAAAATAGTCGATGATAACATGACCTGATACTGCTTTCTGAGTGGTTAGCGGGCGAGTCAAAGTTCATACTTTGACCTCACCTTCGCATGCGTCGCATGTAAACATTGTTATTCTGTGTGTGATTTTTCTTCTTCCCGGGGACATAAAAGTTTTGTTTTGTGAAAAGTACCGACACGTACGCAACAAGTATGCTTAGAAAGACTCGAATTGTACGACTTGCAGAATCAGCAGCTCGAACAAGATGGGAACAGTAATATTATTGTGAATTTTTATAGTTAGAATTTGTCACTCCTTCGTAACATGATGCAAAATGAATAAGCGCTGAGGTCTCTAAATGAATGAATGAAGTTACTGTCGAGCTAGACTGAGTATTGGTTGTAAACGAATGAGCGAGAGGTTTGTTATGCACTTGAGAACCAGAGAGAGAGAGAGAGAGAGAGAGAGAGAGAGAGAGAGAGAGAGAGAGAGAGAGAGAGAGAGAGAGAGCGCAAAATCCACTAACTGTGCTCAAAACGCTTTACAAAGGGTCCCTGACCGACAGCAACACGTAAAATGTAGAACAAGACATGACGCCTGTTAGGCGATATTACAATTTTTCCGACAGCGACAGCACTGTTGACGGCTAAGTACTCATTTTACATCCGAATACGGTGAGAGAACGGGAGTAATTAGTCTTTTCCAAGGACTCAACTATTCGCTGAACCAGGCTCGAAACCAGGACCTTCTGATCCGAAAGCGAGTGTCATACCACAAGACCATATAGCCGCTCATAGCTCAGATAGATAGATAGATAGATAGATAGATAGATAGATAGATAGATAGATAGATAGATAGATAGAGAGAGAGAGAGTGTGTGTGTGTGTGTGTGTGTACGTACGTGTGTGTGTGTGTGTGTGTGTGTGTGTGTGAAGCCGAGAAAAGGCAAGGCAGGAACAGGAGGCTGAAGAGGGAGGGCCTGCACATCAAGCAGGGTCATTTTGACCCATGAATGCATGATCTTGTCTGAGTTTCCTGTGCTTGAAACTTTGAATGCGTTTTTCTCTGTTTGTGCTTTTTCTACCTTTATTTTACTACTCTTCCTTTATTTGTAAACATTTTTGAATGATTTTTCGCATGTGCATACAGTACTACTAGCTTCATAAAACTGAGCATTTGTATTTCAGACTTATTTTATAAATTTTGCGTAAATGTGGGTCAAAAGTCCAAAAATGGGTCAATTTTTGATGTTTCAAAATTGATGAACTTTGAAAATCAATAAAAATAATACTATTGTAGATATTAGAAAACCGATGCTTAGCCCAAAAGAATGGCTCAAATACTACTTTTGTACCTATTTTCATGCCAATAACTTGTCATTTGGCGAAGCCTTAGCATTTTGAAAACTACTTCATTATAGGGTATCAAATTTCAAAATGGCGGCGTTACCATGGTAACCAAAAACTGAAATTTAGGTTTTCAATGTTTTTTCCTCTAATTAGGATGTACCTAACCTAAAATTACCACTAAAAGTCAGCTACTTATTACATTTTAGAATTTCGCCTTCAGGACCCGCCCATCCCCTTAATAGTTTGAATGACTCGTTCAGCAAGGCTTTTGATATTGCGGAGTTGGATTTTGATAATGCGGAGAGACAGGCTTGTGTAATTTTCCAAGGTTATTGCTGAATGTTTTGAGATACTGTGATTGGAACTGAGTACCACAGTCCATTCTTATAACTTCTGGAATGCCATGAACGCCTATAATTTGAAGCAAGGTGTTCATTACTGTTGAGGCACGTTTGTTGGTTATCTTGTTGACTCGGATAAAGCGGGAATAATACTCAACTCCGATGAGATACTGCTCTCCTGTGAACTAAAAAAATGTCGCAAGCTACAAAGGACGGTTCTGGCTGAGGAGTTGTCTCAAAAGGTAGCTTAGCCTGCTGGTTTTGGTGCTGGTTTTGGAAAGAGGCACATTGAGGGCAGTTCTTGATGGCTTGTTCGATGTCCCGCTCTCATTCCAGGCCAGAACAAGACCTCCCTGGTTCTCTGCTTGCTCTTTACCACCCCTAGGTGAGACTCATGGACTTGTTTTATTATGTGACTTATGAGGCTAGGAGGCACAGTGATTCGATTGCCTTTGAGAATGATGCCATCCACAACCGAGAGTTCAGCCCTAGAATCCCAGTATGGTTGGATCCGATGAGGTACTTCCGAACGAATGGGAGGCCATCCCTTAAGGATGGTGGTGAGCAGGTCTGCTAGTTTAGCTTCTGTGGCCTTTTGTATCTCTTGGTACTTGTTATCGGCAAGACTAATCTTGTGATGTCAATACTGTGGATATCTGAGTGATTTTCCTCTTGATTGGGAAGGTATGCACGGGAAAGGGTGTCTGCTAGTAGCATTGTTGACCCTTTGCTGTATGTAACAGTGAGATCATACCAAAGCAGAGCTAACATCATCCTCTGTAATCTCATAAGGACTTGGTGAAGAGGTTTCTGAAATATCATTTCCAGAGGCTTGCGGTCATTTGAGACTGTTGTGTGCTTCCCAAACATATAACAGTGGGATAGATAGCATTTCTTTCTCTATCTGGGCATAGCAATTTTCTGAACCGATTAATGCTCTTGAAGTGTAAGCAATGGGACGGCCATTTTGTAGTAGGACAGCACCAAGCCCAGTGCTAGATGCATCGCATTGGATTTGTATGTCTTTGTTGGCATCATATAGTGCTAATAGTGGGCAATTAGCAAAATGGGGTTTTAGCCAGATGAAGCCGACATCATCCATTAAGGAGAGATATTTATTTATTCGATGATAAAGAGTTGAGAATGAATCTTTATCTTAAGATTTTTCTATTATTCTAAGTTGCTTTATTCATTAATTTCTTGAAGGTGGAACCTGAAAAGTTAGTGTTTGTAAAGCCAATGATTGCATGCCTTTCTGCCTAAAATGAAACATTTATTTTTCTTAAACCGACTGACTTAGGCAGACTGGATATTACTGTCGAAAAAAAAGAGATATTTTTTGAGAGAGAGAGAAAGAAAAAAAAATTAAATAAAGAGAGAGAGAGAGAGAGAGAGAGAGAGAGAGAGAGAGAGAGAGAGAGAGAGAGAGAGAGAGAGAGAGGGAGAGAGAGAGAGAGATGGGGTAAAAACACAACACAATGGTGTCCTCATCTGATATTTTTATTGGACCCTATTTATTCAGTCAATTTTGATATAAATGCATATTGCACAGAAATGTATATAGATAACGATAAAAACCGGTATAATGCTCTTTATTATAGTCCAAAACAACTTTACATTCATTCATCAATGAATAAGCAATCTTTTCATCCTCCACTCATCCTGGTTGGAAGACTTAATTAACAACAGGGACCATGTTCTCTTCCTTCAGTCAACTCCCTTTTGGGCGTCGACAACTTTCACCTTCATCAATATATTATTATAATGATACGTATTGAATTGTCAGCTTCAATTTATAAGACGAAGACAGATAATGTGGACGTTTCGGGTTTCCCCTTTATCAGCAAAACAGGATGAATGAAACACTAGAGACAAATGAGGTAATGTGATAGTGGTGTTGTTAACAACGCCACTATCACATTACCTCATGTCTGTAGTGTTTCATTCATCCAGTTTTGTTGATAAATGGGAAACCCGAAACGTTCACAGTATCTGTATTCGTCCAATAAATTGAAGCTTACAATTCAATATGTAACGTTATTTTTCCTTCGAGTTGCAAGCAGAAGCAGTTTCAATATATTATAATACACACTTTGTATTGCTGATTCTTAAATATTCCAAGTCACGGGCATTTTTTCATTTTGGAAGGGACTATTCGTCAGTACTGACAAATATCTGTCTTTGCAGAGTAGCAGGAGCTTCTAATGGTCTCACACACAATATGTATTATGATGGTCTATCCATGGGGAGAAATAGTACTGCATTCGTCGCGCGTCACAATGCAGCGTTCATTCAGATGCTCTGCGGTTTCAGGTTCTTTGCCATAATGTATAGATATGGGACAGTTGGAAATCTTTCATAGTGGCTATTCATCAGTACTGGACGCAGAGTCCGTGGATCATTTATTGTCTAAATCTTTTGACTTTATCACCTTTTTTAAAAACTAGCGCTGAGATCATCAATAAATGCCTCAAGCATCCAAATCCGGGCATCAATAAAGGAGACAGACTGCACGTTCTCGGGGGTAAAAACACTTGCCAGTTTAGTCCATGTCACACACCTTACATTTTAAATCTCACGGTTGTATTTTCATAATATGTTTATGTAGAATTGTCAGTTGTATTGTTTGGTTTAAGAACGTTAACTCTTCTAATACTAATATGATTAAAATTTTCGAGTGTCTAAGGGATCCAAATACAGATTGTTTACGTCCTGGGATGTGACAGACATTGGCAATATACAATTCCAACTCAACTGGTTTTTTGCTTCTTTTTCATTATTTCTTGTATTACTGACGAATGGACATGGTCTTTCATTTTCATTTTTAAGTTCATGTTCTTCAAAAGTGCCAGGTCTTTGTTGATTGTACCTGACAATCATGTAATTGGTCTTCCTGGATACAGTGATCCATATTTGACAATGGCTGGATTTTCGGGGATTAGTTATTGTTATTTATTCTTGCAAATGAATCTAGAATATTTGAATGGATAAAAGCCTGAGTGGAATTTCAATAAGATTCTCCACAATTAATGTAAACGATCATAAAAAGAATATTTAAAATTTAAACATAGGCTGAACAGGCAACCATAAAATGATGCTGCTTCTATATAGCATCTTTCTACTAAAAATTAACTATCGCCTGATATCACCACACCCATTCAATTCCTCAATCCAGTCATAACAATAATATTCATCCATTCAAGTCCATCTACCATTTAAACCTGTCAAAATCACATCCAGTCTGTCATCTATTTCCATTTTCATATTCACACACCATATTTCTATCACAAATATTTCCAACTATTCTCTCTATCTTTTTATTCAGCATATCCATTCATTCATTATATTCATTCATTCATTCATTCATGCATCCAGCCATTCATCTATTCATTCATTCATTCATTCTCCATTCTCAGTCTAACTAGTTTCGTTGATTGAAAGGTAGGTTTAGATAATAATAATATTATACAGATAAAGCCAACTATGCCGTACCAGATTGATTAGTTGACTTTAAGCAAGGTTGACTTTATCCAATATATTAATAGATAAAGAACAAATTTGGGACCAACAAGAGGTGTTGACTTTAAGCAGAAGTAAGTTGACTACACTCACAACTGTGATTCCACTGTAGCAATTAGTATATAAAAAAAAACAAGTACACACACAAACACACACAATCACACAAACAACACGCACAAATTCATGCATGCAGACAACCATCCAGTTGCTCATTCATCCACTTATTCCATGGTTCTTTTTCTCCATCCATCCACCTACTATTCACCTGACCTATCTATCCATCTCTACTCATCGACCTTTTCTCTCCATCCATCCACCTACCCCTCACCCTACCATCTTATCTATAAATCCATCCATCAATCAGCCAACACAATCCTTGCTTTCAACCTCACAAACATCTTTTCCTTTTCGACATACTTTTAACCCCACACCGTAATGGTCAGATAGCGGTATCTCAAAGTCGTCATAAAGGCGCTGGGGGAGGAAAAAAGGGAGATAATTATCAACAAGCTATGTCTCACAAAAACAATAAACAAAAATTCGAATTCTACAAAGTGCTTTCTTACCCTTTATTATGTAATTACATAATGATTCTACCTTACCTGCACATAGAACACAATTATGGGCTTGATTTAACATTATTGTAATGTACAATATAATTGTTCATTGGTTTGAGAGTTTCTCCATCACAACAATGAACCCATGACAACTTTTAGGTTGCCAGGCAACGCTCCTGCTTTCTCTTCAACTCCGATCCACCCACACAATGTTTTAAACCAAAATCAAATAAGTAAATAAATAAATAAACAACAACAACAACAACAAAAAACCCAACAAAACAAATACCCAAGTAATCTCATTCCAAGACAAAGACAGAAAGCAAGTTGGAAAACACATATGGGGATAGAAGACACAGTAAGTACCTCCCTGCCCACTCTGGGAGGTCAGAGAAAGCAATTGAAAAACAGATATAGGGAGATTGAAGACACAGCAAGTACCTCCCTGAACACTATGGGAGGTCAGGAACCCCACCCAGTGAGATTGTTTGAAGGATGTTGGACCAGAACTTACTCTAATGTTTGACACCGCCAGGGGACTGTCTTTCTTGATTAAAATATGATCTATGAGATTGTTTGAAGGATGTTGGACCAGAACTTACTCTAATGTTTGACACCGCCAGGGGACTGTCTTTCTTGATTAAAATATGATCTATGAGTATGAGATTGTTTGAAGGATGTTGGACCAGAACTTACTCTAATGTTTGACACCGCCAGGGGACTGTCTTTCTTGATTAAAATATGATCAATGAGATTGTTTGAAGAGTTTTGGACAAGAGGATTCTTGACACAGAAAGTGCATCGTCCATCTTCCTCCGCGTACGGAGATCTGAACAAAAGTTAAATTGGAAAAGAACAATTAATAAGCAATATAAGAAAACTTGCTCAACAAGCGGAAGCATAAAATCAAAAAATGGACAGATAATAATGGAAAAAGATACAATCCTGAATAGAATAATAAAGACAATATGATAATAAAAAAATGATGCGAAAAACTAAAAAATTATAATAAAGTCAAATTTTCAGTGTTATGTTCATGTTCTCCAAGCATGACATATTATCCTTGATTAATGTAACTGGCAGTGCTGTTAGTTGTTTTTCTCGAAATGGTACTTCATATTCGACAAACTATACTGCCATAGTTTTAGTTGCTGGAGTAACTTAGCATCGTATAAATAAAACATTTCCGAATAGGCGCCACATTTTTCTAAAATTGTACAAATAAAGGCTTTTTCAATATGATCTTAGTGTAGTTATTTGATAGTGATCTTAATTGGGCTGATGATGAGAATTAATTGTTCTTTGCTGATTTTTTTTGGTCGAATGAGTCGATTGTGTTTTCGACTGACTTTGTCACTGCTCACGCACTACAGTTGTATTAAAGGGTTGGTTTTACTCGTGTCCAAAATAATTTTATTTTTTTGTCGACTTTGATTTGATCGTCTTGAACAATGCCCTCCTAGCCGGACTTTATCTCCGTTTATGTAAGGTTGGCAGGAAAGTAAAAATTGCTTGATATCGTTTAGTAAGGACACTAGTCAATCGCAGAGCCAGATCTAATCACCTAATCACCACTGGGTGAACTGAGGGGTCAGAATAGTAATCTTGACCGCACCGAGGTTTAATACCGGCTCCTTTGTTGGATTGATGCTCTACCTAAAGAGCTACTTCCATACTTAATCCTCATCGAGCCATGGGGTGCATAAGGTAGAGACTAAAGACTTCCATTTTTGTTTGTCGCCTGCATGGACACTGATGTTATTCCAGGCTAGGCCAGGTCTTTATCCATGGGTCTTCTTCTGGTTTATTTGGACTTGCCTTTTCGTCTTTTGCTATCGACCGTCCAGCGGAGTGCTGCAGAGCAGTTGTCTCCATTCTGGCAACATGTGCCATCTATGTCTCTTGGCAGTTGTAGCTATGTTCATTGTATTTGTTTTTTTTCTTAGAGCTACTGGAACCCCAAAAGTGTCAGACTTTTTATACTTATGTAATGCACACTCACCTATATCCACCTTCGATAAGCAAATTAAAATTGTCTGATAAATCTCCCTCAACATTTTCCTCGGGGTTTTTGTCGTGTGTAACACGGGGTCCAGAGTTCATGTCACCAAGTAACACAGCATCAGTGTCCTCTAACACAGCCAAGATACGTTTGATCTCAATAGCCTGTTGGTTTTTGAAGGATCCAAACCCATCATCTGAAAATATTTTTAAAAACGTGAGCTTTCATATTTCACATGTATCGACTTCAATGAGCTCCAAGCATTTTACAATTTTAAAGGGGTCCTTAGCAAGCAGCAACATCGAATATGTAAGATATGACTGACATCTCTCACGCAATATAGCACGATTTTTGTCAACAGGGACAACGCTGCAACTGTTTAGATAATCTTTCTCCACCCAAGTGTAGTGAGAAATTGTGAGTAGTGAGCCTTATCCAAAAACTGGTTTGCCAATATGGGGAAAAAAAAAAAAGGGGGGGGGGGGGTGAGGGGGAGGGTCTTGAATCTGCGACATACACAGAAAACTAGCTAATATATATGGACATTTACAGGACGGATCTCCTTGATTGTTTGAATTATAGGCACCAATATTGAATTAAATTGAATACATTGTTTATATACATCTTTAACTTTATTTCCACATAGGCCTGCTAGGGCTCTCTATCCCTGTAGTTTGTATTCTTTGTAGCCGGTAATTATTCATACCTTATTTGGATGAATAATAAGTGTAAAGCGCTTCATCAACAGTCACTACGCTACGCGGGTAATTGGTTATTTTTGTCACCCATGACATTACTAATCGCACCTAATGTCCCCTGACTTGGTTAAATAGACGTCAGAATGTGCCGTTCAGGATTTTGGCACCAAAATACAGTGGGATCCCGATAAAGCCAACATTGCCGAGCCAGAAAGACTGGTTTACTTTAAGAAAGGTTGATTTTATCCTTTACAAATGGAACATATTTAGATAACAGAAATTTTGGGACCACGAGGTGTTGACTTTAAGCAGAAGTTGAATTTTAGAGTGTTGGCTTTATGCGGATTCCATTGTACATGTAATAAAAACGGTTTTCTAATCTAGTTGGATGGCTTTCTGTTCAACTCTGGTCGGCAAAAAGTTGAGTCCTCGAAGGAGGCTCTTTTTTCTCACATTTTTTCACCATACTTAGGTGTAAAATGAGTAAATGGCTGGTATCAGTATTGTATCTATTGGGATAAAAATGTAATGGCGTCTTATCAGGTGTGATGCCTGGTTCTACACGTTAAGTGTTGCTGGCTGTTGGCTTGGGGCATCTTAGAGGAGGCTCTTTTCTCACATTTTCACCGTACTCGGTGTAAAATGAGTACATGGCCGGTATCAGTATTGTATCTGTCGAAAAAAATGTAATTAATAGCAAATTATCTGATAGCAGAGACTTTTAAGAGCATAATCGGATATAACAGGGGAACCGGAACCTACTTTAGGGTTAGTATCATTTGTTGAGGGGCATAACCTGAAACCAACTGATTACCACTTGTGTGTCTAGTTATTAAAAAAATAACAACAACTTTCCCTACATCTGCCCCCCCCCCCCCCCTTCCAAAGAAAAGAAAAGTAAGAAGCCAAGAAATGAGCCAACCTTCCATTTTTGTTGAGTTTTTTCATACCAAGGGACACTGCAAATTATAATAAAATGGGGATTAAGGCCATTCGGGTTGTTTCCATTGAAACTCGATATAAAAGAACTCGATTTAACAAGGATTCTAAAGATGATCTCAACATTGGTATTATATTGAGGTTACATTGTATTTAGATAAGACAACAAGTTCCCATTGGCACAAAACATGTGTAACTTTTCAAATAATTTGACAAACTTGCATTCATTTCATTGTTATTTTATAACATTCTAAAATGAGCTACAAAAAATAAAAAGTAGTCCTTCAGAGCCACGAGGCCCATGGGGTCAGAGTTTATCCCGGTTTCTATAGCGTGAATCGGACAATAACAATTGCTTGCTATCCTTTGGAAAGGGCGTTAGTCTATCGCAAAGTAATTTCCGCCAGATCTAACAGACCCAGATACCCAATCATTGCTCTGGATGGACAGAGGGGGGGGGGGGGGGGGGTCAGTAAAATCTCGACTGCACCCGAGATCGAGCTCGTCCCTTTATGTGTGAAGCAAGTGCTCTATCAACTGAGCTAACGGGACCCCCATGAGCTACAAAGTTATTGTAACATTCCTCGACAAAAACATTTCTGAAAAAGTTCCAACTATTGATAACCGTTCAAAAACAATTCTTATCCAGTTAGAAATATATTTTTGTTTTGTTTACTGTGCCATATTTTGTGTAATTGGGCAATTTATAATAAAATCAAATAACAGTTGGTTACCGTTTTCACCCAAGCGGTCCTTGAGCAGATGAATGGAAGCAATTAGATGAAATATATACTTACATTCCAAATAACCGTGATCATCCATATTGGCGCTGAAATGAGTACAAACAGCTGTGATTCCGTTTTGAAGCTGTGGACACAAAAGTTTAGGTCTGATGGGGATTGGACAATATTCACTTATATGAAATTGCAACCCCCCCCCCCCCAAATTAGCAAAATTTGTCCAAAAAAAAGGCCTAAATTTGCCAAATTTGCCATGAAACTTACAATATCTGAACATGTTAGGAACACTTCTGCCTCAACATCGTAGAGGAAACGGAGTGTCTATTCGTCCTTACAATACCAGTTATTTAACCGAACCCATCAATATCTCCAACCTCTTCTTAAGGTAAACTTACTAACGGTGTATAGTGAAATTAGTTGCTATACATCCAACATTTCCAGCGCCCCCCCAAAAAAAAATAATTTAAAAAATGACGGTATAGCAAGATTTACTGTGTAGGCCTATGGTAATGAGGTAAGCGCAAGAAAAGGCCAATGCTTATGCAAGCAATCTTTTCATTTTCATCCTTTATCGCATAACCTTAGCCTCGGGAGGCTGGAGTGTGCATGGTGCATATTCATTCGTCACCCTCACACTGTTGAATCGTTAGCATAATGGGAGGAACATTCTCTCTCTCTCTCTCTCTCTCTCTCTCTCTCTCTCTCTCTCTCTTTCTCTCTTTCTAGTGGTAGTAGTAGTAGTAGTAGTAGTAGTAGTAGTAGTAGTAGTAGTAGTAGTAGTAGTAGTAGTAGTAGTAGTAGTAGTAGTAGTAGTAGTAGTAGTAGTAGTAGTAGTAGTGGTAGTAGTAGTTGTTGTTGTAGTAGTAGTAGTTGTAGTAGTAGCAGTAGTAGTAGTAGTAGTCGTAGTAGTAGTAGTAGTAGTAGTAGTAGTAGTAGTAGTAGTAGTAGTAGTAGTAGTAGTAGTAGTAGTAGTAGTAGTACCACACACACACACACACACTTGCACGCGACCAATTATTTCACTCACAGACAGAAGGTCTTGTCATAACAATGTACCTATGCAGAATGGAATCTGTTGCACAGTGAATACAATCTGGAATAACGTCCAGCTTTAGTTTAAAGTACGAATAGTGAAAGCAATACTATCAGTCCTTACGTACGGCAACGACAGGCGATGATATTCGTCCTTACGGACGAATAGGGCTACCCGAAAGAAAAATACATTGAGGATGTGTGTGTGTGGGGGGGAGGGGGGGGGGGGGACTATGCTAGTGAAGATTTGTAAATGGGAAGAAATATTACCTGGGCAGTGATGTAACCTCTTTGAAGAACAATTCTATTGTGTGGAAAGTAGCTTGTGTAGGAGACGTTGACCATATCGTGTTTGCTGAGGACCAGCAAGCCAGGACCATTCATACGGTTGTGTGTAGACTGAGGTAAGACACACCTAGACCAAGCAAGGAGATGGACGGAGAGAAAGAAAATAT
>NC_088369.1:28480549-28493049 GCF_034508935.2 Berghia stephanieae | reverse complement strand
GTTGATTTTGTAGCATTTCACAACGGCTTGGGACACAACGGGACTGTTTTGTCCCGTCCCAATAGGTGCGGAAGATTTCTCTAAATTCTATATGTTACAGATTTGGGACAGGACTGTCCCGGGACAGTCCTGTCCTAGTGCGGAAGAGGGTTAATAGTCAAGGTGTTGGCCGCAGTGCAGTGCCACAAAGTGAGCAAATGCCAGGTGACTCGATTAAAGTCAGAAAACACACCGTGACCATTTTGCTGTTCCAAACAGCCCTTAGAACCATTTAATCAGCCATGCACAATATCAAAAGCTTATAAAAGTTTACTTTTGTTTTCAAAAGCAATTTCAAACGTATTTGCACACACAGATCGTCTTCGTAACAAAACTCGAAAGTCACCCTCAGACTAATTGACATTGGAGGTAAATTGGTAGTCATACAACTTAGTATTTATTATTAGTTATTGCCTTTGATTTTCAATAAGCTTTTCCAAAGTTTCCCATACATATCTATTATTATATTCTAGGTTCCAATTCCCTGTTTTGAGGCCAAATGATCAGAGTCAAGGGATTTGAAGACTCCTGCATTGGTATTCGAACTCATTATCTTTCAATGAGTGGGTTAAATAACCCAACTGTTACGCCATAATGTCACCCAATAAAATCATCACTCATTATGTCATAAAATATTCAGAAACTTAAACATCTGGCCTTGTGACAAACAACAATGATTTGCATAAATTGAATTACATATATGTAGATGCATTTATATCAGATATACGTTAAACAGACATATTATGATCGTGGTATTTTTTTTTTTTTCATGTATTGCAATAAGATATCCATGCGACTAACATCCAAACAAACATCCCACAACGGAAAGTGTCTTTGGACGAATTATCTGTCCCAAGGGTATTTGAAACAAAGACATTTCTTTCTATGTAACACTTTCATAGAACTTTTGCAAAACTGAATATTTAGGTAGCATGCTTTGAAACAAGAAGATTTGGTTTTGGTGAAATTGTTATTATTATTACACGAACATACTAATTTTCATAATGAACAGCAGATTGTGGAGAATGCTATTACACCTATTTGAGCTAAACTGAATCAGCCCAGACAGAAAACAAAATCTTTTTTTTTTTGATGGCTGGATTTGTTAAATCTGTCGGAAAGTACTTTGCGATAGACTAGCGTCCTATCAAAAGGATGGCAAGCAATTGCTATTTTCTATTTTACGCCATAGAAACGGGAATATAATCAACTCCGGCTCCAAGGGTCCCGATTTCTATGATGGACTATTTTTAAAAATGTTTAATAGCGCAAAATCCATTAAAGCGTTTGACAACAGCAACTCTTAAAAAGTAGGACGAGGCTTATCATAGTAAGGATTGCTAAGGTCACAGACCTTTAAATACCACAGACAATAATAAATATATCAATTAAAACGCATTCATCAGATTCATATCTTAAATTATGGAGCTCCCTGTCGATTGCATTTTTAAAGTGTTTGGTTACACATGCCAAACTGTTCCATGTATTAACTATCCTTGCAATAAAAAATGACGAATCATTGTAGAAGAATGTTTTGTAAAAATGTATTTGTCTCGGCAGATCACTTTTACATGGAAGTATTTAAATAGTGTACTGAACAAAGCTATAGTAATTTTGTATGGCTGTATAAGGTCGCCCCTCCTTCTTCTGTATGTTAGAGATGGAAGGACTAGACTACGTAATTAAACCTTTTCTCGGAAATCATATTTTCAGTTTCGTTCAAAGCTGTGTTGCCCACCGTTGTAAGGTGTTATTATAATATATTTTTCGACAGAGGCAACACTGTTACCGTTCAGGTACTCATTTTACACCTAAATGGGGCAAGAGAATGTGAGTTAAGAGCCTCTTCCCAGAACTCAATTTTGCGCCAACAAAATCAGGACTCGAACCAGGAACCTACATGTCTTTAGTCCAACGTCGCACAAAGAAACATGAGCTTACAATGGACCCTTCAGATGTTTGATGTGTTCTAATGATATTGGTCGAAATATGTGTTATAATACCTCGTTGCATTAAAATACAAATTTCTCTAACTGCTATTATAACACCCCGCTATCTTATTTCAAATGTGAAAAGCATTTCTTTCTTGATATCAATTATAATCACGTTGAATGAAACTTTAATATTCGGAATTTGTGCATATGTAATCTATGTAAACGCAAAATTCGTTCATGACACGTAGTAACTCGGTTCACATTAATTGCCTTTAAATTTCTTCTATTAAAAATACATTTAGTGTCAAATCAAACTACGAGTATTTTAAACATGTTTATTCGAAATTTAAAGTGTTTGACTTTTTTTTTGGCAAGCATTACAATAGTGAAATGGAATGAAGGCTTCAAACAGATTAACGAAGACAGTTATGTGACTTTTCGTGTTTTATCCATCGTATTTTGTTGACAAAGGGGAAATCCGAAACGTCCAAATTATCTGTCTTCGACAATTAAACTGAAGTTTCCATTCCACTTGACTATTGTTATCTTTGTTCTTTGAGCTTCAAACAGAAATATCTGCATTGAGGTGCTTGGTTATAATTTCACTATTCTCCTTACTTGCCATTATTTTTGATTGGTTCTTTATTCAAGTTAAACTACAAAACATGATTTTATGTTTAGGGTCAAAATATAAGCAACGATATGCTTTGTGAAAACCATGACATTATGATTGATAATCATGACACCGCCATGCCTATGTTCTGATAAGGAATTCACCAAGGGTTTTTGTAACTAAAAATACAAGGCATAAATAACATAATCTGAAAACTCTCACTTCGGCAAAGAATTCAAGCTACTGGTAGTATGGCCCATTATGCTAACATTAAAACTAACATTAAAAAATATTCATTTTTATTTTCATATTGCCTTAACTCATGGTCTTCAGATATTGTGGATCGAAAAAATATAAGGAAGAATTTACCATACTTGGAATAGATATGAGTTCAGCTTTCGACACCACATGTAGAATCAAGTTGTTATCAATCCTTCTCATTCTTGGACAAAGATCACGTGATCCTCATAAGATACCTATTATCAAATGCTACATTACAATTTGAATCCAGCAGAGAATTAACAACAATATCAACCTCAAATGGATCCCCTCAAGGAGACAGCTTGAGTCCAATTCTATTCACGATATACCTCGAAACTGCCATGAAAGAACTAAAACTAAAATTACCACCAACAAAAAATATCATACGTGAATTGATATACACAGATGATACAGACCTAATCTTTGAATCAGAGCATAAAGCGAAAATATACACACCAATAATAGCAACTACTCTTGAAGCATGGAATCTAAAAGTGAATCAATCCAAAACAAAATATAAAAAATCAACAGAAATTTAAATGAATGGAAAAGTGTAAGTAAACTAGGCAATTTGATCAACGAAAATGAAGACATCAGAAAACTAAAGCAGCTGGCCACTAGTGCGGGGCGGTCCTTGGCAAGCTTAAGGACCACGGTCCTACGGTCCTTGGGAAATGAAGACCGCAAGGACCGGTCCTAGGACCGGTCCTTTTCGACATTGAACATTCCTGAGAGACTGTTGGAAATTCGAACCGGTTTGACCTTTGAGACCGTGGGATCGTTCATTCTTGAACCGTTAAAGACCGCTACACGATGAAAACCGTGGTCTACAGGAGTAAAACACACGGAGTAGTCACACTCATTTCAAATTGTAACCTAATTAGAGAAGAGGGGTGATGCCTTCTTTATTTGCTCACCGTACTTCATTGTTACTTCGATAATTTAATAAAATTTGAAATTTATCCCCATTAACGGAGATAATGGCATCGCCCAAGGCGTTGATCGAGTTGTTCGTGGCGTTGATACACACACGCAACTCCTACCACCCCCCCCCCCCCCCCCCCCCCCCACACACACACACATTAGAGGGCAGCGAGCATTGAAGAGTAAGAGAGAGACGTGAAGTTATAATAAGAGGGGGTGGATGAGGTAATAAGAGGGGTCGATGGTGACTTTTCGCCAGATCTAACAAACTCAGCTACCCATTCATTGCTGAGTAGACAGGGATTTAGAAAAAACTCGACTGCACCCGGGATCGATCTCTGGCCCTTTGCGTATAAAGAGAGTGCTCTATCAACTGAGCTATCGGGGTCCCCAAATATTCTATTGGACTTTTTTAAAATTCAGACGTTATAACTGTTTTTTTTGGAAGGAAGAAACTAATGAAACTCATATTATTTGATTAGTAAAAACACCAAACGAAATTTTAATATAATTGTATTATTTTAAATGACAACACTGCGATAGAAAGGAGTGGTGACAAGAGATGGACAAAAGAAAACAAAGAATCGGATTTGCTACTTGCTAGGTTCGACACACACACACACACACACACAAACACACACATCTTTAGTAGTCACATACATTTCAAACAATAACCCATTAGAGAAGAGGGGTCATGCCTTCACCATAGATCATTGTCATTGCGATCATTATGGTGTAGTAAATTTTGAAATTTACCCCGTATAATGGAATCGTCCAAGGCGTGCGCCTCCTGTTCCCCCCATCTCACACACGAAAGGGCGGTTTGCGGAGTGAAGGTTTGTGGTCGTCTGCCTGTATGGTCGTCTGTGTCGTTTAGTGTATGGCAAAGGGGGGTGGGTGCGATTAATTAAGTGGGATGGGTGGTGATTGGTGGAAGATAGGCAACCGAAGGCAACGAATCGCTGGGGAAGTAGTAGGCTATGGCGCGAGACCGAAGGTGATCAGACCGGTCTTCAGCGCGGCACTAGTTGAAAGGTGATAAGAAGTGAGGACCGCCGCCGATCTTCACTATGGGACCGATCCCCGGTTCACAGCTAAAAGACCGTGGGACCGGTCCAAACTCAGCGCGGCACTACTGGCCACCAATGCATTCAACAAACTCCAAAATTTATGGAATAGAAATAACATAATAACTGAGAATAAACGAATACAGATTTACGAGGCACTGATTATTCCGATATTGACATATAATTGTGGAACCTGGGGCTCACAAAAGGATTTAGAAAGTATCGATTCATACCACCGCAAAATATTACGCCGCGTAATCGGAATCTATTAGCCATTACAAATACTGATCTCTATGAAAGAACCAGGGCTGTTTAGTCACATCTTACGTCGAGAAGATCACATCCCAGCCCAAACTGCAATGACAGAATATTTCCTTCACGACAACAAATATGTAGGGAGATCAACAACATCAATAGGAACTACCCTGAACTCTCTACATATCAGAAATCTATAGATTCAAATGAGGCCGAATCCTGAAGAACTAAGAAAAATTGCAGTGCCCTCCGTACTAAAGTCACAAAAAGATCTTGACAGCCTCAAAACACTCTGGCCCAGGACCGTGACCAATGGAAACAATTAACAACATGGGTGGAGAGAGCAGCTATACTTATCGGGGTTTTAAAAAAACTGTGACTGAATCACAGAATTCTCAGCAAACGTCATTCAGACTGCGAGGCTTACTACTTACTTACATTTATTTCATTATTATATATTGGTGTCATAATTAGTTAAGGCTAGTTTTTCCGATAAGAAAACATTTGACGCAGAATGTAGGTATATGTTTTCAAAGTTAAGATGTTTTTACCTTTTCGCTCACTACCATATGGCTGTAATGATAAATTGATTAAATACACACTTACAACATATTTTGCAATCATGGGCAAATCTTGTGTGCATTCGAAAAACTAAATTTACTTTTGAAACTTAAGCACACAGTATTGGAAAGCTTGAAGCAAGTACCCGGATATTATAAAGATCCAATACATTCGACAAGGCATTGTTATCTCCAGACAGGTTTGCCAATATTGACAAACGAATTTTAATAAAGAAGATAGTCTAAAGAATTAAATGCCGTACCCCTGGAAAACTCGTATTTAGAATTTTGGCCATAAAACTGGTTCTTCAAATATGATCGAATTAAATGCCCTCCATCTTGGCAAAAACTCTCAAACCCAGGACCCAGGTTTGAGAGTTTTTACCAAGATGAGGATCGTTTAAATCGATCGACATTTGAAGGACCAGTTTTCTGGCCAAATCTTTAAATACGAGTTTTTCCAGAGCACGTCAGTCAAATGATTAAAATCGGAGAAAGGACAGAAAGCCCGGGCAGAATGTCTCGGTATTTCAGTTGATTGCTCGTACATCTCCCAGGACTTCATTTTGATAGGCCAGTAGCTCATCTTTGACCTTTAGAGAACAATTTGATGTAACTTTAAACAACTACCCGCATTGAATATTTTGTTTCTGTTATTTTTTAAACATATACGCACAACTAAGGCACGCAAATGCTTGAGATTGGACACAACGCTTTCAGATCACAAAATTATCCCATGTACGTATTCCATGTTGTTGGCGCGCTTTGCCATGGCATGGTGGGTTGCTGGGTGTTTTCCCATGGTGGGATGCTAGGCGTTTTCCCATGGTGGGATGCTAGGCGTTTTGCCATGGTGGGTTTGCTTGGCGTTTTCCCATGGTGGGTTGCTGGGCGTTTTCCCATGCAGGTCCAACCATAACCCTCCACCCGATTTTCATCCTTGTCTCGGTACAAAGCAAAGGCTGGGTTAAATGGTCATAACGTGACTGTCTTGCCTTAACCGTGCGGTTGTAGATATTGATGAAAGGGCTCAATTATGAATTGCGCAACGCTTCATGCAACAGCCATTGTTACAGAAAAAAAATCGATTTAACGCTCAGGCATGTGTCACACGATATCTCACATTAATTAGACTTTACACAGGACCAGAGGTTAAATCATCTTGTTATTGTAATAATAATCAACTATCTCAGTCTCTTATCGTATCGATGCCATGTGAAACTAATGCTGACAAATTTAATGTCAAAACTGGCATTTTTTCAGTCAGAAATACTAGGTTGTCGCGGAGTATAACAATATTATGTTATATACAATTTTATATTATAATGATTTATATCTTTTCTTTTTTACAGATAGAACAAAATTGACGTTACTCAGCTCTTTGTTATTGTTTTTAACCAGCCATTTGTATTAGTATTAATCAGACTATAAACATTCAAGGTTACACACATTTTGTGTTATACGCTATATCCAGTTGATGGATACCATGAGTTTGCCTTTTCTTTTTTAATTAAACGCAATGCATCAATACCGATCCAGATAGGACTCAAAGAATACATTAAAGCATCAACTTAATTTACGAACACAAGTAACATCGTCACATTTATTTCCTGCTTGAACCATTATTATATAATGATGAAACCGATAAAGAATTCTTTGGTTATACCGTAGCCTTCGTAAATTTAAGGCCTGATACTGACCAAAAAATACATCACAAAAGAATATGACAACCACCAAACGAAAGTAAAAATTGAGCTGTTGCTAGAAGTGCTCAAGGAAACAAATGATTCAATTGATTGAGTTACTGATTTCAACTCATTTACCTTTACAATGCCCCTTTTCCCCGTGGTCTTCTTTTCTGACAATATTTTGGGGTTAGTATCAGGCATTTAGTTAACGAAGGCTAGGGTTATAGACTACCCATCCAGTGACTTTACTTTTGATTTTATTTTGTGATAAAATTATATCCTACTTGTGAATATCTATTTTGAGTAGATCTTTGTTACGGCTATTTTTTAAATGGATAAAAATAGGGTATAGTCATCAATTATTGGTTTTCCTCATTGTTTTGGGTATGATAAGTCATTTTGGATGCTGCCGTCAGCAACCCCCTGTTAAATGAACATTTTTCATACACGAAATTATGAGTTAAAATATAGAACAGAAAACAACTACAAAAAACAAAAACCAAACAGATACACAAAATATCCTAATATTTGAGGGCGCCCATCAGCATTATTACCATTAAAAAATTCTCATCTCTTAACCAAACAATGCCATCCTCATTGATGGCATACAAAAACCTTGAGCTTTTATATAACGCAATATACACTAAATGTACTCAAAGTCAACAGCAACACTTAATATATAAGACGAGACATTGCGCCTGTTAGGCGATATTACAATTTACAGGTACTCATTTTACACCTGAATACGTTGAGAGAATGTGAGTAAAGAGCCTTGGTTAAGAGATGATACTTTTTTAAAATGGAAACAATGCAGATGGACGCCCTTCCGATCCGATGCCACATAGCCTATACAATATAGGAGAAAACAGACATTTACATACCATACTTCCTGAATACACAAAAAGTCCGAGGTAGACGATTTGAGTGCCTCCAAAACTCGATGTTCTCTTCCGTGCGTCTCGTAGACTGCACTCATCAGACCGGCATTGTATGTCTCCATAGTCGTGCATCTGTCACCAAGCAACCCAGCGGAAGCAACCATCGTTATGGTAACCGTTGCCATGACAACCAAAAACAATCCCATGATGCACCTATATTTCGTGCAGATAACGAAATTTGACTAGTAGATGTTCAGTCGTTGTTGCGCTTATTACGAAAGCTGCTGAAAAATATGTGAGGAGAAAATTATGGTTGCGTAAATATGATTCATATATAGTGGAGAGGGGGGGGGGGGGAGAAATTTTTCCAATTTATAATTTCAACACCAAACAAATATTAAAACTTTGCAAATAAATGCTAAATTGAATAAGTTTTGAAATGTATATTTAGTTTTGAAATTCAAGACAGTCCCAGATTTGGGATTTTGACAAAACGAGGGTCATTTAAATCGATTGATATTAGAGAGACGAATCGTTTTCTGACCAATATTAAAAAATCTTTTTTTTTTTCAGCCTACGGCTCCATAAAGATGGTCAAGAACTAATTTATCGCCGTTTCAAGTGTAATACAATATCAAGTTTGATCAAGTTGATTTATTCACTTTATAGTGCTCTGATAATATGCTTAACTTAAATATCACAAAGACGAAAGAACAGATTTTAGACTTTGCACTTAAAGAACAAATGGAACATGTGAAATTAAATGTAAAAAACGAGGGAGTATAAGTAGTAGATGAATTTAAATACCTCGGAGTGTATATAGTTGACAACTCTCTCACTTTAAAAAATCCAGATAGATTCTATTAACAAAAAAGTGGGCAGAGATTTCCCTATCTATCTACCTATCTATCTATCTACCTACCTATCTATCTATCTATCTATCTATCTATCTATCTATCTATCTATCTATCTATCTATCTATCTATCTATCTATCTATCTATTTATCTATTTATCTATCTATCTATCTATCTATCTATCTATCTATCTATCTATCTATCTATCTATCTATCTATCTATCTATCGGTCTCTCTCTCTCTCTCTCTCTCTCTCTCTCTCTCTCTCTCTCCCTCTCTTTATATATATATATATATATGTTTGTAATCATGATGATATGCCTTTTAGATAGGTTACAGGAAACCTATTTAAGCGTGAGTCTGTAAGTGTGCGTTTGTGCGCGCGGTCTCTCTCTCTCTCTCTCTCTCTCTCTCTCTCTCTCTCTCTCTCTCTCTCTCCCTCTCTTTATATATATATATATATGTTTGTAATCATGATGATATGCCTTTTAGATAGGTTACAGGAAGCCTATTTAAGCGTGAGTCTGTAAGTGTGCGTTTGTGCGCGCGTGTGAGTGAGTGTGTGTGTATGTGTGTTTTTTTTTTTTGCACTTTTTGTTTTATTTATGTCTGTTTGCGTATATTATGTATATGCTGTAACGAAATGAAAAATTACCTTCATGGTCAATAAATATATTATTATTATTATTATTATTATTATTATTATTATTATTATTATTATTATTATTATTATTATTATTATTATTATTATATTACAATCAAGCCATACCTATACGACATAGTCATTTGAGCGGCTATATGGTCTAGTGGTAGACACTCGCCTTCGGAACTGAAGGCCATGGGTTCGAATCCCGCTCTGAGCGGTGCATAGTTGAGTCCTTGGAAAATGCTCTTCACTCATATTCTCTCACCGTACTCATGTGTATAATGTGTAAAATGAGTATCTGACCATTAAATGGCTTACAGACGTCACATTATCTCGTCCTACATGTTAGGTGTTTCTGTATGCTAGGGACTCCTTGCAAAGCGCTTTGATCACGTTTACTGGATACTCCCTATATAAACGCTATTTTTTTTAGTAATCTTAGAGACGGATTTGTAAAAAAAACAAACAAAAAAAAAACAAAAAAACAAAAAAAACAACAAAAACAACCTTCAAACTCCACCCCCTCCGAAATAAAACAAAACAAAACAAAAAAACAAAAGCAAAAACCAAAACAAAAACCAACCAAACAAACAACCCCCCCCCCAAAAAAAAAAACAAAAAAAAAAAACAAACAAACAAACAAAAAAAAAAAAAACGCCCCCCCCCCAAATAAACCCAGAACAAACAAGAAAAAAATTGACAAAACAAAAAGTCAGTTTGTGTGCTGAATGTGTAACTTTCGATTTTCGGTTACAAAAAAAAATAATTTCGATTCTGGATTTATTTTCTGACTTCATATCCACCTAGCAGTGATTAGCTAGCTACGTCTGTTTCATCTGAGGTAAAATACTTTGCAATATACTTTTGCTATTGTCTGTTTCACGCTATCGAAGACGGGATAAACTCCGGCCTTACGGCTCTAAAAGACTACTACTCAAAACTTTGTCGACTTGTAACATACCAAACATGGTCTTTGAGACGTTATGGATCATTGTGACTTGCGTTTATTTGTAGGCCTGATAGTCAAACGCCATTATGGTAATATTGTTGCATTGGACAATATTTTGCCTTGGTTTGAGAGTATTTTCATTGCAGCGTGGCTCAGCGCTACGGTCTTAGCTTCGTAGCCGAAAGGTACCGAGTTCGATCACCCGCCGCTGCGCTGTGTGGCCTTTAGCAAGTCACCTCGCCTTAGCTCACTCAGTTTGCGGCGCTGCACTGCGGCTGACGCCTGTGTTATTCCAGTCTTCCCTTGGGATAGACCCTAAAGACAAATTTCCCCTTGGGGATGAATAAAGGGAATTTTCATTTTTTAAATTTTTTAAAATTTTTATTACAACAATGAGCCCATACCATTTTCGGTAATCAGACCTGCATATAAGTACTCCCCGATCATTGTCATATTTCATTATATCAATTTAATATGAAGTAATCGTTTTTCAGGCCAAAATTAAAAAGGGTTTTTTGGAGTGGTAAAAAATATATTGCTTAAATTAGCCTTACATTGGCGAGTGATGCTTCTTGTTGAAGCAACATGAAATAAGATTGACCCTTAATTAAACGAAATAGCTTAGAGGGAATTCCACCTACTGCATGATGAAAATGGTCTAATAATAATTGTAATTGTGGCAATAAAATAATGCCTATTCCTTTATCTACCATTACATTGTCTATTCAGATAACATAATTTGTGAGATGATCGTGACTCATCGCCTTAAAGCCTATATTTGTATTGATTTTATATGCTGGTTAGAGAAGTAAGATAAACGTCTGGGTTGTCTTGTGTGTGTGTGTGTATGTGTGTGTGTGTGTGTGTGTGTATGTGGGGTGGGGGGGGGGGGTTTGTTATGCCAACGTAATATGTAATTTAAGCGCACAGAGTCTAGTGTCTCGCGGAACAGCCCTATATAAGATTTTATATTATATTTATTAATATCATAGTTATTATTGTTGCTGTTATCACCACAATCTTTATCATCATCATTATCATCATCATCATCATCATCATCATCATCATCATCATCATCATCATCATCATCATCATCATTATTATTATTATTATTATTATTATTATTATTATTATTATTGTTGTTGTTGTTGTTACTGCTGGATGACCTTTTGCTTGTTAGTCGAATAGTCTAACAATAGTCTTCAACAGTCGTACTGTCACTTCCTTCCTTATGACGTATGGTAACTTAGTAACACTGGCTCTAAACTATCGGAACAATGGCTGACGCCGTATGAAATATTTCCCCGGCGAGCTTAAACGCGTATCCAGAGGTAAAAAACCCCATCAATTTGATCATGTATTGACTTTTACACATTCTGATCACAAGGCATCTGAAAAGGGAATGAAAAGTTCTAGCCAGCATGAAGAATAAAAAGTAATGATTTTCTTTGTTTAGAACCAAGATGGCCGCCGTTGCCGGGCGCGTGACATCAGACTATTGAATCCAATTGATCTATCAAAAGCTCCATTTCGAATGATCATAATTCATGACCTCACATTTACTCGAAATGATATTTAGTCGGAGTGATGCTGATACTAGAAGGGATTTGAAAGTTAAATTGACCAAATGTGTGAATTTTAGTGGTTTTTTTCAGGTTTAAAAATTCTATTCATTCTCTTCTCTTGACCACTAAACTGACGTACTCTAGAAACAAATATGTATTTAAACATTTGGCCAGAAAACTTGACCTTCAAATATCGATTTAAATGACCGTCATCATGGCAAACACTTTAAAACCTGGGACCTCGCGCAGTCCCAGGTTTGAGAGTT
>NC_088369.1:28460549-28475549 GCF_034508935.2 Berghia stephanieae | reverse complement strand
AATGTACACAATTGTAAAATGAATAGACACGCAGTTCCTTGTAATTGCTTTTAGATCGCCATTTATCAATTAGGTTAATACATTTAATGTTACACATAATTTTTGCCTATTGATACGATTGATATGTCAGGCAGCAGTTGTGAATATTTTACTTCACGCCAGGTACTCATTTTACACCTGAGTACGATGAGAGACTGTGAGTAAAGAGCCTTTACCAAGTACTCATCTATGCGCCTCTCAGGACTCGAACCCAGGTCATTCAGATCTGAAGGTGTCATACCACTAGACTAAATAGCAGCATATGTAATATATAACGTAACCAAGTCCATGAAAGAAAATTTAGTTAAAACCATCAGTCAATTTTATTAGTTTACCAGTTTGTGAGTATTTATCAATAATATGTTTTGCCGTAGTATAGTTCGAAACAGGAAATAATGAGAATGTTTCTTTGAAATTTAATTCCAATTAATAACACCTGAACTGATTAACGGATTGAAAACGATTTAATTTGGCAAAACTATCAGGAATTATGTAAAAATAAGTTTGACTCGTTATCAAATGTGAAGAACCCCCCCCCCCCCCCCCCCCGCCCCACCCCCCCTTTTTTTAGACTGACAACAATGTCGTTGATTGAAAGAAGATTGTGAAAACTTGAGTTTTGAAAATAAAACTTGATCTTTTTTATATAGCGCAATATCCACTACACGTGCTCAAAGCTTTTTACAAGGGGTCACAAGCCAATAACAACACTTAACATGTAGGACGCCTGTGATAGTACATTTTTTCGGACAGAGACAACGCCAGGTACTCATTTTACACCTGAGTACGATGAGAGAATGTGAGTAAAGAGCCTTTACCAAGTACTCATCTATGCGCCGCTCAGGACTCGAACCCATGTCATTCAGATCCGAAGGTGTCATACCACTAGACGAAAAAGCAGTACATGATGATGAAATAAATGTGAAAACTGGGTGGTGAATCCTGTATGAGGTGGGTCATTGTCGAGGGTCAATAATATTATGTCAAATGTTATTGCCAGGGTTGTTGATGAAAGGAATGACGTGTTGTTGCATCACTGATTGAATGTATTGCTTAGCATTCAGTCGCCCGTGACCATCGTTAGAGTCCACGGTATGTGGTTGCCAGCTCATTGGTCACAAATCATGCGGTGCTGTGTAATCTGTGGTCAGAATCGCCCGGGCCTAAAAGCCAGACTTCTTTCATGCAGATCTACTCTAGAAGATAATAATAATAATAATAATAATAATAATGATAATAATAATAATAATAATAATAATAATAATAATAATAATAATAATAATAATAATAATAATAATAATAATAATAATAATAATAATAATTACATTTGAAACAAGTGGGTTTTTAATAATAATAATAATAATAATAATAATAATAATAATAATAATAATAATAATAATAGTAATAATAATAATAATAATAATAATAATAATAATAATAATAATAATATACATTATTCATCCAAAAAAAAATGGAAATTCGTTTACAGACGTGGCATGCATAAAAATGTATAAACAGAAAGTTGAGAATCTATGGCGACATATATATTTGCATATATATATGCAAATGTACAAACATGTAAAAATATACAACCAAGAACCAATAGCAACACCTTATATATTAATAATAATAATAATAATAATAATAATAATAATAATAATAATAATAATAATAATAATAATAATAATAATAATAATAATAATAATAGATCTTTATTGTCCATAAATATGGCAATTTGTCATTTAGTTACACTTGTTAAAACGTTAAATGATAACTGTAACATTGAACAGATATTTCACTCCTACTTATTTTCTCTCTCATTCTCTCTCTCATTCTCTCTCTCTCTCTCTCTCTCTCTCTCTCTCTCTCTCTCTCTCTTCCTCTCTTTCTTTCACACGTGCGATATACACAACATAAACATATTCATTTCGTTTTCAATTTGTTACGATTGTGGCAATTCAACACCAAAAATTATCATCATTATCAATTGGTCAGTTAATCTAACATTAAATAAATTAATCAGTTAATCAGTCAACGAATCAATCCTTGGGTTTTCTGTACCATATGAAATCTTCAACATTTTTATTACTGATGGAACGAACGTTGATTTATACTTGTTAGTTCTACATTTAATCTGACAAAACCTTCTCCCAGATAGTAAAAGACTAAATTCATGGTATAAAATATGTTTTTTATTGTTGGTAATTGAGAATGCTTTCCTTTCTATTGCTTTTCCATGAATTCTTTCTACTCCATCAAGAGGATGGTTTATTATTTTTGATACCTCTTTGATAGTTTATGAAATTTTTGATTTATCTTTAAGTCGGCATCCTTCAAACCATATGGTGCAGCCAAACGCAATTACACTTTTAATCAATGAGTCATAAACTCTTAACATAGTTTTCTTCCTTACTTGAAATGTTCTCAATTTCCTTAGGATGTATAATCTTTGGGCAACTTTCTTAGATATTATATTAATATGTTGAGAGAAATTGAGGGAACTATCAATGGTTATTCCTAAATATTTAAAATAGTCAACTATCTCAACATCATCTTTACCGATCGCCACACACTTTAAGTCGTTTTTATTTTTTACACCAAACACCTGTTCTTTTGTTTTTTTCAACATTTAATTCAAGCTGATTTTGTTAATATTATTAATTTAATAAATTGAGATAGGCCATACCCCTGGCCTTTGGTCCGAACTTGTGAGTGTATATTTAAAAAGATAAGTAATATTTAATTTAAATCACAGTTGGGCGTTAAAAATTCGAACACCATGTGGCAAAAATGAATTAAGGTGACGTGTTGTCATTGTTTTTATAGATATAAGGCTCCTCATGGAGAACTTAATATATTTGCGAAGGGGGTGATCGCCATCCTTCATAACTTTCTCCATTTTACAAAATCTGTTGAACAATTCTTCCACATTGGAAATTGGGTGAGTATAACTCCTGGCTTTATCAATTATCCGATCAATTTTCTTAATGTCGCAAATACTGGCATTTCCACACCATGCTGTAATACAAAAAATAATAACGGTCTCCAAAACGGATCTATAAAAAAGGGTGCATAACGTTTTGTCTATGTCACATTCTGAAAGTTTCCGAATAAAATACATTCTTTTGTGCAATTAAGAGATAACAGCATCGGTTTGTAAATGCCATTGCAATTTATTGTCAATTAAAACACCCAAATATTTGTAAACCGAACCTTGCTCAACAGCTTGATTTTTAATTTTGAGCTGAGTGATGGAATTTGTTTTCTTCATAAAATCAAAAATCATTTCTTTGGTTTTTCCTACATTAATTTCAGGGAGTTATCTTCACACCAACCAACAAATTTGTCGATCTCAGATCTGTATGCCGTTTCATCATCTTTAAATATTAACCCTTGAAGGGCAGTGTCGTCAGCAAATTTCAAAATAGGGACCAATTCATTTGTACAGTCATTTGTGTAAACCGTAAAGAGGCGAGGAGAGAGAACACACCCTTGAGGGGCTCCTGTATTAGTAATTATTTTATTAGACTTGTTTCCATTAATGTCTACAAATTTTAGTTGTGTTTTAAAATTTTGGAGGGACGAGGATGACCTAAGGGATACTGGTAGAGAATTCCCACATTGAGGGGAGGCAAATTGAAACGATTGAGTGCCAACCTTACGAAGTATCTCTGGTCTCACCAATTTGAGCCCATCATCACTCGACCTCAAGGTTCTTGTTGGAGTATACCTCTAAAATTTTGTTAATATACAACGGGGACCCATTGTGCAAAGATTTATAGGCTAGGGTGGCAATATTATAAAATATTCGCTTCTCAACAGGAAACCAATGAAGCTCTCGAAGGAGGCAGGTTGCTGGAAAGAATTTAAATTGTTTTAAAACAAGTCTAATGGCTACATTCTGTACAACTTGAAGGCTATCTGTTTTTTTCTCTTCTTTTGTCACATTTAGCAGTAATGAATAGCAATAGTCTAACTTTGAGAGTACAAAGGAATGTATCTTTTAATTCAGAAAAGTGAGTGGAGCAGGCACTTATGTTGGTAACAACAAGATATGAAGTGAATAGAAAAGTGCCAGAAGACAATAGAGAATAAAAAATTTTTTCGCGGCGGTGGTGGGGTTCGAACCTGCGAATGTATCAAAACTTCTGCTAGTTTTGTTGGGATACGGTTTCTAATTTTACTAATTCTTCTGATTTCAAGGTACATTGTTTTTATAATTTGACTGACCTAACTGGACAATGAACGATCAGCGGCAATCAACACTCCAAGTTTAAAAAATGTTTTTAGAAAAAGAAATCCAGTGGTCTCCGAAAGAAAGCCCCTTAGCATTTGCCATTTTCAGTATTTTTTGCTCACCACAGATAAAAAATGTCCGTCTTTTCATCATTCAACATAAGTTTGTTTCTGCCGATCCAATCTTTTACTTCATTTAAACAGATCCAAATCGTCTAATCAAACTTTCAATGTCATCACAGGGAGAAGAACTTAATATTTGAGCACCCGCTGCGTAAAACTGATATAAGTGGCTGCATGTACATAGTAAAAAGGACAGGTCCAAGGACCGAGCCCTGAGGAACACCAAATTCAAAGAACACATATCAGATTTGACACCACTCACCACGACATATGATGCTGATGATGATGAATAAATGATGATGATGACGATTATAGTAATAATTATAATAAAAGCTCTTTTCTCACCTTTCCACATCTTACTCAGAATAATATAAGTACATGGTTGGTAATGCTGTTGTTTCTGCAGGAAACAAATATTGTAAATTCGCATTAAAGGCGTCATGTCTCGGCCTACATGATAATTGTTGCTATTGCTGGCTCGGCACATCTTGTAAAGCGCTATTAGCATGTGTGATAGATATCAAGCTAGATAAATGCTCGTTAGTTTAGTTATCTTTTCCCATCTCTTGGTAAATAATGTATTCTTATATATTCTATGTTTATAAGACAAAATATAAACAGCCAGATTATGTGCTTTGACAATATTAATACTAATGGGGCAACATGGCTCAGCAGTTCCCGAAAATACCGAGTTCGATCACCCGCCGCGCTGTGTGGCATTGAGCAAGTCACCTCGCCCTATCTCACTTTTTTGCGCTGCTCTGCGGCTGACGCCTGGGTTATTCCAGTCTTCCTTGGAATAGACCATAAAGACAAATTTATGAATGAACGGATAAATAAAGAGAATTTTATTTATTTACGAATCTATTTTATTTATTACCATTGGTACAAGTATTATGCTATTTAATACCTTGGAAGGGTGGATGCATTAGACGTCTACGGCCGTTTCCGATAAAATAAGGACGAATTCCTACCCAACACCTCAAAACGGTATCGTATGGAGTTGATTTAGATTCAATTCTATGGTAAAAACATTGTCATATGGGTTAAGGTTACATGTCTCATTGATGAGAAATAATGTAGTTTCTGTAAATTCTCAAAACATAAAAATCAGATAAGATCTGAAAAACTGTGTTTGAAACAGTGCCAGATAAAGCAGGAAGAAAAATACAAAAAAAAAGAACCCCCCCCCCAAAAAAAAAAAACAAACAAACCCCAGCTTGCCTCGACTGGGGATCGAACCTCAAACCCCCTGATTACCGGTCAGACGTGCTACCTAAACACCACAGATGTTACCTGATTATATATTTCTGTTAAATTAGTAGACCGATACATTATTCACCTCAACATAAAACCAAACTGGGGCGATGGATCACAGAATCATTTTTTCAAGGTATTCCCAGAGACTATAATGATATTATTGAGACAACAAAATTAGCGGCTCCTTTCATATGTGGGTTTTCAATGTCAAGTCGGTAAACATAGCATTTGAGTATTGATGGTAAAATACATACCGTTTCTACCCTCTACATCAATCGTACAAATGCACAGTCTGTTAGAGAGAATTCAGTGATAACTAATCGTTTAACTGAAGATAGAAAGCTGCGAAATCCTGAGCCAAATGTAAGTTATATTACAAATAAAGCTTATGAGCGCGTGGATATTAATTTACCAACTTGACATGGCCCGACAGAGATACGCACCCCCTATTATTAAAATCCTATCGCCACTCCGTAAGTTTCCTGTCTTCGAATTTCAGTCCCGGGTATTAACGTTAGATTTCGACAGCAGCACGTCTTGTTATTGCGAATGGGATGTTACCAGCCGGAACAGCTACAGATGAATTATCGCAAATTCATCCAAAATGAAGAAAATTAGCTGTAAATTTGTGTGTGTATGTGTGTGTATTTTTTGTGTGTGGTTACACTATTTTCTTTTTATTGCTTCTGAAATTAAAGTCGTGTTATCCTTTAGCATTTTGCAAATTACACTTGAACTCTACCCACTACAAACGCATTCGGATACGGATACCATGCTTGCGGACAACGAATAGTTTTCTTTTTCAATAATTTTGGCAAGCAAACGCGTCAAACGATTCAACAAATTATTCAATAATATAAATAAGTTCTGATTAGAACACAAATTACCACAAAACATGTCGATTGATAATAATGTTTTTATTATTTAATGGTACTTCCTATCATGAGGCACGTTTTGCATTACGTACTCACATTAGCAAGGGATACAACCATGATTAATACCAATTATGCATTTTATATTTGAATAGTTTTCTCCCTTTGAGAAAAAAAAAAAAAAACACGGTCCACGAAGATAGGTGCGTCGATAAAAAGTCTCTGTTTCTTGTTGCATTTTATGGTAACCATACGAATGAGAACCATTGGGAGCAGATCTTGATGCAAGACAAAGTCAAATGGATAACTGAAAGTATGGCTCTGTGATCTAGTGGTATGGCACTCGGCAATGATCTGTAGGTCTTGGGATAGGGTCCCGCTGTGAGAGACGTAAAGGTGAGTCCTTGGATAAAGGTCTTTACTAAATATACAAAGGTATGGATCTGAGTACCTGGTCGGTGACAGCGTTTTCTTTGTCGGAAAAGAGAATTGTAATAATACATTCCAAGGAGCTTACTGTCGTCCACATATCTGTGGTATCGTCAATATTATATTAAGTGTTGCAGTTGACTTGGGACCTACTGGTTGCAGTTGACTTGGGACCTACTGTTGAGCTATTAAAAAATCGAGAAAAAGATACGGGGGGGGGGGGGGGGGGGGCGGCAAGAGAATTGGGACAATTACTCGAACAACCTTAGCTCTTGAATACAATACCATTCAAATAAGATGTAGAGATGCGAGAATGCGTTATTACTTTAATAACGCCACTCTCACATCTCTCACTAGTCTTTCTTGTTTCATCCATCGTGTTTTGTTGATTATGGGAAATCCCCCAAAACAACCAAATTATCTGCCATCGTTGATTAAATTGAAGCTTTCTTTTCATTTCCGGTTGTTATTTATTTCTTCAAGCGTCAATCAGCAACATTTTCGTTTGGTGGGATTAACGTTAGAAATAAAAAAAGTTTCAGAGAGTATGATTTAAAAAAATACGAGGAAGCTACCACCGTGAATGATAAAGTAAACAGTTGGAGATTTTGGCAAACCACAAGGAGCGAAGACAGTGATATTGTTCAAGAGAAAAATCTTGACTTCTTTCTTGGTAATCAGCAAAAACACGACATGAATTAACCAGACAAATTTGCTGTCCATATAGTTTGCCAGACTTTAACATGCTGTCTTTATAACGGTTCCAACACACACTGATTTTTCGGTGGGTAAGCCTAGAATGGGCGAAAAAAGAAAAATAAGTGCTTTGGTACGCATCTTGCTGTAGAGCTATTTTCAGAGATATTTTTTCCCTTCTTTATCTTTAAATCCTGAAGCAGATTATTATTTTGCTAAATGTATGATGATATGGTACAATAACAGAAATTGGAAACACGACGGGTAACATGACATTCAAAGATGGTTATGAACTATCCAAGGAGCGAATCAGAGGTGTATGATGTTTCATGAACAGACATGTTAGAGGTAGAGAACGATAACAACAGTGCAATAGGTGTCCTGAAACGTTAATGCAAAACTTACAAATCGACCCAAAAATGATTACATTGATTAACACATTTTAAAACTGTCAAAAGGTTTAGACGTCATCAGTTCAATTTTGTCGGTCCTCTTTACCTTGGCGTGATTAACATTCAGGGTCACACAATTTGCAGGTATTCGAGCCTCCTTGATTCGCATTCTTTGATACAGAATTCATGATAGGCATCATATGGTGGAGTGGTTCCGAGGCTATCACCCATGAATAGTTCAACCGTATCCAGGTAACTACTGTGACCTCCGGCCGGCAGTAGGCTAAACTCCACTCAGGGACCGAGTACCCGGCGGTATAACTGAGGAGGCTCTGACCCCCCCCCCCCCCCCTTAACGTGTGGCATGTAGTCCCATTGTCGTGTGGAACACGCCTAGTGCTCACGCACCACCTCCCAGCTATAGGTAAATAGCAAGTCCCGAGTAGATTGAGCTCGTGAGCCATGGCTGGCAGTCAATCTAGGAGAGAGTCAACTCTGAATTCAAACTCGGGCAGATGGAGTTTATTAGTATTGGAATACAATCGTCTAAGGGATGGAAACCCTTAGAGAAAAGATCCCTAGTCCTACTAGTAAAGAGGTTGGGCAGCAGGCTAATAATCTCCTGTAAAAAGATTTATTGTTACAGAAACCTCTAAACGACCAAAACTCTTCATTTTGCCTTGGGGGGAGGTAGGACTCTCCATCGGAGAGATGTGACGTGCTTCGATGAAAGCCGAAAGGAAGCTGTTCGACCGAGGACCAACCCCAAGGGACACGAAAGGTTGGGTGTCCAAAACAGACATGGAGGCGCTCATTGTCAGATGAAATGAAAATGGCAGGCCTCACCTGGGAGGCTACCAAGAAGATGGCCAAGGACAGAAATAGACGACGCACGCTCGTGCAGGCCACAAGGAACGAAGAAGATTAAGTCAAGTAAGTCAATTTGCAGGTTTTGGTCAATTGATTATTGATTTTATGAGACTGTTAAATCTACTTAGTATTTAATTTTTAATAGTGTCTGATTTTATTTTTGCAACGCTTTATCACAAAGAAAAATACACGAAAAGGAATAAAAGAAAAACCTCATCAATTGGGGACCGAAATATTTTTTTGACGCTAAATTTGAGTTGCTTTATTCTAGTAAAAAAAATAGTTCTGAGATTTTATGTCATTTTCAGATTAAAGGCCACATCTATCTGATAGATATGCCATCTTTATTCAGTTCAAAAGTTTAATAATGTTAACATAATTTGTTCTTGTGTGACAAATTTAGAACAAAAATATGATTTTATGAGGTCATATAATATATTGTAGTAGATAATAATAATAATAATAATAATAATAATAATAATAATAATAATAATAATAATAATAATAATAATAATAAGAAGAAGAAGAAGAATAATAATATATACTTCATTCATCCCCAAAAAATGGAAATTCGTTTACAGACGTGGCATGCATGAAATTGTATAAACACAAAGTTAAGAATCTATGGCGACAATGTATATCTACATATATAATATATTATGCAAATGCACAAAAATGTAAAAATATATAACCAAGAACCAATAGCAACACTTTACATATTAATTTGATAAATTGAGATAGGCCAAACCTCTGGCCATACCTCTAGTAGTAAGCTTCGCAGTCCGAATGACAGTTGCTGAGAATTGTGTGATTCAGTCATGGTCGATAAGTATAGTCGCTCTCCCCATTCATGTTGTTAATTATTTCCATTATTAATCCTTGGCAGATGCACACAATTCTCTTGTAGTTTTATCGACACGGGGTCGACCGAACTCCAATCACGGAAGTTCACCACTATATATAGTTATACAAAAAACGATAAGAGAGCAGCGTTGAGAGATAGGCAGATAGAGAGATAGATGGATAGATAGATAGATAAATAGATAAATAGGATAAAATAGATAGATAGATAGATAGATAGATAGATAGATAGATAGATAGATAAAGATATAAATAGATAGATGGATAGTTAGGTAGATAGATAGATAGATAGATGATAGTTAATATATATATATATATATATATATATATATATATATATATATATATATATATATATATATATATATATATAGATAGATAGATAGATAAGTAAATAGATAGATAGATAACATAGATAGATAAGAAGAGAAGGAAGGAGAGAGGGAAAAATGTTTTTCAAAGCTGTTAAAATTTCCTCAAAGGATAAATTCATTGAAATTCATTGCTGCATGATGAAGAATCTCGTCATGTAGCAAAGCAAAGCGACAGTGAGCATGATCAGTTATTAGATGGTTGAGAATGACCACAAACTTTGGCCTCAGCTTTTAGTAAATTCTTTACTCATATTATTCTATGGGTCAGGTGTGAATTAATACCTGGCCATCTACAGTGACAAGAAACTGACCCACTACTCTTCCAACTATGCCGCGTATGTTTTTATAATTATTGTAAGAATTCTCCATGTAATTCTTCAAAATTATGTCAAAAACAGCTTTTGATTTTTTTCACCAAAGAGGTAAGAATATTGACTAGGGCCTGTCTAAATCTGGGTCCAGTGAGACAGTAAAAGAAGAAGTGCAAAACACAGTTTGTGTACTGGAGAAGGATGACCAGTGTCCAGCCTAGTCTGATTTTAGCCATTTCAGCATCACTGGCATGACGTGTCCAGTAGGTGTGCCCTATGACGAATACCATGATGGGGGCGTTGAGGATCCCGAAAACGATATTGATGGTGACCAATGTAATGCTGACGTACACACCTTTTGGGGACAGTTTGCTGATGGTGGTTGTAGAGCTGGTGGAAATGGCTCGTTGCCGTTTAGGCTTTGGCTTTGTAGTGACGTCTGCGGCGGTGCTTTTGTCATTTTGTTTGGCAGTGGATTTGCCTGAAAGTTTCGGCTGAGTCATGCCTGAATTTATTGTGGTTGTAGCCGTGGCAACGACTGTTGTTCTGGTGTTGGATATAGTTGCTGGCTTTCTTAAATCATCATATTTGGGGTCATTTTTAAAGGTCAAGGACAAATCAGATAAGCGATTGCTTGTAACGGTAGGTGGAGCAGCATGTTGACTTTTGTCCTTGGATGTCAATGGCTTGTCAAATATCGGATTATTTTTAGCGGTAACAGGCGGGTGTTTACTTGACGAAATCAAAGTATGTGATATTGAATATGGAGAAGGTAAGCAATTTGGTTTTCTGTTTTCTGAAATATTTATTTCTGCTTCGTGTTCTTGGCCATAAGGCTCTCTTTGTTGGTAATGTAGGTGCTCTGGGTAGTCATTAGTTAATTCTTTCTTGTTAGTGTTACAATGACTAAAATTCGTTTCGACGGTGGTATGCCAGGGATTATCACTCCCAACTATGTCATGCTCTTGACTGGCTTTAACTTTGTTGTCAACAAAGTTTTTGCTCTTATTTTTATCGTTTTGAGAAATCTCATTTTTTTTGTGGGACACTGGGGAGGAAATTTGATCATTGTCACAAAAAGTCCCGTCTACATTATTTTTACATCCTTCATTTTGTGAGTTCATTAAACATGGTTTACAAGAGAAATTGGGCATTGTCGAGGGATTGTTATTTTCTTTCTCGCTTTTCTTGAAACTGTGCGCTTGTCCAAGATAGTTCTCTTTTAAATCATCTTGAAGTTTATTTATGCATCTGTTTAGACCAGCTGTTGCATCAGGAAAGGATTTCAAACAAACATTGCAAATTTTGATATTTTTAGAATAATTTGACGGTGTTCCAAATTCTATTATAGACTCATCCCCCTTAATATTTTTATCAACTTCCTGGCAGCATGAGTGATCAAGTGCGTCCTTTGACAAGATTACAGATATATTGTTTTTAAAATCCACGGAAAAATGGATTTTGTTGTTGCACTCTGAAATTCCGCTTATTATAGTTTGGTCGACATTTGAGGATGCCTGAAACTTAAACCCATTTGGCGACTTGCAATAATATGGAATATCGGGTGCTGGTTTATGATAATTTGTGTCGTCTGGGATAGTGGAACATTCACAATTTTCATTTTGAACCTTTTTTGATCTACAGTCTGTATTTTCATCATTTGGCCGGGCCATAACAGCGATTGACGAGCAATTTTTGACTTGGCTTATTGTAGACTTGTTCATATCAGATACATCCATTTCGATTTGCTGCTTTGAGAAAACTTGTTGACTTTGTGAATGACTCTTTGACTTATCGTCCCCAGGACTACTATTAACTCCAAACTTATTTGATGAAGTAGGAGAGAACGGAATTACTTGCATATTACGTTTTCCTATAATCTTTCGAAGAACCAGATTTTTTCTAGAGGATGTTGCCTTTGAATAACTCTTCTCAAACGCCTTCTTCACTTCCGGCTGCTCGCCAATAAGGGGAGGTAATCGCCTATTTGTTAACACGTTTTCTTGTAATTCTATGGTCGACGCTTCAGATGTCATCTCATTTAACACTTCCACAACCGGGATTATACAGTTATTTGGAGTTGGTGGTGTAACCTCATGCTGCAATTGGATGACAGTCTTTGGACAAGATGTTCTAGGAAGAGAATTAACAAATTCCTCTCTTTTACTTTGTTTCCCATCCCCATTCTCTACAGTTGTATGCAACTTCTCTTGCAAATTTGATTTTAAACTGCTTGACATAGTTTTAACCCACGCCGTATTGTCATGACATCTTACCACCCCGTTACCATGTCCTGTATCCTGTTTTTCTTTCCCATTTTCAGTGACACAGGCAGCGATATCTTGCTTGATCTTAGGATGAGCGTGTCCGTTCTTGAACGTTAAGGACCCGTGTCTATGCTTGGCCATGATCGTGTCAGATCTAATCAGCTGTCTGATAATGATGAACGTGGTCACTGAGATGATGATGAAGGGCACGAGGCAGTAGACACAGAAATCTATCCAAGGCCAAATACTCTCAATGAACCTGAAGTGAAATTAAGAATAGGTTTCAAAATAAATGTATTTTCTCTATTTCGATTCTCAATCCTCTTCCAGTCTCGGTCTGCTCTCTCTCTCTCTCTCTCTCTCTCTCTCTCTCTCTCTCTCTCTCTCTCTCTCTCTCTCTCTCTATATATATATTATATATATATATATATATATATATATATATATATATATATTATATATTATATATATGTGTGTGTGTATTTATTTTTATACACACACACTTAATTCTATAAATCTTCTCTGTATCCTCTTCTTCCTCCTCTTCCCCTTCTCCGCCTCCTCTGCCTTTTCTCATACCCTTTAAAAAATTTTGACATCTCCTTTTATCCAGAGAAGATCAGCAACTTGTTCCGCATGGAACACACAATAGGATGCCTGTAGGTAATGACATTGATACAAGAAAATGGGCTTTGATAAAGAACACACAAGAAAACCCCAGACTCATCAAGCCTTTATCTGGAGCCTTCCAATGGAAGAGCATGGTCGAGAAAAACTCGACAGATGGACTCTAGACGGATGTACAGAAGATAGGCCTCATCTCGGTTTCTGTAGCATTAAACAGACCGTATCAGTTGCTTGCTAGTATATCACACTTTTCGTCAGATCAAAGAGATTAATTTACCTAATCACTGCTGGATGGACTGGGTGTGTGCGTGTTAAGGGGGGGGGGGGGGGTGGTCAGACGGCTCTCGGGCTGGACACCTGTCTCTTTGCTTGGAAAGGGGAAAGGGTACCAAACAATTGCTATTGTCCGTTTCACGCTATAGAAACCGGGGTAAACTCCGATCTTATAGGCCAAATGATACAGAAAGTAATACTTAATATATATCATGTATTTTATTACTATTCAACTGACAAACCTCTTGCTGGTTTCTGATCCGCTGTCCGCATAACACCGATATTCGCTATTCCCTGCAATGGTCGGACTCTCTGTCGTCTCTTTATCGTATGTCCACAAGAAGTGACAGTTGATCAGGGACATGGTCACCACTATAAGCACAATCACCCACCTGGCTCGTTTGACTGTACACCACTGTTTGGCTTTGTGTGGCAGGGACACGTAGATACAGCGATCCAGAGAAACAGCCACGGTTATCCAAACTGAAAATATGTAATTTTTGTTGAATTTCTTTGAAAATGCTAAAGTCTAGCTGATCCTAGACGGTGTATATTATTATCTTTATTTATACTACCCTTTCCCATAAATAGTAAACCGTAATGATTTCATATTTACGATAATAATTTGTGACGTCAGATTTTCAAATGTTAAATTTCACTAAAATTATATTTTCAAAAAAATGAAATTTCATTTTTGAAAATGTCTTTTTTTCAGAGATAACGAAATCAAAATCGATCAATCATTGTTTGCTACCCTTTAGATAGGAAGCTGATCTATCTTAAAGGACTGTCCGTCAGGCTAAGCTATTCAATCATTTATCGGGTTATTTTGCGGCTATGTGGTTTGTTGTAATAACACTCGACTTCGGACTGGACGGTTCAGAGTTCGATTCCCACTTTGAGCGGTGCATAGTTGAGTCCTTGTAAAAGGCTCTTTACTTACATTCTATCACCGTACTCAGGTGTTAAATAAGTACGCTAAACGAGAATACGTTGTCTTTGTCGGTAACAATAACAATTGTAATATCGCATATCAGGTGTTATCCGTATCTTGTCCAATGACTTCTTACAACTCGGTTTGAGCACGTTTAGTGAATATTGCGCCATATAAATGCTCGAGTTAAAAATAATACCGACTGCCGGTCTCTTTGTGTGAGACGGTTGCTCTACTCAATGAGTTATCGGGACCTCAGAGGTCAGAGCCTGGTTCAAGCAGGGGAGGTAGGGGGGGGGGGGCAACTGTACCTACCTGAGGTATCCAGACATAGGTATACTCCAAAGTTATGTAGTTTACAGGCAAGGCTAGACTGGAGGCGGATATAGAAGTCCATACGATTATCAAGCCATAATCTGGTAGATAAAAGTTATCA
>NC_088369.1:28443049-28450549 GCF_034508935.2 Berghia stephanieae | reverse complement strand
TTGACAGTTTCTTTGGAGCGAATCATTTATCATCCTCACCTTATTTGTTTATTTCCTCCTACAACGTTGTTTCATCCATCCGTTGGTATTTTGATGGATTCTTCTGGGAGGTATTCTGTATAGTAGTGTCCGGGAAGAATGCTGTTGTGTTCAGTTGACGCTAATTTTGTTTCCAGATGTAGGTTTGTTGCGTATGTATGTGTGCGTATGTGTGTCTGCGCATGTATGAATGTGTGTGAATATGTGTTGTGGTATTGGGGGGTTCGGAGGTTATGACCATTTCATTGAGTAATGTGTAGTGAACACAGAATACCTCCCTGAAGAATCCATCAAAATACAAACGGATGGATGAAACTACGTTGTAGGAGGAAATAACTAAATGAGGTGAGGATAATACATTATATATATATATATATATATATATATATATATATATATATATATATATATATATATATATATAATCCATGCGGAAGTGGCCTTGTACATATTTTTTGTCAAATGAGGGAGGATAAATTCTGATATCTCTAAATAATCCACGAATATTTAATAATCAAAAAGAAAATTGAAAGGAAACTTATTTTAAAATCAAGTTTAAAGCCCTTTTAAAAGTTGACAAATTATCTGGTCGCTGGACGAATGAAAACGTACCTGATTCATGCACAACGCAAAAGCTATCAAAGGGATTAATTTTTATAGGAAAAAATTAAAAGGTGATCCGACTTTAAAAAAAAACGTGTTAAAAGTACAAGTTCACTTCCGATTAGATTGTTATATATTTATTGTAATGTGAATGGCAAAGACAACAATACAGTTAGGTCTTTCATATAACATGGAATAGATTATGACCAAAGGGAATTGTATCAATAGGTAGAGAGCGTTTGCAAGCCATCACCTTTACTTCAATGTGGTATTATGTCGGGATGAAGTGGACCTCAATTTGGGATTTTGAATTTAAAAAGGTCGAAATTGATAATTTTATATTATCATAATTAAAGTTACATTGTTCACTCTCCCCAAAATATCTAAAAAAATATCCGAGATTCAATTATTTGTATCTATTTCACCCAGATATAATACCAGTTAGTTGCGTTGGGTCAAATATTATTACAAAAGTGAGTTGGGTTTAAGCCCCACGGTAAGAAACGACGTGTCTATGATTATCCCATGTTTAAAGATGAAAAAATAACAGACTCTTCCCGTGGTAAGAAACGACGTGTCTATCATTATCCCATGCTTAAAGATAGATATATATCAGACGATTATCTAGCTTAAACGCAAAATTCAACGATTCTGTATTCTGTCCGTTAAGCAATGGGAGTATGTGGAGACAAAATTGAACGAGCGTCTTTAAAACATGTTTGGGACTTTTATAATGTAATGCATTGGGTTAACTACATAACGTGGTAAGATTACAAAAGATGCACGAAAGATGTTAATTTGATCATATATAAAGGGATCTAACTAGTCATTAAACACTGGGCCTTATCAGAATTGGGCGAGCGTAAACATAGAACTTATAACTTCGTAATCTCGTTTGCTGGAACATAATGTCTTAATACATATTTCGAAACGCAAGTTATAATTTTGCTTTTGAAAAAATAAAAAGTTGTACCCCTGCCGTAGTTATCTGTTAAGCGGCTAGCTAGCCTTGATTGTGTTTTCATCTCGGTGCATTCATTATGCCTTTCTTTTCATTCATAGACTAATGGATCACTGGTCCTCTTCATCTTGCAAAAGTAAAAGCGACATGGAGAGGATCTGTCATTTAACCACGATTTGTTGCTGACACAGACAGCTGGGAAATCTTGAGGAACTATTTCAGACGATTGGCCTTACAACAAAACAGTGATCCAGGAAAAGCGTGACATCATTAGGACCAGAGGTTGGAGGCGGCTATGTCATGTCTGCAGGATGCCAGCGGACTGCATCCCGAGAACAGCTTAACGCTGGACGCCACAAGGAAAAAGGAACCAAGGCAGACCTAAGGGAACGTGGAAAAGAACTGTACAGAGAGAACTAAAAAACCAGGGCCTCAGCCAACAGACCGTCCCCGAAGCGCAAAAGACCGAGAACATTAGCAACCGTTTGTTGTTGCCTCAATCACACGGTGGCATAGAGAGGATTGAGTGAGTTCGTGTTTTGCACTTCTCACTTCTTTCTTTTGTTTTGATCAAGAAACGTAACCAATGTGCTCATGTTGAAGAGTAGTCTGCTTCAGTATTTTATTAAAATTGATCGTAAAGATTAATTTTTTTATTGAAGGGATGTGTGAGATAAGAATGATATCTTATTCCATTTTTGAAAAAAATATAGTTTCATCGACTCACGTCTCTCTCTCTCTCTCTCTCTCTCTCTCTCTCTCTCTCTCTCTTTCTCTCTCTCTCTCTCTCTCTCTCAGTCTGTCTCTCTCTCTCACTCTTTAAATAGAACTCTGTATTATCTCACGGTACGCCACGAGGATAGAAGAAATAAAGATAAATCTATAATTCTTTGTGCAAACCATAATGGAAATTAACGCAAATTTTCATTCATTTATGTTCGCATATTTTCATTCATTCATGTTCACAAACTTGGACACAATAAACGAATATGTGACGTCATATCCCATCAATTGTGTCCACAATAATGGAGCTCAATAGACATGATTTTCAAGCCACGAGTCTGTATAACTAATTGAAAGGGTTAAATTTATCAGTTTGTCATGAAACTTTTCAAAATCTATTTTTGGAATATGCGCCGTCAAAATCTTAAATTTATTTCTGGTTTGGTGAATTTAAAAGAGGTATGCAATCCCTCAAGATGAAAACCGAGAAGGTCGACCTGCATGTGCTGTAACGGAAAAGTCAGTATCTGCCACAAAGGCATTGAAAATGGTATACGTATTACATATCATAGGATAGAGCATTTATTGGGCATTTCATCATCTTGTGTCCGGAAGATACTGCACGAATGCCTTAGTCCACACGGTGTCAGCTCGATGGGTGCCTCACCAACTCACCGATGAACAAAAACAACTTGTTCAATTTTGCACCGCAATGCTTCAACGGTTTGATGAAGGTCGATCTAGAAATGTGGAAAACATCGTGAAAGGCAATGAAACTTGGCCGTTTATATATTAGGACCCTGAAATAAGCACCAATTTAGAGTGTGGCTCTTTCCTCTGAAATTCAAGCCATCTCACAGAGTTGGAATGCAAATGGTGGCTAACTTTTTCAATTTAAAAGGTGATATCGCCACAGAACCATTCCAAGACAGACGCACAGTCATCTCACATTGGTTTGTTAACCACAGCATACCGACAGTTTTAGAGAAGTGGAGAAAACGGCGTCCAAAGACATGGCAACGCTAGTGCTCACACAGCGTGCAGTTCTTGACTGAAAACAACGTTCAAATCCTGACTCTCCTTCCATATTCTCCCGACCTGCCCCCTGTGCCTTTTATTTGTTCCCATTTGTTAAAGAAAAACTCAGTGGGATTAAATTTGAGACTCCTGAAGATGACGTAAGGGCATTTGAAGATGAAATTTCCGCCACACCAAAACTGCTTTGGTTCTTGGTTAAAGAGGATAAAACTTCGTATACAAGCTCAAGGAGATTACTTTGAGAAGCTGCGGAAATTTGATGATAATGCCATTATTCCTTATACCTGATGACGGAAACTTATCTAGTGAACCTTGTACATTGACTGTAGATGTGTGGCTACGTAAATGAAGACTCGACTTTAAACATTTTGACAACAGGAAGTAAGTTTGATTGCTCAATGCAAGACATGAACCTTTTCTGGTCTTGTGTACAGAAGATTAGGCCTGGGAATCAGGCGGATTGCTCACACTGCAATTTTATCAAGACACGTAAACTGGGTAGCGGGCAGGGAAAGGAAAATGGAGATTCCATTTTTCTATATCCTAGAGACGTCAGAAGAATAATTGGGGCAGAATAACAGCCCAACTCATGTTGAACTTGGGGTTTGCGTTTAATCTTAATATAGCACAACTTCCACTCAATGTGCTCAAAGCGCTTAACATCAGGTCCCAAGCCCACGTCAATATTTAACATGTATGACGAGACGTGACACATGTAAAGAGTTCATACATTTTTTTCGACATAGACAACAAAGTGATATAAAAACCTTTTCAAATGATTCAGCTTTGCGCCGTTCACAGAATGTATTGATATAGGGACATTCGACGCAAAGTTGAGTCCTAAGAATTGGCTCTTAACACAATTTTTCTTTCTCTCCACCAAATCAGGTATAAAATGTGTGAATGTTCTTTTAGTGTTGCCCCTGACGAAAAAGCGATAATAACACCGAGCACGCTTTATGTCTCGTCCAACATATTATGTGTTGCACTTGGCTTTGGACTCCATGTAAAGCGCTTTGAGCACATTCTATATATATATATTACAAAAATTCATTTTAAGCGTTATGATTTTTGGCCAAAGAAATTATTTCGTCATTAAATGGCAGAGCTTGGTTTACAGTGTATAATAAGTTATATCAAATTATATATTATCCAATTAGAATTCAATATCACATTATATTTATATAACCATGACATCAATTATAAAAACAAATCAACATAGTCTTAAAAATGTATAAATCATCAATTAAATACAGGATGTCATCTTATCACACATTTATCAAGATAATTGGCAATAAAACGGATGGTGATATTTCATCGGTATGGGCAAATGACAGGGGTTGGTTGGGTAGGGCAAAGACATATTTCTTTATCAGGTTTCTTCTTCTTCTTCTTCTTCTTCTTTTTCTTCTTCTTCTTCTTCTTCCTCTTCCTCTTCTTCTTCTCCTCCTCCTCCTCCTCCTCCTCCTCCTCCTCCTCCTCCTCCTCCTTCTTCTTCTTCTTCTTCTTCTTCTTCTTGTTCTTCTTCTTCTTGTTCTTCTTCTTGTTGTTCATCTTCTTCTTCTTCTTCTTCTTCTTCTTCTTCTTCTTCTTCTTCTTCTTCTTCTTCTTCTTCTTCTTCTTCTTCTTCTTCTTCTTCTTCGATAAAGCACTCGCTTCCCAACCAAAGGGACCGGTACCAGGATTCAGTCGATATTTTATACGGACCCTGGCCACCCAGCTGTAATTAGGTAGTTGGTTTCATTAGAACTGGTGGAAAATACTTTATGATCGACTGGCGTCATAGCAAAAGGGTAGCAAGAAGCCGAAAAAACCGTCTACATAGGCTTATAGCTCTGAAGGACAACGTTTTCTTCTTCTTATTTACCGAGACGACGGCGACGGCGACGACCATCGTCACCGCTGCCATCATCTCCTATTTCTCTTTCTTGTCCTCCTCTTCATCTTCTATGACTACGGTCATCTTCTATTTCAATGGAGTGACTGTGCTTTATGCAATCTACTCCTGACCGATGTACTTACAGGGAATTTTAACAATAATGTCTGCTCCAAACACTTTCATTCTTATACAGGGTGTCCATAAAGTCTTTCCCTGATTTCATAGATTCATTATTCTAATCCCGTTATCGAAATTTGCATCATGTTTTCGCCATCTTCTAACATGTACCCGATGTGGGATAGAACCCGAAACCGCAGAGCATCTATTTGAACGTCGAACGTTGTGTTGTGACGAAGCTTCCGGGCGGGTTTGCGACGGTGCACGAGTGCGGTGAGGAATTTGCTGATTGGATCGATCGTCATAACATAATAGTGTGAGCACCATTAGAAGCTGCTGCCATCTTCTAAGAAAAAATCATCCATTTATGCCCGTTAGTCATCAGCCCACAGTACATCAGAAAATTTAGCAAAATCAACCTGCACTTTAAAAGCATCGTTTTTCTCTCCCTCTATTTCGGAATAGCAAAAAAAATTTGATCTTTAACGGTTTAAGAATAATAAGTCCTTGAAATCCGGGAAGAATTTATGGACACCCTGCATATCATTGGGCTGTATTAGATTAAGGATTAGTAAAGAGATGTTGGTGACGGTGAAGATCATGGTGATAAAATCATTGTTATGTTAATTATGACTATGATGAAAATCAAATGATAATGTTAATGACTGCACCGATGATAACGATTACCAGAAGAAATATTACACGGCAGGAAAATAAAAACGTCATTAGAGATGGGCGGGATATTTTCACATAATGATTATCAAGTCAGTTATTAAGTGTCTGTGTATTTAACAAAGAGTGAGAACTAAACTAAACAACACAAATCAAAACATTTCAATGTGATATAAGAGAGACAGACATACCTACACCAATTTGAAATGTAAAAATAAACAAACATTTTTTATCCCCGCTGCACAATTCAGTTAAAGCAATCAGTTCGACGTGTGAGAAAACCATCAGTTAAACCTGAAAGTAAAACATTGGCTTGTTTTCACCATTGAACATCTCAGATGAAGGTGATCTATTGCAATAAATGATAATAATAAATAGATTTGAGCATTGTGCGTTGAGCTGAACAGTTTACGCGTATAATTCAAATATATATATATATATATATATATATATATATATATATATATATATATATATATATATATATATATTACTTAGGGTGATATTTGAAATCAGTACCTAATTTTCTTTCTGTCTAAATAATTATCAAAGGAAAGTCACCTTTTGATACCAGCCAAAAATATCTAGCACTAGAAGGTCAAATGTTAAACTGACGCAGCAGTCCATCAGTGCCATTACGCCCACGGAGCCGGAGTTTATACCGGATTCTACAGCGTGAAACGGACAATAGAAATTGCTTGCTATTCATTGGATAGGAGGCTTCACACACACACACACACATACACACACGCACACACACACACACACACACACACACACACCTTGATCTCCCACTGTTGCTAATTTTGTCTAAAAGATAAAAGGCAGACATTCAATGTTCTCATGGTAGATAACCATTTAGATTTAGATGCCGATACATGAATGTCTGTAAATCTAACTCAAATTGGTATGAAAAGCAATTTACGGTTAGTGGAAAAAGCATCAAAATTGCATTAAACAAATAGACTAAATTTGAACACCGCCGTTAAAGATGATGAATCTAAATTAAATCATAACTTTCACCTAAATGCAAAATCAATTCTCTTCGTGAAAATGCGAAAACTAGACAATAAAAATAGCGATTGGCATAAAGTTACAAAACTTTGTTAAAAACATGCTTTAAAAAATGATAAACAATCAAGTAGTTTTCCTAGGTAAAAAGTGAAGATAAATGGGCAAGAACAGAACAGACGAGACTTTAAAACGAAATTGGGAGCACGGATTGGAAGGACACATCTTACACAAAATGTTTGTATTTCCAGCAAATCAGAGATTGCTGTTGTTCGGTGGATAAATAAATATATAGATTTATACAATAATAATAAAACAGAGCATACTGGGTGTCCCAAAAATACACACTAGCATGTATACAAATGAAACATTCAACTTGATAGTTTGGCATCGTATAACAAAAGTATATACCAGATATAAGAACAATAACATTAGTCATAATCTATTATCTTTGCGA
>NC_088369.1:28420549-28438049 GCF_034508935.2 Berghia stephanieae | reverse complement strand
TATTAAACATTGGTTGCCTGCCTAATAAGGCAAGTGATTTATCTGCAGCACCATTCACAAGATCGCAGTTATTAAGCCCATTGATCACATGGAACCAAATCTCTATTCCAAGAAATACGAATCGTCCATTTTGTACTAGCACTCTCACAATATCCGCCACTGTTAATAGCCAGGTACTCATTCACAGTAAATAAAGGAGAAGGGACACTATTAAGTTGCCAAAGTCGAGCATATGATATCGTCGTATTATAGGGCTTATAGGCGGTATTGATTACCATGTTCTAAACGCTATTTTGAAAATATCAAATTAAGAAATTAAGGAGCAGGCACCGGTGTAAGATTTTGGGATTTTTTGGGATGACCCAGGTCTTTCACTGATTCTTGTCCTTCGACATGGTCCCCGAGCAGCTCGGAACAAATGCCACTGTATGGGGTGAATCTTTGTTCTGCTGCAACCATTTTCTCAGTTAGAAAAGCTATCGCCTCACATGGATTGGAATCGATTTCAGGTACAGTCGAGACTTGTTCCTGACCTTATGTCAACCCAGCAGTGATTGGGTAGCAAGGTATGCTGGATCTGGCGGAAAGTACTTTGTGATAGGCAAACGTCCTATCCACGGATTGACAAGCAAATTCAACTGTTTAACACTGTATAAACCAGGATAAAATCTGGCGCTACGGGCCTCATGGCTCTGAAGGACTACTATTTCAAGTTTGGTATAATTGCAAGAGTAAAAGAATATATTATTCAAGGTTATCAGGGCAACATAAATCATACGGCAGTTATGCCATTCGCGGCCTCAGATAAATATTCCCATTGACATCAGCAAAGATGATCATTACCTTTAGTTCTGTCTTGCCTCGAAAGGCCACTTTGTAACCACCAAGCACATCTAAAACGTTCTTGCAAGCTTCCGATATGTGGATACGAAACGCTGAAATGGGAAGTGACATTACAAATTAAAGATCTAAACACGATATGTAAAGTCTAAAAGATTTAAGTCATACAGTTTGATAAGTGTGAGTAATAGTGTTTCTAAATTGACAGATTCTAGACCTCGGATAACATTTCAATAAATTTGAATATTCATGGTACTATTTAAAAATGCAGAAGGAAAAGAGTGAACGAAAACATTGCACGCCCCCAATTTTTCAAGAAATTTTGACAAAAGAGTGTCTTTTTTTATTTTAAAAAAATGCTTTATACCGCACGGCGGATTTCCCTATAGATAACAATTAGGAAACCCCAGGAACCACGTAAAACAGAAATAAATGTTCTAATACAACACCAGTCACGAGTTCGTGACCAAATTTCCAGTATTTTGGACACGATTTTTGCAAATTGTATCCATGTTAATGGCACTATCATAAAATATTTCCAAATTATATCAGTTTTTGCCAATTTTATTTCCCCAACAAAGGTATGAAAAACAAATTCCTGAAAATAACAATAAGTTTGAAAAAAAATCCCGAGATATTAGTAATTCTCATTTTTTGTCGCGATCTGTCAAGGGATGCAATACTATGGCACCTGCACACCCACGCCACAATGATAACCCACAGAAGGGTGTATTTAATGATGAATCAAGTCTTAGAGCATACAAGCTGGTAAAGTCCGAATTGCCAATGTACAACCAATAAAGCCAATAAATACCATGAAATGAGATTTGATAACCATGATATAATCAAAATCTGCCTTTGAAGGATTTTTGTAACTAAAAATTCAAATGCATAGATAAACCATTCTGACAACTCTAAACTCGTCAAAAACCAAGCGACTGGTATGGTCAAAATGGCATGGAGGATGATATTATGTAACAGATGAATTAATGAGGTATCACACCTCAGGGTGCACAGCGTGCGATTACAATACTTCCCAAAGAAACTTAAGTCAACGCCGGAGAATGATAGTATCGGGTAACCACAGCCGTTGGTAAAAGTAGCTATTAGTATCAATTCCGATTATTTTCCCGATTGATATAATTATATTACTTACTTTCTTATCCAATCAGCAAACAGTTAAGCTCTAGACCTTCGATCAAGAGCCATGATGTAAAAGTTAGAATATCTTTATGTAGTTGATCCAGGTAACTTTACGGTATGTTACTCGTATAATAATAGTAGGATTGATCGATTGACTATAATATTCCATATTCCTGGTCGTTAATCAGAGCAAAAAGTTTGGTATATTAAACCTTGGTTGCTTGGTTATTAGACAAGTGATTTATCTGCAGCACTCTCTCTCTCACACTCACAAACACACTCCCATTTCAAATAAATCGACTGACTTACTTAGACCATTATTAAATCATGGCACTTTCCTGATGATAATAAAGTCCATCTTTAAAGGTCTTCATATTGCTCAGCAGGTAGATTGTTCCATAAAGATTGTCAACATTGGATGAAGGATATCTCGGCTGCCCCTTTGTATTTTACTTCAATTGGTATTGATTAATTAGTCTCTAGAAGGCCATCCAAACCGTTGCTTATCGTGTTCCAGTGTTCTTTAAAACCGTTCCCTCTCCCCTACTCAGATAGAAGAGGAGTCTGCCCAACCGTTTTCCTTCCGAATCTCACTACTGAACGTTTTGTATGTCTCCAATGTAGAAACTCTTCATCTCCCTGACTGACGTTTTCATATTTTGTAACAAACTGTCTTTACAGGAAGGGTCGTTGCCCCAGCGCTAACCGACAATGCATTGCATCATTTATGTTATTTGTTAGAGCCTTTGATTTGCAGGATAACACACTGGGTTCCAGTTAGCAACATTTCAATATTTTATCAGGCTGTCAATCTATATAAATGTTTGTGAATGTTAACCAAACGGTACTTTTCCTGGAAGGACAAGATGTCCGGGAAAGACGAGCTTTATAAACAAATATTAAAAGTTAATCAATGCTGTCTGTTTCACGCAATGGCTACTAGGATCGATTCTGGTTCAATGAGCATAACGCTCAAAAGTTTACACTTGACACCCACCTGCTCCAGTTGACTCCATACGAGAGGCTGTATTCACAGTGTCCCCAAACAAACAAAATCGGGGCATAGTTAGACCCACCACTCCAGCTACACAAGAACCTGAATGGTTAAAAAAAAGCAAAATAAATTCTGATTTTCAGAACTTCATAGATAAAGAGATTGATAGATAGACAAATAAACAAACCTCAACCAAAAAAAAAACAAACAAACAAAAAAACAAAACAAAACAAAACAAAACAAAACAAAACAAAACAAACAAAAACAAAGCAAAACAACCCCCCCAAAAAAAAAACAACAAAAAAACAACAACAAAAAACAAAAAAACAAAAACAAAACAGAAACCTCCAACAAAACACACAGGCATATCAATAGATAGATTGACACGCACACACACGCACACACACACACACACAATATATATATATATATATATATATATATATATATATATATATATATATATATATATATATATAATTGTCCCCTCTTATTCTTATTAACACTTCAGCATTTTTTCTGCACTTCGCGGCGTCATCAGGACAACATTAAATGTAATCCAAGATCCTTAATTAGTCGAACACTATGAGAGAGAGAAGGGAGAGTGAGAGAGAGAGAGAGAGAGAGAGAGAGAGAGAGAGAGAGAGAGAGAGAGAGAGAGAGAGAGAGAGAGAGAGAAATATATTTTTGATATAACGTTACAATAGTATAATTTTACCCGTGTGTAACCCAATCCTTAGCCTCAGTGGTACATGTGGCATATGGCGGATGGTGAACTCTCCGCATTGGCTGAGTAACATGAGAGCCATAGTACTTATCTCGCCTGCGTGCCGATTGCCGTTCCTAATGGGGAGACCACTCGCTACCATGTAGGCATCACCAATTGTCTCCACCTAGAAGAACAATGACACATATAAATATATTTAAGTGTGATGATCAAGGACAAAATTCTTATAAAGGTACCAGACAGTTTAAAAAGCCAACCAATCAAATACTAGCTGCAACAGTTATTGGAATCTTTAATCATCCTGGTTATAAAAAGTCGTGTGTTCAAAGAAAGATGAAGATATAGTAGTAGTAGTAGTAGTAGTAGTAGTAGTAGTAGTAGTAGTAGTAGTAGTAGTAGTAGTAGTAGTAGTAGTGGTAGCAGCAGCAGCAGCAACAACAACAGCGGCAGCAGCAGCAGCAGCAGTATAGTAGTAGTAGTAGTAGTAGTAGTAGTAGTAGTAGTAGTAGTAGTAGTAGTACTAGTAGTATTAGTAGTAGTAGTAGAAGTAGTAGGAATGGCAGTAGTATTAGTAGTAGTAGTAGTAGTAGTAGTAGTAGTCGTAGTTTAGTAGTAGTAGTAGTAGCAGTAGTAGTAGTAGTAGTAGTAGTAGTAGTAGTAGTAGTAGTAGTAGTAGTAGTAGTAGTAGAAGTAGTTGTAGCAGCAGCAGCAGCAGCAGCAGCAGCAGTAGTAGTAGTAGTAGTAGTAGTAGTAGTGGTTGTAGTAGTAGTAGTAGTAGTAGTAGTAGTAGTAGTAGTAGTAGTAGCAGGAGTAGTAGTAGTAGTAGTAGTAGTAGTAGTAGCTTAACTGCTGGTCAAAATTATTCGCGATGGTGGTGTACGAACGAATCGGCGGTCTCAAGAAGTGGGTGAGAGAGGGATCTAGTAATGACTTTGAGTTTGAAACGAATATTTTTGTGTTCGTGGATAGCTCACACGGTAGAGCCACGCTCTCACCTGCCAGGCGGAGTTGTCGTACCAATAAGGTCGCAGGTTCAAACCCCACCACCGCCGCGAAAAAATTTTATTCTCTATTGTCTTCTGGCACTTTTCTATTCACTTCATATCTTGTTGTTACCAACATAAGTGCCTGCTCCACTCACTTTTCTGAATTAAAAATTCACCCCATACACCGGAGCATACTCAATGTCTCAATCGTTTCTATGTTATATGTTTGTGTTGAGAATATTGGCTATTAAGCTTAACTGCTGGTCAAAATTATTCGCGATGGTGGTGTACGAACGAATCGGCGGTCTCAAGAAGTGGGTGAGAGAGGGATCTAGTAATGACTTTGAGTTTGAAACGAATTTTTTGTGTTCGTGGATAGCTCACACGGTAGAGCCACGCTCTCACCTGCCAGGCGGAGTTGTCGTACCAATAAGGTCGCAGGTTCAAACCCCACCACCGCCGCGAAAAATTTTTATTCTCTATTGTCTTCTGGCACTTTTCTATTCACTTCATATCTAGTAGTAGTAGTAGTAGTAGTAGTAGCAGCAGCAGTGGTGGTAGTAGTAGTGGTAGTAGTTGTAGTAATGGTTGTTTTTGCAGTAGTAGATTTGCTGTTTCCTTTTTTCTGACTGGCAAATGGTTTGCTGTACTTATGCTCCTATCGCATTATGACAGGGTGATGATATAGACGATGATAATGATGAAGATGGCATTGGTGAGGTAATGCTACTACTGTTAGTGTTGCTTCATATAATAATAATGAACATGTCGATAACAGTTTAATGATACTTACCTTATAGACATCGTAGTTATCGATGGTCGCATCAAACATGGTATACAGATCATTGAGGAGGTCAACCACTTGCATAGGGGTTGACATGGCAGAGATGGTGGTGAATCCAACGATGTCCGAGAAATATATGGACACCTCTGAGAAAGTCTCCGCCTCCACAGTCTGACCCAGTTTTAGAGATTCTGCCACGGTGCTGAAAGAGGAGAAAACTTGAATAAAGATTGTGCTTTTTATTATCACTGACGCTTAGCAACAATAATAATGGTGATAATGACTTCTTCTTGTGAACAACTCTATACGTTATGGAAAAGTGACCCCGTTTTCTGTGATTTTATCATACTTTTGAAAAAAGATTAAAAATTGAATAAAAATAATGTTTTTCATTATCGCCAATTAAGCTCTTTAGAAGCTCTGAAATAATAATAATACTATTTTAAAAAATGATGATGACGATAATAATAATAATAATAATAATAATAATAATAATAATAATAATAATAATAATAATAATAATATTAATAATAATAATAGTAATGACAATAATAATAATAATAATAATAATAATAATAATAATAATAATAATAATAATGATGATGATGATGATGATGATGATGATGATGATGATGATGGTGATGATGATGATGATAACAACAACAATAATAACAATAGTAATGACAATAATTCTTCTCGTGGACAACTGTCACACGTTTTGGAAAAAAAAGATTCAGTTTTTGTCGTTCTGACACGGTTCTGAAAAAAAATGGTTCCTCAGAGCCAATGTGCCCATGGAGTCGGAGTTTATCCAGGTTTCTTTAGCGTGAAACAGACAATAACAATTGCTTGCTACCCTTTGGATCGAACAGACCCAATCAGCCAATTTAGTGAGACTTTGTCACCCCTTTGGCTGTCTGAACACAGTGACAAAGCATTTGAGTGACGTCAACCTCTTGTCACCATAAACAAAATATATTAAACAAGAATGATAATTACCAAAAACTGATTTGGCAGATATTGACATATTTTCAAGCACGGACGAATTGTCTTCTAATGATTTCACATACAGCCATAGGGTCAAAGAAGGAGGAAGTAGAAGGATGTTGCATTTATCTTGTAATAAAGCAAACATTTAATTGCTTTTCTATTTGTTTCAAATTAAAATATATAACAAGAAACAATGAAAGGCTTCACGAGTTGTTTTATTTGTTAATCAGAAAATAATACAATTTAGTTCGTTCACCTCCAAGATACTGGAATTAAAAACAGAAAACAAATAGATTCTAATTATCAGACTTAGAATTTAAAAAAACAGGCATAATTGAGAATCCATTAACCAGTTAACTGCCGCACTTTGGAAAATCGCGTATCAAAACAATTTGGCCAGAAAACTCGTCCTTACTTCAAATATCGATCGATTTAAATGATCCTCATCTTGGCAAAAACTCTCAAACCTGGGCCATCGCGAGGTCTTCTTTCAAGTCCCAGGTTTGTGCGTTTCTGCCAAGACGAGGATCAATTAAATCGATCCAAATTTGAAGGACCAGATTTCTGTCCGAATTTTAAAATGCGTGTTTTTTCCAGAGTACGGCAGTCAGCTGGTTAAAATGCGCAAATTACGTCCGCTCCTCGTTATCGCTTAAGTATAATTGAAATCGGATTGGAGTTTTAAGACACCAGTAAATGGATGTTGAATGACGCCAAACCCTGACACGATGACATACACAATGCATCAAGTGGTTCTTGCCACAAAACAAAACAAGTCCATCAATTCGCCTAATTCACGCGAGTTAAAAACAAAATTCCTAAATTGACATGAACGCAATTATAATGTCTGATGCATTTTGCACTCTATAAACCTTTCTCCAAATTGTCTGAATTTTCATCCGTCTTTGTTCTTTCTAAAGTTATTTATTTATTCACCTTTCGTGCGTTTGATTATATTTTATGAACTTAGGGTCTAAGTCGCGTCTTGCATTTCTTTTCAATTTTGTATAGTAAAAACTGAACTGGAATTGAGAGATAATGACGGAAATGTTAAGATGAAGAGGGACGAGGGATTAGAAGGGGGGGGGGGGGGGGGGGGGGGGGGGTTAAAAGGAATATGGTAGGAGGGCTGGCTAGAATGAAAGAGGAGAGGATGGAGAAAAATGATGATGATATTGATGAGGATGATGATGATGATGATAATGGTGGTAATGATGAAAAAGAATAATGATAATAATAACAATAATAATGATAATAATAATAATAATAATAATAATAATAATAATAATAATAATAATAATAATAATAATAATAATAATAATAATAATAATAATAATAATAATATTAAGGAGAAGAAGAAGAAGAAGAAGAAGAAGAGGGGGAGGAGGAGGAGGAGGAGGAGGAGGAGGAAGAGGAGGAGAAGGAGGAGGAGGAGGAGGAGGAGGAGGAGGAGGAGGAGGAGGAGGAGGAGGAGGAGGAGGAGGAGGAGGAGGAGGAGGAAGACACAAGTATGGTAGAAAGTGTCTTCTTCAATACTTTGACTCCTGACTGTTTCACCTAACTGATGATTCAGTACTAAACAATTTGCAAAATTTGTAAACTCTGGTTTTTTTTTTTTAAAGGTTAATGATAAGTATTGCATTGTAAGCTTCAATTTATTAGACGAAGACAGATACTGTGGACGTTTCGGATTTCCCCTCTATCAACAAAACAGGATGAATGAAACACTACAGACGAATGAGATAATGAGATAGTGGCGTTGTTAATGTGAATCATGTTCTTTACCAGTAAATTACTCTTTAAAAGTGAATTACTCTACAATTAAATTACTCTTTACAAGTAAATTACTGGCGGATAGACGTGCCAAAAATTATTAAGATATCACTTTGACTTGTGTTTACTTACGAAGGCAGCATCCGAAACAAAAGCTGGTCTGTCTTCTTCTTCTCCTCCTCCAGTTGCATGGTCCTGTCAGCAACGATGTCCTCGAGATCATTGGAATATTTTTCAAGCATTTTGAACATGGTGTCAACGATGTTGGCCTTTCTGTGAACAGATAAAGATGGTGTTTGTTGGCGGTGGTTGCTGGTGGTAGTGAAGGTGTTGCTGTAGTAGTAGTAATGTGCGGCTATGTGGTCTTGTGGTATGACACTCGCGTTTGGATGGGAAGTCCAGGGTATTAGTCCTGCTCACAGCGCGTATATTTGTCATTGGGAAAGGCGTTTTACTCACATTCTCTCACCGTATTCTGGTGTAAAATGAGTACCTGGCCGCCAGTCTTGCCTCTGTCAGTAAAAGAATGTAACATCGCCGAACAGTCGTTTTGTCTCGTCATAAATGTGAAGTGCTTCTGTTTGTCTTGGGACCTTAGGTAAACACTTTGATCACGTTTAGTGGATGTTACGCTATATAAATGCTAATTTATTTTTGCAAACATTGTCGTAATTGTATTGTTGCAACTGCTTTGGTGATGGTGTAATCATGGCTGTTGTAAAGGCGGTGTAGTGGCGATATTGTTGTATGGTGGTGTGGTTGTGGTTATCAATACAGATGGTGTAATTTTGGTAATTGTAATGGCGGTGTATCTAGTATTGTTGTATGGTGGTGTGGTTGTGGTTATCGGTACAGATGGTGTAATTTTGGTAATTGTAATGGCGGTGTATCTAGTATTGTTGTATGGTGGTGTGGTTGTGGTTATCAATACAGATGGTGTAATTTTGGTAAGTGTAATGGCGGTGTATCTAGTATTGTTGTATGGTGGTGTGGTTGTGGTTATCAATACAGATGGTGTAATTTTGGTAAGTGTAATGGCGGTGTATCTAGTATTGTTGTATGGTGATGTGGTTGTGGTTATCGATACAGATGGTGTAATTTTGGTAATTGTAATGGTGGTGTATCTAGTATTGTTGTATGGTGGTGTGGTTGTGGTTATCAATACAGATGGTGTAATTTTGGTAATTGTAATGGCGGTGTATCTAGTATTGTTGTATGGTGGTGTGGTTGTGGTTATCAATACAGATGGTGTAATTTTGGTAATTGTAATGGCGGTGTATCTAGTATTGTTGTATGGTGGTGTGGTTGTGGTTGACGGCAGAGATGGGGTGACTGTGGTTGTTGTAATGGAATAAACAGGTCTTCTGAGAAGGAATAATGTAGTTCGTAAAAGAATTTTATCAGCTCTTCAATTTTTGTGGATTTGAATGTTTAGTATTAAATGGAAGACTGTTCCATGATAATTTGTTTTAGAATGAAGAAATTTGGAAGCTTGTGCACTCTTTTTTGCTTTGATTTTTAAAAAGAAATTATATCTTTTAGGAGGAACAACAAGGGTGAATAAAAACTTATTGTTCACTGGCCTCTTGTGTAATACGGGGAGGTTTGTAGGTGACAATTCTAGGTCAATGTAATTGATACGATAGCCAATACTACATTTCTTACTTTCCACCGGTGAGTTTCTTGAACTGGTCGTAGATTTCATCAAGAGAGGGTCTCATCTCAGGCATTTCCGCCCAGCATTGCTTCATAATCTGGATGAATTGTGGCGGGGCCGCCTGAGGCGTGACAGACGGCCTAATGAGTGGCGGGGGTTTCTTCAGCTTTCGGACAACCTCTGGAAGAACATTAAAAAGTGTAATGGTAGAGAATAGATTATAATTTAAGCGACATGTCTGCTCTTTGACATGATATTGCATCGAACGCATGGCAGAGAACGACCAGTTACAAAATACAATAATTACATTATTACAGATCTGGGCCACAATTGGAAGTTTTCTTCTCTCCCCCTCCCCCCCCCCCCACACACACAAGGCTAATTCAATGCCGGAACCAATTTCATCTAATATTTCAATTTTTAAAACGCAAAGTTTTCTATTGTTCTGACAGATATGTTTTGGAGTTATTTTTACATAAAACAATATATGACACGGACATGGTCTAAGAAATTGATTACTTCCTTTTTTATTAGACAAAACATATCGAATATAGCAAAGTATGATCTTCAGTTATTCAAGCAAAAAAGACGCACGTTGAATATCTCCTTGTAATAGAGATCTATGTGACATAGAAACTGAAAATAGGAACGGTAAATACAATGTTATTATTCCCCCCAGACAGACACAAGCTGTTAACAGTCAGGTACTCATTTTACACCTAAGTACTCTGAGAGAATTAGAGTAAAGAGCCTTTTTCTAAAGACTCAACTATGTGCCATTCTGAACAGGACTCGAATCCTGGACCTTCTTTTCCTAAAGTGAGTGCCATATCAAAAGATCACTATATATATATATATATATATATATATATATAATATATATATATATATATATATAAATAGAAATATATATATATATATATATATATATATATATATATATATATATATATATATATATACATACATATACATATATATATATATATAAATAGAAAATATATATATATACATACATATACATATATATATATATATGCGTGTGTATAAATTATATCATTTATATATATATATATATATATATATATATATATTTATATATATATATATATATATATATATATATATATATATATATATATATAAAATACATTGTACGCTGGTTCATTGATTCGCATTATACCCTCTTCCAGATTGAATTTCATCCTGCGACTCAATCATTTAGGATATTGTTGGAGAGAGAGAGAGAGAGAGAGAGAGAGAGAGAGAGAAAGAGAGAGAGAGAGAGAGAGAGAGAGAGAGAGAGAGAGAGACAGACAGAGAGAGAGAAATGCTGTAAACTGTGTCAATTACCTCAGACTCAAAAATAAATTCTTATATATGTTATAATATTATGTCGATATATCAATTGCACTATCTTACTCTCTCTCTTGTTTTGTCTTTAGCATCATACATCTCCATTGGTATCTTTATTTTCCCCGTGGGGAATTACCCCGTTCGTTGATTCGGAATTATCCATGGAAATCCCAATAAATGAATCCGTTAAGTCCTGGGACATTCCCTGATGCCTCCAATTTCCCATGGCTTGTGTCCGTGTCTTTGAATAAATCAATCTGGACGACACCCGTCAACTCCGATCATTTCCATAACATTTTTTAAAGACTACACTTTAGCAAACCATAACAAGCCACTTTTATGCCTATCCATTCTGTTACCAAAGTAGTTGTGCCACTTTATGATTAGTTATGCAATCTATTCAATATTCGTCCTCCGAAGGACTCGTTACATACACACTTCCAAGGAGTTTGGAACCGAAAGTCACGACTTTTCTGTCCTTTTAAACATTTTGGGCTATAAATTAAATTTCAAAGACCAAGTTTATCCCAACATAAAAAAAAATTAAAACATGAACTTTTATCCTAGTGCAATATCTACTAAATGTGCTCAAAGCGCTTTACAAGGGATCCCGGGCCAACAGCAACACTTAACATGTAGGACGGGACATAACACCTGTTAGGCGATATTACAATTTTTTCGGACAGAGACAACGCTGTTGACGACCAAGTACTCATTTTACACCTGAGTACGGTGAGAGCATGTGAGTAAAGAGCATTTTCCTAGGACTTAACAATGCGCCTAGCGAGGCTCGAACACAAGACCTTCCGATCCGAAAGCAAGTGTCATACCACTAGACCATATAGCCGCACAATAATACAGCTTTGAGACGATGGGTCACATTTCATCACCAGACTCAGGTGTAAAAAGAATACCTGGCTTCTGAAAGTGTTGTCTATCTCTTAAAAAAAAAAGGAAACATCGCCTTACATGCTTATTGTCTCGGAACTTCATGTCCAGTCATGTTCATAGATTTGGACCCTTGTGAAGCGATTTCAAGTGGATAACGCTCTGTATAAAAGCTCACTCGTTTTTAACCAGACCTCAAGAAGTCGGGACTCAGGATATACACCACGTTTGAAATCACTTGGTTTTGGAGTGGTGGATGGCGCCGATTGCATAGTGTCCCACTCACGGTCAAGGGGAGTTGTCGTATCAGTTAGGTCCCGGGTTCGAGCCCCCATCGCCGCGAAATTGTTGTTCTCTATTGTGTTCTGGAACTTTTCAACTCACTTCAATTTCTGTTATTATCAACATAAGTGCCTGGTCCACTCACTTTTCTGAATTAATATTCACCCCAAATACCGGAGCTTACTCAATTTCGGAATCGTTTCTATGTTACATGTTTGTGTTGAGAATATGGCTATTGAGCTTAAATGCTGTCCAACTAACAAACTTCGGGGTGTTTGTGTGTTGAACATATGACCTTAAGAAGTCGGGGAGAGCGGCTCAAGATAGACACTGAGTTTGATACTACCTTTTTCTTTCGGAGTGGTGGATACCTCTGGCAGTAGCGCCACGCTCTCCCAGGCCAGGCGGAGTTGTCGTATCAGTAATGTCGCGAATTCGATCCTACATCGCCGCGAAATGTTTATTCTCTATTGTCTCCTGGCACTTTTTTTTTCTCACCTCATTTTCTGTTTCATTCAATTTAAATGCCTGCTACACTCACTTTTCTGAATTCATATTTAACCAATTGACTGCCAAACTCTGGAACATTACGTGTTTTTTCATGTGTTTTTTGTGTCTTTTTTCCTTTTTTAAAAACTGCCATACTTTGGAAAAACACGCATTAAAATTTTGGCCAGAAAATTCGTCTTTCAAATCTCATTCGATTTAAATGACCATCGCGAGGTCCCAGTTTCAGAGTTTTTGCCATTTAAATAACCCTCACTGTTAACGGACAGGTACTCATTGTACACCTGAGTGCGGTGAGAGATTGCGAATAAAGAGCCTTTTCCAAGGACTCCACAATGTCGAAACCAGGACCTTCCGATCCCAAAGTTAGTGTCATACGACAAGACCACATAACACATTGGCTAAAAAGACCCATAATATGTGGAAGGAATGTATAGATCATTTGCATTTATTGCCTATCCTATAGAAAACGCCGATGAGAGGCGGAAGTTGCTGTCTGGAGGATTAGCCTCAATTTCTGAGGGATGCCCTGTGTACACTGGAATCTCTTATGAAATAATTGGCTGGTCTTTATTTTATTAACAAATATGCAAGTCTGAATAAAGCAGATTCTATGCGTTTGCTCCTTAGAAATATAAATTTACATATTGAAAATAATTCGTTGTAACAAAAGCAACAAAATAAATAAAAAACGAACAATAAGTAATAAAGCTGTAGGATTATTTCGTATGTAAATAGACTCAAAGAAAAATGTACTCCCTCCCCTGAAAGAAACGAAACCAAAAAAACAAAAACAAAATAAAACAAAAAAAAAACCCCAAAAAAACAGAACTCAAAAAAAAGCCCCCCCCCCCCCCCCCCCCCCGCCCCCAAGAAAAAAAATCACAAAAACATCCCCAGAAATAACAAAAAAAAAAAAACAACCCAAAAGCGAAAAAACAAAACAAAAAACAAACAAACAGAAAAACAAAAATAAATACAAAACAACAAAGAAACAAAAAGATTCCTAAAACACCACAAGAAACTAAACAAAAAAAACCCCTCCTAAAAACACCACCATCAACAACAAAAAACAAAAAGAAAAAAACCAAATAAACTAAAATACAAAACAAAAAAAAAACAAAAAAACAAAAAACAAAAAAAAAGGCAAAACAAACAAAAACAAAACAAAACGAACCAAACAAAAAAAAATAGTTACAAAAAACAAATGAAAATATACAAAACAGAACAACCCTCCCATCCCCCTGAAAAATGCAAGCTAGACAAAACAAATAAAAAAAAAAAAACAGAAAAAAACACCCTTCCCCCCACCAAACAACAAATTTAGGAACATTTAGGACACAGACCCGTTATCTATCCTCTTAGAGTTATTTGTTATTTGTTATATTTATAATTATTGTTATTACCCATTCACAACATATTATTTAAATTTATCATACTGGTTGTGCTGAGAAAGGAAATGAGTCCATAACGTTCATTTTTAGCACCATTTTAAAACTCGGACTACAGGCAGTACCTAATCCATCTCCTACTAATGTCATAATATAATGTATATGGGTAATCAGGCAAATGGGGCACCAGAATTGAAAAAGTTTACAATTATTTGTTCAATGTTTTTTTTTTTTTTAATATCGACGCCAATGCCTTTCTTCTTATCACAAGACTGAATATCAAAATCAAGAAAACTAAACTACTGAAAATAAATACAACTAATATCGAGAATCTAGAGATTGATGACAGTCCCATTGATGAAGTAGAGGCCTTTACATATCTTGGTAGCATAGTAGACAAAAAACAGGGGGGGGCAGAGAGAGAGAGAGAGAGAGAGAGAGAGAGAGAGAGAGAGAGAGAGAGAGAGAGAGAGAGAGAGAGAGAGAGAGAGAGAGAGAGAGAGAGAGAGAGAGAGAGAGAGAGAGAGAGGCTAGGATGGGTAAAGCAAGAGCAGCCTTTATCTTGTTAAAAAATTCTGGTCTTCTGGACCAATACAAAGGAAAACAAAGATTATATTAGTAACATTTTCAACACCAGTGTGAAATCGGTGTTGCTGTATGGCTTAGAAACATGGCGTTTGAATAATAACACAAGCCATAAAATAGAGGCCTCCATCAACAACTGTATGAGAAGAATACTACAAATTAGATGGCATGACAAAACTAGAAATACAGATCAATGGGAAATGACAGGCCAAAAAGAAATAGAAGTAAAAATTAAGAGGAGGAGATGGAAATCGCTTGGCCACACCCTGTGAAGGCCTGCAACAAACATTACCTGGCAGGCTCTAACAACGAATTCGCAGGGAACGAGGAAGAGAGGGCGGCCAAGAAATATCTGGGGAAGGAATAGCTGGAGAGGGCCATTGATGGAGGACCTACCGTAACAATTGCTTGCTACCCTTTGGATAAGATGCTAGTCTGTTGCAAAGTACTTTCCGCAAGATCTTGCAGATCCAACTCCCCAATCATAGCTGAGTGGACAGGGGGTCAGAAAAAATCTACACTTCACAGGATTGATCTCAGTCCCATTGTAAGTAAGGCGAGTGCTCTTCCAACTGAACTATAGATAGACCGAAGATGACGTCACTCTGGGATTTGTTATTGCATTTTGCCATCTGCGATTATAAGTAATTCTCACTTAACTGTATTATCCAGACTATAAACGTTCCGTTTTGTGTGTTGGTCCGTTATACTTCCAGATGGCAATGTTGTGAGCTTCTTTACCAAGCGCATACTATCTATAGATGCACTTGGCTAAGAAGTTCACAACATTGCCATCCGGAAGTATAAGGGACCAACACAAAAAAACTTTGTGTAACATTGAACGTTTATAGTCTCGTTAATACAGTTGAGTGAGAATTACTCATAAACGTGGATGGCAAAAAGGAATAACAAAGACCAGAGTGACGTCATCTTCATTCTATCTATAGGGGGGCCCCACGTGTGTACTGATTGACCTGTGGTACTCAATCTATTAAGTACACACTGCACAATGCCGACTTTCAATTTCGTGTTTCTGCTTCGTTGTCGTTACCCATGTGATGTGTGATAGGGAATATTGCCATAAAACGTCAAACGGATGATCAGGGTTTGACTGACTTGTTCCGATTAGCCAGGGACATTGTCCCTAGGACAGCGGTAAAATCCTTCGGGAATTCGTCCCAATTTACTTTGTTCCTTCTAGAATAAACCTCAATTTGTGAAAAGTTCTTTAAACCAAGACTTTAAAGAAATTTTGATTTCTTGTTTGAAGTCTCAGGCTGAAGAAATTTTAACAAGTTGAGTGTCATCATGATAATCAAGATATGAATTATCAAAAGTTCTGCCCAAAGTATATAAGAATAGTGGTTTGTCAGGATAAAAAACAGGCAAAAAAAAAAAAAGAAAAAAAAAGAAAAAAACAAAACAAAAAACAACAAACAAACAAAACAAAAAAACAAAAAAAAAAATAATAAAAGAAAAAATAAAACAAAATAAAGAAAATCAAACCAATTTGAGCTTCTTTACATAAAGCTACATCCAATGAACGTGGTGCTCAAAGCACTTTACAAATTGCTCGTGGCCAACAGCAACGTATGGCATGTAGGACCAGACATGACGCCTGTTAGGCGATAAAATTACAATTCTTTTCCGACAGAGAAAATGTTGATAACGGTCATGACTCGCAAGCTCGTGAGTTATTTGACGCGATAAAAATAACTCATTTAATAAATCCAAACGAGTGAAATAATTCTATATTATTAGTTCACGGATAACAGAAGAAAAGGGGGAAATGGGGAAATGCAAAAAGTGTCCATTTCCGTCGGACAAGTGTACTTGACACTATTTTGGGTGGTTAGGTGAATAGATCCTGATGAAGTTCTTCCGTGAAATCATACAATAGAACTAATCACGTCAGTGTTCGGGATTTCCGTCTCTCAACATAAGGAGTAAAATCACGGTTTGCGAACCGAAGGCATTGAATTTTTCAAGTCATGTATGAATTAAGCCAACAAATTAGGGAGCAGGCACTGCTGTAGACACTGTTTCATACACGCTTTTTCAGATCTTCGTTACTTTAACCGACGTGTTTATATTTGCAGGTCTGATAACCCAATCTGTTATGAGCTCATTGTAGCAATGGAAATTACACACTCTCGACCCAACGAAATAATTTTCCATTACAACAATGCTAAATCACGCCTATAATTTGAGTTCGGTTATCAGACCTGCACATATGTGGACGTTGACCTCAACCATGTACCTATGTCAAGGCTAACACAGCCTATGTGTGCCCTGACCTATGTACATTAACTATCGAATATTAGATGGACATCTCCGTCAACTATTCAATGCATAGTGCTGATTGACCTCATTTGTTATAATTAACAAGCTTCGGGTGGGCGGAGGGGTGCGCCAAAATTCTGAAAAAAAAATAGACGGGCAGTGGGGGGGGGGGGGGGGGGGACTTCGAATTGATACAGTAGAGTTTATTATTCTCTCTATTATGTTTACGTTGCGCACACGAGGAGCTGTATATTTCTTTTTCTACAATTAATTATATTTCTGCTGCTTTTATTTTGAGGTCTAAAGAATTACAC
>NC_088369.1:28405549-28408049 GCF_034508935.2 Berghia stephanieae | reverse complement strand
TCTTTTTTCCAACCAGATTTCTACCAATGTATTTATAGCTTACAGCGCTTCTTTTTTCCAACCAGATTTCTACCCATGTATTTATAGCTTACAGCGCTTCTTTTTTCCAACCAGATTTCTACCAATGTATTTATAGCTTACAGCGCTTCTTTTTTCCAACCAGATTTCTACCCATGTATTTATAGCTTAGAGGCTTAGAGCGTTTCTGTTTACGGCCATTATTTCTACCCATGTATTTATAGCATACGGCGCTTCTGTTTCCAGACCCGATTTATATCCATGTAGCTTACGGCGCTTATTTTTTCAGATCCGATTTCTGCTTATATATTTATAGCTTGCAGCGCCTTTTGTCCAGCCGTTTCCTACCCATGTGTCTATAGCTTACAGCGCTTCATTTTTCCAGGATAATTTCCACCCATGTATTTATAGCTTACAACGCTTCTTTTTTCCAGGCCCGATTTCTACCCATGTTTTTATATCTTACAGCGCTTCTTTTTTCCAGGTCCGATTTATATCCATGTATTAATAGCTTACATCGCTTATCATTTTCAGACCCGATTGCTGCCTATATGTTTATAGCCTACAGCGCCTTTTTTCAGACATGATTTCCTTCATGTTTCTATAGCTTACAGTGCTTCATTTTAACAGCTCCGATTTCCACCTATGTATTTATAGCTTACAGCGCTTTTTTTTTTAAGACATGATTTTCTAGAAGGGACGAAATTGATAACTTTCAGCTCTTCTAGATTTGTTTTAGACAGTTCATCTGGTGATTAGTTCTCACTAAATTATACCAACCAGACTATAAGCGTTAAAGGTTACAGATCATTTTGTGTGCTGAAGCATTATATCAGGCTGGTTGATGTTGTGAGTATTTTACCCGAAGGAATATCATCAATAGCTTACAGTGCTTCTTTTCTCTAACCCGGATTTCTCGGCGTGTTTATTTATTCCTCCAGGATAAAGACCATATTATGTCAGTCAAGCGTTGTACCGTTGTCCCCGAAGACTTTAGTTGTCCTCAAAACAAACTAAAATATCCTGTGATGTGATGCTTCTGACTGAATTCTCACGAGAGTTTAAAGGACAGATAAAAGGAAATAACAGGAGAAAAGCGATGGTTCCAAAATGAAATGGGGTCACTGTTGTTTCCCATAAGGGTGAGTTATATTGGGATGGGTGGGGTGGGGGCGGTGGATAATGGGTGTTGTGAGAATTGTTCTATTGAATTGGGTGGCCCGATTGTGCATGAATTTCTATTTTATACATTTAACTTTTTGCTAGATGATACTAATCTTACTACTTCTATTACTACTACTATTACTACTACCCGTAGTTGTAGTATAGTAGTAGTAGTAGTAGTAGTAGTAGTAGTAGTAGTAGTAGTAGTAGTAGTAGTAGCAGTAGTAATAGTAGTAATAGAAAAAGAATAACAGTAACAATTGTTTTGGTAGTAGAAGCAGCAGCAGTAGCAGCAGTAGAAGCAGCAGCAGCTGCAGCAGCAGCAACAGTAGTAGTAGTAGTAGTAGTAGTAGTAGTAGTAGTAGTAGTAGTAGAAGTAGTAGTAGTAGTAGTAGTAGTAGTAGTAGAAGTAGTAGTAGTAGTAGTAGTAGTAGTAGTAGTAATAGTAGTAGTAGTAGTAGAAGTAGTAGTAGTAGTAGTAGTAGTAGTAGTAGTAGTAGTAATAGTAGTAGTAAACCACTTACCCTGACTACGTCTGTGAGTAGAGACAGCTTGATGGATGGGAACCATCTACCCTGACTACGTCTGTGAGTAGAGACAGCTTGATGTATGGAAACCACTTACCCTGACTACGTCTGTGAGTAGAGACAGCTAGATGGATGGGAACCACCTATCCTGACTACGTCTGTGAGTAGAGACAGCTTGATGGATGGAAACCACTTACCCTGACTACGTCTGTGAGTAGAGGCAGCTTGATGGATGGGAACCACCTACCCTGACTACGTCTGTGAGTAGAGACAGCTTGATGGATGGAAACCACTTACCCTGACTACGTCTGTGAGTAGAGGCAGCTTGATGGATGGGAACCACCTACCCTGACTACGTCTGTGAGTAGAGACAGCTTGATGGATGGGAACCACCTACCCTGACTACGTCTGTGAGTAGAGACAGCTTGATGGGTGGAAACCACTTACCCTGACCAAATCTGTGAGTAGAGACAGCTTGAAGTCCCAGTCCAACTTGATGTCTTCGTTGTGGATCATATCGTGTAAACTGCCACGACTGCAATATTCCATGACGAGCGCTGGTTTGTTCTCTCTCTCCACCATGAAGCCAACGTAGGGATTTAGATTTTCGTGTCGGAGATCTCGCAACTGTTTGGGGAGAACAAGTAGAATACGGTTTATGCGTATTGTTAATGGGGAGGAGCGATAACCAAGTTGGAACAACACTCGCCTAACATGCAAAACACATTTTTCCTAAAATCCCTGCAATCCACCAGTGATTGGGTAGCTCGGTCTGTTAGATCCGCGAAAAT
>NC_088369.1:28383049-28400549 GCF_034508935.2 Berghia stephanieae | reverse complement strand
GCACGATACAAATACCGTTTAATAAATACAAAGGAATGAACGATCATAGGTATATAGCGTATTTGCAAGATCTCATCTTATTCTTCAGAATGATCATTTATGTATTATGACAAAACCAACCGTGAAGTATAACAAAAAAAATGAACCCATAGTATCTGTCTCTCCCTCTCTCTCCCAACACACACACACACTCACACACACAAACACACACACACACACACACACACACACACATATATATACATATATATATATACATATATATATATATATATATATATATATATATATATATCTATCTATCTGATACATCAGTTGAAACTAGATGAACTACCATTGAAAACCAAACAGCGAGTGAAAGCTTTAAAATGTAAAAGATCTGAGAATAAGTCATTGTCAATTCAGTTTATTCCTTTGGGGAGGATACTTGGTAAAAGATGTGGGTGGCGAGGCAAGGAAACAGGGATGTGGGGGCGGTAGAGAAGATGAGATGATAATGGCTTTGTGCTCAAGGTTGAAAGTGCTTAAGTTATTGTTGTTGTTCATGCTCTTGTTGTTGTTATTGTTGTTGTTGTTTTTGTTGTTGTTTTTGATATTGATAATGAAGAGGATGATCGTAATGATGATAAGGACGATTTTTAACTGCTGTTGTTGTTGATTTTGAAGAAGAAGAATAAGAAGATGATGATGATATGATGATGATAATGATGATGATGATGATGATGATCATGATGATGATGAGGAGGAGGATGACGATGATGGTGGTGATGATCATGATGCTGGGGATAACAATAGTGACGATTTTGATTATGATACTGATTATGTTGTTGTTGTTGATGATGATGATGATGATGATGATGATGATGATGATGATGATGATGATGATGATGATGATGAGTGATGTTGACGCTAATGATGAAGATTGTAAAGCATATTGATAATGATGATGTTCGTGATGATGATGGCGATGCTTCTTCTGACGACAATGATAATGATGACATTTCACTCACGTTATATCTAGCAGTCTGTGTAAAATCATTGAGATCATTCAAACTAGGCATCGATCGAGAGGCTGGGTCCGATGCCCTTATGATGTCTGGTGTATTCTCCTTTTCCGTCAAGGTTCCCCTGGACTTCAGCATTGTCTGGACAGCCAATAAAACAAGAACAGAGAATCACATAGAATGCCGAAATCCGGCGGCGTTGTAAATAATAAAAAATACAATAACGATATAACTATGTCCATAATAAAAAAGTCCCGGAGACAGACGATAAAAAAGTATTCCTCCAGAGACATAAGGCCTATGGAGCTGGAGTTTATTAGCAATTGCTTGCAACCCTTTTTAAAGGACGCTATTCTATTGCAAGGTCCAGCAGATCCAGCTACCCAATCATTGCTGGCTGGGTGGAAAGGGGTCAGCAAATAATCTCGACTCGGGAACGATCTTGGTCCCTTTGCATGTAAAGCGAGTGCTCTACCAACTGAGCTATCGGACACCAACGTATCCTTCGTACACCTAGTGAAAGGGAACATAACCACGCCCCTCGGACAGTCGTCATATTGTAAACAATGGCTGTGATTGGTAAATATAACGAACTACACAGGTGTGCACCAATCTAAAATGATATCAAAAGACAAGTTCAATTTAACCAAATGGAACATTTGTTTTCTGGGTACTACTTACTAATGTCAACTCACTTTTTACTTTTCTCGGTCGTCGCATTGCGTTGATGCTATGAGTTTTGATAATATATTCATAACAGCCACCTGCCAGATATCTTGTACCAACATATAAAACTATGTTTAACCTTAAATGTTTATAGATAGAACGAAGTTGACGTCACTCAACTTTTTGTCATTGCTTTTAGACAGCATATCTCACAAAGTCGCCAGAAAGACTCACGGTACGCTAGAAACACATAATATATGTTTTTTTTTACGATTAATGGATGGCATCCACTGTAGAGCGTCCCTCTCGCGGCCAGTCACAACTTCCCATTGTCGGGAAAGTTTTTAAAAAAATCTCTAAGGTTTCATGACACACGTCTCTGCGCATTTATTTATGTCATTATTAACAGAATAGTCAGCTTATTGCTGTGCACAAAGGAAAAACTCCCGTTTCACTTACGGCTCTGAACAACATATGTATTTCCCAAAGTGAATACTCAGATATTAAAATATGTGGACTGTAAAAAAATTATTGTTTAATGATTGGTTTCAAACTTTCCGCCATCGAACACACCCAGATTATATGCAATGATGGTTTATTCTGTCCATCTGTCTGGATATTACTTTTTAAATTTGTTTTTTTTTTGTTCAAGAGGGTTTTGATCCCAAAACATTCCGCGATAAGCATATTGTTGGTCTATTATTTTGTTTTGTTTAGAAGCTGTTATACTCTCGTTTTAATAAATTCACTCCTCTACTTACCCGAGAGCTCTTCCCAACATCTTTCTTGTAAATGAACACTAGATCTGCTGAGGTCATCAAAATCTTGTTGGGACCTTTGGCCATTTCCTTGTTCGTCAAGTAACGCCTGGATGAAAGATTATTTCAAACAGTCAATAATCAAATTAGAGAGAATGATAACTAACAGATTAAAAGATAAAAGTAGAGAGAGAGAGAGAGAGAGAGAGAGAGAGAGAGAGAGAGAGAGAGAGAGAGAGAGAGAGAGAGAGAGAGAGAGAGAGAGAGAGAGAGAGAGATGAATGATTGAAGGGATATAATACAACCTGTAACTGGCTCGGCGCGATTATTTTAGCGTGTATTGAACAATGCCTTTGACCAGAAACATTTAAATCATTTAAAAATAAATTAAGAAAGCCTTCATTTGATTTTCAAAAAGTGACTTGAGATTTTTTGGAAGTTAACAGGTTGGGAGTTATCTTAAAGTGATATATGAAATAAACAGTTTTCTGGCCATCAAAGTGTTTTGCTTGTGTTTTTTAAAAAAGCAGTTTTCTGAAGGAAATACTCTTTTTACTTCTTATGGACATATTGAATTGATTTGTAATCTAAAGCGCGTTTGGTTTTAATTCTGTTCAGAAATGTCGATAGTTTTGTTATACTCACAATTAGGAATGCAATGTTGCATTGATGTTTTGTCATAGAGAATATTCTCAATCTATATTTTGCCCACGTACCCTACACTGTTCATACAATGAATTGTCATGTTTAGTGTTCGTTAAGCGTAAGCGGTCACGTGACATTATCACCATTGGCGCATAGAATATAACCGTTGTTGTTGGTATTATTAACCACAGTTTATTATTGTCACCCATGCATTTTTCAAGGGACTAAAAGGGTTGCCATAAATTGTGCTAGCTACAAAACATATTCAAAGGAAATCCCGATAAATGTTTCTTTTAAAATAAATAAAAGCATTTTAAAGGACTGTTTCTGTCAACAAATGAAAGGAACATTAAATTTGAACTGAATCGAATGGAGAAATTAATTTAAAATATAAACAGACGTGTAAAAGAAGGAAAATCCATAATTCAAAAATTAAGTTCAACTTCATGTCATATATTCTATCATGTCAAACGTTTGGACGATTAAACTGTCAAACCTCTCATAGCTAAATTGAGTTACACTCTTCAATGAATCCCTTTTAGTTTAGAGCTTCTGGTAGAAGCTCCGACATTTCTAATTCCCCGACTTTAACAGTAAACATGGCTCTACAAAGGTCTGTTCTCATTAATCATTTAACGACCGTGCTCTGAAAAAAAAACACGTATTCAAAAATCTGTTAAGAAAACTCAGCCTTCATCGAATCTGAATCTGAATCCTTGGGATATTAAGGGAGACTTTGCGAAGTCCAGGTGTGAGAGTTTTTTGCCAAGATAGATTGTCATTTGAATCGATCGATATTTGAAGGACTCGTTTTCTGAATAAATTAAAAAGAACAAAACATGTTTTTCTGGAGTACAGTACTTAACCGGTTAAACGGGTGCTGAAGGAGGAATCTATCACAAACGCTGCCATACTCTGGAAAAACATAGATATATCATTTAAAAATTTGGCCAGAAAACTCGTCCTTCATTTAAATCGATCGATATTTCGAGGACGAGTTTTCTGGACAAATTTTGAAATATGTGTTTTTCCAGAGTACGGCAGAACTGTCAAGCAGGTATTGATCTTCAAATAATAATAATAATAATAATAATAATAATAATAATAATAATAATGATAATAATAATAATAATAATAATAATAATAATAATAATAATAATAATAATGATAATAATAATAATGATAATAATAATAATAATAATAATAATAATAATAATAATAATAATAATAATGATAATAATAATAATAATAATAATAATAATAATAATAATAATAATAATAATAATAATAATAATAATAATAATAATAATAATAATAATAATAATACTTTATTGCATCGCAAAAAGGACGTTTTTTTGTACAGACGTGTTATAATTTACACAATAAGATAAATAGATAATGGAAACGTGATGTATTTATACCTAAGGAGCGGTTTTACAGCCAGAGTCACGCTTATATATGAATAATTTCAACACTGTAAAACAGTTAAGATTGTCACTATAAATTGAAAATTGAAAAGATAACAAAACAAATAAATTGATAAATAAATATTTACATTATTTGGAAGTAAAAAATCGAAAATAATTATATAAAATGATTATTGCTTGTTGTTATAAAGCCTAATACTGGACGGCAGAAACGATTTTCGGTGCCTCTATTTTTGTTGAAATAGAGAAAGGGCCAATACTACTTCGTGACATAATAACTGATGGTCTTAGTGGATGATGCTGGTCATTTAATATTTTATATTTTACTAATACAAAAAGTCTCATTTAAAAGATCCACATTGTCAACATCATGTATACATTTAATGCATTTATAAAATATTTGAATTTATTTTGTTCCTTTCCATTGCTAAGCAAGTTCCTCCCCAAGCTGTTAAACAAAATGACAAGACACTTTCGATTGCTGTTTTATAAAATAATGTGCAGAGGGTCTTATCTATTCTAACTTTTGATATAAAAAACCCCAAGTACGTCTGCACATCTTATGTTTCATTATTTTCAAGTGTTCATCCCACTTGAACCTGTCATCAATGGTTACACCAATGTATTTGCAGTGAGGAAAGGAACTCGCTGGACGAATTGGTCCTTTAGTTTTAACGGTCGTTGTCTTCAACAGCCGAGTCATAGCCTGCTCTGACGGCGGCATGGATATATTCGATCCCTTCAATAAAGTCCGAGTCGCATTTCTATGACTGTTCTCTTGGTGGAGATTGTTAGATCTATGGTTATATTCAGATAAATAACCAAGACATTATATACCACCTCAAAATTGAATGTCTCATAGCTGGGGCTCCTTAAAGTCCTCGCGAGGTCCCAGGTTTTGCCAAGATGAGGCTCATTTAAATCGATAGATATTTAAAAACGAGTTTTCTGGCCGAATTTTAAAAAAAAAACAGTTTTTCTTTTTTAACTGGATAATAGTGGCCACAAGACCTTGAGAGCAAATAATTCAATTCGGTCACGTATTTAAAAAAAATTATAATCTATGTAATTCTAATTAGAGTTGCTTAATTGATTCCCCCTCGGCCACAGTACAAAATGGGTCTTAGAAATTCCCTTAAGTAGTTCTTCAGAGCCATGAGGCCCATGGAGCCGGAGTTTATCTCATTTTCATAGCGTGAAACGGACACTAGCCATTGCTTACTATCGTTTGGACAGGACGCTGTCCTATAGCAATGTAATTTCCGCCAGATCTAAAAGACCCAGCTACCCAATAACTGCTGGGTGGATAGGGGGTTCAGAAAAAAATCTCGACTGCACCCTGGGTCGATCTCAGTTACTTTCGTGGGAAACGAGTGCTCTACCAACTGAGCTATCGGGACCCCCATTAGAAATTTTGGTTTAAACCTTTTTTTTTTTGGTACATTGTACTTTAAACGTAATTGGTTGAATGACTGGCCTGGCAAAACAAAATAAACACACACATTGATGAAAATAGTCATTTCTTATCTTTAAAAAAAAAACGATTAGTGATGAAATGTAAGTTTCAATTTATTGAACGAAGACAGATATCTTTTGAATGAAAGCGGATTGAGATGAAAATCTAGCACATAAACACAAATTGTCAATTGAACTGACAAGATGAAGAAGAACAAGAAGGAAGAGGAGGAGGAGGAGGTTAAGGAGAAGAAGAAGAAGAAGAAGTAGTAGAAGAAGAAGAAGAAGAAGAAGAAGAAGAAGAAGAAGAAGAAGAAGAAGAAGAAGAAGAAGAAGAAGAAGAAGGAGGAGGAGGACGAGGAGGAGGAGAGCGGGGAGGTTGAGGAGGAAGACGAGGACGAGGAGGAGGTAAAAAAGAGGAAGAAGAATATGAAGAAGACAAAAAAAAAACGATGAGGAGGAAGAGGAGGAGGAGGAGGAGGAGGAGGAGGAGGAGGAGGAGGAGGAGGAGGAGGAGGAGGATAAGAAGGAGGAGAAGAAGAAGAAGAAGAAGAAGAAGAAGAAGAAGAAGAAGAAGAAGAAGAAGAAGAAGGAGGAGGAGGAGGTGGAGGGGAGGGAGAGGTTGAGGAGGAAGACGAGGACGAAGAGGAGGTAAAAAAGAAGAAGAAGAATACGAAGAAGACAATAAAAGGCTGAGGAGGAGGAGGAGGAGGAGGAGGAGGAGGAGGAGGAGGAGGAGGAGGAGGAGGAGGTGGAGAAATCAGGTTTAAAGTGAATTTAGGCACACAAACACGCACAAAACACACACGCAGACACATGCACACACACAAACACACAAGCCCACACATCGACATGCTCTCGCCACACTCAAATACAAACATTAAATTATTCCCACTGACCCTTAGAACTTGTCTGTTGCACTCTGTATCCAACTCTCTCGTTATCACATAATGACGGTAATTATCAGGATTTGTAAGTAAACAAAATGCTTACTCTCAACGCTTTCTATGTATGCTCACATCATCATTACATCACGAACTCCCAAGATGGCATTTAATCTCTCTAAACAGAATAATATCAAATATTTTAAAAAATTACACGAATAAAGTTTGGACAAATATTCGAGAGTAGATAAAGAGAAAGACATTTTAAATGAAAGACGCAATTAAGTTTGTTTCAATAGTGCATGTGTTTGTCTTTATCCCGGCTCTAATGAGAGCTGTTATCTCTCTCTCTCTCTCTGATAATTATGTCCCTTTTAAAAGGATTGAATTTTGAAAAGATGTGTATGAAACAAAGTAGAAAGAAAAATAAAAGAAAAACCAGTTATCCCAAAATACCAGGCAAAAGGTATGTATGTATCGATGTGCACTTATTTGTATGTCTGATAACCCAATTCATTATGGGATGGGTCATTGTAATGGATACCAATCTTTCTATTTATCTATCTTTATATCTTTATATATTTCGAGCCCCGCTTCAGGCGTTTTCGTTTTTTTTTCCTTGAGCAAGATTATTAACCCCCAATTTGCTCACTTGGCCAACATGGGTGATTCCTGTTGACATCAGACATCTTGTTTGATGATTTATCTATCTTCGTGGAATGCCTAGGCGACGATATCTTATGATGTCGTGGCGAAAAAGGCATAATAGATAATAGATTATATCTATCTATCTATCTATCTAACTTCAATTTTCAAATTAACTCTCTCTCTCTATCTTTCTCTCCCTCTCTCTCTCTCTCTCTCTCTCTCTCTCACACACACACACACACGCACACATAACCACACACACACACAAACACATACGCGGACACACAGACTTTCATTTCCAAATTGACTGTCTTCCCCGCTCTCTCTCTATCTCTCTCTCTCTCTCTCTCTCTCTCTCTCTCTCTCTCTCTCTTGCTCTTTTTCAAATCGGACTCACTCTCATCATCATCATCATCATCATCATCATCATCATCATCATCATCATCATCATCATCATCATCATCATCATGCTTCTTTCAGCTTATCCCGCATTTCATTATTATTATTATTATTATTATTATTATTATTATTATTATTATTATTATTATTATTATTATTATTATTATTATTATTATTATTATTATCATCATTATCATTATTATTATTATTATTATTATTATTATTATTATCATTATTATTATCATTATTATTATTATTATTATTATTATTATTATTATTATTATTATTATTATTATTATTATTATATTATTATTATTATTATTATTATTATTAGGGAAGACTGGAATAACCCAGGCGTCAGCCGCAGTTCAGCGCCGCAAAGTGAACTTGGGTGATGTGACTTGCTCAAGGTCACACAGCACGGCGGGTGATTGAACTCGGTACCTTTTGGGTACGAAGCAAAGACCGTACCGCTAAGCCACGCCATCCCACGCTATCGCCCATTACACCGATGTTAAATCAAGCCCATAAATGCGTTCAGTTATCAGACCTGCAAATAAATGCAGCTATGTGGTCTTGTGGTATGATACTCGATTTCGGATCGGAAGGTTCTGGGTTCGAATCTCGCTCGGCGCATAGTTGAGACCTTGGAAAAAGCCCTTTACTAACATTCTCTCACCGTTCCCATGTGTAAAATGAGTACCTGGCCGTTACACGTGTTGTCTCTGTAGGAATAAAAATGTAATATCGCCAAACTGGCGTCAGGTCTCGTTCTACATGCTACCTGTTGTTGTTTGTCAGGGACCCTTTGTATTGGGTTTTGAGCATGTTTAGTGGATTTTGCGCTATATAACAGCTCAAGTGTTATTTTAAAAGTCGGGATGATTCAAATGCCGAAAGTGATTTTAAAATACAAAATAACAGATTTATGAAAGTGGTACTAAGCTGCTGGAAGCTGTGGACTGAAAAAAATAATAAACAAAAATAAATTTAACAGCTTCAAAAAAGAAAAAAATAAACAAACAAACACGGAACGTTTCGGGCTCAAAACCCTTCATCAGCCAACAACAAAAAACAATGAAGGCATACATACATCACTAAATTCCAGATAGGCGACAGAGATAATTTGGTAGGTCTTCTCTTGTAAAAAATTCTGGAATTTAGTAATGTATTTAAGTCTTTATTGTTTTTCGTTGTTGCCGAGCCGAAGAAGGGTTTTGAGCCCGAAACGTTCCATGCTTGATATTTTGTTCTTTTTTGAAGCTGTTATATTCCTTTTTGTTTAATACTTTTAACAGATTTATGAAACTGTTACTTTACAGAAACCATGTCTTTCTCTCTTCAATAAAACGTTTCGACTGAACCCAGATTTCTATGTTTTTGATCAGAAAATCTATTTTTAGCATCGAAATCACCCAGACATAAAGCCGGTCTGACATGGCGGGTCACATATGATAATTTGACAAAGTCCAAAGCCGCAGACAACATGAAAGGTTTCTACCTCACTAATTTCTTCTAAGCCGATTGCCAACACTAACACGACAATAAGAGATCCCATTCAAATTGTTTATTTCTCTATTATTTCAACCTTTACCGGCGGGTCTAGAGATGTATCAATACAAAGATTTGTTTTATTAAGAAATAATAGATTTTTAAAAAATTGAGCGCAATATATAGCTATATAGCAATATAGAGCAATATAGCGCAATTATTATTAAACGTGCTCCAAGCGATTTTTACAGGGGTGTCGTCCCTCGCTTAAACGTCTGGTGTCAACGGGAATTACCTATGCTCTCCAAATGAACATCTTCGGAACTAATAATCTTGTTCAAAGAACAAATTGACAAAAGCGGATGAATCCGAGCTCAATCCATGTACATCCTGAGACATAGTTCAATACCTTAACTACTGAACCATTTGACACCCTCCCTTGCATAACATTATGAAAAAGCTTTGTTTAATCAGATTTGAATTTTTAAAAATCCCTATATTCATCCCATAGAGGAAATTTGTCTCTAGGGAAGACAGGAAAAACCCAAACGTCAGCCGCAGTACTGCGCCGCAAATTGAGCTTGGGCGAGGTGACTTGTTAAACGCCACACAGAGAGGCGGCGGGTGGTCGAACTCAGTACCTTTCGGGTACGAAGCAAAGACCGCAGCGCTGAGCCACGCTGCCCCTGAATACATTCGAATTCCGCCAGTAAAGGTTCAAATAGCTGTAAAGGAACGGAATACTCCTTTGATTCCATTATCAGTTCTTGTGGAGTTTTACGTAATGGCTATCCGGAGACAAAGAGATTACAATGTCTGAATCAGCTTTGTTAGGATTTTTGTTGGAATCTAACCAGTTAACTACGGTACTCTGGAAAGACCAGTATTTTAAAAATTGGCCAGAAAATTCGTCCTTCAAATATTAATTGATTTAAATGACCCTCATCTTGGCAAAAACTCTTAAACCCGGGACTTAGATAGACCTCGGGAAGTCCCAGGTTTGAGATTTTTGCCAAAGTTCAGAGTCATTTAAATCGATCAATATTTGATGGACGACTTTTCCGGCCAAATTTTTGAATATTTGTTTTGATAGAGTACAGCAGTTAACTGGATAAAGCAAATAAATTTTTATAGTTTGTTTTGTTTCACTTTATGATTACTAAGCAAGGTTGATCAGTAGATTTGTATTTTAAAATTATTCCTCCGAATTTTGAGGTTATTTTATTATGTTAAATATAATGTTTTCAAATTAGGAAAAAAATTGACCTTATAAAATATAAGACTGTATGAAGACAAGTTTACATTTTACGGCCAAATAGATAAGGCATTGCACCATAACACGGGAGACCAGGTTTTGAACTTTTTTATCAACATCTGAATTTTTCTTTGAATTTAATTTTGTGAAGCTGCACTACGGCTCACGCCTCGGTCATTTATTGAGACAAACCTTGGAAAATTCTCCCTGTGAAAGAATACAGGGAGTTTTATTTAGTTGTAAAATATAAAGTCATTCTGTACTAGGGTGATAAAATGGTCCAATCTTTTTACCAGTTCCTGTCGTACTCTGGAAAAACTCATATTTAAGAAATGATCAGATAACTTGTTATTCAAATGAAGAATGAATATATTATGGGTTAGATAACTTTAATAAAGTTATGTCTTGAAAACAATTTTAATCATGTATCAACCTATTTGATATTGTCTTCCAACAAGGCTAATAAACAGCTACATGATATGTGTTGAAAGTGTAACGTTCGGATACATACCGAGTCACGTACAAAAGAGATTAACTCGTACTCATTGTTTTATGTACAAAATCTAGTCCAGTCTCGTACCTACCCGACCCGCCCAGCCCATTACCGCCCACCCAATACTGTCCCGTTCTATCGACCCTTGAAATAGCCCCAAACGTTTCTCACTTCACAGCTTTTCACCGGTCAATTGACCCACCAAGGGAATTGACCTTTCCGAGATGTTCCAGTGCAAGAGCAAATACAAAATCATTTTATATTTCTGCCAGCTGCTAATTGAATGGCAGTTTTATACTCAGTAAGTGTCCGAAATCGGTCTTCTTAGTGTAACAGTAAAATAAATTATGTCAACAGACTTCGAATGATTTACAAACCAGGCATGCAGTTCTCTTCTCTTTTTTCTTCTCTTCTCTTCTTCTTCTTCTTCTTCTTCTTCTTCTTCTTCTTCTTCTTCTTCTACTACTACTACTACTACTACTACTACTACTACTACTACTACTACTACTACTACTACTACTACTTCTACTACTACTACTACTACTACTACTACTACTACTACTACTACTACTACTACTACTACTACTACTACTACTACTACTACTACTACTATTAATATTACTACTCCTCCTCCTCCTCCTCCTCCTCCTCCTCCTCCTCCTCCTACTACTACTACTACTACTACTACTACTACTACTACTACTTCCAATAGTATGACTAGAGTCCGAACCAAAAAGTAGCAAGCAATTGCTATTTCTGTTTCACACTATAGAAACAGAGATACACTCCGGCACCAAGGACCTCATGGCTCTGAAGGAATAAAAGTACACGTGGACGGGAACCAATGACATTTCTACTGTCATTGATGATATTGAAAATGTGGTCATTCATAGCTTAGTCGGGTGGACTATAGTGTATTAAATGCCTTGTCCAGCAACCCTGGCTTCTGACCACCCTAAAAAAGTTTGACCTTGTTACCAAATGAGACATTGTATTGCCCGAACATGGGCCTTATATGAAGAGATCGATAAGTTTTAAAAGAACTGAATTCATTGTTGTTTCAACGAGCGCAGCAATTACGGAATTGTCAATTGTGTCTAGAAGTAAATTGTATTTTGTCTGACGCTTATTTTTAACGGATGTACAGTAAATAGGGGTTGATTGTTGAAGTCAACACAAGTATCTATAGATGGGTGGATGGTTGAGTAAGTGGAAAGAAGAGTGGAATGAAGGTTGGGTGGATGGGTGGATGGATGGGTTGGATGGATGGGTTGGATGGATGGGTTGGGTGGATGGGTTGAGTGGATGAATTTGCAGTTGAGTAGATGGTTGAGTAAGTGGAAAAGTGTGGATTGAAGGTTGGATTAATGAGTGGATGGATTGAAGGTTAAATGGAATGTTGGGTGACTCCGTTGATGGATTGGTGGATGGTCGAGTAAGTGAAAAGAGGATTGGATTGAAGGTTCGATGGATGGGTGGATTTAAAGAAGGATGGAAGAATGGGTGGATGAATGAATTGATGGATGGGTAGATGGGTGAGTAATTGGAAAGAATAGTGGATTGAAGATAGGATGGATGGGTGGATGGAAGGAAGGTCGGATGGATGGTTGGGTAAATGAAATGATTAATGGATGGATAGTTGAGTAAATGGTAGAAAGAGAGGAAAGAAGGTTTGATGGATGGGTGGGTGGAAGGAAAGTTTGATTGATGATTGGATGAATGAATTGATGGATGAGTGGATAGTAAGAGCGAACAAATGCACGAGTGGACGAATGGATATGTAAATGGATGGATAAATGCTGGTCTTGACGTATGGATGGATGGACAAATAGATGGATAAATGGAAAGGAGGATGGATTGATGGGTAGATGAATAGATAGATGGTTGAATGGATGGATGGCTGTATGAATGGATGTATGAATGGATGGAGGGATTGATGGATGAATAGTAAGATGGACGGATGGATGTATGGATGGGTAGGTGGATGAATGGATAGATGGAAGAATGGATGGATAGATGGATAGAGGAGTAGAAGGATATAGAGGTTAATAATTGAATGGAAAGGTGTATTCTCTCTCTCTCCCTCCCTCCCTCTCTCTCTCTCTCTCTCTCTCTCTCTCTCTCTCTCTCTCTCTCTCTCTGTGTGTATTCGTGCGTGTAGGGGTGGAAGGGGGGGGGGTGAGTAAATGGATGGATGAATGAATGGGTGGAGGGGGTAGAAGGTTAAATGAGTGAGGGAAATTGGGATAGATGAATGGTTGAATGTGTAGATGGATACATTGATGGATAAAGGAATAGTTGTCTGGGTGGGTGAAGGGAAAGGTCGATTGCCGCAGGAAGTAAATTGTGTTTTGTGGGAGGGTTATTTGCTAGGGAGAAAGAGAGGAAGGAAAAATTGATCGTTGTAGTCACCACAAATAATGGAGAGTGTGTAGATGGTTGGATGAGTGGGGAGAGGGGGTGGATGGGGGCAGGAACAGCAGATGAATGGATAGATTGACGTGTGACTGGATTGATGGATGAATGAAAGAATGAATGATTTGATTGAGAGACAGATTTACTAATGTTAAATTAGATACGAGAGTAAATTCGTTAAATAGAAGAATGTGATGAATTAGGAAGCAGGCACTAGTGTAAGATCAAGATCTGAAAAAGTGTGTATGGGATGTTTTTAGGGTATTTTGCTCTGCTTTGTCTGGCACTGTTTCATAAATACTTTTTTAGATCCGTATAATTTGGAAGAATCCATTGAAAGCTGGATGCCATTGTGAAGGGTTATGAGTTAATGGAAAGATAAATAGACAGATGACGTGAGTTGCTTGTAGTTTGTTTTGACTCCATTGTCAATGGCGTCTCATTTAGATTTAGCGTAAATAATTCTATGATAGACTCCTCACGCCTAGAATAATACAGTTCTTTAGTGTTCATAAGTGGAAACTCGCTCAAGTAGGTCCTTATACTTATAGTATGTAAAACATTCTTGTCTGAAATACTCAAGTCCTTTTATTAATCAACAACGTTATTGGTTGGACTTGCTGAATTATAGGCCCTTCACCACGCAGCCAACCGATTGTGATGCCTCGGCCGATTTCACAAGTTCTGATGTAAATATTCTCCATGGTGTTTATCGATCTTGTGTATCATTATTCTTAAACGTTCGCGATCAAGGGTGCGTTTCATTTAATCAATGCTGATTGTATGTAAACTAGTGAACTGCCATACTTTGGTACGACACGAATTCAAATGTTTGGCTAGAAAACTCGTCCTTCAAATATCGATCGATTTAAATGACGCCGGTCTTAGCAAAAACTCTCAAACCTGGGTTCCCGCAAAGTCTCATGTATGAGAGATTTTGCCAAGATGAGGGTCATTTAAATCAATTGATATTTGAAGGACGAGTTATTTGGCTAAAATTTAAAATACGTATCTTTCCAGAGCAAGGCAATTAAATGGTTAAGTGGTCTAATTCCAAACGGTTATTGATTCAACACAGTATGAACAACTAAGGCCATGTAGCTCAATTGGTTGAACACTCAACTCACGTGCCATCGGGCCTAGTTCATTCCCACATAAAGCCGTGATAGCCGAATGATAAAAGCATTGTATTTATTGTTCTCGGACTCAGGTTCTAGCTACGCTGTCGTATCTCAACTCGGTAAGTTTTGAGGAATTCATTACTTTATGCATCTTATATCCAGTGATTGAATTGTTTGAAAGTCCCTACAACTCGATAAAAAATAAAAACTTAAAGCATGAAGTCCGAGGTTCAATCTTTGGTCAAGGCAAGCTGATTTTTTGGGGGGATTTTCTCCCCTATTTTTCTTTTTGCTATGTCTGGCACTGTTTCATACACACTTTTTCAGATCAGTATCTTTCACCAGGGCCTGTCCCCGACTTCGTCACTTAAAACTAACTTGTGCGTCAAACAATCAAACAATCCATCTCTCAGGATTCGAACCTCGGCACATCGATCTTTAAACGGGATTTACCACCACCCTATCTACTGGCTACAAATGATCCAGGACATAAATCGTAACCTTATCGGGTATTTTTTTTTTACTAGAATGACAGTAAGACGAGATTGATTGTTGAAATTCGTGTAAAGGTAGATGATTTGGATTGCCTTTCACTAATATCTCTCTTGCTCTGGCAAAACAAAACTTTTTCGTTTTGGACAGATTAACGTTTACACCCACTGTCGACCCACTAAAGTGATCCGCCATCTTGTCAAAATTCTCAAACCTGAGACTTCAATCTCTTTGACAATTTGAGGAGCATTTCAATCGATCGACATTTGGAATACAAGTTATCTGAACTGAATGGAAATAAAATGTGTTTTATCAGAAAACGGCAGTAAGACGGATATATTACTGTAGCTTAATCGCTAGAGCGCTAGAAAGTGACAAATACCCCTAGTCTCATCGGAACTTTTTCTACTCCATTTTAAGATAACATAGATCGGGGGATTTGGGTTTCTATTTTGGTCAAGGAGAAAGTTATAGACAATAGTCGTATCAATGGAGCAACAAAATAATTATTTGACACTGTCATTCAACAAGGAAATGAAATGATATGGAAAAAGCTGGAGAAATGTCGAGTGGATGGTCCAGGAACAAGTGGAATGGAGAAAACTGCCGTACTCTAAAAGAAATAAAACATTTAAAAAAATTTGGCCGGCAAACGTGTCCCTCAAATACCGATCGATTAATATTTCTATTTTTGAAGGATAAGTTTTCTGGCTAAAATTTCTAATATAAGTTGCTTTTTTTCAAAATATCGCCGAAAAATTGATGAAGACTGGCCTCATGGATAGCTCACGACTTCCAGTTGCAAAAGGTGGTCTCGTCTTGTTATAGTTTCCAGTTATAGGGAGCGTGGCAATGACTAAAAGGTTCTGGCCTTGTTGTTGTATCCTTGGGAAAGTACTTTATATACATTAGCAGGTCGACCTTAAAACCGTGATGAATATTATAAGAGTGGACACCTACTATATGAAATGGAATTGAAATGCGGTCCCATATGCCATACTGAGGGAGTAAATTAAAAATTAGTGTGAAGCGCATACGCATTGGGTATTTGTTGAATTCCAATACATAAACGCCCCGATCTATTTGTTTGTTTAGTTCTATTTGAATGTAAGTCTGATGTTGTCCCTTGAGCCACGTGTCCCCCCCCCCCACCATTTTGGCAATGCTCACTTATTTAATAAATCCTTCCCTCCTCTACTCTTACTTATTTTTCGTACAAATCCCTTTTGGTAACAGGGCTCTCTATCTGGGAGAAAGAAAATCCAAAATTAGCAAAATTTATCTGTAAAGAAATTTGTAGATGTGGATATCATCGTTATAAATGGCTGTTCTGCTAATATCCTGTACTTATGCATTCATTGCTTTATCATGACATCCGCCAATTCCAATGTCATGATTCCGATTACGCCAGAGATTAATGTCATGATTAACGGCATAATGATCATTCTTATAGACAAGGAATATTACGTCCAATTTATTGTCTACGCATTGTGGTATTTATCGTTCTTTATGACCAGGAAATTGGCATAGACCACTGATATACTGCTGGACTCGGAAAAATAAATACAAAAAAAAAAAAAAAAAAAAAAAAAAAAATCAAAACACGTATTTACAGTTTTGAACAGAAAACTCTGCGAAAGTCCCAGATTTGAAAATGTTTAGGAAGATGAAGTCATTTTAATCGATCGATATTTGAAGGACGAGTTTTCAGGCCAAAATTTTAAATACGTGTTTTTTGTGTTTTTCTTTGTTAAAGGACGGAAGTACTAACGGTATTGCATATTTCTTTCTTTCATGATATTTGTGAGTGACAAATCGTCTCAATGCGTTATCAAGTCTGAGTCAATCCGAAGCGTAAAATTAAATTATGTTAAGCAAAACTATTCAATGTCAAAGTGACAAAGTAGGGAGTAACTCTGGTGTAAGACAACGATTTGAAAAATTTGATATGCGGTTATGTGGTCTTGTGGTATGATCGCTTTCGGATCGGAAGGTCATGGGTTTGAGCCTCACTCGGCGCTTAGTTGAGTCCTTGGAAAAGGCTCTTTACGTGCGTACAATCTCTCAATGTCCCGTCCTAAATGTTAAATGTTTCTGTTGACCAGGGACCCCCTGTAAAGCGCTTTGAGCACATTAAGTGGATATTGCGCTATATAAAAGCTCAATTTTTTATTTGTATATTCTTTAATTATTTATTTTGATATGGACTGGTGCCAGACAATACAGAAAGGAAAATTTAAAAAAATAAAGCAATCATGAGGTAATCAGGAGGACTGAGGTTCGATCCCGTGTCCTGGCAGGCTGATATTTTTATTGGGGGGGGGGAGGTATTTTTTACTTGTATTTT
>NC_088369.1:28368049-28378049 GCF_034508935.2 Berghia stephanieae | reverse complement strand
TACATAAAGTCAGTTAAGATGGAAGTCAATTGTCCGCGAAGGCTTAATTTTCTCCTCCTCCCCTCCCCCTTCCCCCTTTCTGCACCAATATCCCTTCAATATCAATAGTGTTGACATGTTCTAATCGGGTTTTCCCGAAGATTCTACTCGTACTATCAGAGAGCTTATATATTATTACCAGATAATACGTTCTCTTGTACTATTTGAACTGACATCAAGATCAAAGATATCATTCATGTTTGTATCACTTGGTAAAAAATTAAAATATGGAAACCGAATCTCTCCCGTGATCGTGAAGGCTTATTTCTCCACCTCCTTCCCTCCGAACTCCCTTCAATATCAATTTTGTTGACATAAATTGTATTAATCGGGTTTTCTCGAAGATTATGTGCGTACTTTTTGAACTGACATCAAGATCAAAGAAACAGATCTAGATACTAGATAATATTCATTTTTGTATCATTTGGTATAATCCAGTATAACCCAGTGAGTTCTAGCTCAAGGCGATGTTAAAGTCTTTACAGGCCAGATTCGACAATGAGCTAAAGTCGCATCACTGTTACCGTTTTGGTGAAAACGATAACGATAATGTGTATGTGCTGCCAGAAAATACCACGTATTTCAAAATTTTGGCCAGAAAATTCGTACTTCGTTTATTAATCGATCAAAATGACTCTTATCTTGCCAAACACCCTCAAATATGAGACTTCGCGGAAGTCCCAGGTTTGAGAGTCTTTGACAAGATGAGGAACATTTTAATCGATTGATATTCGAAGAACGAGTTTTCTAACCCAAATTTTAAATACTTGGTATTTTTTTTCTTCTACAGAATATGACAGCGTGGCTGTATTCAGATAAATACGTAGTGTTGTGTGAGAAATTTTGGTTTGAAGCAACACAGGCTTATCTTTTTTTTGTTAATATATTATATACATACGCATATTAAATTATTAAAAAAAAATAATTATGCCCTTCCGCCACGACATCATAAGATATCGTCGCCCAGGCATTCCACGAAGGAATATAGATAAAGAAATCAAACAAGATTTCTGATGTCAACAGGAATCACCCATGTAGTCCAAGTGAGCAAATTGGGGATTAATAATCTTGCCCAAGGAAAAAAAAATAAAGTACCTAAAGCAGGGCTCGAACCCTGGGACATTCCCGGTCACAGTGCAATGCCATAACCACTCGGCCACTTCGCCCCCCCCCCCACACGCATACATACATCCTTAAAAAAACAAAAACAAAAGCAAATCAACAAAACACAACAAAACAAAATAAATAAGAAAACACCCCGACTTATGTAATTTTTATGTATTATGCAATATACCCACACGAAAATTACATTTTCCAAAGTATGAGGAGCTACTCTTTCATGTTTTAAATCATAAAAATTCTGCGTCATTTGAGTCTTATCATTGCTTTTTTACGCTTTGAAAACATCAAAAGATATTATGACAAAAACAGTTGGTGGCGGCAAGCATAATAATGTGCTGTAAACTGACAAAACAGTTACTTGTGACCCACACCTCAAATCGGTACTATGTCAGGGTGAACCATGTAAGTGATTTAAATGTAAAGATTATGGCCAAAAAAAAAAAAAGATATTAAACTTCTATTCTTCCAACTGAAAGGAAGTATACGCATCTTCTTCTATAAAAACACGTACATTTCACCAGGGTTTACAATTCTTGGACTGTAACGTTATTATTCAGTATTTAAATCATCGCGAAATATTACAGTCAAGACCGCATATTTTTCACTTTGTCCCGAACAGTTTTACTTTAATAATTGATAGACCAAGCTCACTTCCAACTTGTCAAAATGTCTGAACCCAAGTTAGGGTAGGCCTATATGAAATTTTCCCGAATTTCATCCTTTAGGTAGTTTTTCCTAAGGATATATAGCTCTAGAAAAATCGATGTCAAATGTAAAAACAACAAAAGATTACAGGGGGGAAAAACAAATAAACGAGATGCCAGGGCTGGAACCCTGATTTTTCCGGCCTACGAGTAGTAATAATAATAATAATAATAATAATAGATCTTTATTGTCCATAAATATGGCAATTTGTCATTTAGTTACACTTGTTATAATGTTAAACGATAACTAAGATTGAACAGATATTTCACTCCTACTTATTTTCTCTCTCTCTCTCTCTCTCTCTCTCTCTCTCTCTCTCTCTCTCTCTCTCTCTCTCTCTCTCTCTTATCTTATCCATTCGGCCATCTCAGCACCTCTTAATCAATAAAAGAAGGAAAGTATAATTGAAAAATGTGTTTTGTCTTTGTCCGCTATAACATCAAATCATGAGAGACGATCACGTCTTCAGTCAGGAAATAATTTCATATTTTTGACATCTGTGTTTCGCATCGTTGAAGGCCACGTAAGAACGTTTAATGGAAAAGGAAATTAAGGATTGAATTCAAAGTATGGTTTTTGAAGAGACAATTGTATTAGAGGTTGATAGCATCTCTCTGCTCTCACCTACCCTCTCTCCTCTCTGTCTCTCTCCCTCTCTTCCACTCCCCCTCTCTCCTCTCCCTTTCCCTCTCTTCCTCCCTCCCTCTCTCTCTCTCTCTCTCTCTCTCTCTCTCTCTCTGTGTGAACGTTTGTATCAATGTGTTAGGATGTCATGCATGTTTTGCAGTACCAGTCAGTAAAAACTTTAGTGGGTTTTTAAAATAGGTATAATGATATTCTTATTCTTATTTATATTCTTATTTTTCTTCTTCTTCTTCTTCTTCTTCTTCTTCTTCTTCTTTTTCTTCTTCTTCTTCTTCTTCTTCTTCTTCTTCTTCTTCTTCTTCTTCTTCTTCTTCTTCTTCTTCTTCTTCTTCTTCTTCTTCTTCTTCTTCTTCTTCTTCTTCTTCTTCTTCTTCTTCTTCTTCTTCTTCTCTTCTTCTTCTTATCATTATTATTATTGTTATTATTATTATTGTTATTATTATTATCATTATTATTACTATTATGAGTATGAGGAGGAGGAGGAGGAGGAGGAGGATGAAGAGGAGGAGGAGGAAAGGGGGCGGGGTACAATAGCAGTAGGATTGTGGGGAGGGGTAGTAGGAGGAATATTCTATTCATAATCAAAATCTTATCATTTTTTTCTTTAACGACCAGAAACCGAGATTGTGAACACTTCTTTTAATCCATCTCAGACTATAGAAAAACATTTTGTTACGAAGATAAATTCTTTGAAATACCTCGTCAAAATTTGTAGCCTGCTAGATTTCTTATAATTATGTAAATTAACATAACACATTTAAAAGAGGCTTTATCCCACAAAATGTGCAGACCAATTATTTTCCAAATCGATGTTCATTGTTTGTAACTCAATGTCTTCTAAATCGGAAATTGTTCTTCAATAAAACCAGTTTTCTTTCAAATCATAGAAGAGGTGAAACTCGTTTTGAAATTAAGATCAATAGCAACATTTATATGGAGCAATTTCTCGGGTTATCCATGCTTTATGTATTTCACAATCCTTCATTTATTCTCCCAATTTACCGATATGAAACCATTATTTCCATTTCACTCAGTACAAGTCGCGTATTAAGCGTCTTCATATATTAACACTTATAATATCCATTAATTATTATAAATGGTACTCATTTACACCTAAGTCGAAACGGCAATCTTTTATTGCCCTTCAGAGCCTTCAGGCTCATAGAGCCGAAGTTTATCCCGATCACTATAGCGTGAAACGGACTAGAGCACTTGTTTGCTACCTTTTAGATAGGACGCCAGTCTATCCAATCACTGCTGGCAGAAAAGAGGGTCAGAAAAAGTATCGACTGTACTCCGGATCGATCTCAGTCCCTTTGCGTATGAAGCCATTTCTTTACCAACTGAGCTATCGGGTCCCCGTCGAGATGAGGTAATGTGTGGTAAGCGGAAACAACGGCTTGACATAGTATTTTACGGAAAATGTCATCAATCCGACAGCATCTCAGCTCAACATTGCTTAATACGAGAAAAGATTTATCAAAATGGGCCGTGTAAAGATTTGGTAGCAAAACCACAACATTACTATTTTCTTTTGAAATGTCTAAATAAAATCATGTTTTATGCATTACATTCTAGCATGAAGATCATCAACAACTTTCGTAGGGTGTTTGTAACCATAGATACAAAAGCAAGATAAATACAAACCCAATCCGATAATATGACTCACAACCTGGTCTCTAGATAAATATTCCTCAAAAGAAGTAATACGGTACAGAAGGAAGCTAGAACAATGTGAAGTACCACAATGACATCAACGATAATTCTGCTATATCGTGAAAAAAAAAAGCAACACATTCTTAAAATGTTTGAAAGAAAAGTTGTTCTTCAAACATCGATCGATAAAAAATGACTCCTGTTACCGCAAAAACTCCCAAACCAGGGACTTGACAAAATTCCAGAATTGAAAGGTCTTTTTCCTCTATGATGAGGGTTATTTTTATTGAATTGAAAGGTCTTTTTCCTCTATGATGAGGGTTATTTTTATTGAATTGAAAGGTCTTTTTCCTCTATGATGAGGGTTGTTTTTATTGAATTGAAAGGTCTTTTTCCTCTATGATGAGGGTTATTTTTATTGAATTGAAAGGTCTTTTTCCTCTATGATGAGGGTTATTTTTATTGAATTGAAAGGTCTTTTTCCTCTATGATGAGGGTTATTTTTATTGAATTGAAAGGTCTTTTTCCTCTATGATGAGGGTTATTTTTATTGAATTGAAAGGTCTTTTTCCTCTATGATGAGGGTTATTTTTATTGAATTGAAAGGTCTTTTTCCTCTCTGATGAGGGTTATTTTTATCGATCGACGCGAAATCTCATGTTTGAGAGTTTTTGCCAGGATGAAGTTCATTTTAATCAATCGATATTTGAAGAACACGTTTTCTGGCCATATGTTTCAATGTGTTAAATATGTCGTTAATATAAGTATTATTTAGTTATTCGATGTCTAAATAACTTCTAAATTTTGTTTAGTTTGTTCAATGCTATACTTACTTAAGCCCAATGAATGCAATAGGCTTAATTTGACCCTATTAGATCTGAGACAATCTTCATTTGCCTTTCCTCTATTATTATACAATTGAACTCAGCATAATTGAAATGTTAATTAGAAGCTATTAGGTGCAATACCGAGTTAGCATATCTGATGATATAGAAATGTTGGTGTTTGGTCAACCGTCTGGCACTCTTTGACCTCACCGCTAGTGGTCGATTTCAAGCCCGGCTTTTTTTTCAACCTAACGGTGTGTCCTTGAGGTAGCATGAAAAGGGCGTAAAAATGTCAACGTGAAATTAGGGAGCAGGCACTGGTGTAAGATAAAGGTCTTAAAAGGTGTGTGTGTGTGAAACAGTGCGAGACAAAGCAACAGAGAAAAATACAAGAAAAAAAGGATCCCCAAAATCAGTCTTCCGCGACTGCGAATCGAACCTCAGACTTCCTGATTATCGGTCTGACGTCCTACCATTGCACCACAGAGTAGTTTCCGCGATAGTTGGACCAAAATGGTGTAAACAGTGCCTCTTTCCGACGGGTACAATGTCGGTAAGTTAGAAGTGTTTGCTCCAACCTTTGCACATTCTATAATTGCTGGCTGGGATCATCATTGTCGTTTAGATTTGACAAAGTAATCATAGATGTCCTGATAAAATTATACACCCGAAATGTGAATTCTTTCATTGATTATTGTTGACTTGATTACGTATTTGTACTACAAAGTCGCATTAAACAACAATTTTCATCTATTAATCTCTATATCTATTAAAAAAATATTTATTTCTTATTTTCTTAGTTTGAGTAAAATATTAAATTTAATATAAAACCATTAAAAGAACAATCAACCCCCCCCCCCCAGATTTCCAGATAATGTGTCAACTGCTGGCGTTAGACAAAAAGTGCCTGAAATTCAATGATATTTGATATTTAAAAAAAAAAAAAACTAAAAAAAAAGAAAAAAGCGAAACAAAATTATTCACAACTAAAAAATCCTTTCCCCAATTAGAACCAACAACCATTTTTCCTCACCGAAAAATTATATATTTTTAAAAAATCCTCGTCCTACAACATAAAACCTTTTCTCTGTTGATTCTCATGGATCAGAAAATTCCCACTATTTTTTGAATATATATATGTGTGTGTGTGCGTGTGTGTGTGTGTGTTTGTGTGTGTGTGTGTGTATGTGCATAAGAACCCATTAAAATCCATCAAATACTGAGCCATCGCTTTCCAAACAATCTCTATATTTTTATACCCAATACATTCCTACATTTGGAAAGATGGAATTGGATTATGTTGTAGACCCTCATCATTTCCTCTAAAAAGCCATAAAAAATGCAACAGATTTTGGGTTTTCTCCGTGCCTGCAATCGGCTAACAAGAATTAATTGGTCCAGAAGCTCCTTTTCTCCCAGGCCATACAAAGGCTTTGTAGGGACTTTTATTTGTTAAATTGTTGGATAAATATTAAAGGCAGACGTTGAAATAAGATTGAAGGGGAGGGAGGGAAAAGACTTAAACGCACATATGTACACATATATCTATCTATCTATCTATCTATCTATCTATCTATCTATCTATCTATCTATCTATCTATCTATCTATCTATCTATCTATCTATCTGTCTATCTATCTATCTATCTATCTATCTATCTATCTATCTGTCTATCTATCTATCTATCTATCTATCTATCTATCTATCTATCTATCTATCTATCTATCTATCTATCCATCTATCAATCAATCAATCAACATGACGCTTGTTGGCGATGTTACAATTTTTTCGGACAGAGACAACGCTGTTAACGGTCAGGTACTCAGTGAGAGAATATGAGTAAAGAGTCTTTTCCAATGACTCAACTATGCGCTGAGCGAGGCTCGAACCCAGGACCTTCCGATCCGAAAGCGAGTGTCATACCACAAGACCACAAAGCCGCACAAAAAAGAAACATTCAATACATTTGGCGCGACATCGTTTATTGTTCTGTTCTGCTATTTAGAATTCTCATCCGTGTCTTTGAAACTCAAGTCTACTAAAACCAAAAAAAAAACCCGTCCTTTTAATTGAACTAAATTGGGAAATGCATTTGGTCAAAGATCAAAGTCCAGTTGGGGCTGGAACCAAAGATCAAGAGCAACAACCCATTGTATCCTTACAATCATGTGGCCGTGCTTGAGCAGAATGGTTTTTATTTTTCAGATAAAAATGTGTTCATGTGTATTGTCGCCTCCTTTTTCGAATTACTTCATGGTGTTTCTTTCCAATAAGGATGTACAATGCACAACGGAATGCCACCGACGCCTTTTGAGATAAAGCAATTTTGACTTTTTACTTAGCTATCGATGCCATTGCTCTCTTTGGTAGCATTGATAAAGGTTAATTTTGCTGATTTTCAGACTATTTTTGAAACAGTTTTAATGGTTTTCATACTATAGTCGGCTCTAGGCGGTGAAGCTCTGGTCAGTTTATACTGACGCTCAATATAGATTGATGGGTTATTAAAAAAAACAACTAACACCTTAAGATGATCAAACAATTTAACAAGTTTTGGAAACAATTTTGACCCCTTGGCAATTCCAAGCAACAGAGTAGACGCCAATCCTTCATTGCATTCATTTATATAGACAGTTGGATTCCCTCTCCTTTATAATTGGACAGACAGACAGAAAAAAACATCCACGAAAACATCTGCTGAAGGCGTTTAATACTTTAATCGATCTAAAACACCCACGACGATACCACAGGGGTGCCAGATTCATTTTTCAAAATATTTCAAATTACAAACAAGTCATTAAAAATGGCATATGGGACGAGAAAAATGTCAACTAAAAAAAATCGTTATTTTCTTATTTTGCTTCCACAAGTAAGGGCCATGATACACCAAAAAACTCACAATCTCCTGCCAGGTTGATGGCAAAAATTTTGTTGTTGTTGTTGTATTAAGTTTGAGAACTTAGTTGCTAAAATCAGTGATTTGATTTAGAAGATGCCACACATTTAATACTATAATGTCAAGCTTAAATCTTCGATTACAAGTCACTTCGAAAACGTCGATTTAAAAATTTGACATTAAAAACGCCATGCTGGCAACCTTTGTATATAAATGTCGCGTTCACCTTCAACTTCTTCCACTCAGGTCCCAGGAGTCGTTCCTATAAAAAGACAACACAGCTTCTAGTCAGTGATGGCCCAACAATTTCAAAATTCTGTAGACGGTCAAACCTTTGGCTGATTCCTTTACTCGACATTAAACATATTCCACGGAGATTCTTGGTTGAAAGTTTTCGAATAGATTTTTTGCTTTCTGTAGTTTCAACAACATTTTTTTTTAAAATGGTGGCTTACAAATTACGGTTTCTTCTCGTGAAAAAATGAGAAAGAATAATAGACTCAAGATCTATTTGGATGATATTGCTAGTTGAGAACAATGAAAAAACATTTCTTTCGAATAGTTTTCAGTGCAGTTTCTCAAAAACCTCGTCATTTGAGAGAAATTACAATGTATGCTTTGGTTTCCTTTGAATTTATGTCAGCCGTTTAGAGGTATTGAGTAACTAAACCATGTTAATCTTTCCATAGTAATATTCCAATCTAAAACTTCATCGAAAACCATTTCCTCTCCTTAACAGTTACTCGATTCGCGTGTTATTGGGAGCCCCTTAGCGACGTGTTTTTTGGGGGTTTTTTTTGGCGTTTTTTTTTCTTCTCTATATCATTATTCTGACATGTAGCTCGAAAGAGAACGTGAAAGAAAAACCAGTTACAAATTGAAGATTTACTATATAGATAGTATGCAGATGACGTCACTCAGGCCTTTGTTATTGTTTTTGCTATCCGCGTTTGTGAGTTGTTCTCACTAAACTGTATTAACCAGACTATAAAAGTTCATGGTTACACCGAGTTTGTGTGTTGGTCCGTTATACTTCCGGATGGCAATGTTGTGAACTCCTTGGCCAAGCGCATTCTATCTATAGCCTAGATTGAAAATAGAATGGAACGATTCCACCACAGTCATACCAGTGCCAAAGTCAAACCAGATGAACAACAGAAACAATTCGACTATTTCATGTAAGAATTATCAAGAACTAACTCTTCACTGCTCCATAGATGTTGTTGAAGCTATAGAGGGAACGAAACTGACGTCACTCTGATCTCTGTTATTATATTTAGAGAACCACTTTGGTGATCAATTCTCACTAAATTATATCACTCAGACTATAAAAGTTCAAAATTACACATAGTTTTGTGTGTTGGCATGTTATATCCGGCTGGCGGAGGTTGCGAGTATTTTACCTAAATGCACAGCATCAATAGCTTTGGCCAACGTACCAACTGTTTGGGCTGACGTCATTAAAACTAGTTCGCGAACACCAATTCTGAGTTTGTCATTTGCCAAATGTTGACAATGGACCAAACTGCTCTTGGCTACGCTAGTAAATAACTGTAATCCAAACCTCAGACAGAGACCGCCCTATCGGATTGACGCATTGCTTGAGGCGGGGACACTCAGGAGGGAAGACCAATTCTAAAAACGTCCTCCGGCATAAACAAAAGACTATGCACATCTTTTATTATGTGTGTTGTCCATTTCCTGATATCATCAACATTGCGGATTCTGCAAACCGGATATCGCCCTCCTGATTTTTCAGTTTTCGGAAATGTCAAGGATGTATTTTATGCTGCAGTCTTGACATATAGAAGAAGGGTTTCAATTTTTAATGATTGGAACTGTGGCGGCTTTAATCGCCTTTCATTTGAAAACAAAACTAGCGGATGATGTAGGAATGATTAAGTTGAGGACTGACAGAATACTTTTGAAAAATATGTAAATTGAAAATGAGGCTGATAATGATGAGGATCGTAGTGATGACGGTGTCGATGAAGATGATGGTGGTGGTGGTGGTCTAGATGATGATGGGGAAGACATAGAGGAAGAGGAAAAATAAGAAAAAGTAAAAGAAAGAATAATAATAATAATAATAATAATAATAATAATAATAA
>NC_088369.1:28358049-28365549 GCF_034508935.2 Berghia stephanieae | reverse complement strand
ACAACGTTGTTTATGGCCAGGTACTCTTTTTACACCCGAGTACGGCGAGATAATGTGAGTAAAGATCCTTTTCCAAGGCTTTAACAATGCCCGCTCTCAGAGCGGGATTCAAATCTGGACCGTCTGGTCGGATGGCGAGTGTCATACCACGACCACATAGCCGCACAAGATTTACTGAATGTGCTCAAAGCGCTTTACATAAGATCCAAAGCCAACATGCAGGACAAGTTCATCTTATCTTATAGGCAGGTATTCATTTACACCTGATTCGATATATTACGCAAGGTCATAACGCCGTGAGAGAGAAGGGGGGAGGGGGGGGGGAGGGGGAAAGCTATTTGACAAGGGTAATGTTACATCATATGCATGCATACTCACCATCATCACCACACCCAGAGATTTGTTTGAAGCAATCGTCACCAGGAAGTACAATTCTACCAGGCCAGCTTATTCTTACGTTATCCACCAGCGTCCAATCAGAGGGCGAGGAGGCTTCTAACAAAATCCGTGGCTCAAATCCCCTTGACGACGAGTTGAAATCGAATACAGCAAAGTCGAAATTCACCTGAAGATTGGGCCCAACGTCGAAGCGCCCCGTCGCGCCCGTGAAGCTGATATTGGCTAATTTGGAAAGGAGATACCGCGAGTCTAAAGCTCTGTTCACACCGCTGCGATAATTTTCGTAGGCTGCAAAAGCGAGGAGATAGACGATGTCGTAAACAGCGTCAAGGTCAGACTCGACTGTTTTAAAATCGTGAACATCGCGTTTCGTTCTGTATTCAATTATCTCTTCCCCTCCATTGCCCAATAACGATTTCTGGTCGGCGGTTCTGCCTGTGGTAAGATGGTAATTATTTGTTTTTATGATAGAATAGTCACCTTGCCCCGGGATAGGTTGGCTATTATGATTATCGTTGTTACTGTTGTTGTTGTTGTTGTTGACGTCGTCGTTGTTAACTTTATGAGTGTGGTTACTTTTGTTAATGTCGTCATTATAATCGTAGTTCCTCTTCTTATCTTTATTGCTGTTGACTATGATGATATCATTGTCGTTCTTTATTAAATGTTTATTTTCAGACTGAAATTGTAGAAAATTGTTATTTTGCTGAGATTCTTCGATTCCTTTCCGATCTTTTACATTTTTTTCTTGATCACGATACATTCTGTTTTTCTTTGACACGTTTTCAAATTTTTTGTTCGTTTTTTCAAGTTCTGGCTTATTTTTGTATAAACCTTTATTAATATTACTTATCTGATTGTTGCTATTTTTATACTCACTCGCTGCATCAATTGTGTTTGGTAGTGGATAAATGTTTAGAAATTCCCCGTTATTTTGGCTATTTTCTGCTCTTTCAGAACGAAATGTTAACGGTGTTTCTGCGTGACGCTTCCTCCTTTGGACATTTTCATTTTCGCTTTGGGCCTCGCCGCTGGAATTTTGATCACTTTTCGGAAATGATGAGCCAATGACGAAGACGCTCTCAAATATACTGACATCAGGCTTTTTGACGTCATTGGTGAACTTTGTGAGCGACGCTGTCTCCTTTGTCAAACCAACCAGGCTTCGAGATTTGACGTCATAAGGGCTGTCTGTGAATGCAAATATGGCGTGCTTTGTTGTCAAGGAGAGAGCTGACGCTGCTGCAAGGATGTTCTCTTGGTCAGAGAGGTCCATCAATAGAACGATCACTGTAACAAGACAAGGAAAAAATGAAATATAATTAAATGGAATATGCTAGAATAGTTCAAGAAAGGTTTTGTTTGTTTTTTAAACTATGAAATGTAAATGGAGTTAGCTTTTATTTTAAATATGTCATTGTCTGTCTTTCTCTAGCTCTCTTTTCTTCGATCATCCCAGATGTTACCAACTGTTCTATTCCATCTCTTCTCCACATGACATGTCCCAGAAGCCGTAACTGCCTCCTCATCACGACTAGGTGACTTTAAAACAGAATGTGATGTTAATGAGGAGATTACCCAGAATCCAGATAAAGAGAATGACATATATATTCTATAACTTAAGAATGGCCAAAAGTGATTTTAAAAGCAACGCCGACTTCATGCCCACCGCAGAGGGCCGTGATACCTGGAGACAGCTGACCGGAACGTGCTGAAGAGTACAAGCCACGGTGGACCATGATGAACTTTTACTTTAAATTACGCATTCTGTCATATGATTTTGATTGCGATACTTTTGACGTTCAATCTATCTATCTATCTATCTATCTATCTATCTATCTATCTATCTATCTATCTATCTATCTATCTATCTATCTATCTATCTATCTATCTATCAAATATTTATGTATAATTTTGTTTACCTTCTACAATATTGTTTCGAGCATTCGCTCTCTTCTGGAAGTGAAATGTTACCTATCAATCTACCCGTTTATCTATCTTCTATCTATCTATCTATCTATCTATCTATCTATCTATCTATCTATCTATCTATCTATCTATCTATCTATCTATCTATCTATCTATCAAATATTTATGTATAATTTTGTTTACCTTCTACAATATTGTTTCGAGCATTCGCTCTCTTCTGGAAGTGAAATGTTACCTATCAATCTACCCGTTTATCTATCTTCTATCTATCTATCTATCTATCTATCTATCTATCTATCTATCTATCTATCTATCAAATATTTATGTATAATTTTGTTTACCTTCTACAATATTGTTTCGAGCATTCGCTCTCTTCTAGAAGTGAAATGTTACCTATCAATCTACCCGTTTATCTATCTTCTATCTATCTATCTATCTATCTATCTATCTATCTATCTATCTATCTATCTATCTATCTATCTATCTATCTATCTATCTATCTATCAAATATTTATGTATAATTTTGTTTACCTTCTACAATATTGTTTCGAGCATTCGCTCTCTTCTGGAAGTGAAATGTTACCTATCAATCTACCCGTTTATCTATCTTCTATCTATCTATCTATCTATCTATCTATCTATCTATCTATCTATCTATCTATCTATCTATCTATCAAATATTTATGTATAATTTTGTTTACCTTCTACAATATTGTTTCTAGCATTCGCTCTCTTCTGGAAGTGAAATGTTACCTATCTATCTACCCGTTTATCTATTTTCTATCTATCTATCTATCTATCTATCTATCTATCTATCTATCTATCTATCTATCTATCTATCTATCTATCTATCTATCTATCTATCTATCTATCTATCTATCTATCTATCTATCTATCTATCTATCTATCTATCCATCCTTTTATCTAGCTATTCATCTATCTTCTCACTTATTTCACAGTATTTAGAAGAGTTTATTCCTGCTCTGTGGAATTGTTCAACAAATTCCACTATCAATATCATCTTCAGTCTCTCACAACAGCAGAACAGCACCCTTGAGAATCGGAAGAATGCAATATTATCCATGGCCTTTGGAATCCCAGAGGTATCATCAAGGGAGGTTAATATGATTGAAAGCCAAACAATTGGTCTCATCGTAGTTTCAGATTGATTTCCCTTTACTAAGCTAACGTTGCCAACATGTAAGTTTTTGAAGCCTTTTTGACCGATGTCCAAACTTTTGCACGTCTGATAACTGGACACAATATAGGGCTCTTTTATAATTTTGTTGTTGTGGAATGTTAATAAATTGTATTTGGTTGAGAACGTATCCATTACAGCAACAAGACCTTAACAGTGTGGAATATAAGGCTTGTTAACTTAGTATTCGCCCATTCTGACCCAAGGACTCACTCTGTTGTCATGTTATGTTGAAACCATTGATTTCTATATCACGTGTTTCTACGTGCACAATTGTAAATCACAGCAATCAGGATAGTTGTACGTGGCTCCAAGGATTTGACAACATAATACATTGCTTCTTGCCTTCGTCTAGAATGCCAACAGTTTTCAGTATATATTAAGCACAGTGTATTACTGTGCGGCTGTGTAAAGAAGAGGAGGGAGATGAGAAGAAGAAGAAGAAGAAGAGGAAGAAGAAGAAGAAGAAGAAGAAGAAGAAGAAGAAGAAGAAGAAGAAGAAGAAGAAGAAGAAGAAGAAGAAGAAGAAGAAGAAGAAGAAGAAGAAGAAGAAGAAGAAGAAGAAGAAGGAGAAGAAGAAGAAGGAGGAGGAGGAGGAGGAGGAGGAGGAGGAGGAGGAGGAGGAGGAGGAGGAGGAGGAGAAGAAGAAGAAGAAGAAGAAGAAGAAGAAGAAGAAGAAGAATCATCATCATATAATCGTCCTTTTCACCAAATTTTAGTTGACATTCCCATTCAAACTATCCCACGGAGTCTCACTCACAGCTAATATCAAACCAATAATATGGGTTGTTGGAAAGTCTGAGGTGGGGGCGGGGTGTGTGTGTGTGTGTGTGTGTGTGTGTGTGTGGAAGGGGGGGGGGGATATGTTAAATTCAATCTTGATATCCCGTCTATACTATTATTATGTCGAAACTGTTCAATAGGATGTGTATGATTGTCTCTTTCAATAAAGTAATTTAAAAAAAAATTAATAATAAGTAATCGATTAGTGAATAAATGGTAAATAAATAAATGAATAATAAAAAATGAATGAATAAAGAAATGAACAAATGAATGAATAATTAGATAAAAAATAATCAAATAATAGAAAATATGCGTATTCAGAATGCAATAAGAAAAGATGTTTTGAATCAATGTCAGAAAGATAAAAAGAAATCATCCAGAAAAATTTAGCCTATCTTGACCGGGGATCGAACCTAGACTTAATTGCCGGGCAGATGTGCACCTTAAAGGTTCTAATGCTCAATTAATTTATATTCATCATTTATACTATCCGTTAAGTCGTATGGAGCTAAAATTCTATTTAATCCTTATTTAGTTGACTGCCGTACTCTGAAAAATACACAGATAAAAAATTTGGTCCGAAAACTCGTCCTTCAAATATGATCAATTTAAATTAGGCTCGTCTTGGCAAAACTCTCAAACTTGGGACTTCGCGTGTTTTAAAAAAGAAAACTTGAGCTCTTATAAAGTGCATTATCCATAAATTCAAAACGCTTTACAAAGTGTCTCTGATCAACAGCAACACGAAACATGTAGAACGAAATATGACGCCGGTAAGGCGGTATTACAATTTTTCCGACAGAGACAACGCTGTTAACGGCAAGGTACTCCTTTTACACTTGACTACAGTGAGAGAATGTGAGTAAAGAGCCTTCTCCAAGCACTCAACTATGCGCCGTGCGAGGTTCGAACCCAGGACCTTCCGATCCGAATGCCACAAGACCACATAGCCGAAAGAATAATAAAGAATATGTCTTTTAGACATCCTCTTTGCACTAGCGCTAAAACAACATCGTTCACGGCATGTAGCTGTATACTCAGTTATATCTAGTAATAATAATAATAATAATAATAATAATAATAATAATAATAATAATAATAATAATAATAATAATAATAATAATAATAATAATAAAATAATAATAATAATAATAATAATAATAATAATAATAATAATAATAATAATAATAATAATAATAATAATAAGAATAAGAATAATAATTTATATAGCGATTTACCCTCTTGTCACAGCGCTTTACAGTGATATAAAGCAATAAAGCAAAATATATTACGGCAAGACAAGTGTTCATGGAAAAGTGATGGAAAAGTGATATCTGAGTTTATTAGGGTAACATATTATGTAAAGTAACTTGCCCAAGGACAATGATTTGGCACATCCTATGACTGAAATGTGGTGCTACAGACGGAAGGGGTAGGTGTCATAGAAAGAGAAAAAAAATATCAAACAGAATGGTATTGGATGGACTAAATATAAGAAATAAAGTACTCATGTTGACTGTAATGTTGGCGTAGTGTGGCCACATATGAAGAAGCCAAAAGAGTCTCCAGAAGTCAATACTTGAAGATTAGTGAGAAAGGAGAAAGAGGGAGACAACAAAAGCGCTGGTTGGGAAACATAAAGGAAATGACTGGGAGTATAACCGGAGCCATCGTTAACATATAGCCTGACATTAGAACCCTCTAGGACTTAACGTTTCACGTCATTTTAAAGCGTCTAGTGAGCTGTCGTTAGTAGAGCTCAAGGAATCAAGTGATTCCATTGGTTAAACTATCGAGTACAACTTACGATTTGTTTTCATTTGCGGCCAACGACTTGTCTTTTGACGTCATTTTTTGGTCAGTGTCAGGCTATAACGATGGCTACGGTATGACGAAGGACTGCTCAGAGATGGCGCTAAACAGAGAATTGTGGAAGACCATGGCTGCTCTTTCTTTCAAGTATTGACTTCTGGAGACTGTTGTGGCGCCAACATTACAATCAACATGAGAACTTTATTTCTTATATTTAGTCCATCCTCTAGAAGGAACCCCAGTAAGGTAAAATGACTGACAATAAAAGACGTGCCAAATATTTCTCTCAGAAAAGTGAGTGGAGCAGGCACTTATGTTGATAACAACAAGAAATGAAGTAAGTAGGAAAAAGTACCAAAAGAAAATAGAGAATAAAAATTTCGCGGCGGCGATGAGGGCTCGAACCCGCGAACTCGCCCTCTCCTACTTATTTATTTATGATTTGGGATAAATCAGTGGAGTGGTGGAAGACGTAGGGGAAATAATTGTGATTAGCGAGTGCCATTCAATTCCTATTATTTGGTTCTATTTACCAGATTAACCCAATGCCTCAACCTGTACAGGCGGAATGTGGCTTTATTCCATCTTCATGTCATAACTCACTGGTTTCAACATGACAACTGCCATGAAATCCGAGTTGCATTGCCGATTTCGAAATCTTGCTGAAAACTGTTCGTTCTTTATCTTTAACTGTATGCTGTGGTGTTGAGCTCCCCAAGAATGAATGGGTGACACTGAACAGAGCATGGGCAAAAATTGGGAGAACAGCTGGAAGCATGAAAAGTGGGGGCTGGTTGAGACTAGCTCGTGTACATGTGGATGCCCAGAGTTGACGATGGAGCACATCCTTAGAGAATGCCAGGATGGGCCCAGCTGCACTGACCAATGACCTAAGAGTCTGCTCCACAGATGCTGTGGAGTGCGTTCTGTGTTGGAGCGCTATGATGATGATTTAACTGGATGCATATTGGAAGAAAGTGGGGCCATGTGGTCTAGTGGTATGACACTCGCCTTCATATCTAGACGTCCTGGGATCGAGTTCCGCTCTGAGCGGTTCATAGTTGAGTCCTTCTAAACGGCTCTGTACTCATATTCTCTTTCCGTACTCAACTGGAAAACGAATACCTGGCCGGCCATTAACAGCGGAAAAAATGTAATATTGCCTAATAAGAGTCATGTCTTGTCCTAACATGTTAAGAATTTATGTTGTTTAGGGACCCTTTGTAAAGCGAGTTGAGCACGTTAAGTCGAAATTGTGTTATATAAAAGAAAAAAGCTCCAAGACTCAAGCTCCAGTTGAAAAACATACCCATTCTCGCCGTGAAAGAGTTAATCCATGGTCACAACGGAGCCATCACTAAAGGCCATGATGATGATGA
>NC_088369.1:28345549-28350549 GCF_034508935.2 Berghia stephanieae | reverse complement strand
TAATATAATAATAATAATAATAATAATAATAATAATAATAATAATAATAATAATAATAATAATAATAATAATAATAATAATAGTAATAATAATAATAATAATAATAATAATAATAATAATAATAATAGTAATAATAATAATAATAATAATAATAATAATAATAATAATAATAATAATGCGCAGAAACTACAGCCCAGGGCGCATACTTTAAACTCCTATTCCGAATTTAGTTTATATTTAAAGCTTACGTCCAAATGTTTCCCTGTCTATAAATACATATTTAGACAAGGGAGTGTCCAACCTAAGCACTAAATAGGAATTACCGTATATAGTCCGGATCTAGACCAGACACAATCATCTTTGCTAATGTCCAGCCACCGGCCACAAGGTGGTAGCACGGAGAGTGACCGTAGTCTTGTAATGGTCATTACCCTCTATAACTACCAGGGTTTCAAGGATTACCATGGGATGCTAATTCTGCCGTACTCTGGAAAAAACCCATATTTAAAAATTTTGCCAGAAAACTCGTCCTTAAAATATCGTTCGAGTTAAATGTCCCTCATCTGGGCAAAAACTCTCAAACCTGAGACTTCGCGAATCCCAGGTATGAGAGTTTTTACCAAGATGAAGTAAATTTAAATCGATCGATAATTAAAGGACGAGTTTTCTGACCAAATTTTAAAATATTGGTTTATCCAGAGTACGGCAGTATTGCCCAAGGGGTGGTGGAGGGAGGGGGTAGAATTGGCCTTGAGACCCAGACATGGGTATCTCGCTCTTCTGAATTCTCTGGAACCAGATAAGCTTAGAGTCCTCAGGGATTCATCAACCACCAATTTTATACAAGGATCTACAAGACAATTGGCGAGTCATAAGTTTTATTAACCCCCCCCCCCTTCCAAATTAGACTGGATGGAACAACATTTTCATTTCTTGCAGGACACACTGCATGTTGTCTTACAATCACTATTATTGAGATATACATCTAAATCTTTCGCCTGGTGAAAGTCGATTGGGGCAATGTGATTTAAGGGTCGTACACATAGAGACAACGACGGGGTTAAAACTTTTCCTCCATTGGCACTCATCCCGTTGGTTAATACAGTCATTATTGATAAAAGATATGAAGTCTTGAACATGGAGTTTAACGTGGTAAAGCGCTATAAAATGCCTTGGCTAAAAAGCGAAGTGAAGTCCCAAGTTTTAGAGGGTTTTTTATTACAACATGAAGGTTTAAAAAAAAAATTGATCAAATGCGGCCAACTCTTCAAATACAATAGTCTAGATTGAGTTCACTTTCCAGATTAAGAAAAAAAATTCAAAATGAAACATGTTATATATTTTTGAGAATGGAATATATTAAAAAATTCAACTTTTCTGGGTGCCTATTACCTTGGCTATTATTTCATGACTTATATTAAACCTGTTTCATTCGATCTTTTACGAACACCAATACAATGTTTTACAATAACGAGTTTTTCTATAACGGTTTTACTTTAACTCTGACAACACACACGAATTGCAAACACACAATATAATATGTTGAAAAGAATGCATAGAATGGTTTTTATATTTTGATTGGTTATTGTATTTTCTCAATCTCATCAATCATGTTATATTTGTTTACTGTTATTATTACTGTGTTCATGATCTATGTATTGCTTAGGAAGTAAAAAGTTTATCTAATTACAATTTGCTTGATGGAATCTGCAAATCAATGAATGAATATTTACTTTCCATTTCGCTACATCCAAGTTATAGAATAAAGGTTGTGGTTTTGGTTTGTGTTTGCTAAACGAAATATGTCATCTTATGGATGCACAGTTATAATAATATATCATAGACAAATATAATCGAGGTTGTACAAAGCTTACAGCGCCTTATCCACAGACAATCTCGGTGGCCTTTCTGGCTATTCTATGATTGCTTTATACGTATATTATCATAATATTCATACATATACAGTAAAATCCCGGTATACCGTCATGCTTGAAACGATGGCAAAGTTAACGTTATAACGATATGGCGGTGTGATAAATAGATAGATCTATCGACTTTATTTGGATAAGCTTTGTTTAGAAACACAACGTGCAAACAGTGACCTCAACATTTTGTAAGCAAATAACGTTAGCGCTCTACCCTGCCAAATACAAGGTATGTTTCAGAATTAAGTTTCCCTGTCGTGATGTACTCACAAAATGTTATAAATATCCTTGTATTTGGTATCAAATGAAACTTTATTCAATTTACCTATTCAATATTAGCACCGTTAAGTTCCACACACTTCCGCATTCGGTGTACCCAACGGTCAAAGATGGTGACCAGTGACTGTTTTCCAAGGCCATGATTGCATTCCCCATCATCTCTTGAATCTGGTCTTCGTCTTCAAATAGTTGACCTCGCAGCATTCATTTCACCTTATGGAAAAGATGGAAGTCTCATGGGGCACCATCAGATCATGTGAATAGGGCGGGTATTCCAACAATTCCCATGAGTAGGCCTCGAGAAGCTCGTTCACTTGCTTGTGAACAGATGCATTCTCATGATGCAGAATTACGCCTCGTTCAAGAAAATGTTTTCTTGCCAAGTTCGTTGGTCAATATCCTGTAAACAATTGTAATGGAGACACCGACAAGTTCTTATAGAATCCTCTTCTACAACAGCTCTCGTCCTCACAACAGTATCGCCATAAGTGACAACAGGAAGTCCCCCAGTGTGTTTCACATCCTGCATCTTCAACTCCCCTGACCCACCTAACAGTTTGAGTTGAAGGAGCATTTATTGTGCTCCAAAACTTTACAGAATTCTCCTTATTGTGACAATAGACTTGCCGAGAAGGATAGAAAATTTGATGACAATTCGAACATCGTAGCGTGAATAGGTTGCATCAATGTTTTGCTCTGCCATTTTCCTTTGATTACGCTTGGACAAGGAACAACAGTACAAGAAACTTGCCATGTCACAGGTCTATGACACGATGACCAATATACTTGGAATTTGGCATCGAGATGTCTTATTTATGACGTCATATTGTCTTGAATGTTGGAAGTTCTAGGTTGCTTATTAGCGAAGTTATTGAAGAGGGAAACTTATTCTGAAACAGACATCGTATTCTATATTTTTCGGGTTTACCATATAAGTTACACTAAATATTTTTTAATATTTTTTTTCTATTTCGCTACTTTCTGATTATACGATGAAAAGTATGTGGGCTTTTTTCTTTGGTTTTGTTTCGGTTTTTTGCAATATGAAATATGCCATCTTATTGATGGACTGGTGTAAGATATATCATAGAAAAATATCATGGGCTGTACAGAGTTTTCAGCGCCTTATCCACAAAAATACTGTTGGCCTCTCTGGTCATCTCGTTATTCGGTTATATATCTAATATCATAACTGTATCTGATTACTGGCGCTGTAACCGTCCCTCTCCAACCAAAACAAACAAACAAACAAACAAATAAGCAAACAAACAAACAAACAAAAATAAAAAAAACCACAAAAAAACATAAAATAAGCGCAAAAACAACACAAACAAAAATTCAAGCAAGGAAACAAACAAAACTTTGTCCTGGAGTATAAACATACACAATTGCTATAAATGGACAATTTTGACAATGAGAATTTTATTACTCCAACTATCGATCGATTAATATGACATCAGCTTGCCAACATTGTCAATACGTTTTAAATGAGACTTTTTGTTACCATGTTTACATATTTGGGGGGGGGGGGGGGGGTAATCTTGATCACTATTTGAAATAAAGGTCTTCTGGTTAAAATGAAGTAAAAGAGTTTTATCAGGATATGGGAGAATAGTTATTGTGGCACATGTATTAACAATTATTTTAATTGGAGTGTAGCAATTAAAGAAAATGCGAATCTCTTTTAACGGTGGGCAAATGGAAGTTGTGTCTTCTACTCCCCGTATCCGATTCCACTCTCCATGCTGCTCTCTGTTCTGGATTATGTCATAATAAAGTGACAATCACTAATGGACCATTAGAAACCAGCAGGAGTGTGATTATTATACTATTGTACGGGCGTCGCTATCAGATGAGTTATTAGTAAATACTATAAACCTGCGATGAGTTGCCAGAACCAGAATTATTTATACGAAAATTAAAGTGTAGAACAACAAACTTTGGGCTTCATTTCCAGAGCAGATTTGCATTTCAAATTCCTTTAAATTTGTTGAAAATAAGAAATATGTTGTCAGATCACATAGTGTGAAGATCTTGAAGTGTTATAAAGTCCTCCTGAGCTTATAATGCAAATGTTGATGCTTGAATACAACAAGAAATAAAGTGAGTAGGAAAGTGACAGAAGACAATAGAGAATAAAACTTTCGCGGCGGCGATGAGGGCTCAAGCCCGCGACCTTACTGGTACGACAACTCCGCCTTGCCGGGGAGAGTGTGACTCTACCGTATGAGCTATCCACCTATCAACATAAGTGCCTGCTGCACTCACTTTGCTGCTTGAAGCTCGAAGATGTAGAAACCAACAAGAGAATAGGATAGAACCATCAATATCACTCTTAAAGACAAATGATGCTGGCGTTTCCGATTTTCCATTTGGCAACAAAACAATAGGCACTAAAGATGAATTTACAATGTCATTTTCTCATTCAACTTCCGACTTGATTGTCTTTCAACTGTACTGGTTTTCCTCTACGACAAATGTGGTAGATTTATCAGTTAAAAATAAAAATTAAAAAATAAATTCCTTTTATTAATCCCGAAGGGGAAATTTTTCTTTAGGATCTATTCCAAGGGAAGACTGGAAAAACCCAGGCTTCAACCACAGTGTAGCACCGCAAAGTGAATTAAGGTTATGTGACTTGCTCAAGGCCACACAGCGCGACGGGTAGTCGAACTCGGTACATTTCGGGTACGAAGCAAAGACCGTGCAGCTGAGCCACGCTGTCCCATTCTTTCCTCCGTGTTGCTTTTATTACAGAGCGGCTCACCTAATCATGTATTGAAAATATCAAATTAA
>NC_088369.1:28315549-28340549 GCF_034508935.2 Berghia stephanieae | reverse complement strand
GAGAAAGAGAGGGAGAGAAAGAGAGACAGACAGACATATATAGAGAGAATTTGTGTGTATGTGTGTGTGTGTGTGTGTGTATATGTGTGTGCGTGCGCGTGTGTCCTACTTATTTCTTGAGTTTTTGCGTTTCAATCCGGTGACCAAGAGCCTCAAGGACACCATATAAGCACTCTGGCACTTTCCATAATCAAATTGATGGGGTTGTGGTGTCGGCATGTAATATCATCATCGTCATCATGGCGTAAACCACGTTATTGTGCTTATCGTGCATAGATCAGGCCCTGCACATAACCAAACAATGTACGAGCCAATATCTCTAAAAGCGCAGTGGTCTACGGTGTGGGGTATACGATCCATTTACAGATTGGGCTGCCTCTTTACAAGAGATTTTTATGTCCTACTTGGAGTTACCGTCCAAAAAAATAATAATAGCAGAACATGATTATAACAATGATAATGACGATGATGACGACGACGACGATGATGATGATGAAGATGATGATGATGATGATGATGATGATGATGATGATGATGATGATGATGATGATGATGATGATCGTTACTATCATCCGCATCACCAAAATTCCTTCATCACCACCACCGCCACCCGTATCACCATTGCCACCACCATCGCTACCACAGCAAAAGTAACAACAACAACAACAACAACAACAACAACAACAACAACAACAACAACAACATGAATAACAACAACAAGAACAAAAATAAAAACCATTGCTGCCACCACTTCAATTTTTTTTTCACATTCTAACTCTTCATTATCAGTGTCATTATCATTTCTTAAAACAGAAAAGAGAGAAAAAAACCCCAACTTTTTATCCAAAATTGGCAACGAAATTTCCCAAGGGCATATAACTCCTAACCAAATTTATCCCGACTACTTTCGGTTTCAGCTACACCTAACTAGTCTAGGCAGTCTAGTGAAGTCGAAGCCAGTAGAAACGCTGAGGCGTGATCGACAATCAACTCTTGAGATTTCGTGACCTCCTTTTACGCATGTCTGCCTCCTTAACTTCCGTTTCCGGACGGATTAATCCCCCCTTTCCATTTTTCTAAGTGTCCCACTCGAGGATTGTGTAGTAGCTCTTCTTTAGTGTTTTACAAATACCATTTTTTCCATGTGAGTCATGGGATTCTGCAAGAGTTGCCATAAGTAAAATAGTCCCCAAGAGCCTTGAGGTCCATCCAACTGGGTATTTTTGTTGTTGTTGCGTGAAGCTTTGCTAGATTCCCTCAGGATAGAACGCCAGCCTGCCTTGCAAAGCACTATCCGTCAGATCTTACACACCCACTCAAGCACTCTTGGTGGGTACAAGGAGTCAGAAAATGACCGATTCTACCCGTATTCGAAAAGTTTCCTTAAATTCAGTGGCCTACCATGTTATCGAATCCTTGAACAATGGTACTTTGCAATACTTCGGCAAAATCATCTCAAAACATCACCGGCATAATCATCGCAAACCATCACAGGCATAATGATGATAAACATCACATGCATGATCATCACAAAACATCACACAAGCCGTCTGTTGGTTTGTACAATATGTTTTCATATTGCTCAGGCCTTCGTAAGATGGAGTGAATTCGAATACTAGCTTGCGCATGGCATGTTTTTCCACCGTATCGGAGATAGATACACAAGTCAGAGAACTCTTAGTTTACTTGATCGCTTTGTCCAATGGTATGGCGGACGCATGGAATATGTAATTATAAGCACCAGTAGAAATGATAATGTAAATAGTTTGGTATTTGAGTACGTATTTAACTTGTTTAGGAGTTAAAGTTCGCGTAAAATATTTGAAACTATTGGCGATACAATTTTTGCATGAGGCAGGGTGAAACGTACTAAACGCACAGGTCTTTGTGCGGCTATGTGGTCTAGTGGTATGGCACTCACCCTCGGATTGGAATATCCCGGGTTCGAGTCCCGAGTGGTGCATAGTTTAGTCCTTGGAAAAGGCCTTTTACTCAGATCCTCTCAACGTACTCGTGCAATATGAGTACCTGACCGTTAACAGCGTTGACATTGTCCTCGCCATGTCTTGTCCTACATGTTTAGTGTTGCTGTTGGCTAGGGACCCCTTGTACATCGCTTTGAACACGTTAAGTGATATTGCGCTATAAAAAAGCCCCAGAAGAGCTCAAAACGCACCAGCTCATATTACCAACTCGAGCTTCTTTAACATAAAGTGTCATGAACGAGAGTGAGATATGACTCTATTTCATAGAAATAATTTTCAACCCCGCTTTATCTTACCGATGTTGATTTACTAATTCGGTTGTTAACGACATGATGAAAATGCCAGTTTCAGTTATAGGGACGTGGTAAGAAACAAAATGAATCAATGATCGAAGACAAACAGGTAAATGCTGACATTATGGCAACTATTGCTATAGTAAGTACTGAAATAAAAATCCACAGTACCTCTTACATGTGAATCAAGATGGGGTAAACGTTGAGAACATGTCACCAATATCCATTGAAAAAGTGTGTTATATTAAATTAACGACTTAAATGAGAAAAATAGGGTGAAAAAAAAGTATGAAAACACATAACAAGTATATACAAAAACACGCACACACACACATACATACATACATACATACATACATACACACACATACATACATACATACATACATACATACATACATACATACATACATACATACATACATACATATATACATACATACATACATACATACATACATACATACATACATACACAAACACATACACTCACAAACAAAATGAACAAAATCAAAAATCAGTCCAAGAAACATCTATTTTTAAGATGACGATAGTCAGACAGGTTCTCTGTGAAGAAAGTCAAGTGGACAGGTCAATGAACGAATTAATTGATTAAAGGAAAAAAGATAAAGAAAACATAGATCAATGGACAAACACAGAGACAGACAAACTGACAAAGAGGATAAGCTGCGGTATGAATGGCAATGGCAACCGCATTGTTTAGACAGCCACGAAATTGAAAGCCTCTATTTATTATTGTGTCAACCCGACCCAGTGACCTCGCCACTGGGCCTTCTGAGTCTTCCAAGACTTCTTGTCCAGTCATTCCGGAGTCGATTCCATTCTGAATGACAGCTTCGACGACCCTATCTCTGCAACCTACCAGACCTATGATTGGAGACAGTTCTGCAAAACTCTGACAAAATATATCATCTTAAAAAATTGGTCACGAAGCCCTTAATTAAAAGATCTATCAAATCAAATGATAAAAAAATATCAAGCCTACACGCCGTTGAAATTTAGGATTGAGACATTTTGACGGTCATTTAAATAGATCGAGATTTAATGTTTTGTGGCAAAAATGAAAATAAAGTGTTTTGTCGGAACACGACAAAGAAACGTGGGTGAAATTTAAATAGTGTCCGTAAAGGTTAGTAAGGCTTCTGTTGATTTCATCAGTCATCGAGAAGACGGGGGAGGGGTCATCTTGTATTGCTTTCAGAACGGCCCTGTTTGGAGGTTCCGTTGTTATGAAATACATTAGATTTAATTGAACTGAAAGCACAGCAATTTGAAGTTATCGCCTAAATAAGAGTGGTTCCATTTTCGCTATTCAGCTCAGGTCTGGACTTAAATTGATCAATGATGATATTGTTTTGACATTAAAGGGCCGATTCTGGCACCGTCATCATGACGAGAGCATAATATCATGAACGCTATGATAATACAAAATATTTGCTAAGTCTGTTTAAAACTGGCTTTTAAAAAAATATTTAGCCATATGTGATGGTATTCGACCTCTATCTTTGATCTTGTTCTCTTTAAATGAAATTTTTCGTCACAAATAAAGAATGATTAAAAACAAAACAAACAAGGAGAAAGAAGCAGTGGGTGAGACAAAAGAAGATGTGTAAAGCCGTCTGGAAAGAGCTAGAGAACGGACGTGGACAACAAAATAATATACATAAAGTTGTGACCTCACATGTTAAGTGCTACTGTTAGAGCAAAGAAGATGTCAGTGTGTTGCGCTCCACACACGAATAAATAAGATGAAAGAACGGCTCACCTTACGTGGTCACCAGTGTAGAATTGAGATGATTTAACGTCGATGCTTTTCCAAAAAAATATCTATTAATAACAAAATAAAACTCAAGAGAACTAGGAAACTGGAGTTGAAGGATGATATAATAATACATATAAAGCTGTGACATAAAAATAACATTGGTGACGTGTTATGATTAGAGGATAGAACATGTCAGTGTGTTACACGTCTCATTATACATAAACAGAAACTAAAAAATAAAAATGCTTATCTTTTATATGAAAGGAAATGTTGATAAAACATTCAGATTGTATTATTTATCACTTTCTACTACAGTATAAGAAAATTCTTGGCTCGGGGCGAATCCGAGTTTGGATCAAGTTAACACTTTAACAAATACGAGACTTCTCGACTACAGGTCTTGTCGGGGTCTGCCCAGCTCTCTGTGTAAAGCCTGGAAAACAAAAAGCGAGCCAATCTATGGAGTGTAATTTGATACGCCTAACGTTACTTGTGTGTCAACAATATCGATTCTTGCTAAATCGTCTCGATACCAGACACAAACGATAGGATTATGAGGGAAGGGAAAGTTAAAGTAAATTAAGATGAGTCAGCATTTTGGTGGGAGTCTGTCGCACTATGAGATATTGTTCTTCGTTGTGATATGATACAAGCTACGTTTACTCGTGTACCATATTTGGTACTAGCAGTACATTATGATACAAGCCTACGTGCACATATTTTCAGGCTTGATAACTGAAAACAATTATGGGCCTGATTTAACATTGTTGTAATGGACAAAGTTTAGCGTTGGTTTGAGTGTATTGCCATTACAACAACAAGCCCACAACAATATGGGTTATCAGACCTGCAAATAAGAACACGTCGATAAAAGCCTATCTTTGGCATTAGAAAAGAGATATACGTACGGTCTTTAGATTAAATGGTCTCCCAACATGTTGAATAGAGAAACATTGTTTTTTAAATTAAAAAAAAATTGTAGTGATTCAATTTTGCTTAATTAATGTATGAAGTCTCCGTGCTCTTTGAATTCACCTCTCCTACAAATTGTATAAAATTGTAGTCCGAGAACACGCGAAGTTGCGATTACGACTCGGGTCGACAGATGAGACGACATATAAACACGATCAACACGATTAGTAGAATAAATCCAGTTTAAGAAAAAATCCCATGGGGATTTGCGATACCAGTTTATTTATTAGCAAAAACTAAATACAGTGTCACAGGCAATGACCGCGGTATAACGCTCATATAAGTGGGTGGGTCTTAGGCCTGATACTTTTAGGCCATGATATTTGTACCTCTATGTGATCTTAAACTAGAGTTATGCCGGGTATTTTTCAAACGAAAAGTGAATGTAAAGTTAGAACACTAAAAATTCTTAAATTTTGATTTTTGAAGAGGCTACATTTATTTTTAAAATAAGTGAATGAATAGATACAATTCCCTTTATTCATACCATTGAGGAAATGTGTCTCCAGGGTCTATTCTAAAGGAAGACTGGAATAGCCCTGGTGTCAGCAGCAATGCAGCACCGCAAATTGAGCACGTGTACGAAGCAAAGACCCTACCGCTGAGTCACGCTGCCCCATTTGTCCCACTGTAACATATCAATTTCACAAAGTTAATCTCTTTGACTACAGACTCATTTTCAACATGTAGTTCACACGGACATAATAATATCCGGTAAACCAGTTAATAACTGTAATATGAAATTAGACGGGTATTTAAAAATTTCTCAAAAAAACTCGTCCTTCAAATATCGATCGATTTAAATGACCCTCTGCCAAGATGAGGGCAGTTAGGTTACTGGTTAAAACGACAGGTCACAAACGACATTTTAATCCTATCCTCTTTCTCGTGCGGCTATGGGGTCTAGTGGTATGACACTCGCTTCCGGATAGGCACATAGTTGAGTCCTTGGAAAAGGCTCTTTACTAACATTCTCTCACCGTACTCAGGTGTAAAATGAGTACCTGGTCGTTAACAGCGTTGTCTCCGTCGGAAAATAATTTAATATCGCCTAACAAGCGTCATGTCTCGTTCTACATGTTACAGGTTGCTGTTTGTCAGGGACCCCTAGTAAAACGCTTTGAGCACATTAAGTGGATATCGCGCTATCTATATAAACGTTCAAGTTTTTTTAAAAAACAATATTTTCTTTGTTGTCGCTCATCTAGTCTTTCCCAAGTCCTTCCCAACTTGCACAAATAGTTTCCATTCCGTGTCTTCTAATTAACTGTATTGTCGATACTGACATTAAGGAGATGAAGAGAGTATTAAACGCATTCCCCCTATAAGACTGTTGAAACCAACGAGAGATTATCTCATTAGAAGAGTGCTCTCCCTTGTTAGTTATGCTATTATGGTATCTCTTTGAGGCTTAGAGATTTTGAAAGGAGGATGCATGTATAGGACAATTCACATGGAATGTCAGAATCCTCCTCCTCTCACTCCTCCTCCTCCTCCTCTTCCTCCTAGTCCTTCTCCTCCTTCTCTTTCTTCTTCTTCTTCTTGTTCTTCTTCTTGTTCTTCTTCTTCTTCTTCTTCTTCTTCTTCTTCTTCTTCTTCTTCTTCTTCTTCTTCCTCTTCTCCTCCTCCTCCTCCTCCTCCTCCTCCTCCTCCTCCTCCTCCTCCTCCTCACACAACAACAACAATAACAACAGCAACAACAACAACAACTACTACTACTTCTACTACTACTACTACTACTACTACTACTACTACTACTACTACTACTACTACTACTACTATTACTACTACTTCTACTACTATTACTACTACTACTACTACTACTACTACTACTACTACTACTACTACTACTACTACTTCTTCTACTACTACTACTACTACTACTACTACTACTACCACCACTACTACTACTACTACTGCTCATTCTCATCCCCCCTCCTCTTCCTCTTTCTCCTCTTCTTCCTCCTTTTGATTGCTTGGATTTGTTTGTTTTAATTTCTTTTTTGCTCAAATTTTCTAAAGAAAAATTGTAACGAGTTTCTTTGCTATTGTTGTGAGTTTTGTTATAGTTGTTTAGCGTTTTGAGTTTGAGTTTATTGCATGTCATCTATAGCTATATAGCTCGTTATTTTTTCTCTTTAGAAAATCAGGCGTTTGTTTCAATTGACTATTGTTTGCTTTAACGAAATATGAATTTCTTCACAAAAATGTTGAATTAGGAGTGTGTGCGTTCTGTAGTAAAGATCTTTATTAATCTAGAATTCTTTGTTTGTAGCAATAATTGATGTTTTGTAAACACTTTAAAGCCTGAAAAACGGTCCATCTTGTGGGCATTTTCATCTTTATTTCTATGAAAAAATATCTCGAATTGTTTGGGAGGACGTCTTTTTGTTTTGGATACTTTTCACAATAATGAGACCACAACAATTCTATTGATCCGAGTCCTTGATACGTGCACATACTATCTGGGACAATGTCATGGTATGTGTACATGAAGATTTCGAGTATATATTTGAAAAATCAATACTGTTTTAAACATCTGGAATCCATGATCCTCCTGTATAAATGTGGCTGACCTGACCTAACAAGTACGTCATTGGATCGCCTTGACTTTAATTCCTTTCGCAATAAAAAATATTGCATTTTAACGAGGACATAGTTTTTAAAAGAGGCGCAATTACTTTGTTTTAGTTGTGACACTTACATATCTAGTTCTCATTTGACGATTCTCTATTCCCTTTTTATATCATCATTGCTGTGTACAAAGTGGTCTTTAACGCTGTTTGATGAAACTTCTCTGATAAATAAAGCGATATGCTTCGGTAAACTTCATAAATAGACGAGACTCACAATGGCGAAAAATATCTTCATATTTTGGCTTGACAATTATGTATTTAGGGCAAGATATCTCCCAACTTATCACTATAGAAGGTGGGGGTTTGGAGACAATTTGATAAATTGGGAGAGCTATCTTCATCTATATACAGAACAAGTACTCTGACCAATATGAGATGTTGGGCCAGTATCGAGCAAGGTTTAGACGATACTTATGCTGTCGTATTCTGTAAAACAATGATTTTAAACTTTGGCCAAGAACTCGATCTTCAAATAACAATCGATTAAATCGACCCCCATTTTTCAAATCAAGTCCCAGGTTTGGGAGGTTTTGACCAGATGAGGACCAATTTGATTCATCGATATTAGAAGGATGATTCTAGACAAAGTTTTAAATTCATGTTTTTCTAGAGTACAGAAGTGGTCTCGCTCAAAAATTGATTTCAATTTCAACCGATGATATGATGTAAATTAGTACAGGGCATTAACGATTTTAATAATTTTGAAATGTTTTAGATTCTCTATGCAAAACTCCGCTGAATCAGAGTGTACGTGATTCAATACTCCAATTAGATTGTCGTAAGCAGGAATGTCATTTAACATTATTTGATTAAACTTCCTTTGTAAATATCATTAATTGATTATTGCATTTAGGTAAATATTCCCCAATTGACATCAGAAGTTCAAAATAGAATGAGTTGGCTCGAATACTCGTGGAAGCGGCTATATAATCCTGTCAACAGTAGTTCTCAGCCTGGGTATAAGGCGTGTTCCGTATGTTAGGCAAGGCAAGACAAAAAAAGTCATAGCTTGAGACTTCTCAATAACAAAAAAGCATCACAATACAAGACGACGACCACCAAAGAAAGTGAAAAGTGGGTTGTCATTTAGTGTGCTCAAGAAACAAATGATCCCATTGGTTGTACATTGAATACAATTCACTGTTACTTTCTTTAGGTGGTTATGGCCTTGTATTGTAACTTGTTTTTTGGGGGTTTTATTATTTTTTTTTTTGGCAGTGTCAAGTTATGGGTATACGACGGTTACGATTCAATCACTCTTTTAAAAAAACATACAACTGTAAAGCGTGTGGGCTCCTTGGCAATGCATGAAACATCAACTTAGCACGGTATCGACCAGACCAACCGACAACGATACCCTTCTGTTCGATACTAAACTTTGCCATCTGCGTTAATCATATTTCAGACAAAGCAAAGAAGACATTTATATTGACAATATCACAAAACAAAAGTAACAGATAAAAATTCAAACTTTAAACCTTCTTGACAGTCCAATGTGAACTGACAGTCGCGTGATTCTTCATTTGTAATCTAATTCGGAATTAGAGTACGAGGTAGAGGTGTACCAATGTTGAACAATCTCACGAAGCACGTGGTCTTCCCAGACATTTCCAGATCATGAAAGTAAGGTAGATCTAGCACAATAGTAAAATCAGAGATATCCGTAAGGAATTTAATGAAACGGGCACGCGTATCACAAGTATGTGTGATTGAACAACCCAATAATCCTTTCTTTAAAAAATATAGCATTGTGGAGAACATTGTGTTTATTTGAGTCAATAAAAAATATGATACGGCGCACAACTCGACTGAAAAATTTGAAAATTAAAAATGTATTTTTTACAGATAGATAAACAGATAACTTGATTTCCTTTTATAATTTAAAGTCAGTTTGAAAGTTTGTTGAATCAAACAGATATCATAAAATATGTACCGACGACACTAAGACTATCAAAATCAACTAATTTTAACACTGTAAAAAGTTGTCAGTTTGCGTCATCTATTTATGACATCAAGTATTATTAGTACTTCCGTTGTGTTGTTGATTTAGCGGTGATCAGTGTTGTTATGTAGTAGTATGTTCTAATAGCGTGTATGTTTGTGTGTGTGTGTGTGTGTGTGTGCGTGTGTGTGTTTGTGTGTGTTGTGTGTGGTGTATACATGTGTGTGTGTGTTGGCATTTTTCAGCAAAGCGTGGCATTCATAGTGATATTATTCACTTGGTCACATGAAGGTATTCGGATTTACACAAATTTTAAACAAATTTCACCGATTAACAACGTCTACAAATATTACTGCTGATATTACGGTCGTTTTTACGCCATCAATGTGATAATTATTGCCCTGGGAAATATTTAGTTAAACGTTGTCGGCAAACTGTCAATTGTATCTGTCTAGCTTCGAGCCCGAACAAACTTGATATTTTTCGGGTTGCTTCAGATTTTCATTTGACCTCACATAAGTTAGGTAAAGGGGAGATATTCCGAAAGCTCCTACATCCCCAGTTTCCTTTCAATTTGTATTTTCACCGTTGATCTTTTGTCAGGCGTTCATTTATTCAATTTGCCACCATATAGATTTGTGAGGATTTTTTTTCTCTATTAGGGTTAGTGATAAGTCTTAGTAAAGGTGCTAGGGGGGAGACATTCCGAAAGCTCCTACATCCCCAGTATTCTTTAAATTTGTATTTTCACCGTAGATCTTTTGTCAGGCGTTTATTTATTCAATTTGTCATCATATAGAAGCATTTTTAAAACTCTAGAACAAACATTGATAGATTTGTGAAAGTGGTAAAGACTTGTGACTTATTGATATTGATATCTACTGACTGATAAACTAAAATCATGCCGAATAAAGCATGGCAGCGACAAGCACATCGATTAAAGTGTGCATCTAATCGTAATCAAGATAATCAAGAAAATGATTCAGGCAATATCGAATGAAAATAGTTCTTTCCCCGCGAAATTGCGGGCTTTTTTACTAGTTTTAGAAAATAACAAGAAATGAAGTGAGTAGGAAAGTGCCATAAAACAACAGAGAATAAAACCTTCGCCGCGGGGGCTCGAACCCGCGACCTTACTGGTACGACAACTCCGCCTGGCACTCCAATGGTTCTAAAACGATGTGAACATATTTTCAGGTCTGATAACCCAATGCATTTTATGGGCTTGCTTTAAACTTCTCAGTATAATGAACAATATTTTGTGTTGGTTTGAGATTATACCTACTTCAACAATGAGCTTATAAGAAATTGGGTTATAAGACAGCAAATAAGTACAGAAAAGCGCTTTACAAATTGAAATCATTGTTGCGTTGATCCTTTCGAATTTCCTACCCCCCCCCCCCTCCAAGCCCGGTCATTCAGATATAATACGAGATTTGAGAGGATGGATGGTAAGGAATTATTCAAAGTATTGGAATATCTTGAATATCACAAATGCGTGAAGTTTTTTGCATAATCAATTAGATAGAAATCGGAAGAGACGATTGTATGGACGTATGGGACAGCCGGCCCATCGGAAATCACTTAACCTATTTCTATGCTATGGCATTGTGATATCACCATATTGACTGGAGGGGGAAGTGGGCGAATTGATGAATTAGTTGACTCGGTCATGGCAAACCTTCGATGTGCATCTATTTGCAGGTCTGATAGCATGACTCAATTATGGGCTTTATTAAAAATTTCCAAAATATCAGACGTGCAAATAACTACACTTCGCAAATTGCCCATCAGTAATAAAGTTTATGAATTCAAAGTTTAGTTTGATTTGCGTACCGTTAAACAGATTGTAATATTGTGCACTACCATTTAGATTTTGATTTATAATTTTCAACAATCGCAAAGTACTTGTATCTATCGCAAAGTACTCACTCTGTAGACCAGTCAATAATCTGAATATGATTATAAGCATACCTAAAATCAAAGTTCTGTTTGGTCACAGCAAGCATCAAGGAATTTATGTAAACATTCTGTTGCTCCCAAAATTACGCTTTGCATTTTGCACAGATAGATTATTTAACATGGACGTATATTCATTTGGAACTAAGGCACGTACAACAACATTTTTAAAAATGTAGTCCTTCAAAATCAAGAGACCTTTGGAAGCTCCGTCTCCCTCGGTCTCTATGCACTACACGGACAGTAGGAAATGTTGATACCGTCTGGATAGGAGGATAGGAATCTAGAGACCGAACGATTTTGACGTCACTCAGCTCTTTGTTGTTGCTTTTAGGAAGCTATCCATCAGATTATAAGCGTTTAAGGTTACACATAGTTCTGTGTGCTGATACAACATATCTGACTGGCGGATGTTCTGAGTATTTTATCCTAACGTATAGCATCGATATAGTAGACCCAGCCACCAAATAACTGCTGGATGGACATGGAGTCAAAAAAAGATAAATCTCGACTTCACCCGAGATCGATACTGGTTCCTTTACGTGTGAGGCGAGAACAAATCCTTCGAAAAGTCGATTTTTGAAACAAACATGTCCTGACCAAAATCATAAAACGTTGTTTGTCATTGTACAGTAGAATATACAACTGAAGACAGGCCTACAGTCGTTCTGATATTGAAACAGACCAAACAGATCAAATTAATAACTCGCCCTTCACCCCCCCCCCTCTCTCTCTCTCTCCCCCCCCCCCTCTCTCTCTCTCTCTCTCTCTCTCTCTCTCTCTCGCTCTCCTCTATGTAAATGTGAGCGTGTAAATGTTTAAGTGTGTGTGCGTGTGTGTGTGTGTGTGTGTGTGAATTTAAGAGTATGTGTGAATGAGATAAAGAGAGGTTGTGTGTAAAACTAGTCATTTTAGAGCCCTGCCACTAATCCTTGGGTAGGATGCTAGTCTACTGAATTGTACTTTCGACTATTTCTTACACATCAAGATCAGTGGATTAAACCCCGACCCCGTGCTTGGGTGGTGTGTGCTCTACCATGTAAGCAATCGGGACACCAACCTTCTTGGTTTTCAGACAATTTCAATGGCTTTCATTGTCTTTCTTCTAAATTGATATCTTTAATTCTCTTTCCTTTCACTCTATCTTTGCATTGTCCAAATCAAACCCGACATTGTCCTCATGACTGTGGTCAAAATCAACAAAAAATCCACTAAACGTGCTCAAAGCTCTTTACCAAGGATCCCCGACCGACAGCACCGCCTAACGTGAAGAACAAGACATGACGCCTATTGGGCGTTATTACATTTTTATTTACCACAGAGATAACGCTGTTAACGACCAGGTCCTCATTTTACATCTGAATACGGTGAGAGAATGTGAGTAAAGAGCCTTTTTCAAGGACTCAACTATGTCCCGAGGAGGCTCAAACCTAGGATCTGCCGATCCGAAAAGTGTGTCATACCAGCAAACCACATAGCCGCAGGAAAGCTTCACATATCATATTAGGAAAGTAAAAAGGGAGAAAAAACAGTTTAATAAAAGATATATATATAGGACAATAATCGACTTCATATTATAGGATAAGACAATCGAAATTACGCGCTATGGTCTCACTTATTGTTTCCCTGCTCTCCCTCCCACTTCTTCTTCTTCTTCTTCTTCTTCTTCTTCTTCTTCTTCTTCTTCTTCTTCTTCTTCTTCTTCTTCTTCTTCTTCTTCTTCTTTCCTCTCTCTCTTTTTTTGCTCTCCTACCCCCCCCCTCTCTCTCTCTTTCACACACACACACACACACACTCAAACCATATATATATTCCAGGACAACAATCTGAAAATTACAATCGAAGCCAACAAAAAAACATTCGACTTCCTGGACATAACCATCAACCTAAACGACGGCACCTATCAACCATTTTCAAAACCCAACAACATCCCATTGTACGTTCATAGACACAGCAATCATCCGCCACCTATAATAAAAAACATCCCCGAGAGCATTAACAAACGACTATCTAACAACTCTACAAACAACAACATATTCAACGATGCAATCCCACCGTACACAAACGCACTACAAAAAAGTGGATATAACTACAAACTAGAATATGAGGAAGAGACCATTACCACCCCAACAAAAAAACGACAGAGAAAACGACACATAACATGGTTCAACCCACCCTACAGCAAGAATGTGACAACTTCTATCGGTAACAAATTCTTCAATCTACTACAAAAATGCTTCCCTCCCGGTCACGTTCTACACCCAATCATGAACAAAAATACCATCAAAATAGGATACACCTACATGCCAAACATACAAAACATTATTTCATCCAACAATAACCGAAAACTATCACAGCCAGATCAGCCCAGCAACAACCTAGAGAAAAAATGCAACTGTAGGACCCAGACAACATGCCCACTAAACGGCAATTGCCTGACTCAAAACGTAATTTATCAAGCCACAGTAAAACGACCAGACACACCAAAACAAGAAACATACATTGGCCTCACCGAGTGTCCATTCAAAACCAGATACAACCTGCATACATCTTCCTTCAGAAACATACACAAACGACATTCTACTACACTAAGCGAACACATTTGGAACCTCAAAGAAAAAAACATACAACACAGCATCACATGGAAAATCATCTCCAGAGCACAGTCGTACTCCCCCTCTTCTAAGATTTGCAACCTCTGCTTGGAAGAAAAATTCTTCATCATCACTAAACCGAACATAGCAACACTCAACAGAAGAAACGAACTAACTTCCTCATGCAGACACAGAAACAAGCACCTTTTATGTAATTACGAACCTCCATAAACACGAATCTATAAAAATACGAAAACACAACAATCTACTTTCACTTCCACTTCCTGATGAGAGCAACGCTCGATAACAACGTTGTAGAAGTCAAACTATCTTAATTATATTTCAAATGTTTATATATATATATATATATATATATATATATATATATATATATATATATATATATATATATATATATAATCTTCTCTTTTTTCAAGGGGATTTCTGGTTTTCTGATTTCATTATCTTTTGTGACAAAAAGTATACACTATGTAATGTAAAAACCCAAAATACAGCTTCAGATAGATAATAAATAGACTAATAAAAAAGATATAATTGAGGAACACAAAATGCCACATTATTGGAAAGGCTTATGTGAGAAAGGGAATTTGTAATGATATGGTGCAGGCATCGATGTAATAATCTACGACACACACACACACACACACATACACACACACAAAACACACACATACACTTATTCCCACACACATGATATGATATTTAGGGTTAGAATTATATAAGACTTGTTTGAATCAAAGACATAAAACTTGTAGACAATTATTGTTTGTTTTATTATATACTTTATGACATAGAACTTTCCGACTGACCTAAATTAGACCCAGTTTATTGCTAACGAACAAGAAACGCTGGATGAGAGAGATATTAGGTTAACATAATATCATGGGGTCAAACTCTTTTCATTTCACTGCAACGCTTTAACAAATGAATCACAATAAATTGATGGTTTATTTCGCCAACCCATTTTATTGGATCAAAACCAGCAAATATAGACATCATACAAAATACCCTCATGAAATATAACCTCCAAGTCAATGCCAATAAAACCGAATTTACAACAATATCGAGGAACAAAGAGGAATGGAAAAGAACAAAGAAAGTCGGCTCACTAATTGGAGACACCGAGGATGTACAAAGAAGAAAACAGCTATCAAACGCCGCACTCAGTAAACTCACCAATGTATGGATTAGAGGTGACAAAATAAAGAGAAAAACCAAACTGAAACTGTACCATGCTCTTGTAAAACCGGTACTTCTGTATAACTGCGGCACTTGGGCGTTGACAAAATCCGAAGAAGAACATCTGGATGCCTTCCATCGCACACAGCTAAGAAGGGTACTGGACATCAAATACCCCAAAAAGATCTCAAATGAATCACTCTATAAGATCACAAAAGAAAGACCAATCTCCCTTGACATTTTACAACAACGATGGCAACTTTTCGGTCACATACTACGCAGGGACAAAAACATACCAGCAAACCAAGCCATGTCGGGATACTTCCAAAAACACGGGAACCTTTTCAGAGGAAGACCGATCACAACACTCCCTGTGATCCTAAACAAAAACCTCACAACACTTGGACAAAGCATTAGTCTCATAACGGCAGGGGACCTTGAAAATCTGAGAACCCTAGCAGAGGACCGGCAATATTGGAGACACCTCACACAGGAAATACTGGAAACAGCCAAGGCGACCCGATCTTTCGGTCGAGACGCGAAAGGCATCTAAGTCAAGTAAGTCATGCAAAAAGAAAAAATTGCAACAGAAGTAAACCATCGAGAATAGGGGTGGGCCATGGTTAAGGGAGTTATCGCCCATTGAATCCTGTTACTAAAAATAGAACTCAAACGATAATAGGAAATCTATAGCACTTTAAAGAACAAAAAAAAATCTATGATTATCTATCTCTGGCTCTATACAATAAATGTTAGCGCTAAATTCAAATTCAAATGAGTTATATTGCCTTTTTTCACATTGGAAAAAGAAAATTGTATTTGTGAAACATCTATAAAATTGTTGATAAAACAATCATTTTAAAGAAAAAAATATGAGCAACTGAATAAGTTAAAATTATTTATTAGATCACAATTAAATCAGATGATATTCAATGGAGATATCGCCCATTAAAGCTTGTAACTTATTATCAAACTCGTAGCCTATTGGGAAATCAATACTAGCCAAATAACAAAATATATTGTTGATATGTTATGAACAGAGGCGAGAATAGAGGTGGGCTATTTCGTTAAAATATTTTAACAGTAAAAAGATACAACCTGAAAAGGTCTGAGGTTCGATCATCAGTCGAGGGATGCGGAATTTGGGGATGAATTTTTTTTGTCCTGTACATTTCTCTCTGCTTTTTTTGGAATTGTTCCATACAGACTTTTTCAGATCTTTATCCTACACAACAGTGAAACTAACCACAGAGAGTAGAGCTATATCATTTCATGCACAACTGTGCCAACAGCAAAATTGTGAAAAAAACAAAAAACCAACAGCAACATCAAAAAACACAACCCAACAACCCCCCCCCCCCAAAAAAAAAAAAACAAAAAACAAAAAAAAAACAAAAAAACAAAAACAAAAACAAAACAATACCAAAAAAATGCCATAAACGAACCAAAAATATAACGTAGAAAATAGATAGTACTATTTCAAGTCGATCTCTTGGTTTAAAATGATTCGAGAATAAGGAGATTATTTATAATGTCGAGTTAGTCTGATTTTGTGGGATATTTTTTTCTTGTATTTTACTTTCTTGCTTTGTCTGGCACCTTTCATACACACTTGTTCAGAGATCTTTAGATTATAATGTGCATTGTCATCATTTTGTTAAATATAGAGTCAGAATCGAACGAAATGGAGACATTTTCGAGGCAATACAGAGATATAACATTTATAACAAAAAAAAATTAAATTAAAAAAAACCTTTAAAATATCTCGCTTGGAAAAATATTTATTATTTAACCAGCCAACTTTTGTACTCTGGAAAGGCACGCATTAAAAATGTTGTCAGAAAACTCGCCCTTCAAATATCTATCGATTTGAATGGTCCTAATCTTGGAAAAAACTCGCGAAAGAAGAGTTTTCTGGCTAAATTTTCCAAGAATAGGCAGTTAACTGGTTGAAATATACCTATTGTATCCATTTTTGTTCAATGACTTTTTAAAGTCCACAATATCATACATGGGTCCACTCAAGCAGGCAAACTCGTTTCTGATCGGAATACAGGCAATTGTTTCAAATTTTCCTTCAACCCGTGAATAAGAAGCGTCCTATCGAACGGGTAGCTAGCAACTGTGATTACCCGATTAATGTCTCAGACGTCCAAAGAAAACGGCTCTGCAGGTCTCGTGGATCTAAAAGGACTATGTTACATTTGGATGAACGGAACTAATGTGTGAAATAATGTCTTAAATATCGCTTACACGATTATAAGTGTCACAAGTGCCGCCAAAATACTTAACTTGGCCATTATGCCATCAACCCCCCCCCCCCAAAATTATGATTTAAAAAAAACAACAACAAAAAAAAAAAAAAAACAAAAAAAAAAAAAATAAACCCCCCCCCCCAAAAAAAAAAGCAACAGAACAAACTACACGTTATTCAGTGATCCAATGTCGTTCCTCTCTCTCTCTCTCTCTCTCTCTCTCTCTCTCTCTCTCTCTCTATTTTCTTTGTGTATTTTTGTTTTGTTTTTTTGTGTCTTATTTATTTTTTATGAGGGAAGGGCCTTGCCACCAGTCCCTGGCCTCTAAGACGTGATTTACAGAACGAGGGTGCCCATCGTAAAGCCATTATTTCGGAAAGCAAATCTTGTTAGGGGCCAAAACAAACCTTTGACCTTACAACCATCCCCTAATTTGGCCCCATTTCGCCTTTAATACCGGCTTCTTGGCCAACTGAAGCTGTCTGGCCGAAACACGCAGTAATGAGATAATAATAAATAATAAAAAGGAAGACGATGACATTTGTCAATATTGCCATTTCTATCGTAGTATGTATTATCTTTCGATTCTCTCTCTCTCTCTCTCTCTCTCTCTCTCTCTCTCTCTCTCTATATATATATATATATATATATATATATATATATATATATATATATATATATATATATATAAATTATAATATGTTGGTATGTTGGTAACAACAAGATATGAAGTGAGTAGAAAAGTGCCAGAAGACAATAGAGAATCGGCGATCTCAAGAAGTGGGTGAGAGAGGGATCTAGAAATGACTTTGGGTTTGAAACGAATATTTTGTGTTCGTGGATAGCTCACACGGTAGAGCCACGCTCTCACCCGCCAGGCGGAGTTGTCGTACCAATAAGGTCGCAGGTTCAAACCCCACCACCGCCGCGAAAAATTTTTTTATTCTCTATTGTCTTCTGGCACTTTTCTACTCACTTCATATCTTGTTGTTACCAACATAAGTGCCTGCTCCACTCACTTTTCTGAATTAAAAATTCACCCCATACACCGGAGCATACTCAATGTCTCAATCGTTTCTATGTTATATGTTTGTGATGAGAATATTGGCTATTAAGCTTAACTGCTGGTCAAAATTACTTCGCGATGGTGGCGAACGAATCGGCGATCTCAAGAAGTGGGTGAGAGAGGGATCTAGAAATGACTTTGGGTTTGAAACGAATATTTTGTGTTCGTGGATAGCTCACACGGTAGAGCCACGCTCTCACCTGCCAGGCGGAGTTGTCGTACCAATAAGGTCGCAGGTTCAAACCCCACCACCGCCGCGAAAATTTTTTTTATTCTCTATTGTCTTCTGGCACTTTTCTACTCACTTCATATCTTGTTGTTACCAACATAAGTGCCTGCTCCACTCACTTTTCTGAATTAAAAATTCACCCCATACACCGGAGCATACTCAATGTCTCAATCGTTTCTATGTTATATGTTTGTGATGAGAATATTGGCTATTAAGCTTAACTGCTGGTCAAAATTACTTCGCGATGGTGGCGAACGAATCGGCGATCTCAAGAAGTGGGTGAGAGAGGGATCTAGAAATGACTTTGGGTTTGAAACGAATATTTTGTGTTCGTGGATAGCTCACACGGTAGAGCCACGCTCTCACCTGCCAGGCGGAGTTGTCGTACCAATAAGGTCGCAGGTTCAAACCCCACCACCCGCCGCGAAAATTTTTTTTATTCTCTATTGTCTTCTGGCACTTTTCTACTCACTTCATATCTTGTTGTTACCAACATAAGTGCCTGCTCCACTCACTTTTCTGAATTAAAAATTCACCCCATACACCGGAGCATACTCAATGTCTCAATCGTTTCTATGTTATATGTTTGTGATGAGAATATTGGCTATTAAGCTTAACTGCTGGTCAAAATTACTTCGCGATGGTGGCGAACGAATCGGCGATCTCAAGAAGTGGGTGAGAGAGGGATCTAGAAATGACTTTGGGTTTGAAACGAATATTTTTGTGTTCGTGGATAGCTCACACGGTAGAGCCACGCTCTCACCTGCCAGGCGGAGTTGTCGTACCAATAAGGTCGCAGGTTCAAACCCCACCACCGCCGCGAAAATTTTTTTTATTCTCTATTGTCTTCTGGCACTTTTCTACTCACTTCATATCTTGTTGTTACCAACATAAGTGCCTGCTCCACTCACTTTTCTGAATTAAAAATTCACCCCATACACCGGAGCATACTCAATGTCTCAATCGTTTCTATGTTATATGTTTGTGATGAGAATATTGGCTATTAAGCTTAACTGCTGGTCAAAATTACTTCGCGATGGTGGCGAACGAATCGGCGATCTCAAGAAGTCGGTGAGAGAGGGATCTAGAAATGACTTTGGGTTTGAAACGAATATTTTGTGTTCGTGGATAGCTCACACGGTAGAGCCACGCTCTCACCTGCCAGGCGGAGTTGTCGTACCAATAAGGTCGCAGGTTCAAACCCCACCACCGCCGCGAAAAATTTTTTTATTCTCTATTGTCTTCTGGCACTTTTCTACTCACTTCATATCTTGTTGTTACCAACATAAGTGCCTGCTCCACTCACTTTTCTGAATTAAAAATTCACCCCATACACCGGAGCATACTCAATGTCTCAATCGTTTCTATGTTATATGTTTGTGATGAGAATATTGGCTATTAAGCTTAACTGCTGGTCAAAATTACTTCGCGATGGTGGCGAACGAATCGGCGATCTCAAGAAGTGGGTGAGAGAGAGGATCTAGAAATGACTTTGGGTTTGAAACGAATATTTTGTGTTCGTGGATAGCTCACACGGTAGAGCCGCGCTCTCACCTGCCAGGCGGAGTTGTCGTACCAATAAGGTCGCAGGTTCAAACCCCACCACCGCCGCGAAAAATATTTTTATTCTCTATTGTCTTCTGGCACTTTTCTACTCACTTCATATCTTGTTGTTACCAACATAAGTGCCTGCTCCACTCACTTTTCTGAATTAAAAATTCACCCCATACACCGGAGCATACTCAATGTCTCAATCGTTTCTATGTTATATGTTTGTGATGAGAATATTGGCTATTAAGCTTAACTGCTGGTCAAAATTACTTCGCGATGGTGGCGAACGAATCGGCGATCTCAAGAAGTGGGTGAGAGGGATCTAGAAATGACTTTGGGTTTGAAACGAATATTTTGTGTTCGTGGATAGCTCACACGGTAGAGCCACGCTCTCACCTGCCAGGCGGAGTTGTCGTACCAATAAGGTCGCAGGTTCAAACCCCACCACCGCCGCGAAAAAAAAAATTAATTTTTATTCTCTATTGTCTTCTGGCACTTTTCTACTCACTTCATATCTTGTTGTTACCAACATAAGTGCCTGCTCCACTCACTTTTCTGAATTAAAATATTCACCCCATACACCGGAGCATACTCAATGTCTCAATCGTTTCTATGTTATATGTTTGTGATGAGAATATTGGCTATTAAGCTTAACTGCTGGTCAAAATTACTTCGCGATGGTGGCGAACGAATCGGCGATCTCAAGAAGTGGGTGAGAGAGGGATCTAGAAATGACTTTGGGTTTGAAACGAATATTTTGTGTTCGTGGATAGCTCACACGGTAGAGCCGCGCTCTCACCTGCCAGGCGGAGTTGTCGTACCAATAAGGTCGCAGGTTCAAACCCCACCACCGCCGCGAAAAATTTTTTTATTCTCTATTGTCTTCTGGCACTTTTCTACTCACTTCATATCTTGTTGTTACCAACATAAGTGCCTGCTCCACTCACTTTTCTGAATTAAAAATTCACCCCATACACCGGAGCATACTCAATGTCTCAATCGTTTCTATGTTATATGTTTGTGATGAGAATATTGGCTATTAAGCTTAACTGCTGGTCAAAATTACTTCGCGATGGTGGCGAACGAATCGGCGATCTCAAGAAGTGGGTGAGAGAGGGATCTAGAAATGACTTTGGGTTTGAAACGAATATTTTGTGTTCGTGGATAGCTCACACGGTAGAGCCACGCTCTCACCTGCCAGGCGGAGTTGTCGTACCAATAAGGTCGCAGGTTCAAACCCCACCACCGCCGCGAAAAAATTTTTTATTCTCTATTGTCTTCTGGCACTTTTCTACTCACTTCATATCTTGTTGTTACCAACATAAGTGCCTGCTCCACTCACTTTTCTGAATTAAAAGTAAAAATAAAAGGATAGTAAAAGTTCAAAATCTAATTATATAGAGACCAATTTTCAACATTCGGGCTCTGATAGAAAAATGTAGAGAAGCAAACATAAACCTACATAATATGTGCTTCATTGATTACACTTATGCCTTCGATTGTGTGAACCACTCAAAAATTATTGACACTTTAAAAAGAAATGAACTGCCATTACAAAATTGTAAACCTCATCTCAAATTTATTCCTCAATCAGGCTTCTGTTCGTCTCGAGCATGGACTATCTACATGGTTTCTAGTCAAAAGGGGAGTGGGACAAGGTTCCACCCTGTCTCCCTCTCTTTTCAGCCTCTACACTAAATCTATCATGAGAGGAGCCATTGATGATGAGACAGAACAAAACTACTGTGACCAACATTAAATGGCAAACCAATCTTAGATCTAAGATATGCTGACGACACTGCACTCTTGTCAACAACGCCTTCAGGATTAGACAGGCTAATGCAATCATAAAACAACATAGTGAGGACAAAAACCTGCTCCTAAACGTCAAAAACACCAGAGTAATGAACACTGATAAAATCCCAAAATCTCAAATTGTGGTTAACGGAGAAAAAATGGAGAACCGCATTATATGGATGTGAAATTCTCCGCATTCCCTGGACAGCAAAGGAAACTATCAAAAATGTGAAAGAGTCCCTGGGCATTGGAAAGTCATATCTCAAGATCATACAGAAACAAAATCTTGCCTTTATTGGACATGCCAAGAAACATGGCATCCTTGAGAAAAAATTCTAGAAGGTATTGTGGAGGGTAAAAGAGGGAGAAGGAGACCAAGAAGAAGAATAAGCCAGTGACTGAATGTGAAGGGTGGCACAGGACAGAAGCTTGTTTTGGTTGGCAGTTGCGGAGGTCACGTCCAGGAGAGATAAGCCATGATGAGGATATCAATCTCATTTCTATCCCGCCATCTCCTTGCTCCACCGAGGGTAAGAGTTTTGCCCCCATATGGCTCTTTGTTTTTCAAACATATAGAAAGCATGAAATTGACGTCACTCAGCCCTTTGTTATTCTTTTTAGCCAGCCATTTTTATGAGTATTTCTCACTATTAGTCAGACATATATAAACGTTTACGATTACACATAGTTTGTGTGTTGGTACCTAAATACGGCTGGCGATTGTTGTGTGGTTTTAACTGTGAGCACAGCCTCAATTCTACCATATCTCCCGAATTTTTATATGTTTTTCTCTCTCTTTCTTTCTCCCCTCTCTCTCTCTCTCTCTCTCTCTCTCTCTCTCTCTTTCTCTCTTGTTCTCTCTCTCTCTCTCTCTCTCACACACACACAGAGTCACGGAGATTGTGCTTTCTTCCTCTTCTTCTTCTTCTTCCTCCTCCTCCTCCTCCTTCTTCTTCTTCTTCTTCTTCTTCTTCTTCTTCTTCTTCTTCCTCCTCCTCCTCCTCCTCCTCCTCCTCCTCCTCCTCCTCCTTCTTCTTCTTCTTCTTCTTCTTCTTCTTCTTCTTCTTCTTCTTCTTCTTCTTTTTCTTCTTCTTTCTTCTTCTTCTTCTTCTTCTTCTTCTTCTTCTTCTTCTTCTTCTTCTTCTTCTTCTTCTTCTGTCTCCTCTTCCTCCTCCTCCACCACATCCATTGCAACTCCTCCTTCGCCTACGCAACTGTCTAAATATGCCTCTTTCTCTGTCACTCTGACCAACAAACATCGACATCACCGCCTCCATCATTGCCACCACCATCATCATCATCATCATCATCATCATCATCATCATCATCATCATCATCATCATCATCATCATCATCATCGTCGGCGTCATCATCGTCATCACCATCATCATCATTACCATCGTCATCATCATCATTATTTCCCTGTAATAAATGACATCCCACTCCAGCTCCACCGCCACCCCCTTTGGACCCATACCTATTTTGATTATTTTCATCCTCTGCTGTGTAGACCCACAAATCTGGCCAGGTTTGCCTTAAAATGCTACATTATTTTTTCTTTGGCCAGAAACTGATAACCTTGGAATCGATCGAAATGACACTCAATTTCCTAGGATTTCTGAAACCCAAGACTTCTTTGAAATCATTGCTTTGACCCTATTTGGCGAGATGATTGTCTTGTTTTTCGAATGATGGACATTTAAAATGGACGTTTGATGGCCAATATAAAAAGAATGTGTTTTGCCAGAGTAGCTATGACTTTTGTTACTCTACACTGGTTTTCTAATCTGACTGTTCGCTGGACGTTTCTTGTCTACCAATTTTATCGTTTTTATTGTTGTGTATTTACTTCTGACCCTCCCCCCCTCCTCCCTTACACCCATTTCTCCCCAACCCCCCCCCTCCCCCCGTTCTCTCTCTCTCTCACTCTCTCTCTCATTCTCTCTCTCTCTCTCTCTCTCTATTTCTCTGTCTTTACATCTATCTATCTATCTATCTATCTATCTATCTATCTATCTATCTATCTATCTATCTATCTATCTATCTATATATCTATCTATCTATCTATCTATCTATCTATATATATATATATATATATATATATATATATATATATATATATATATAGTTATGTATTTAATTACCTGTTTTTCTTTCTATCTCTACCTCTCTCTTTCTCTCTCCATCTCTCTCTGTGCCCTCCCTCCCCTCCCCCCCCCCCCTTATTGAATCTATTTCTCTTGTCTCTTTGCTACGACTTTTTTTTTAAACAGAACTTGGAATAAGTAAAATTCCAATCGTTGGTTGACCAAAATAAAGGCACAACAGCAAAATAAGAACGTACAACTTTCTCTTTATTTTCTCATCCATAGTGTTATTCCATTTTGATCCAATATGGAGATATAGAACGTGTGTATTTGTGTGTATGTGTGTGTTAATGTGTGTGTGTGTGTGTTTGTGTGTGTATGTGTGTGTGTGTGTGTTTAACCATCAGATCCACCAATCAGTACCAGATGAAAGAAGTCAGCACGTGTTATTAGATATTGGGTAATCAACGCACCATTTTGAACTCTGAAATGAGTTGATAAAAAGATAAATATAAGCGTTTAGAATGGAGTTGCCATTTTGACATTTTGTTGCCAATTTCCTTTATTTTTGATTTGATTTAATTAAAATGATCATATTCATTAATTGTGGATGATAAATTTCAAATTCTGGTAACTTTTGCTGCGAAAAAT
>NC_088369.1:28303049-28310549 GCF_034508935.2 Berghia stephanieae | reverse complement strand
GATCATTATGGTGTAGTAAATTTTGAAATTTACCCCGTATAATGGAATCGTCCAAGGCGTGCGCCTCTTGTTCCCCCCATCTCACACACGAAAGGGCGGTTTGCGGAGTGGAGGGAGGTGGTCGTCTGCCTCTATGGTTGTCTGTGTCGTTTAGTGTATGGCAAAGGGGGGTGGGTGCGATTAATTAAGTGGGATGGGTGGCGATTGGTGGAAGATAGGCAAAGAACCGAGGCAACGAATCGCTGGGGAAGTAGTATGGCGCGAGACCGTTGAAAGGTGATAAGAAGTGAGGACCGCCGCCGGTCTTCCACTTTGGGACTGGTCCCCGGTTCACAGCTAAAAGACCGTGGGACCGGACCGGTCCTCAGCGCGGCACTAGTTTTCAGCCACTTCAGCTGGGAGGCTATTCCATAGTCGGGCAGTCAGTGGAAGGGAAAACCGAATACAGGTGGGCGTCTGTTTTTTTGGTTACTCTTGCTGCGTGTTCCCTCGTTGTTCTTGTGCTGATAACTTTGATGTCGTTTTTACATGGATTTTTGGGATCCGAATCACTATGATTGTTTCAGAAATTCTTTAAATTATTTCAATTTTAAATCATTTATAAAGAATGGTTATACTTGGATACCGTGCGCACTAGTCCATTATAATCAGTATTTTCATCGATGTAAAAATACAATTTTGGCCGATAATAAATCGTTTTGCAAATGGGGTAAATGCACCGTACTATAAATGAATCTTTATTTTCGTTCTTTTCCCAATTTATTGAGCTATTATTTGTGATCCATTAACCAGTTAACAGCCATAATCTGGAAACAAAATTTGGCCAGAAAACTTTTCCTTCAAATATCGATCGATTTAAATGACCCTCATCTTGGAAAAAAAAACCCCCTAAAACCTGGGGCTTAATGGAATTCTTCAAAGTCCCACTTTTTAGAGTTTTTGCCACGGTGAGAATAATCCAAATTGATCGATATTTGAAGGACGAGTTTTTTGGCCAAAATGTTAAATACGAGTTTTTCCAGAGTACGAGAGTTAACTGTTTTAGAGATGGCCATTGCGGTTCTATTCCAGGATTGGATCAAGACATTTCCTGAATGAACCATAATTAGAGGAACGGACAATATTTTTTGAAATGAAGTAAAATCCATAGCAGTATTATTCCCTTGGGAAAGTCGTCATCGGAGTCGTTAATCCAGGAAAAATAATATCGCACAAAACCAATAAATTGGGGCTAAATTTCTTTCTTCGGGACAAGAAAGAAAAGGAAAAAGAATAACAATATAAGAAATAAATAATCCTCCTCCTCCTTCTCCTCCTCCTCCTCCTCCTCCTCCTCTTCTTCTTCTTCTTCTTCTTCTTCTTCTTCTTCTTCTTCTTCTTCTTCTTCTTCTTCTTCTTCTTCTTCTTCTTCTTCTTCTTCTTCTTCTTCTTCTTCTTCTTCTTCATTATCATTATCATTTTTTTATTGTTATCAATATTATTATTGTTATTATTATTATTATTATTATTATTAATATTATTGTTATTATTATTATTATTATTGTTATTATTATCATTATTATTATTAATATTAGTATTATTATTATTGCTATTATTACTACTATTATTATTATTATCATTATTATTATTATCACTATTATTATTATTATTATTATTATTATTATTATTATTATTATTATTATTATTATTGTTATTATTATTATTATTATTATTATTATTATTATTATTATTATTATTATCATTATCATCATTATTATCATCACCATCTTGATATTTTGTGAAAGGAGCCCGTACAGCTCATTATGTGGCGTTGCATTTAGCTTTTCTACATCTCCCAAATAAAATACATAAGAACAATCAGTCAAGAGAAATAATGAATATTTTAAAAAGCTCTATCAATCTGTCCTCTTCCAGTAACAGTGTTATTTTCGTCATCTCGTTATGTCCTTGTCGGATTGGATTGGTAAATGTTTGATCCTATTCCAGGTCAGCACGACCTTAACCAGCTCACTGCCGTGCTTGGAGAAGCATGTATTAAATAATTTGGCCAGAAAACTTTTTTTTAACAAATTGATCGATTTAAAGGGGCCTGATTTGGCAAAAAATCTCAAACATGGGACTTCGCGAAGACCCAAGCCTGAGAGGTATTTTTGTTGTTTTTTTGGGGGGTTTTTGTTGTTGCCAAGAATAGGGTAATTTAAATCCTTTAATTTTTGAAAGGCGGGTTTTCTGGCCAAATTTTTAAATTCATGTTTTTCCAGAGTACGGCAGTTCACTTGTTAAAATTAATCCTAATTTATGATTCATTATAACGGGATGTGTAACGGGCTGGAATGTAAACATCAATGTAAACATCCCTAAGCCGTCTTCGTTAAAAGAAAAAAAAAGCCAGCCTTCATTCATTTATTGTAAGGAATAATTATTTCTTTATTTAATAGACGTTATAAAACATTCGAGCCTTTATATAGACTAGTTGTATATGTTATCCTCTTCATGTGTTCAAGGCCCTTTTTGTGCGGCTATGCGGTCTAGTGGTATCACACTCGCCTTAGGTTCGGAAGGTCCTGGGTTTGAGTTCTTCTCTGAGCGGCACATAGTTGAGTTCTTGGAAAAGGCTCTTTAGTCACTGTCTCTTACCGTACTCAGGAGTAAAAATGAGTACCTGACCATAAACAGTGTGGTCTCTCTGGGAAGAAATTGTATTTTCGCCTAACAGGCGTCATGTCTCGTCCTACATGTTAAGTTGCTGTTGGTTGGAACTCTTTGCAAAACGCTTTGAGCACGTTTAGTGGATGTTGCGCTATATAAAAGCTTGTTTTTCGAATGAGTTGCTTCAAACCAACAGCAACATTTAAATTGTTAAAGAACAATACATGAAGTCTGGAAGGTATTATTTCAATTATAGTCAACAGATACTCATTTCATACCTGAGTACTGTGAGGGCATTTTAGTAACGAGTCCTTTCCAATGATCCAACCTTGCGCCGTCAACAGTGGGAATTGAACCTGGGATCTACATTCGTGAGCCCAGTGCCATACCACAAGACCAGAGGCCACTTTTTACAAAGCAGTCCTTGTATCGAACAAGAAATGTTTTATAGAGCAAATGCGTTATCTACCAAATCCAGTCCCTTGAACGGTGGACATAGAATAATCTCACATATCTTTCCACATTGGGACTGGTATCTCAGTGTTGTGGCTTGTTGTTTCAGTGAATGGGAGCGATCTTTATCCATGTTTCCGTTCAACCTCGTCACCGATCACATGATTTGTTGCTGTACAACGATTGGACATTTCTCAATGTATCAAAAAATGCTGCTTTGTTTTTTTATGTAAACAAACCCATGAGTCATGCTGAGCAAAATGACCAATTGTAACGTTGGATATTTCTCAAACTGTGAACACCTTTCACGATGTGGGTCATTTTGATCACACTTTGCAATGTGACCAATGACCTCGAGCACATAGAAAGAGAATATAGATCATGCCCATTGTTCGATTGTGTGAGCTTTGTTCATTCGTTGAAATCATCGAGTCCTAAAGATAGCGTTTACATATGCGCTGGCCCGTAGCCATCGTTAACATATAACCTGACATTAGAACGGTAGCGATCGCCTGACACTGACCAAAAAAATGACGTCAAAATGCCAGTCTTTTGCCACAAAAGAAAACAAATCGTGATTTGTATTCAATAGTTCAACCAATGTAATAACTTGTTTCCATGAGCTCTACCAACAACTCATAGGCGGTTCAAAAAACAAATAATGACGTCAAAATGCCAGTCTTTTTGGGTTTCAGTGTCAAGCTATAACATAACGATAGCTACGCTAGAACCCACTAGGACATATATTTTGACTTCATTTTTTAGGTTTGTGCAGCCTCTAGTTGTTGTTAGTAGAACTCAAGGAACAAATGATTCCATTGGTTGAACTATTGGATACAACTCACGATTTGTTTTCTTTTGTAGCCAAAGACTTGTCTTTTGACGTAATTTTTTGGTCAGTGTCAGGCTATAAGTAAACGATGGCTACGACTGTCCCCTAAATAGTGCTCACTGTGTTGGACTGTGATAAACGCATTCACCTGATTGTGGAATAGTTAAGTTCATCATCCCGAGGGAAAAAGATGACACAGTTATGAGGGATTTATATCTGACAACATTAATTTGATTTATTATCAGTGATAAATAACAAACCTTGACTTTATTTCAGAAAAGAGTGTGGAGCAGGCACTTATGTTGATATGAAGTGATTAGGAAAGTGCCAGAAGACAACAGAGAATAAAAACTTCGCGGCGGCGGTGGGGGCTCGAACCATAGCCATCGTTAACTTATAGCCTGACACTGACTAAAACATGACGTCAAAAGACCGTATTTCGCCACAAAAGAAAACAAATCGTGAGTTATTTTCAATAGTTCAACCAATGGAATCTCTTGTTTCCATGAGCACTACTAACGGCAACTCACGAGGCGGTGCAAAAAACGAATAATGACGTCAAAAGACCAGTCCTTTTGGGTCTCAGTGTCAGGCTATAACTTAACGATGGCTACACTCGAACCCGCGACCTTACTGCATGGTACGACAACTCCGCCTGGCCGGGGAGATCGTGACTCTACCGTATGAGTTATCCACCTGATCAATCGTACCGTCATAATAACGACGTATGACCTTTATCGTTGACATTCTGGATGAGAGATTCTATTGAGAACTAATCACACAACTAGCGGTCTTAAAACAATGACAAAGAGCAGAGTGATATCAACCTCCATTCTATTGTTTGTAAACAACCAACTATATTTATTCGAGCAGGCTTTCGGGAGAGAGAGAATTCGATTAAAGATCCTTGTCCAAGCAAGAAAGGCTTCTTTCCGAAGGCGAGTATCATATCTTAAGACCCATTAGCTACTACAGACGTTTATGATAAAACCACAAAGCTGCACAAGGAGATTGCTGCCATATTCTGAAAAAACAAAACACGTATTTTTAAAATGTCCAGGCAACTCGCCCTTCAAATATCGATCGATTAAAATGACCCTCATCTTGACAAAAACTCTCAGACCTGGGACTTCCGTGAAATTCCAGGTTGAAGAGATTTTGCCAAGATGAGGGTCATTTAAATCGATCGATATTCGAAGGGTGGGTTTTCTGGACAAAATTTTAAATATGTGTTATTTCGGAGTATGCAGAATGGAATGTTGAAATAGCGAAGGAAGAAGCATATATAACTGAAACAGCAAAACTCGTGATGTATAACACAGTCAAAATACTTCCGACCCGCAGTCCAGATACTCCATCATTTGGAATGCCAATTTGTTATCCAAGTTGATCGTTCCGTCTGTACCCAGTTATTTCCAAAGAGTTGCCACGTAAAATAGACAAAGAACAATGAAAAACGAGAGAAAGGAAAGAACGAAAAGTGTGGTGCAGGGTGAGAGAAAATGAAGTTGCTGAAGTCTAAGGTTTAATCCTTGCTGACCAGAAAGTGTTTATCTTAATCCATCCATTTTTTCCTAATCTAATTGACCTTTAAGATTTGTTTTGTTAGTGTGCGGTAGGTATAGTTTGTTTTTATTTTGAATTGTTTTTACAAAACGTTCCTTTTAATTTTATTTTGATAATTAAACTTTGCCTAAAAGAGAAGGCATAAGTCTGAATAATAGGAAAGAGAAAGTGTGATGTAAAAAAACCCAACTGGTTCCTATTTCATTGGAAGTGTAAAAGCACTCTTCCGGACGAATGGATACATAACATGTGTAATTCATTTTCTGGTGTCAGAGTGATGGTATCTTATTTGCTAGTCGTCAATAAAGATCATCCGTTCTCGCTCTTTTACGTACCGTAATCCTAAGAATCTGCCCATACATCCTTCAACTGAAATAGGCATTTCACCTTTATGTAACCTATCCGTTATTAGTACTCCCAATGATTTAGGAGTCAAAAGAGTAGAGGGTATGATATCACGACTTTTCTTCCCTTTACCCGCTATCAGTATTGATGCTATCAGTTTAGGTAAAATACTCACTTTTACTTCCCACCAGACGAATCTTACCAACGCGTAAAACTATGTGTCAAATGTGACTTTTATAATCCGCTAGAGCGTAGCCTTCGTTAACTTAAAGCCCGACACTTGTACTTGTGTTTTGAAGTCATTTTTAGCTCAGTGTAACGCCTAGTGAGTTGTCGTTAATAGTGCTCGAGGAAACAAACGATTCCATTTTGATTGAACTACTGAATACAACTCATGATTTGCTTTTTTTCTTTTGTGTGGTCTGGCTATGTCTTTTGACGTAATGTTTTGGTCAGATTACGAAAGCTACGGTCAGAAGGACTTGGATGAGAACTAATCCCTCAACTGGCGGTTTAAAACCCGTTCCATAAAGCCGAGTGACGTCAACTTCATTCAATCAAAATACATTTCTAGTCTCATTCCCCGAGTATAAATTGTTGCCAGTAGATAAGACCAAAGTCAACAAGTTGTTTACACGGCTGATATAATTGATTGTTTCTTTTATAGATGGAACGAAATTGACTCCCTTCAGCTCTTTGTTATTGTTTTGAGACAGCCATTTTCATGATTAGTTCTCACTTAATTCTATCAATGGAACTAAAACGTTTAAGGTTATTCAGTTTTATGTGTTAGTATGTTATATACGGCTGGCGTATAATGTGAGTATTTTAGCGTTAATACAAGATGGAACTATTAATCGATATAATAGTTTTCATAACTAAAGAAATATTTTGTTTACTTAATGGTTAATTTTGCGGCAAACAAAACACGATATACTCAAGACTGTCTTGCAAGGTAGCGCGATAGCTCCTTGTGTACACTTTACTAAAGGACAAAAAAGTCGTGACGTCACACTCTCCTCTCTTCCGGTTTAAATATCCTTGGAAGTGAATAACATGTCTTCCGGTCAATGTATAGAAAGAACAAAGTCAATGTCACTCAAGCCTTTGTTATTTTTTTGTTGCCATACATGGTTATGAGTAATTCTCACGAAACTGTATTAACCATACTATGAAAGTTTAAGGCTACACATAGAATTGTGTTGTGTTTGTTCGTATTATTTCCGGGTTGTGATTTCTGAGCAAGTGCACACTATCAATAAACAATGAATACGTTAAATTTAGAATCATAACGTGGAATAACGATTTTAGTAGCAGGACGTATATATGTAGATTCTTATGATTACTAGGATGGATGATCTTTATTGGCGACGAGAGTTTAATTATTAAGGCTAGAAAACAAGGTGTCATCACTCTGAAACCAGAAGATCAGGCGTACAAGATATGTATCCAGTCCTCCAGTCATATTGGAACCAGTATTTTGACATCACATGTTTGTTCCCTACTGGTGTAACTAAAAGTGGATCATCCGAGAATGGGCTATAAATACATTCAAGAGGACGAGATCGGAACCGTGATGTATAGCATAGTCAACATGTTTCCTTTTCAATAGCCAGGCGCTGTGTCATTTGTATAACCAATTTGTTGTTCCACTT